>NC_092822.1:79737500-80337500 GCF_023375885.2 Dermacentor andersoni
GGCCGGTGAAATATGCGGGCGCGTAATATTTTATTGCGCCTTCCCGCGAATGGGCGTGGATGGCTCGTCGACACACTGTTACGTTCCTGAACAGCTGAAATGAAAAAAAAAAAAAACACTAAGAGAGACAGACAAGTACTTCAGGGTCCTTGTCTGTCTCCAGCGAAGTCAACAGCGACGACCTTGTCTTTCTCCCTTAGCCCCTTTTTCTTCTTCACTTCAGTTGTTTTAACCCCTCTTAGCTAAGAACGAACTAAAATTGTGGAGTTTTACGGGCCAAGACGATGATCTGATTATGAGGCAGGCCATAGTGGGGAACTCCGGAAATTCGGACCACTTTAGGTTCTTTAGAGTGCACCTAAATTTAAGTACACCGGTGTTTTCGCATTTCGGTCCCATCCAAATTCGGCCGCCGGCCGGGATTCAGTCCCGCAACCTTGCGCTTAGCAGCCCAACACCACAGCCGCTGAGCAACCACGGCGGGTAAGAACCAACCAGCTTAGCTATTCTGACGGTACGTTTCCTTTACCAGGGACTGCGCTACCGCAGCTGGTACTGCCGTGGGTGATGTCCCCTGTCAGCAGCACCGTGCAAAAAGGCGCAATTAAATATTGGCGTGAATCGAGAACCCTCTACAGCATTACAACAAAATCTTCCTCCCCAAAATACACTGGCAGAGCCCAAAAGGTAAAAGTAAGCGAGGTTAAAAGCACTGAGAAGCAGGCATATTGGCGGTAGCAGACGCTTATTAACGTTTTGCTCGGCTTGGATTGAGCGTTTTTGTAAAAGGTTGTTATTGCTGAGCAACAGAATATGCCTTAACACGTAGGTGTCTGATGGTGTCATTTTATTTGTGCTCTGTTTTGTGCTGATAGTTTCGACGGGTGAAAAGGCGTTCATTGTTTATGCTGACACAACCGCGTAAACACCTCCGGAGTGACGGTTCTCAGGTCGCACAGGCTCGTGTGCGTATAGCTCGCACCGTGTCACTCTTTGGCCTGTACCATTGAAGGCTGTTACGGTTATTCATGTCAGTCGCCAAGATGCGTGCACTTTCACGCTTATGGAGAGATATCTGCAAAGTTGTTTTGAAGCAAACCGGTACGTGTCGCCGTATTCTTATTTACTCATTGTTTACATATTAAGAACATGTCCTTATGCCTCCTTACTTCGTTCTTTTTTTCTTTCACGAACAGTACGCCGACGTAACATTAGCGACAACGAAGCGCCCATTTCTCGTACTTTCTTTCGAAATGAGTGCAGGCGTCCTACATGGTACCGTCGCGCGTTGTACGGTGCCTTCCTTTTATTTTTCCTCCGTTTTGTCACTCTTCTCTACCCTGTCGCTCTTCGCGCCTAAAGTCCCCCGATAAGGTCACTGAAAGCGCCGACAGAAAGCCATGCTCCGAGGGGACATCGGTACACACACCCATCGCTGAGCGCCCGGGGCCATTGACGGGGTAACGTATCGGCTTTCGGAGCCACTCGATTGCCTTCCTCCTCCCCCAACCTCTCTGCACTGTGTACGGCTGGCGCCGCAAGGTTCCGGCGCCAGACTGTCTGCGCCGCACCTGGTTGGAGGGACGGGCTGGCCGCATGCCAAGACGCGCCGCCGCCGAGCCCGAGATTCTGGGCCGCTCGCGCGAAGGAGCCCAAGCGCCCTTCGCAACGCGTTGTATCGGGAGCGGCCGCCGCCGTCTCCCCGTGTATATATGCCCACGCACGTGTGTGGAGGTCCATCGCGCACGTGGGCCCGGACGTGGAGTTCTTTTCTCCGAACCGTGTTGGTGTTTTCACCGCGCCTACCGGCGCGCTTCAGTGCCAAGTCAGTGCGGAGCGAAAAACAAAATAGTGCGATCCTGGACTCATTCGTCTCTGACAGCCGCTTGCCAGTGTGGTGAACATAGACGCACACAGAGGCACACGTATGCATGTACGCATGCACACGGCTTCAATTCAATTACCGTCCACGACAGCCTTGTATTGAGGTGGGTTGGGTACTTAGACGCGGAAACGCTCACGTGCCGGCTTTTTGTTGCGGATTATTTCATCCGCAGCTTGCTACCGTTCTCATGGTCCGCGTGTGTGGCTGTGAGATGAGCTCATCAACATACATACATACATACATACATACATACATACATACATACATACATACATACATACATACATACATACATACATACATACATACGTACGTACGTACACACACACACCAGTGGCGTAGCCAGAAATTTCGTTCGGGGGGGGCTCGCGTGAGAGGTCGAACACCTCCTTATAGTATTTGTGGAGAGATCGAGTACATGAATAATAACTCTATTGCAATTGCCAAAGATGCTGCACACGAATTTTTGAACTCTACGCACTAGGACAAGTGAAATGTGTATTTTTTCATAAAAGAATGTACTCGTATGTCCCAAATATTGTGCCCGAAATAACTGATATCAATGCTTGCATGTTTTTCCTCTATTTAATAACTAAAGAAAATATCACACGAACTATATAAATATATCAGTTCGAAACCAGCAAAGCAGTGCATGCCGCTGATATGAAAACTGTAAAGGCCGTGAAATGAAGTTCAGGACAAATATTTTAATGAAACTTCGTTATCCAAGAAACTTGTTTACATTTTTGTACATATGCAATGGCCAGGGAAAAATCTCAATGACGCTGTCCTTCGTTTCAATGTATTGCGCAGGAGCGGCTGTCACCGGTCGTGTATTCTGAATAATTGCACTGAAATTATAGTCGCAACAGAGAGCACATATAAAAAGCAGTACTGCAAAATATACGAGGGCGAGTCAAATGAAAGTGAGCCTAATGCGACTATATGACAAACGGGGCACTTTATTTAAAGTAGTATCCATGAGCATTTAGACATTGGTACCTCTGACTAACGAGTCGCGTGATTCCCGTCTCATAAAACTCCTTCGGTTGCTGCTTCAAAAAGTCTGTAACTGACTCCTTTACGTGAACGTCCGACATGAATCTGGTTCCCTTGAAGCGCTTTTTTTTTTTTTTTTCTATTGCCCCAAAATGTGGAAGTCGCAAGACGACATGTCTGGGCTGGATGGCGGATGTTGCAGCGTTTCCTACTTGAACTTTCACAGTTTTGTGTTAACCACAACAACGACCAGGGGACGGGCATTGTCGTGGAGCAAGATGACCCCATTTCACAATTTTCCACTTCGTTTGTTCATGATTGCGACACGCAGCCGATCCGGCGTTTCACAATATCTGAAACAATTGATAGTCTCTCGAGATTTAGCAAATTCTACCCGTAATAGCCCCTGACGATTGAAAAAATAAAAAGGTCAACAGGTTTCCGGCGGAAATGACTGCCTTTGCTTTCATTGGGTCTGGTGAATTCGAATGTTTCCACTGTAAGTTTTGCCGTCATGTTTCAGGCTCGTAGTAGTGGCACCATGATTCGTCCTCGCTCACGATTGCAGACGGCAAGTCGTCACACTCATTGTGATACCGTATCAGATGAGTCAAGGCAGCGCCGAACTCCTCCGTCTTCTGGTGGTGGTTCAAAATCTTGGGCAAGCATTGCGCACGCAAGAGCCGATAACCGAGAAGTTCATGAATTATGGTGTGAACGGAACCGTGATTGATGTTCACACGCTCTGCCAGTTCCTCGATGCTTATCCTCCGTTCTCGTCTAATCAACTCATCAGCCTTTGCAGTTATGTTGAGGGCGATTGCACGGTGGCTTTGGCCCCAGTCTTCGATCGTCTTTGCAACTTTCAGCTCCTTCTTTGAACCGTTTGCTCCAACGCTTCAAAGCGGCCAATCAAATGCAATGTTCGACGTACGCGGCAGCCACACGGTGACTAATTTCTTTTTGTGAAACACCTTCACCTGTCAAAAACCTCACGACACCACGCTGTTCAACTTTCGGACCGTCAATTACATCACGCAACCATGTTCAACCCAGAGTATGAGAGCATTAAAGAACATTTATCCTCACACCTGCTTGTCACTCTTGTAAATGAGAGATGCCTGTGTGCTACGTGCATGCCTTGCAGACAACGAACCTAACCATTATTGCGCGGGGTTCGTTGGCTGAATTTGATTTGACTCGCCCTCGTACACTAGAAATGCGAGGATACAATGTAATATATAAATGCGAAGATAGAGCTTCATAAAGGGCAAAAAGTGTCACTGGAAACAAAGTTCACTGCACATATATTCAAAACCTCGCAACAAGATATTTCAATATACATATAAGTCTCCTAAAAGTATACATAGCAAGAAAAGTCACTGTATATAATGCGGCAAACAAGGCCAATAAATATCTTGGGCAACCACATATTCACAGATCACAGAATCCTAAGGCCGGCCCCCCACCCCCCGCCCTGCTCTTCCCCCGATGTAGCGCACGCAGCGGAAGGCGGTGCGCTTCCTTCCCGCTTTTCTCCCTTGCGCGCAAAAGACTGAGCCACTATCGTCGGCTCACCCATCACCCCCCCCCCCCCGCCTTGGCTCGCACATGCAGCATGCGGCGCACGGTCATGATGTTATCGCCCTTGGACTTCATACGTAACATGATGGCGCCGGCTGGAATGCGCCTGGCGTGTCCTTATAATTGCTATCGCAATAATATAATGAGTATCCGACAACTGAAGCGTCCCGTGGCCCTTTACTTTCCACAAAAGAAACAACGAAATTGAATTTTATCCATGCGGCAATTCGCTGCGACGCAACAACGTCATTTTTTGTCTCTCTTTCTTATTGTGGGGCGGGGGCACCGAAATGGAAAAAAAAACGCTTAGGAAAGCATGTTGGGCCACAATCGAATGCCTACTTTGAGCACGTAATGTGGTTACCGAAGGAATATTGAAGAAAACGTGAGACGCTTGGTCCACATAGAACCATACGCATACTGCTCGATCCTACACCGGCGAGACAAGACTTTCCAGCGAGGTTGCACTCAAGGGAATGCGTTTCAATACGTCGAGTTCCCACAGTGATGTCCGCGAGCGACCATTGTTTCTTTTTCCCGTGTGCTAGCCAGAAGGTGTCCAAAACTCTGCGAGGCGAAAATCAACTCGGCCAGAGAAAAACACGCAACCGAAGCGCGCTGCGCAGTTGTCGGGGCAACACAACAAAAACGCGTGCGCTCCGGCTGGCTCTGGCAGCCTGCGGGTAGCAAGAACAAGAAAATTGAAGAGGTTCAATGTGGTCCGCGCGAATAAAAGTCAAAGAGGAAAAATAAATAAGAACGTAGTTATCTATGCTGGCTTTAGTGTCTGGACATGGATGCTTTGGCACAGGTGAAAACAAAAGTTGATATTCTTTTCTTTGACGTGATGGCACAAATGAACCACCAGAACGCTTCGTCTCATCGGACCTCGCTCCGCGCTTTCTCAACTTGTATGATAGTGTGTTGATTTGGCTTGTCGCGTTGTATGGTCTGATGTACGCCTTTAGAAAAGTTAATGCATCTTTGGCGTCAAATGTTTATAACAACATTAAACCCACAATGTTCCGGAATTGAAAATCTGAAGCACTACTTTGGAAATGTTAATGCGCCTTTCACATCAATTGTTTACTAGAACTTTACACGCACAACATTTTGGAATTGAAATCCATGCTATCCGTAGATTACTCGGCTTCCGCGAGATGAAGCGACGAGCCCGCTCGCCATCAAAACGTCCTTGAAACATTGTGCTCGGATAGAGCTCCTTACGTTATGTGAGTCCCGGTGCATGGGCGTTGCCGCCAAATTCAACCCGAGTTTGCAATGTTCGCGCTGAAATGTCTTTCCGAGTGTGAAAAAGGCATTCTAGACAAAATCCATAATGATATCCGGCGCCGGGGATTGTTTAGATCGGCGGTGCATGACGGCACGAAAAAGTTTCGGGGGGAGGCTAAAGCCCCATAAGCCCCCCCCTGGCTACGCCCCTGATACATACATACATACATACATACATACATACATACATACATACATACATACATACATACATACATACATACATACATACATACATACATACATACATACATACATACATACATACATACATACATGTTTCTTCGAACTGCCATTAGGCAATAAGCAAACCATCGTGCTTCCTGCGTTTGGTTTGATGCTATAGCTTTTTTGCCCGATACCATCATCATCTCTCTGATTATTTTACTTCCACTGCAGGGTGAAGAGCTGCGCCAGCGTTATCCAGCTCCACCTTGCGCGAGATGACTGCATAATGTGCCTGTAAATTTGCTAACAAATAAATCTGGTCTGTGCATGGGACGATGGTGGCTCACTCTTGTGCGCGCAAAGGGGGAAAACGGGGAGGAAGCGCGCCGCCTTGCGCTGCGCGCGATATATTGGGTGAGTGCAGGGCGGGGGGCGAGGGGCCGGCCTTAGGATTCTGTGATCTGTGACTCTGTGATTGCGTGTATGCGTACTCCGAATTAACCGAGATGCGTTACTACACGGAAAAGTGGAGTAGCGTACATCACAAATTATGATTAGGTCACAACTATTGTTCAAATAAATAACATATTTTCCTTCAATATCGCAGAATTTAAAGCTTATTTAGCTAATTAGCTAAATAAGCTTTAAAATATTGAAATAGGCTTGAAATAATTCATTTTTTTCGTTTTTTTAACTGAGATTATTATATGAGACTTCGGCTGCATCCTCCCATCTAACAACATGAATACCACTGGTGTCTTAGTCATTGCCCCGTAGCGTGCATAAGCGCAATTATTTGAGAAAAAAAATGCGAGGACACCTAAGCACTTCTTATGAGTTCTGAATGCGAAAGCATTAATGTCCATTTGAACGCTGCTGAGCGGTCTTTCGAGTTATGAACTGCTCGCGGGCAAGCGAGCGCGTTCAGATGCAGGGCCAACGGCTCTTTTAGCACGGGTAAGACACTAGGTTTCTGAGCGTGGGGTCGTAGGTTCGAAACTCACTACCGTTAACGTTCCTTTTTATTTCGAATTCATTCTCTTGTATTGTACATTAATTGCTTTATAGCGATTACCGAGGCGGAGCCAGAACGCAGGCGACAGCTTGCGCGCATGACAAACAGGCGGACAACACAGGCTAGCTAGAGCGAGGATGACGTGGCGTCGCGGCGATGCCCTCTCCCCTGGCGCAATATACCTGGCACGCCTTCGCTGCAGCAGACGTGCCCTGCTCCGCTCTGCTCCGCTGAGGCGCACACGTGACCTGGCGTAGCAGCCAATGAGAATTTAGATGCCGTTTCGCTGCTTATACAACTCCAGCGCGCTAGCCGACACACTTGGGCGAGTAAGCTCACTTCGATTCTGCTCAACAGAAATATTAATTCACACAGAAACCGCAATACATATATAATGTCGGCTCACGGGCTTGCCTGAAGCCCACCGACCTCTTTATTTAACAGAGCGTTATGTATCCAACCGATTTTTCTTTATTTTCTTTATTTCTTGTTATTGATACACTCGTCGCAATCAACTGGGTGTGTTCCCACTCTTGGTCAATACTGGAGAATGGGCCTGTACCACTGTGACGCCATATGTACAGAATCCGTAAATGTATAGTTAGTTAGATACCTGTCACACACCTCTGTGCATAAACCTGGGCAGGCCATTCTTCCCACAACAAGTATCGTAATTCGCCTTCATCCTCGTATCGCTTTTACGTGTGCATCTGCTGCGGTGCTGTGCGTAAATGTGAAAATTGGGCAAAAATAAAGCGGTGACCTTTGTGGTGGATAAACACGAACTTTGCATGATGTTACGTACTGCCAAGGATCAAAGTAAACACAATGGTTCACATCGGTGTTAGTTGTGTATGATTTATTGTACACCACTCGATTGAAGTTTCCATTCTTGTGGATTCCAATGTGTGCGTTCCATCTCCATAATTTTTCTCTCCCTCTCTCTAGACAGCCAGACTTGCTTGCTTATGCCGCCTTCAGTTCACGTTTTTCTTTTTTTTTCAGGACTCGTAACGTGCTGTAGACGTAGACTTGAATGAATAGACTGCGCATCATGCTTATTTTGTCAATTACCGTTATACATCGATGATTGCAATATCTGGTTAATGACTGTTTTCTGCGCAAAATATAACAAAATGCGAAACTGAATGAATTTGCTTCCAGTGCGCAGCGTGTTCCTTCTAAACATGACACCAAATTCACCTGTGACCTGCTGCATATTGTACTATATGTCACCATGTAATGCATGTATATATATATATATATATATTATTTCGAAGCACCGATGGCGAGGGTTGCAATGTGGGCTTGTTGGTAATGCATCTTCAAGGGGTGTACGTGTACATCTTCAAGGGGTGTAGCGCGATTAAAAGACGGGACAAAAGAAGACGCACAGGGACACACACGTATAGCGCTGTGTGTGTCCCTGTGTGTCTTCTTTTGTCCCGTCTTTTATTCGCGCTACCGTACACCCCTTACCGATGGCAAAGAAATAACTATTGAGTGGTCAGAGTAGCTGTGTTAAGTCATGGGTCGAAACAGTGAAGATAAGAAAAGAAACGGAAACTGGCGACCACGCATCGAGCAACGGAACAGAAACAATTTTAGGCTTCACCTTAGACTAGAAGCCGACGGAATGGAGTATAAAGCATCATCGAAGGCGCAGGTAGATCGGATACAGGCAGATACAGCCGGATCGACATTATCAGGTAGACCCATTAGGCAAATGCAGGTGATCACAGGGAAATCGTGGCAGGGGATGGGATGCGGCCAGGAATACCGCAGTAAAGATGGAGTCGGCAGATGCGAGACCGGAGTATCATGAAAGATTGCTGGCGATGTCCGGCATTTGACATGCAACGCGATTCGGCCACCAGCGCGCTGCCGTGCCCGCAAGACCGAGAGCTACAGATCTCCCTGCAGCAGGGCCTCAAACAGGCTTCTCATGTTTGGCTTTTCAAGCATCGCACTCGCCTCGCACCTGCCGCCAAAATACTTGCCGGCATTCCGATCTAGAAAGTGGCCTCGCTTGCACGGGTTTATAGTCGATCGCTTTTTATTCGACCCCCCCCCCTTGCCCCCTCCCCTCCCATCCTTCCATCCTCAGCTTCATACACTGACCACGTAACCTAGCTCCGTGTTCCCAAGCAAGCGGTCAACGGCTTCTTGCAACAAGGCTAATAACCTGGCCAGCTTGTTCAAGCGCCTAGGCGCGCCCGTCCGATGAAGGGCGTTTTCTTTTAGGGGGGGGGGGGGGGGGGGGGAGTTGCGTTGATGCCATCGGACCCCACTTGCTCGAAGCGAGTGGCAGGTGTTTTTTCGGGGGGCCCACCTACAGCGGTCGTTGCTTCGTACACACAGCGCTTGTGCGGAGCGCCAGTTGCTGATCATCTAGCATTGAAACCAATAAACACTGTTGCAGAACATTGCCCTGCCGGTGGTTCGTTGACCGCAGTCTGTCTTCTTGTTTGTTTTGCGTGCTACTTGGGGTTCTCATAAAGCCGCAGCACTCGTATGACTATACTGGCAGTGCAGATTTCTAGAAGTTCCATCTCAAAGTTCGAAGTTAATGTTCTGCGTGGGGCTGGCCTTTTACAGGACGACACTTAGGAGCACATGGAGACAAATAAACTTTGCTTCCGGTTGTTGTGTAACTTAATCACTTAAGCAATACACCGAAAGCACACAAACACGACTAAATCACGCCTAAAAGGCACTTGTACAATATACTTTATCTAAGAGGCAGTAATACAGGCACATCTAGGTTTTACCCATCGCCAGACGTATCTCGCAGCCACATAAGATAGGGTGCACGAGACATTTGTAACTACCAGAAAAACCAATTGAATGATTTGAAACTAATCGCCGAATTGTGCAATGCAAAGAGATGTCAGACTCACACATGGATTACCCTCGTGCCGAATTCACAGTCTTTTCTTTTTTTTTTTCTTTTCTAAATGCTGTTTCGCATTGACCGTCCACTTTTGACAATATTGTTACGTGGAGACAAGAATATGCCTTAAATCATGATTGGCTGGCATTTAGTCTTACGAAGTGTATTAGCTTATAAGAGCTCGTGTAGCGAACACATACACAGAGATACAGCCGTGCGAATGTCTCTCGTCCGCTCGAGCGAGATGTTCCTCCTTCTAATGAATATGTACACGAACTTACTCAGCAACAAAGCGTCTTGATGTACTCGTAGCTCTGCTTCTTACTCGTCGAGTTAGGGGAGTGGAGTTGGCTCAGCAACGCCCTGGGAGGTGAATCAACCCTCCTGATAACCTCTTCTGTATACTCAACGCCGCAGAACGGCAGGTGGTTTTCGTGGCCTGGTGGGTGCGATCAGTAACCTTCCTGAGTGGCGATGAACCAGGAGGAAGATTCTTCAAAAACGTGCGTGCGTGCGTGCGTGCGCGTGTGTGCGTGTGTGTGTGCGTGCGTGCGTGCGTGCGTGTGTGTGTGTGTGTGTGTGTGTGTGCGTGCGTGCGTGCGTGCGTGCGTGTGTGTGTGTGTGTGTGTGTGTGTGTGTGTGTGTGTGTGTGTGTGTGTGCGTGCGTGTGTGTGCGTGTGCGTGCGTGCGTGCGCGTGCGCGCGCGCGCGAGTGCTTTTAGTTGTCTTTCATGAACTAGGATTCTCTTTTCACAGACGCCCTGTAGAAATAAAAGGATGGGTACAAGGGATGTCCTATGGGCTATCTCCTATCCATCACTTCAGCATTGTCTCTGACAGAAAAGCATTCAGATGCAGTTTCCAGCAATACTATACGAGGTTATGCTATGAAGACTTGCCTTTTTTTTTTCTTTTTTCTTTCCTGTGCTTACTCTTTTCTACGCGCAACTCTTCATAACATAGTTATGCGCCGACTCGCCCGCGAAGTTCTCCTAAACTTTACAGGGTGTCCCATCTATAACATGCACGAAGATTTTAAAATATGCAAATGCCAGGTATAGCTGGACACAGAACCAAGCTAATGTTGTTTGTCGTCGCTTGAAGACGTTCAGATTATTATTTTCAGTCCGCCTAATTAGACAAATAGCCCTAATTAATTAA
The DNA here is from genome assembly GCF_023375885.2 of Dermacentor andersoni. Classification (NCBI taxonomy): domain Eukaryota; kingdom Metazoa; phylum Arthropoda; class Arachnida; order Ixodida; family Ixodidae; genus Dermacentor; species Dermacentor andersoni. The sequence goes on from NC_092822.1 coordinate 79,748,498, forward strand.
TCAACTTATCATATTATATTTCGACAAAAAGTGTAAACGAGAAAACTGTAGAGCAACATGGAGAACTCCCGATGCAGCTTTCGGTTGACCAATGCGTGCTGCATAAAAAGCGTTTTTCCGAGCGGGAAAGAAGCAGTTGTTTAGCGATTGAAAACGTGTATAATGATGCAATGACTTATAAAACGTGAAAGTGCGAATGCCTCCGTGCCTTTAAATGGTAATTAATGAAAAGAAATGGTCGAAAAGGAAATGTCTAGAAGCGAGAAAGCGGAAACTAGGCTTGGTCTGCACGAAAGCTACGCTATGCCCCATATGGCGTTCGATCACCTCTGGTTTTAGAGGTCACGCTTAGCCTCCGTGACGCTGATTATGGCACACAAAATGCACTGCTGCGTGAGAAGTGATCGAAGGATTTAGATGCACACTGCTCTTGGCTTTTTAACAAAGAGGCGACGCATTGTACGACGCATTGTAATACAACGAACTGAGTACCTCAACGTAAAAGCCTTACAGTAGTTCCATGTCTCCGCAGTGACACAGCGCCTGCGTGATAATTAGAGATGACTGCTAGAGGCCTTGCTCCTGCGAGAGATGTAAAACATTTTTTATCTTAACCATGGAGTTCCAATGGAAAAAGGTCTTTTCTTTTTAGGGTAGGGAAGGGGGAGAGGAGGGGTGCGAAGCACGAGAGAAGTACAGATACCGAATGTGTTTCTAACTCTAAATTTTACCCGGAAGACTCTTTTCTCCATATGTTGAGCAGAACTTTTTTATACGTTTCGCTTGAACATCATTTGAGCGTCACGGTAAAGGAAAAACTCCTTAGCAAATGCAGCCATACGGCAAGGTCAGAAGCTATGTCTTAAAGCTGCCCACTTTAGTTGAGGCTTCTTTCCATTTTCGAAGCAAGTGGAGGCCAAGCAAGCCACGCGCAGCCTCAAACGGCTTCTCGTGGTGCATCTGCTTGCTTGGACTAAATCGTGCGCTGCTGGAGCGTGGGCGTATATGCACGAACCCCGTGGCACATCGTGCTCCTGTTTCTCACGGGCCACCCTCCTCCACACCCAGCGGGACACAGCCGCGCGCCGATGATCGCCGCGTTAATGCAGGCGCGGCCGTGCCGTGGGCGGGAACGCGACAGGTGTGGTTCTGTGCAGCCGAGAGAGTTTTCTGTACGCTTTCTCGAGCCGAAGCTTCCACATCGCCGCTTTGAGGAACGTTGACGATCCGCTCTACAAGGCATAATATACTGTAATGAACGATATATTTGTGATGTTCTTTTTCTTTTCTTTTTTTTTCTCTTTTCTTTCCGTCGCCTCGTGTTTTCGAATCGCTCCCTTTCATTGGGCGTGGTTCGACGCTTGATCCGGTGATGCGGTCCCATGAAGGAGCAAGGTGCTTGCACCTTGCGAATCCGGATGAGGCGTTTCTTCCCTGCGTACTTGCCAGTGCGATGGTTTACCGAAGTGGTTATTGTGCCCGCAAAAGCCCAAAAAGAGAAAGATATATATATATATATATATATATATATATATATATATATATATATATATATATATATATATATATATATATAAGGCTACGCAATGCAGTCGGCTTTTGAAAGCACCACCATCTTTTTGAAGCTTAAAAGAAAATACAGTAGACTCCCGATAAGACGAAGCCGAAGGGGCCTTAGAAATCCATGCCCCTTATGAGAACTTTGTCTTAACAGAAATGATCCATAGACCTCGAAATCTGCTGTTACCTGGGCACTCAAGCATCCGCGACACAAAAGAATAAATGAAACAGCAATAAAACCAAAAGGCAGAGGCAAGTGAAGACGATGAATCAACTTTATTTCAGACGCCATGCTGCAGATGTCCGTAGGTGCGCGGTAACCCTTTCGTGCAGGTGCCTGTAGACCTAGCAGGACATAGCAGGACATCCCCCACTTTGGTGAAAACTAAAAGAAAACCTAATGTGTGTTGAAATCGCAAGTTTGTAAGGAGATGTGACATGCATGTGATGGAGAGTGACAGAAATGTCACTTCAATAAATTAGAGTGTGCAAGGTGGCATATGACGCACGCGTGTGCGTCTGTCTAGAGGTCGCAATGTAAGTATGCTATCGCATAAGTCCTGGCCTAGTCCTTTTTTTCTGTTATATATATTTTAGTGTGTCTATGGAAAACCGAATAATTGTTTACATATTGTATTTGATATACGAAAATCAGGCGTAACCAGATTCTGTTCATCTTAACGGGGACGTTCATGAAGTTTGAGCTATCGGTGATGAGGGAGCGAAGCTCCCAAAGCTTTTCTTTCGTAAGTGTTCCTTGCCTTTGGCCAGCCGTCCTCGCAGGTACTATGCCTAACGCTGGCATTTCCAAAAGGTGGTAGCTGCTTTTGCAAACATTTCTAGCGTAAGGGCTTTTTTGTAATTGCGGGCCTTTGGTTTTCACCTTTCCTGCACCAAAAGATGGCATATAGTGTGTTTTACTTAACAACGCCACTGCGTAATGACTTCTTAGCAACCACACACGGCGAAACACATTTGCAGTTCCCGGAAACGATATAGTACAGTTAGTTACATCCACTAATGCGTATATTAATTCTTGAAGGTTGTTAAAACCGCTGTTCACCTGCTGTCGCGAACGGCTGCCTGACGTGATCGTCCTATGATATGCACGGACTTGAACACATCACTGCATTGGAAACAGAGCAGGCTCTAGCTTCGACAAAAGCCTCCTCATGATCAGCTGACATATTAAACAAGAGAAGATCACCATCAAGCTATCGCTAGAGGGCATGAAATTATATTCCAGTGGCTACCTGGACAAACCGGCATCGCTGATAATGACGTCGCCGACGAAGCCGCCCGGCCTGCCCATCTGGAAACCCGATGAGTTCCAATCCCCTTATCAAGAACCGACGCTGCAAGGGAGCTTCATAATGTGGCTAAAGCTATGACCCACAAATACTGGTCTTCTCCCAACCTCCCGAAGTGTCATCTTCATAGACTGGATCCTTCCTTATAGCTACAAGTGCCATCAAAAATTTCCCGCACTGAGGCGACAGTATTGTGCCGCCTCTGGCTCGGGGTGACATTTACGAAGGCCTACTCGTTCCGCATTGGAACGGGGATACGCCCATGTGCCACTCTTGCGGAACCACAGAAACGGTTGAACACTTCCTAAGTATCTGTCCCCAATACGACGTCGAGCGTGAAGCCTTCCGGACAGCACTGAACCAACTGAACTCTATACCATTTTCCGTAATGAACGTCCTTGGACTCTGGCCGTATGCGTCGATGGCACAAAAACCCACGAAAGCACTCTTGAAATACCTCAAGTCGACAGGTCTTGGGAACCCTGTGTAGACTCGGTGCGAACCTTCAAATGTGCGTGAAACTGTGCTCTCTCTATCTCCTCTCTCTCTCTTCATCCCCTACCCCTTTCCTCAGTGCAGGGTCGCAAACGGGACGTGCGTCTGGTTAACTTCCCTGCCTTTCCTATCTTCTATTTCTCTCTCTCTCTCTCTCCTCAGTACGAGGCTTTCTATTCAATGTCGATTAGCAAAACGAGGACAAGGTAAAAGCGGGAGCCAACGTTTCGACAAGTGGACTTCTCTTTTTCTAGGTCGAAAAAGAGAAGTCCACTTGTCGAAACGTTGGCTCCCGCTTTTACCTTGTCCTCGTTTCGCTCATCTACTTGAAGTTCCACCTCCCGCTTTCCCTGTGTTTTCCCTCGAATTCTATTCAAAGGTCACTTCCACGGTTAACGAATTAGCAGCAAGGCCCAGCAAATTAGATCAACCATTAGCGATGCTATGTAGATGCGTGTCGGAAGTTTTGTTTGACTTATGCATCAGAGCCTGTTACCCACTAATGCGGTGCAATATGACTTCTTCTAAAATATGGTGGTCATGACATGTTGGGGTCTTCGCATGCAGTCCCGGTCCTTGCAGATCACAAAAGCATAGCCTTCGAGAGCTGCTTCTATTACTCAATGAGAACCGTCACTGAGGCGTAGAATTGCACACCGCCTATATTGAGCAGGCTTTGACTAAAGCCATTTATGTGACTTTCCATGTGACTTTCCGACCATTCCATGCGACTAAAATCTGGATCCTGCTGGTGCTATGCCCAATACCTTTTCTTTGAGAGGCAAAGTTTACCCACGAATTCTGTTGCCAACTTCATATAAAGCTGTTCTGATGATCTGCTTGTGTAAACACATAGACAGTTATGATTGTTCCTTGCTATTGAAGGTCAAATTCCCTACATAAAAGTAATGTATAGCGCATATGGGGATCTACATTATACCGGGTATTTTTTTAGACTGCAGAATTTTCATAAATCGCCTGTGGTAGATAGCATAATTCTCGTCCTTGGGTCGCTTACTCGAAGTGGCGGACAGTACTCGCACAAGAAAGCGAAATAGATAATCGACTAATTAGCAGAAATTCCTAATACCCTATTAATGAATAATTTATGATACATATTCTTTTTTGCGAATTGTAGATGGTGAGTTAGCAAGACACGTCTACTTAGAACAAATTTTAAGGATTGCACGGGTTTTTTTTTTTCAGATATGCGACGTGAAACTTGCGGTGACACGGCACTAATCTTCCACTTACTCTTTCAACAAACCCCCATCTTCCCCAGTAAAGAAGAAAAGTAACTGGAACGCCTATGAACTTCATCGCAAGCTTCGAGAATGAATATCTCGAGACTGGATTCATATTGAAAATTCGTTTGAAATGGATGCGACTTTCGAACTCACCAGCTGCAATTCGTCAGTCGTAATATGTGCGCAAAGTAAATAGTTAACAAGCTCTTTACTCAATTTTTTTTTATCAGTCAGTTATGCATTTCGCCTCGGAAGTAATTTCCACCTCTCGGAGTAATCCAGCTAAGTGATGAGAATTACGCTATCTGCCAGGCGATCTTTAAAAATTCTGTCTAAAAACAAAAAAAAAGAAAGCCGGGTATAATCGTGCTTCTAGAGCAATCTTTAGTTGCAAATCTAAATATTTCGAGGTCTATTCTTTTATTAGCCAGGCGCTTCCCTTGCTAAGTTCATGCCCAGAAATGTTGCTGCTTCCAGAAAGTAAAAAAGATCCTGTGCTAGCGAGAGCATAGCCGCGATGTCATTTAGCTCATTTTAAGTTAATACATTTTTGAAAAAGTATAGACGCAATATTAGAAGCAGCAGTCGCCGCGTTAGGCATAATTCATCCGTCATATCTATCACCTTTACAATCTCACTATTTCTGCGGACCAGGTAATGCGGGCCTGCTTAATCAAGCGCGGTCTTCGGGACACTCGTAAAACCACGGTATATATCACCTTCATGCAGTACGACATATTAAGAAGCACGATAATACAAGAAATGCGTTAATTTCAGGAATTACTGAAATGGTCGTTATGAAGATATCCTACGCATAGCATTTGTGTTATCTTCCTGCGTGCAGTAGAAGCAGGCTAAATTAACATAGCATTTAATAAGAGTAATTAAGGGCCCTTATTACAGTGACACTGCATGGATTGTAATATATAACTGAGAATGGCCCAGAATACAACTAAAACGATTTGTCGTAGAAGCTTAATGTCGGGACTGAAATCGCAGGGTTCATTTCAAGCATGATATGTTGTTTTCATGACAAGAAAGAAATGGGATATGATGCTTTAAATAAGCAGCTGTCGCTAACACGGGACGTACTTTGTGATGAGGACTGTCGTTAAAATTGCGCAAGAGAAATTACTGTTGTTACGGAAGGTTCTTTGTTCTTGCTTTTTCTTTTATAACCGTATATTAGAGGGTGGTAGTAAGGCGCGTATACCCTCCGTGGGTGCTTAGTGGCTGTGGTGTTGGGCTGCTATGCACGATGTCGTGGGATCGAATCCCAGCCACGTAGGCCGCATTTAGATGTGGGCGAAATGCGAAAACACGCGTGTACTTAGATTTAGGTGAAAGTTAAAGGACCCCAGGTTGCGCAAATTTCAGGAGCCCCCCACTACGGCGTGCCTCATAATCAGATCGTGGTTTTGGCGCGTAAAACCTCATGATCTAATCTTTAACTTTTTTTAGTAACGCCCGTTCAATCTATATAAGGCAACCTTCTGTTCCCTCATGTCAAGAATTTCTTAAATTATTTTTATTTGGCAAGTAAACTCGCAAAGTAAACTGGCATTCTTATTTGTTAAACAGGATGCCGTGAGTTCATGAATCTTTTAGATCGTCTAAGTGGTGTCAATTGGCGGCCTAGTCCCTTTCTCGCGCCACTCTTCTTGATTCCTGCTTTAGCCTTTCCTAAAATATTTTTCTGCTGCTGTTCGCAAACATTAGCAACCGCCGCTGCTTTCACATAAGCCCCATCGGTTAATATATGTCAATTGCCCCTCGTTTAGCCAATCAGCGGGGCCCGGTACTTTATTCCCACGCCCCTCTTCTTGATTCCAGCTTTAGCCTTTCCTAAAATATTTTTCCGTCGCTGTTCACAAACATTAGATACGGCCGCTGCTTTCATATAAGCCCCATCGGTTAATAAATGTCAATTGCCCCTCGTTTGTGCGGGGCCGTGCGGCCCGGCAGACCCGACCCGCCGCTCACATACGAACCCACACTGTGGCCTCCTAGACCGAAAACTGTTGAGACCAGTGAGAGGCTGCTGTGTGTGTGTAGAGAAGAATGTTGCCAGCAGTATACGGGCACTTACAGCAGGGGCATGCAAGTTTGGATGATCGGATAAATGTAAACGGCACCAATAGGCGCCGAAGCACAGGAGAACGGCAGCTCTTGCGATCTTTGTTATGAATCGGGATGCCCCAGCCTTGCGCAACTCTGCCCACGATTCACTTTGTCACTAAAGCTCTGCGGAGCGATTCATGGTATCGGAATGACTTTCTGCCGAGCTGTATTCTTTGCAACAAGATAAACTCAGCGCTGTAAGCAGCGCTGCGTTTCTGGTAGTAGCTACTCTGGCATATTCCGCGTGCGTCTAGCAATACTGCACGCTTTGATTCATATAATTACTTCGTGCTCCAATCTTGTCGCTGTTTTTTTACCGACCTCCTGTGGTAGCTTAGTAGCTATGGCGTTACATGCATTAGATATATGTAAAGTTGCATTCTTTCTCAAACTTAATTAGCTTACACGCGGGAGCCCTAGCCATACTAGATCCAGCCTTCTTGTTATCATTAATTGCAAAACATTCAGAGCGAGTACTCCATTTTCCTACCAGAAAACTGGAAGTCTGAACGGTGTCAGAACCTTTGTTGTTTCCAATAGCCTGACGATCTAGATTATCTTATGCTCCACCTCAATTCCTTCTTTTTTTTTTTTTTTTTTTTGCATACGCAACAATTCGTTGTATTCCGTAAACAATGTCTATGCTGAGGCTCGTTATGTCTCGCAAGCAGTCTGAACCCTCCGATCGTATAACAGAATGCATTACCACGTGTGCAGCAGGCTTTCGCAGTCACGCGTTACAAGAGTGTAACATGCTGCCTGAACTTTTCCTTCAGTTGTAATATTTCTAGTAGGATGTCTGACCAACCTTCTGAATCACAAGGTCTACTGCCCAGGATCTTTATCTTTAGCGGCCCTATACTTAATTAAGCGTGTCACCATGGGAGCATCCCGTATAGAAGAAGAGGCACGTTGAAATGTGATTTGTTTTCCTGCCTGAACAAGTGATGTCACTGCCATATTATGTAACATGCTGTGCTGTGTAAGATACATATTAAACATGGGTAACGTCTTGCACTTAATAGACATAACAGACAAGACTATTACAAAAGTGGTGGCTAGAAATTTTGCTCTTTGGTTAGAGTGGCGCTGTAAGCGTGGAAACGCAAATTGAGAGTGACATCAGAGGTCCAGACAACATGCCCCTCCAGCCCCAGTGAAGAAGCTCCGGCCCCGCAGTTTTGCGTGCATATCCCCAGAAAGTGGTCGACGTGTACAGTCAAACGACCGCAACAATGGCGGGGCAGTAAGTCTTCCACAGGGGCCGCGAAAAGCGGTTTCGAAAGGTAAGGTGGCGCGGTAGCGGGAAGGAGAACCTTTCTACCTGCTCGAGGCCAATGGCGATGGGCAGAGGCTGAGCATATCCTCCAGTCAGAGAAAGAATGGTCTGTCGCCATTCCGTCTCGCTCCCACCTAAACCACGTCAGTGGCAAATCGCGTAGCCTTTGCTAACTCTTCGACATTGCAGGTGAGGAAGCTCACGTGCTTGTGTGCGTGTTTCTACCAGCTGCGTGAAGCGCGGGTGACGTTGAGGTTCTTTCAAAGTGAAAGAGTTTAGTTCATCACCTGGAACAGGCAGCACTACTCATACTACTAGAAATTCTTCTTTGAGCATTTTACTCAATACATACATACATACATACATACATACATACGTACATACATACATACATACATACATACATACATACATACATACATACATACATACATACATACATACATACATACAACCACATGTCTTTTTTCCACCGCAACGCTTTTAAAAGAAAGTGGCGCTAACTACCGATTCCCGTTTTCCCTTCGCCGCTAGCTTACTGCAGATGCTTGCACCTGCACGAGTGGCTTGGTGGCTGTGTCAACTATGGCCACTCGCCAACAGTTCATAGCAAGTGCAACAATGAAGTTGGGAAGCTGCAGGTGGACCACAGAGAGGTGCTATGAAATCGGGGCAGGGGGGGGGGGGGGAGTGTGAGAACGCGGGTTTCCCATTGGCGCCAATGCAGAGGAAATGGAGCCCCCCAATTCCCAGCCTCGAAGGCTGATTCCCTTGTAGTATCATAAATTAAACCCCTGTTTCACATTGAAAAGAAATATATTCGAGAGCACAGTGGGCACGAGCTAGCTCTTGCCCCATAATATAAACACTGTCGAAGTCCATAACCACTAAGACCCCCGCCGAAATGATTACAGCACGCAACTTCGTTGATCAGTGGCCGGGGTATGTTACTATTGCGTGATTGTCTTGATCACATATTACGCAAGTGGCTGCAGCATGCGTGATGACAACGCAACACGCACTACCGCATGTCACAAAATCACGCCAAGAATGTATCGGACCGTTACTTCTCTGTAGGTGTTGTGTCGTTGTGCTTGAACTTGAGATGTGCTTTGAACTTGTTGAAACAATATTTGCTGAATCCGCTGGTCATCCTTAAAACTATTTTCATTGACATGCCGCTAAACGTGCCCTCTCTTGGGGACTAGCTGACGACTTACTAGCTCACGACGACGTACGTACGTAGTACATACATACATACATACATACATACATACATACATACATACATACATACATACATACATACATACATACATACATACATACATACATACATACATACATACATACATACATACATACATACATACATACATACATACATACATACATACATATATACATACATACATACATTGTAAGATTTGGCGGTCGTAGCTGTAGAGATGAACTTGGGGCGACAGGGCTAGGCGCGCAGGATTTAATTGCAGGATTTACATTTAAAACAGGACATACATTGGCAGCCTAGCGCGACTACCATATGGAGCCCGCAAAACTAACATACAGCAAACAGCTTACGAGCACACAGCTCACTACTACATTTCGAGCATGACAGAGCACTCAGCTCCCGACAACGAGCACGACACGAGCACACTCTAGCAGCCGGCAAACGCTGCTTATAAGCTCTCCGCTTGACGTCATAGTTCGACGTCATCGTTCGGCGGGGACGGAGCAGGAATGGTCGGGAAGGTTCGTCCAATCATTGTAAACTTGCCGCCGCCCCGCAGTATGGCTCACACACACAAAGGCACACACGTTCGAGCCCATACACACAAAGGCTCCGGAGTCGACGACCGAGGGCTTCGTAGGACTGTACTCCGTCTCGGGTGGCGCGGCGGAGTACCACATTCCTAAGCTGACCGCGCGCCACGTGGCTGCCGGTCATCCGCAGTTCTCGGTACCGCCCAGCTTTCAGTGCCGACGTCAGAGGGCTTCGTAGAACTACTTTGTCCCGGATGGCTCCGCCAAGTATCCATTTCCTGAGCTGATCGCGCGCCACGTGGCTGCCGGCCCTTTGCAGTTCTCCGAAGGGCGCCCCGTCTGGTGGGCTTGGAACACGTGCAGCGGGCTGAAAGCTGGCACGTTGCCACCCCGTACGGCCATTCTTAACAACATACATACATACATACATGCATGCATGCATGCATACATACATACATACATACATACATACATACATACATACATACATACATACATACATACATACATACCAAGCAAGTGGTAAGCGAGCCAACACGCGTACAAGGCACTTGTAGTTCAATTCTCGACTTCGTATTTCTTAGCCAGGATTTTTCGGAATATTTTGTTTGTGTTGAAGAAGGACTCTCCAACCACAGCCTGGTGAGTGTTAGCTTACCAGTTGTACAGATGGCGCAAAACTATGTCTCAGTGCTTAGCTACAAAGATTATTCTCATGCCGATGATGTGTCCATCATAGAGCACATGGAAAACTGTCTTGTTTATTTTACTATCACTGATGCTTGTTCTCTGTGGAATCACTTCAAAATTATGTGCCACTACTGCATGAACAAATTCACCCCTATTAAACATAAGAAAGTTCGCAAACATACCCCTTGGATGTCAAGCGATGTTAGTCATATAAAGCGCAAAGTAAAAAGGTTTTAAAAAAGCATAGGAATCCTGTTAAAATAAAAGAGGCGCAGAACTCTCTCGAACAGAAGGTGACCGCTGCAAGGAGTTACTATTATAACAACTCTCTGCCTAACTTTATTAAAAATTATGCCACAAAATGCTGGAACCATAGGAAGGAAAAAAAGAAACTGATTTCACAGATATTAATTGAGGGCACATCAATAACTAACGTCGAAGACATGGCACAGCATTTTAATGAGTACTTTCAAAGTGTGTTTGCAGTGTCAGATGGTTGCATTACTACAATTTCAGTGAAACAGGTATTTAATGCGTATTCTATTTCTTATGCTGGAATTATCAAAATGTTGGTAAACCTAAAAACCAAAGCTTCTTGTGGCCCTGACGAAATCCCTAACATCTTTCGAAAACGTTATTCTGAACTTATTGCCAGCTTTCTTGTAAGAATTTTTTCTCCTTCTCTGCTGTCGGCACGACTGCCCGATGAATGCAGAGTGGCCCGAGTTTACCCATTATTTGAAAAAGGAGGATCGATCAAGATTACAAAATTATTGTCCCATTTCTCTGACATCACAATGCTGCAAGCTCATTGAGCACATCGTGGCAAACTATATAAAAGAATTCTTGGCTGAAAACAATGTGCTCACGGAGTTGCAGCATGGCTTCAGAAAGAGTTATTCGACTGTAACTCAACTGGTATCAGTGATTCATTCGTTTGCTTTATCTCTCGACAATAATGGCCAAATAGATGTAATATTTTTAGATTTCAGAAAAGCCTTCCAAAAGGTTCCGCACGACAAAGTAATCTTCAAACTTCGAATTATTGACATACCTGACATCTTCATAAACTGGATTATTGCTTACCGGACCAAACGCACTCAGGACGTTACAATTGGTGAACATAGCTCGGCCACTCTCCCAGTCACATCATGGGTGCCACAAGGTAGTGTCTTGGGGCCTTTACGGTTTCTAATGTACATAAATGACATCGTTACAACCATAACTCCTGGTGTGCAAATTAGAGTGTTTGCCGATGATTGTATATTGTACAGTGATATAACTTGTCAGAATGATCAGACTGTCCTCGAAAAGAATTTAAATAATATATTGAAGTGGTGTAATGAATGGGGTGTGTTTATTAGCGCTGATAAACCCGTATTTCTTCGCATTACTCGTAAAAAGACACTAACTTTTTCTTATACGCTAGGTTCTTCAGCTCTGCGTGAGACTAACAACTACAAATACTTAGGTGTTACTTTGACTTCCACATTGTCGTGGAACATGCACATTAATGATATTTGTTCTTCTGCTTTCTGCAAACTCTGTTTCCTAAGACACAAACTGTAAAATGCTCTTCCAAATGTTAAATTACTGTGTTATTTTTCATTTATTAAAGTTAGAGTATGCATGCATAATATCATGGGATCCTTACACTAAGCCAAATATCGCGCGTCTTAAATATACAAAGGCAATTAGGCTTATATTTAATAGATTCGCAAGACTGGACTCTCCCTCTAAAATTATGACAGAAAATTTCATACCCACTCTTGAATCACGCCGAAAGCTGCTAAGGCTTGAATTCCTTTTCCTTCCTCTCAACAACAGGCTTGAAATGAAACCATCAACTTACATAACGCCTGGAATAACACGGCACACAAGACAGCATCATCCGAACTCACTAACACCCTATTATGCTCGAACTGACACGTCTAAATTCTATTTTTTTTTCCTAGATCAATATCAGACTGGAACGACAGTTTACAAGCACAGTGCGACTAAAAATTGTATATATTTGTACTTGCCTGTTCCTAATTTGTTCTGTTTTGTTTGTGTGCTTTCTATTGCCCCTCTGCGTGGACCGAAATGTCTGCAGCATGTACTAAATAAATGTATGTATGTATGTATGTATGTATGTATGTATGTATGTATGTATGTATGTATGTATGTATGTATGTATGTATATGTATGTATGTATGTATACACGCGCGCGTTTACTGCACTTTCGTCCTGCACATCAGTGTCGGCAGCGAAATTGAAATCACCATGAAATCATCATCATTCGATTATTTGTATTATTCCCGACCTTTAAATCCACGTGCTCTTTTTTGTTTGTTTATTGAAAGCACATAGCGTGGACAAACTATTTCGACATTTTCCTCATAGGCATAATCACTGGGCCCATAAATTTGCTAAAGTAGGGCTACTAAATTGTCACGTTGCAGTTCTGGTGAGGAGCCAAAATCACTGCCAGAAGTGCGAGTTGTAAATCTAGCTTTGTAGTGGGACGAACTTGTTCCCCAAAAAGGCGTGCAATATTGAAATCACAGTGATGTCTGTCAGCATGGTCGTCGGTCATCGAGTTCGAACTCGCGGCAAAAGTTACTCCGGAACTTATATACGCGTATCACTCTATATTACGAGTAATTGGTGGTGCTCGCCTGCAACCCTGTGTATAATACCGTTCGCATTGCGCGTGCAACTTGATTAGATAAGTCATTTCGCTGTGAAATTATCAACAATATTCTAACGCTTTGAGATGCTGTAGCCGCACCTTGAACCAAGTGGCAATTTGAAAACACCGATAACCTGCTGAAGAAGGGCCAGCGGCGAAAATTAAAACGACATACACGCGACAGCGGTGGACTTAATTTAGTATCTCTAATTTATTTCTCAAACACTTATTGAATGTCGTGGTCGTGAGTTCAGCCTTATAACTCAAGCTGCACACATGTCCATGCTTTGTTCTACCTTTCATCATGACAGTTCACTTAGAAACACCAGGTGCTCCGGGAGTTATTCATTGAAACCAAAATTGGTCTTCGACATCTTTAAGTTTCACTCGCCGTAGGGAATTAGGTTTTAGATCTCCCCGTGCATCGTCATCTCAAGCGCAAAACAATGTAAATTAAATAGGAAGCTCTATCACAGCTCTCAAATGCACAATTACTGCTAACTAGGTTAAACTTCATTATTGAATTCTACCTTGACAGTTCCTTCTTTAGAAGAGTTCAAGCGCATGCTATAGTTTGCATTTTGCTTCGAAGAAGCCGTTCATGAAACGGGTATGTTGGGGGAGTGGCGTCCTTAAAGTCAGTAACTTGTGATATGTCGATACCTATCCAGTCAGTACCTATCGGTACTATACTTTTACTCACGACTGATAAGTGCTAACGGGAATATCAATTCATTTCGCCACATATTTCAAGATTACCTTCGGTAATCTGTGCTAAGCCCAGGATTTGCGCGGAACGTAAGACGCTATAGCTGTTCTGCTTCTATTCCGCGATTGCATATATTCCCTGAACTGGTTATACTGATACCCTCAAGTTTATTAGCGACATTTTCTCAATTGAGTATATCACATTACGATTAATCCGCTTTTTTAAGGAACCCCCCTGATGTCACCGACATGTGCTACAATCAACAGTCGTACAAGAAGGAACGTCGCTAGGGGCAACACGTCGACATCGGGGACTTGTATTCCCAAGGACAGTCTCCTTGTCGAAACTTTGGCTCCAGCGACGTTCGTTTTTCTACCACTGCAATTACTGAAATCTCCCTCTCCCTGTGAACGTTCCTCCTGCTTGGAACTGTGCTCCAACAGATTTTTACTATGTATGGTATGAATAAAGAAACTATCATCCGGTATATATAAAAACCGAAATTAAATTTGCCAGAGCCACAGCACCTCACGACGCTCAATGGTGCCACGAAAGGCGAATGTGGCCTTGCACTGCTGAATACATCATTTAAAAACCACCTCCTATCTGTGTAATGCGAAAAATCCAAATCTTGTTGTGGTGCACACTTGTGTTCACCGTCCCTAATTACTGGTAGATGCTGTATGCCCGTACCAACGATTAGCTATGACAGGCTCTAAAAATGGATGGCGTGTGTTTCCTGAACAGGACCCACTGACTTCACGCAGCTTTTGTGTCTATTGTCGAAAGCAGGTAGGGGTCGAAGAAAAAAAGTCTTCAGTGGTCAGGTGGGTGGCTGGAGGACGGTGGGAAATGGCACCGAGAGGGCGGTAACACAGTGGAAGGCGGGAAGATCAGAAGCTAGCGCCGCCTACAGTGCCATCGACGACGCTCGCTAGAGTGCCGCGAGCAGAGAGAGAGAGAAGGCATCGTCTCGTCTGGCGCCAGAGTGTCTGGAGCTCACCTGGAATGGCGCCTGGTCTTGTTGACGCAGCACGTGGCCGAACAACGGCTTCTCGAGAAGGGCCTGCACGTGTCCCGCAGGGAAGACAGCATGTCCAAATAAGGCATGGGAAACAAGTGCGGGCAAGCCTTTCGTTCGACTCTGGATTGACGGTGGCTTGGATAAGCCTTCCACCCACTGCTCTTAGACCTTTGTGCATTCTACTCCGCGTCAGCTGCTCCACGCGTGTATTCAGAATGGGCGCGCGGGAACTTGCAGTCAGCCAGGTTGGAGCGTACGCTTGCGTCAATATCTGGCTTGAAAGAGAGGTTCAATAAATCGTGCAAACGTCTGACGTCGGTGTGACGTAAAGCGTGCTGAAGCTTCCGAGCCTGAAAATAATAAAAAAAGTCATAAAACTACGGAAACGAACCATCGCTCCTTTGACGGGCGCATCCTTTGAGCCCCGCTTCATTCGTATTTCATGAGAGATTCGTATATCACTGAGGAACTTTATCACTAGAAACGTTATCACTAGAAACGTTAGCACTGAGGAACGTTAACGAATATTTCTATGTGCACCGATGAATGCTTTCTACAGAGTGTCGCAGCAAGTATGCAGTAACTTTTACAAGAAGCGATAACGCAACGATCTGTGTGCTGTTAAATGCCACTTGAAGAAACCTGCTGTTTTTCCGTGTTCTTATTCATAGTTGCAACTAGCAGTTATTAGCTGGTTAACCCTTAAATGTTAAAGTTAGACAAGTATGTCATTTTGGGACTCTCAGGACGAATTGCTCAGCATGTGTTACAGTTGTTTGCGATCGTTTAATTCTACCAAGGTATCTTTGTCAATTTTAAAGAAAAGCCAGGAAAATTAAGACAAAGAACGATGCCGACTTCTTTTTCTTAATTTCACCATTGTTTCAAAGTGAAAATAAGAGTTAGGTAAAGCTTGCTCACAGTAAGTAGGTTGAACATGCTCTCATGTATGCTCCAAGAACCTCCAAGGACCTCGGTCGTAAAGTTGTTCGTTAGGAACTTATTTTGCTGATCACTGTTAAACAGATATTTGTGCGAACTGGGGAAATAATTCAGCCTTTGTTTTGGCGGTTGCTAATGTAGTTTGATTGGCGTGGAAGGCTGTTTATTTCAAAACTGGCGGATGCTATCCGGTGCATCCTGTGTATTATAGTGGGGGTAATTCACCCTGTATTGTCGCTTTCCCCGTGATATGCTTCTTGAAACATTTGTGCTTTTGTTCAGTCGCGGAAAGTTCTGGCGTCCTTGTTTTCACGATTGCAGCAATAATTCTCGTCTAGCTAAGTTAACACCAGCAGCTTAAGGCTTTTTCTTTTAGCCATAGCAAGTTACTCGATCCCAGAGAAACAATGGCAGGCACAGTGCCTTTCTCTGGAAGCACTGGTCGATACCTAGCTATTACAAACAGAAAAGCGTTCGCCATTCTTTCTGGATTTCGCCCCTTTAATTGGGCCAGCAACTTTGCGACTCCAATCGCTTCAGTCACAAAGCCAAGAAATCGGTCACTTAGCGGCTAATGAAATTGGTCAGTCTTCGCCAAAGTGACCCTGAGAGACTTGCGTGACCGCCGCCATGAATGCCTCCTAACACGGCCAGTTTACTATTTCTAGGCGACAGCGTCCTGATTCCAAAGTTTAACTACTACGTAACCTCCTTGGTAGAGAATTACTCAAATTGCAATGTTTCACCTGTGATTACGTGAGCCTATTATTACTGGATAGTAACAGCATCTAAAATATATTACCCTCTGTAAGATGGTTGTATCCAGTTCCTAACCAGCTACTATAAGCCACTGTAGTTGCTTTCAGCTGCATCAGTCACCTCATCTGGGTAACGTTTTGTTAGTGCTGGGAACATTACATGCATTTGCTCACTAATTAATACAGTGTTCTCTAAGACACCCTATTTCGTCGAAATGTGTATTTAACCCAAGTTTTCACCAATTCTCTGGAATTGTTGCATATCTTGATGCCTATAGCCTCGTCTTGCATATTGGTGTGAATTCTGAAGAAAAAAAAACAGCTTTGCTTGCATAAAACGCGTTTTGTCCAGTGTCTATGAGCTTAGCTAGAATGTAATCCAAGTTCAGTACATCTCCTTACCAACGTGTTTACAATGGGATGTATGGACTCGCTTCTGTAAAACCAAATGTGTGAGTTATTTGCATTACTTGCGTTGAAAAAGTGACCAGCCCTCATTTATCTTTCTGTGTGTATAAACTTTGATAATGTTCGCTAACACAGTGAAGCGATTTTACTTTCAGCTTATGGCGAACTTAGTAACATGTCCCACAGCATATACCGGCTTGATATTATTGTTGCTGTAGAAATGAAATTATTAGGCGGGTAGCACATTTCTATTTCTTGAGTTAGGTTACCCAGAGGCGGAAGTTACTTGCACGAGAAATTAAAATGCGCGAACGAATAAATAACGAAACCGCACTAATTCAGTTTTACTTTATTAATTTACCTTTTAAATGCTGCAATTTACAAGTTGTAGCCACTAAGTTCGCAAAGCGCACCGACTTCAAAGAATTTTGTGGATAACACCATTTGACAGTTCTTCACGCGACAGAATACATCGCAGTTGCTGTAACTGTACTTCAGCGTATGAAGCGGCATTTTTTACAATATGTGACCGTGAGACCTACGAAAATTTGACGGCGCGTATCTCCAAACCGGCACCATCATCAGAATCTGTTTTCAACCAATATACCTTGGGGATTAACCGGCTGCAATTTGTACTGACAATACGTACCATAATGGAACTTGTAAAAACCCCGATTACGAAATTTCGGTAATTCGTACAATACGCATTTCAATTTCTTGCAGAAGCAATGTTCGCCTCTTGCGTCCGGTTCATGTTTCATGGTTCATGCTCTTGCGTCCGGTTCATATTCGGTTAGAAAAAAAAAAACGTCCCATGGCGTACGATTTGGCCTTACCGAGGCGCAGTTAAAAACCAGGCGAGGTTTTGCACGGTCAAGGAACGCGCGGGCAACAGCGGCTTCCGAGAGCGAGGGGGACGTGGCGTCGCGGCCACGCCCTCTCCCTCACGCAATACCGGAGCAGCAAGTGTTCCCTTTCGCCACACTCTCCCACTGTAACGTGCATGGTTACGGCGCGCCAGACCGCAGAATTTAGTTTTAGTTTAATATCGTCAAAATGCAGTCAGTTTAATTTTATATCCTAGATAATATTCGCCAAGTTTAGGCCCATCTGCAGCTTGCAGCAAATGCGAATAACTAAATTCGTTGGTCTCCGCAACCGTGAGACCATGGTTGACCGTTTGCCAGCAGAATGGTCTCATTTAATTTCTCCATCGGTTTGTTTGACGATACCAGCAGGCAAGGGCATTGATGCGCTGCTTGAGTCCATTGCAGCTTTGCTTCACTTTGTCAGCGAAAAATACGGCTACTCATAATTTCACCTGAAGTTCATTTAAATGCCAGGCTCTAGCCTCCCGTCATTCTGCATTCTACTTGCGCCGGGAAAGCGTTAAACATTTCATTTAATGTCTCGTCGTGGACATATCATTCTACCGTTGTCCCAAGCACGTTGCATATATTTAGGGCGTAGTCTGAAAGCAGTGCTGAAGAGTTTCAAAATGAATGAAACAATGTGCAGAACTCTCAATGGGCTATTTCGCGTGGAAGTCAGTGAAATTTACAGATGCATCTTATGCATTGAATTTTTTTGTGTTCGGTATGCATGAAAATACAGCAGCTTGCAACACCTACCTCAAAATAATGCTTCTTGACCAACAGCAATGGCTAGTCGATGTCGAATACATTGGGTCGCTAAGGACGAGCATTCTATTACTAAAACTGACATCAGGCTGCAGTGGTAACCAGTCAGAGGTTGACGACTACTATGCACCCTGCTACACACGACATCACGCATTGACAAGAATATCTTTATTACTGTCCTTGCAGCCGATGTTGGCAATTGTCGATTCGTCTGGTTGCCGAGTCACCATCCATTTTCTTCTCAGCGGTTTCATAAACAGCGCTCTTGTGGACATATCGATGAGCGGTAGTTGCCGTAAATGCCGATTCAAACCACGTTCTCGTCCTCTTCCGCTGCTCAGTAGAGCAAATACGCAGGACGTTCCTGCGAAAAAAGAAAGAAGCAACATTATCAACACGTGGACAACAATACTCCATGCAGATATTATCGAAGCCGTAATAGCGACGTTGTTCTGTGACGATTTAGTTAAGCAGGATGCATAATGTCCCGTCTACGTTTTGCGTTTTCAAGATTGCCCTTAAGTTGCTATGCTGACTTAGTCCAACAAAAAGCAAAAAAGAGCATTCCTGTCCAAACGCGCCGCCAAAGAACATTAGCAGTAACTTCTTTAAAAATGGACGCAGTCCCTCTTGCTAAATAAATTGGATACCTTGAAACACACTGACCTCGTTTGAGAATCCAGAGATGACCAGTGATCCTTGTTCCGATGTAAGCCGCGTGCCGAACTGCGGCTGGTGACGTCAACCCACTGCAAATCGCAGCAGCAGCCGCAGGGGCAGAAGCCAAGCCAATTGCTCCAAGTACTCCAGGCATTTTTCGCTTTCTTCTTGTAGAAAGCACTCCTGATCCTGTAGGATGAAAGGATTTTGTCTTTCATTAAGGAAAACAGCGGCTGATATCGAAGCGTGCCTATCGTTCAAGTGCCTTTAAATAGCGATTTTAAGTGTAATTTACCCGCTTATTTTGTGCAGCTCAAGTGAGTGATGAAGTGAGGTATATGTTAACTGAAGTTACAACACTAAACACTTCAAGCAAAACTGATAGTGTCAACCAATGTCGACGTCTTTATCTGCTGCAGCTAGGCAGCAAAAAAAAAAAATGAATCTGCATGCACTGTTCATTGCACAAAAATGCGATCCCAAATTTATACTTATTTATTTCTTCAACGCAAAGTGCAAATGATATTTATTCCCACAGCACATCCATACAGGAATTATTTGTTCGGAGAAGCAAGTAGTAAATAGCTAAACAGTAAACAGCTATGTAATATAAACAGCTATAGGACGTTTGACGGCAGGTCCTCTAACTAAGGAGACAAAATGGTAAAGTCGATTTCTCAGTAACACAGAGATGGATCAGCTTGCAAAAAAAGAAAGCACTAGAAATAAGGCCGGTATTTATATCGCTGTCTTACATTTCGCTAGTTTCTACGGAGATTAAAAGAACCTTAATTATGAGCACATCAAACAATGCATGCGTTACTAACCTGAGGGACGGCTGAAGCCCTGTGCAAAGGTGTAGAATACGTCTGGTCGGCGATATTTTCACGATGTTCCCGACTTTCTCCCGCGATCCATGTGACCAGACGACGCAGCAAAAGGGACCGTCAGAATCGTGCACGGCCAGAGCTTGGCCCCATGCGAGGTGGTTCACTGGACGACAGGTCATGAGAAGCACCCTGGGGCTCTTCGCAAATCAGAGGCGTCGGAGAAGAGCTTTGCCCGAGAAAAGCCGCTGATGAGACTCCCGTGTCGGTGTCTCGCAAGTCGAAGCTTGAAGCAGGAGTTGGCGGAAGCGCTGCTCGAAGCGCGGGCATGGCCAAGTGGTGAGCGACCATGTCCGCATTTGTCACCTGCACGTGATGGTGGCAAGAAAGAGAAACGTAAATATAATGCAACCGCCACTAATCCTTTCAGAAGCGCTTGTTAATTCGCAAGTACTAAAATTTCCCCGAAGGATACGGCAGTCGTGTGGGGTGACTGTGGGTTACATAAAGTACGGGTAGTTCATACCCGAGTTAAAATAACTTCATAAATAATAACACGCATCGAGATTTAGTTGGCGACATACCAAATAAAAAAAACAATAACAAAAATGCGCACGTACCTTTTCTTTCGAGCACGTGTGTGCCCTTGCGTTGCCGACGGAAGTGGACAGCCACCAGACTGCTACGCCGGGCTGACCTCGAACGACGCCGGGCACGACGTAAAGCTCGCAGGCTGCGTCTTCAGGGTCATCTCCAGGTCGAGGATGTAGTCGATGACCTCCTGCATGATTTCCAGCTCTGTGGGCTTCTTGCAGCGACCCGCGCTGGGCACCAGTTGAGCGAGCTTGTCGAGCAAGGCCAGCGCCGATCCGTGGTTCAGGTCGATCTCGTTGCGATCGACGCGACCCTTCGCCACCTTGTCCAGGCTGGTGACGCGGCGATGGCAGATCTGGGTTTTCATGGCGGCAAACTTCAGCGTCGCTCGAAAAACTAGGAAACCGACGAAACGGGTGCGGAGTTCGAAGGGTTTAATAAGGACTGCAAGCGCCTCGCGACGTGGTCACTAAGCTGAGCGGCAGCGGTCTGAGCGGACAGGCAGCCACACGCGGCTTTTATACAGAGTGAGGAGCGTCCCCCCGCCAGGTGCACTCGGTGGGCGGAGCGACCCCTCCGACTGGGGAGCCGCTTAGTTAGTTACTCCTCTGTCCGCTAAAGGGAGGCGCCACTGTCCAGGGGATAATCCTAGCGTCCTCGAAAAAGAGAGGGCGCGCTCAACTTTTCGTAGAATAACACACAACACAGATAAAAATAAAAATAAAAGGCAAAATAAAAATCTGAGCATGGTGGCAACTGCCATCGCCCCGTTTCAAAGGGGACGCTCCTACCTTCCATCCATCCATCCGTCCATCCAGCATAAGTTCCCTTATCTTTTGTGACTGCTTTCTTTGCCCTAGCAACCTTAAGCCAGATCACGGCTGCGAATATTCGTTTCGTGATGTTTGCCGATTTGACCCCCTATTTTCAATTTTCAAAAGCGGGAAATGTCGTTAGTACGGTAAAACGAACGTAAATAATTTCCAGGACGCTCTGAAACTCGCTAAAACAGACAGCGGCTTCTCCTCCAACCCGTGTCCTACTACCATTATCCCCGCCACGTCGGCCACACCACGTTCGAATGGCTATTTTTGCGAGCCTTTCGATGGTTTTGTAATGTAACAGATGAAGACAAAAACTATAAAAGTACATATCTTCAAGGGGAGCCTCACTTCGAGCTTTTCTTGTTGGTGTTATAATCGAAAGTAAGCAGCGCATTTGCAGCAGCCACTAATTTACCAATTGGCGCATACATAAAATCACAGTGAACTGCGTTCTTGTGCAACGTTCGTTTCAGCACAGAGCTTTGGAAACGATCTAAGCATATGTCAATTAGTATTAATGCAAATGTTTCAGACAATGGGAGGAACCAGGGCTCGTATTCAAAAAGCTCTTACACTAGAGGGGTCAAGTAAAAGAAAATGCCAGCCAATCTTTATGCGGGACATATGAATAGCGAAGTCGATAAACCAATGGAAGAAAAAAAGAGACATGTAAGATTGAAAAACTTTGTGAACTCGACCCCAGTAGTTGATACAAAATGTTTGCAAAATATAACGTAATGGAAGGTTATCAAAAAAAGAAAAAAAGACAACTTGAGTGTAGTGAAGTAAAATGAAGAATGTGTCTTTCTATTTGGTCAAAGTGCCAGTCATGGTAGGCTAATTTTTGTCGCCGGATAACACAGTTAACTAGTGCAAACAGCGGCCGCTAATCGGATTAGCTTAAAAAATAACTTGGCATTTGTCTCCCTTCCTGATTACGCGTGTGGTATTTCTATTACAAATATTGGTTAGTTTTCTAGCCCAAGCCTATACTTGAGACGGCTGATGTAAAACTTCGGAGTGCGTGACATAATGGACAATCAAATAATTTATTTAGGCTTCCTTTCTTGCCATAATATAAGAGCAGCTGCAGAAGGAGACTAGAATATATAGACGAAAATTGCGTGCAGTGCTACAAACATGCCTAAACTGGACAAACCATTTGAAGGAATTATGGTCGCATAAATAATTACGTTTGAAATGCGGAAACTTTTTCTACAAATCACGATTGGCTAACGTAAAACGAAAACTGGAAATTACATATAGAGTTTCAACAGCTGCCACATTGCTAGCCCCTTTCAGATGCTGCAGCGATTTACAAGTGAGGCACATTAACTTACGCTCAAGATTTTTCGTTCAATATTGCCTTTGGACTATTTCGCACTTCCATTCCATTTTTGTATATCTTGTGACCCGGCATGTGGAGCCTTCTTTTGACAACCTCAAAAACATTTCTCTTTCATGCGATGCAGTTTTAGACGATGCGCTTAAATACACGCATCTGTGGAGTTATGCCTGTCAGTCACGGCAAATAGAGAGCGGGAGGCTTTGTTGTTAACTGCCTTTTCTATTTTCTTTTTCATGCTGGCGATGAAGACAAGTCTTCATCCGAAGCGTTGGTTTCAGCTTGAGGCTTCTTTTGACCGGGCAGTGTTTATTTGGAATTTGAAACCACCCGTTGAACCCTTTGACTTGTTTGAACGAACAGGGTAGTGGTTCACTACGTCTGGAAAAAAGTAATAATTAAGAAAATGCGCGAATTGAATTCTGGGGTTTTACGAGCCAAAACCACGATTTGATTATAAGGCACGCCGTACTGAGGAGCTGCGGGTTAACTTGCCTCCATTGCACAAGACACTTTCCAAAGTAAGATAACATCTTCAGGGTTGTCGTACAACCATTATGCAAGATAATCTTTGCCTCTCATTGAACGCTACAAGGATCGTACTGAAGCTAGGGCACTAAGTGCGCGCATACGACCGCACGCACTTTAAATGACATGAAAAAAAGATTATCTGAGCTGTGTTAGCAAATTACTCTTCTACAGAAACAAAAGAAAGACGCTGTTAGTGCGAGAAGACGCTTGGTAAGCCAGAAACGATGCAATAACAACCACAAAAAAGTCAGCTGGCGACGCCATCTTGAAGTTGCCACACCATCTCGCAGTGACACCATTGATTTTGACGCGGTCTGCTGGGTGTAGGTGAATTTTTATTGACCAAAACCGACTACACTGTGTTCTAAGAGAGCCCGACTGAACTTACCAAGCTTCAAGAACTTTAATCGAGCCAAAACGGCCCAAACGCAAAAATGTACCTTGAAATCTGCGACGTCCTGACGCACCGCCTTTGAAATTATGGCGCTAAATTCAAGAAGTAAAACCCTTACCTTTATTTTCCCTTTTAACAAGCTACCCGTTCAGGTGAACTGAACACAAACGAAGCCCTTCACGAATACTTCATCGATCCAAAGTGACACGTCGTTCTCATTAGCGTCCCTTTCAGTTTGCTCTAAGAAAAGCTACTGGGCCACGCAATAAGGGTAAACATTGCTTAGAGTGCCGCAGTATACGCGATCCACGTTCAGAGGGCCCTCACAAGCGCACACACTCTGGGGGTGGCTTACGTAGTCTGTCGCGAACGTCACGCCGTTCAACGACATCTCGCAAGGGCTGCATGTGCCCGAGCATATGTTTCTCACGCTGTCCAAACATGAAATGACTTTTCATCTGAAACACCCCTCCCCGATTATGGTGCCCATTCAACCACGGGGAGCAGATTATCCTCCATAGCGCCCGCGCGTTCCATACTTGCGCGAATACGCCGCCAACAATAGAAGCGAGAGCGGTTGCCTGTGGGGAGGAGGCAATGTGCTTTTCGCACGGTAAGCGACGGTTGCAGAGGCCGCACGCCATAACCGCGCGTGAGAAGCAACAATTGTTCCGCGGGCTTGACGCGTGCGACCGTGAATTGGCACGCGCCGCCACGGTCAGTGTTACGATGGCACCTGCGTTATATTATCGTGATTTCTCTCTCCGTTTTTTTGTGTGTGTTGTGTTGTCGCGCAGCTGGAACGATATCCATCACTTCCTCTTTTGCGTGCATGTCTGTTTGTGTCTAGGCTGGATGTCGCGGGAAAGGCAAGGGTTTGGTGTTCTCTCGGGGAGGTGGGGAGGGTGATCTCGGAGTCGTATTATACAGTTGTTTAGGTCCCATATGTTCGCACACCTCTGATAACTGTGGTTTCTCGTGAGAGCAGATTATCCGCGTGTTCGAGCCGTTCGTTACAGGAGAGAAAGCTCTGGCGGGACCATCTTGTACGGAATGCATTATCAAGAAAAAAATTCTCTCAAATGCCATATCGAAGAATGTACGCTGTTTGACCAGGGGATCGCCAGAAAACAGAAATGAAGACTAGAAATGAGAATTCAGAGGACGGCATAGACAATAAAGTATGGCGATTTGCTTACAGAATGACTATCTCTGGGAACATTCTCTTTTTTTCGAACGACGCATGCATGAAACGTTCAAGACATTTACGAGTAATCAGCACCACGTTACACAGAGGCATGTCTATCGACAAAAAAAAAAAAAAAAGTTCTAAAAAGACAAAAAAGAAAGAAAAAAGCCAGAGAGTTCGCACTTTCGTCATGACTCTGCTCCCTGACAAAATAAGCCCCTAACGTTTTCCTTTCCCTTTGAATTTTTAGCTTTGCCAACGATTGAGAAATTTACAAAGCGTGGGCCACAACCGCACTGTTTAGATTCAATGACACGTGGCCATCCGTGCGTGTGTAAGCGAACTAGCGCGCAGTCACCTCAATTTTTTATTAAAGGTTCTGATGCTTTATCGACCCTAATTGCGACATTTTAAAAATATTAAGAGCAAATTTATTGTTCCCTTGAACGAACATCTAAATGAAGAAAAAGAAAACAAAACAAAAAAAGAGAACACGACATTCTTCGTAATACCTGATGCCCTAACTGGAAATAGATTTGCTTGCCTATTCAACCGTAGCTTTACAAACAAAATTTGCTTAACAGTGAAAAAGAAGTGCACAGTTGATCACAATGGTTTACGGGCTTCGAGATACAATATTAAATTTCCCAGTACTCTTTGACCGGCTCCAGCAAAGCGACGCAAACAGTGCAATTTGCATTAATAGTGTCTGGAAATCGGAGCATTATGCCGGGAGTACCGAAGCCGCGGAGATAAGGTTGTATGCAACGAGCGCCTCTACTACGAAGTGACCATTGTAACGGATGATTGCTTATGTCCGGGCCGGCTTCAAGAGAACAATAAACGTCGCGGACGCCAATGTCTGCACCCAGTAGTGTGCAGAAAGGGCGCAGACGCAATGCATTGCACAAAACAAGAACAGCCTGAAGTCAGCTAAAATAAATGTGGACGCACGAGAGTATTTATTTATTTATTTATTTATTTATTTATTTATTTATTTATTTATTTATTTATTTATTTCATCTCAAAGGTTACCATCGGACATTACATGAGGGCTGGGCAAATGATCGACTGTCACTTTAGCCGGTGTGACTTGATGGATGGTTATCAATGGCAGTCGTGGACAGGTCGGTGATCATGGTGATTTCGGGAGGAAGTGCGGCCCAATTTCTAGGTTCTTGCCAAAAAATAATCTCTGAAATGCAGTCGACATGTGGTGAGCTGGAGTTACGAATTCGTTGCCTTGTGGTAGTTAAAAAAAAAGAAATCTATAAAGTAGGCCAATATTAATTATACGGCAGCGTTATACTCAAGGGTCCATAGGTGAAGCTGAGTTTTCAGGACAGAGATACTTGAATGGAAATTGCTCGTTGAGCGTAAATCCTCTCTAATGCTTCTGGGGATAGCCTCAAGTATGTTGTTTAAGATTGTTTGGGAAGGGGAGATCAAAGATAACCGAATTCGAGTTTCGGTCGAATCAGAGTTGTGTAGGCCGTTTACTTTACTGGAGAACGTGCTAGGAGTTGCACTTGTATCGCTTAGCATTCAGTGTAATTAGTTTATTATTTACGAGCAAAATCTTCAGAAACCTCGATTTATATATTTACAAAAGTGATCACGTGGCAACTTGGGTGATAAAGCAGGTGATAAACCCAAATTTTGGCGATGATGTGCACGTTTATGAACCGCGAAATGTCGAAACATTCGTTATCATGCATCTTCGCGGGCTTTACGTGGCATAGCATGTGATTTCTTAATTTGTTTTTAACGTGATGGCCTAGTCAGCCATTTGACTGTTAAATATTTAGGGTAAAATAAACTTCTTTCGGATAAATTCAATTTTTTTCAGAGCTAGAACCAACTTTGTTAGGCAGCTGGCCGACTCCAAAACAGGCGTTCGAATTAATTTACCGGGACACTGATACGAGACAATAAGCGGGCGCTGATGTCATGGCCGTCATTTTCGAACACCGCATGTAAATGAAGGCTAATCACTATGCGAAATTTCGAATATTCTGATAGCCCAAGCACGTACTCAAAAAAGGCACTACAGATAAAAAGAACTTGAACTTTAGTAGTACGGCTCTTCGGCAATAAAAAAATATAACTTGCCGAGAAAAGAGGCTTTGGAAGGTATAGGCAAGGTAGTGTCGCTTGTAGGTGCTCAGGGTACTTTTCACATTCCCCCTAATTACATAATTAGTCGTAATCAATTATTCAACTTCTCAGATATTATAGTTAGATGAAAAGTGTCAATGAGACAATTGCAGAGCAAGAGAAAAAAACTCCCGATACAGCTTTCTGTTACTCAATGCGGGCTGCATAAAAGTGATTTTCCGAGCGTGAGAGAAGCCCGCGAATGCGCGCAGAGGGCCTCGAGTGGTCAGTCGCGCGGCACCATTGAGTGTATTCACGGGCTTCTTTCATGCTTGGCAAATCACTTTTATGTGGCCCGTATTGAGCAACAGAAAGTTGCATCTGGAGTTTTCTATAATTCTATCATTGAGACTTTGATTTAATAATAATACAAGAGAAGTTCAGTAATTAATTATTTATTAATTATAATTACGGAAATAGGCAGAATGCAGAAAATAATCTTCGTATCTCCAAGCGATGGCAAACAAGATTACCGTGGTTCTGTTCAGCTACGTTGCATTTGCATACTTGTAAAGTTAGGCGCAAATTGCGTGGGACGACCACAAAACAAAAACGAAAATGCCGATAGATTAAAAGATGTAGCCTGGCATGGAGGAACCGCCCCTGGTATTCCGGCAGGAAATAAAAACAAAATTCAGCGTTTGCTTTTATATTTTTTAACTAATCAGCCAAGCTATTATCGCGGAATCAAAATATACTGTATAAAGAATGCTTATCAGTGTGATAAGCATTCATTTTGCGCATCTTTTTAGGGTCCCTTAAAAGTGTCGATGCACGTGCTAGTTATGTGCGCTTTATTTTCGTACATGGTTGCACCATTGAGTCAAATCAAATCAAACTAAGTATTTCCTTTCTGCACGAAATGTCTGGCAACACAGTCGGGAATCCACAATCGGCTTTGCGAAGGACGCTCCCTGTCCTACCCTCGTCTGAAACGGTACGAACTGTTACGCCGCCATAATTAAGCAGATGTCTACGGCTTTCAAACAGCGCATCACGTTCCCTCCTGTCCACACAGAGTGCGTTCAATAACGAAAGCTCCATTCACGTGACCGGCGCCATGCACGATACGTGTTCGAGCATGCAGGTCGCCAGCTGCGCGGAGTCGTTGCCTTCGCCCTCGCAAAAGCTTCGGGGAGACTTCGCCCACACCTGCGCTCGGCGTCCATCGTTGACGTCGTCGCCGCCTCGGGCGACTCCTCGCTGAGCGGTCGCCGCGTACGGCAGCCGGTCGCGAAGACTTGGCACGAAGCGTGAGAACGCGACCCGAGAGTCGGCCGCGACGCAGCTGTTGCTGCACGCTTCGCATCTTGATGGCGCCCCAGACGCGCACCGACAATACCCAGAACTTCGCCGCATTCCCTACAAGCAGACAACTTTTTTTTTTTTTTTTCTGCCCCTCTTGAGTCGCAAACACAAAACTTATACCGACGTGGGAGGAAGGCGCACTCTGGAAGTTCTTCAACAAAACAGACTGGTGGGTTAGTTGGCATTGCAGGTTAATAGTTTTTAGCGCGAAGAAGCGCATGACACGAGAAACTGCCCACACTGTGTCATGTGTGCCTTCTGTTGTGCCGTTCCTTTCTTTGCGCTAAAAACTGCTAACCTGGAAGTTCTTGTCAGGACCGCACAATCGGACAGCATTCGGCTTGTGTTCTAGCTTGTGAACTTGAATTGGAAACTCGGGGCATATGTGCCGTTAAGTGTTGCGACTTTTCAACTACTCGCTGCAACTTGTTCTTATGTGCGTTCAGTAGTATGGCTACGGCTTTTCTGGCCTCTTAAATCCCGTCCTGAATGCGGCAGCCGCATTTAGAAGGGGGGCTTAAATGCGGCAAATGCTCGCGCACGTTGCTTCAGTGCACGTTAAAGAACCCTGGCTGGTGTAACCTAATCCGGCAGTTCCGATCTACGGCATGCCTCATAATCACAACATTGCCTTTTCACGCAAAAAACCGAAATTCTATATATTTTTCTTCTCGACGTGTCTTTCTTTTTATTATACAGTTGAGCAGAGGAGCAGCCCCAGCTTCTACAAGGCACCAGCATCTTCTTACATGTACGAATCTATTAAAATAAAATAAAAAGCATAAACCTTCACCGACGCGAACTCGATGTACCCGTGTATTTACCCTAAGATGCCGAAACACACTTCCACACATCGAAAAATTAAAACGTGTGCCCCTTTATTTCTCGCCATGGAGAGTCCAACTGTACACCAATAAAAAACGAAGAAAGAAATGTTATATCAGTAAGAAAGTATTGTATTAATACGTATTTATAATATTCTTGTTACCGTATCCACAGCTGAAAACTCGCTCCAGCGTGTCAAAAAGAATACTAAAGGCTTCCGTCAAGCTTCCGGCACCTCAATTAAAATTTTGAGGTAATAAGCTCCGCATAACTAAAATCATACCTTGGGCATTACCCGGTGCAATGGACAAAAAAAAATATTAAGCCAGTGATCGTTGGAGCATTTCTTCGGGCAATTCATATCTCAAGTAAAGGGGTGTCACCGTTAACAAGAGCGCAAGTTCTACCCGTACCTGTGTGCAGGGTGACGGAGAACTGATTTTCCCGATTGCAAGCACTTTTGCTCTAAATTTATGAAATGCTATTGTCGTTTGAATGCACAACCAAGAATAGAAAATCGCCCATTCCCATACCCAATTTAACTCCAAATGACATGAGCACCGAATCGAAGTAGTAGCCCATTCTAGCCTATCGCAAGTAGCCTCGCATTATTCTCCCCTATCTCATGTGTCACTACCGATGGTTTTAGACCAGCCCTAAAATCTCAGAGGACGGAGGAGACTGTCGCGTTAAACGATTTTTCGGGGTCAAGAGTAATCGAAAAATTATCAACAAAACGCACAAAAGATATTGATGACGTGCTCGCCTCGTAACTCTCCTAATGTTTTCCTGCCGTGGTGTTCAAGCAACGTACTATTAAATACAGTAGCTATATATACACGATAGTATACACACAGCCTATTTCTTCCACATATAAGACGAAGATAGAGTTCGGGTACACTGATCGCAATTCCCAAGGAAGCCACCTACTGTTAAGGCCGTTTCGATACGGAACTTTGCAACTCGGCACAGGAAACGCGTATAAAAGCAGGGGAGGATTCTTTGAATAGGAGAAATACGGCGTGACAGAAGGCGCCATTTGTGCCGCTGCTTACGATGGGACAACACACGCGAAAATTGACTTACACTAATGCGTGTATATATGCATATGTTAAATTCAGCCGCTTAAGGACTTTCTTTGGTATCTTTAAAAACGCTCAGAAAATTACATGTAAAGAAAATGAGCTACAACTCCTTCCGGAATAGCATGTGCGGAACTTCAGAACGAAATGCCACTTTCCCATTTTTTTATCGGCATTCCGTCAACGGCGACCGCAGCAGAGGGGCGTAACTCCACAAGTGCTACTCGAAACCCACGGCAAGTTTTTTTGCTTACGGCACCAGCAGCTTGTGGTGACAGCGCGACGTCCGAAAATAACCACTCGTTTCACTGATTCGTCTTCAACGGCAGGCTGCAAGCGAATACGCAACTAACAGGGGGTAATGAAAATAGAGACTAGGAGGAGGAGGAGGGAGAGTGTTGCTTGCCGCAATATGGCTCTGCCAAAGCACTGCTTACCGAGAGCGGTGTAGAATCTGACGCCTCTCACACAGGCAAGGCTAACGAGGAGGACAAGGTTGACGTGGGCGCGACTGGCCGCTCGTCATTCACCCAACCTTGCCCTGCCAGCCTGTCCACCTCTGAAACACGAATGACATTGAGGGAGTGCCTGAACGGGCGCCCCTATAAATACACATGTATCCTCGCCCAAACTCAATGACACCTGCACTCGTGTGCAGGGCCGGTATACGCTTCAATCCAGCAATGCATCATTGTCGTGCGTACAATGCCAAGTGCGAGCAATTTATTCCGATGAAGTTGACAAAGTGCCAGCTCTCAGTGCCGTTGTATGCAGCGATGCAAGCGTTCAAAGACAACCAAAATGAATGTCAGGACATGACGGTGAGAAAGATGTGCGACCAGGAATAAATACGTCGTCCGACTCAAGTATAGCTCCTTCTTTGTGAAAACATTCCAACGTTGACATTGTAGTACTTTGAATTTAAACACAACGCCTAGCAGGAATGGAGGGGGTAAAAAGAGTGAGGAAGGGGGCATATTATTACGACTTCAATGAAAATTTGGATAACCGATCTCGCCCTGACCCCACCTGCGCAACATTTTTGGGGCGTTCGAGACCCCGACGACCGCAGGTGCGAGGCCCGGCGCGGTTCTCCCGCCGCTACCCCCCCCCCCCGCCCCCCCTCCGGAAGGCGACAGCTGGTCACACTGTGGGAAGAGGACCACGTGGGCGCCGAGACGAAAGTAAACTTTGAGGTTAAGGGGTGTTCGAATATCGATCTTCGCGTAAGCGATATGAATATCCGATATATACGGTCTTTCAATATCGAATCAAAATAGCGACAATTTTTTCCACGCTACTAAAGATATGGAAAGCAGGGTATATAAGATAATAACATAATAACATTAATACAAAAAGATCTATGTTTCCTTTCAAGAAACGTAACGCTGCCTGAAATCATTTAAAAATGACAACCTGTAAAGGAGCAAACAGTGAGAGGATGCAAAGCATGCCGGATGGCTCACACAGGGCCGTATCGAAGCGGCCTGCGGGACTCGATATGCTTCCGGCAACGCCTACGTTGTAATTATCTTTGTACAGTCGACCGTAATTCAGTATTCGATCAAGCCGCGCTTGAAGTGTACGCCACACATTGTTCAATTTACGAGCGTTGTCTATTCATATTCAGGATCTGCAAAAAAATAATCGCGCACCCCGTCCGTGGGACTATTCGCAAACGTCTCGCGCGCGCGCCAGCGGAAAGAGTCGGTTGTTCGGAAGCGAGCCAGCTGGGGCCGGGCGTGCGAACCACGGCCGCTGCGGATGCGATGGCGGCGCGAGCAGGTGCCCTAATGAGTTTGGACAACAAGGACCGGCTCTGCAGCTGTCCCGCACGTCGTTATTGGGAACCGTTTGAGACCCTATGTGTGTGTGTTTTTTTTTTTCTTTAATCGCAGATGTGAGTGTAAATAGCGGCTGAAGCCGGGTGTCGCGACCGCCTTGAGGCTCCCCTTTGTGGAGACTGTGGCTTCGTTTACTTTATTTGCTGACTTTCTTTCTTTTTTTTTTTCGTAGCGCATCGTTGCAGCGATATCGCTTCATTTGGAATCCTGTGTTAGGATGTATTCTTTGTTATGCCCGTTGTATTCACGCCGCGAAACTCGCTTTTCAAGAGCAATGCACTACAATGCGTTATTTTAACAACTTCTCTGGTAGCTTGCTGCTGCAAAACAGCGTCGGTGTTGTGGCCACAATACCCTAGGTGGCATAATGACGGCAGAACTCAATTCGGCATACGACACGCGGAAGAAAGAAAGGCCGCGCAGATGGCAGCTCGTGAAGTTGGGATGTGATCAACCTGAAGTGTACACGAAGGAAGGATCATGGACAACACATTCTATAAGTCGTGTTTGCAGTGCCTGCATGAAGCGAGCCTATATACGGATATTTAATTTCGTTCCGAAGTTATACCGCTTGGCAACCCCAGCGAACAAAAAAGAGACAAAATAGTGGCAGCGCTAACGGAGGAAGATCTAAAAAATTTAATTCTGGCGTTTTAAAATTCCAAATACAGGATCAGAATATGACGCACAGCGTATTGAGGGACTCCGAATTAATTTCTACCCCCTCGGAGTTCTTTAACGTGCACCCAATGCGCGGCACGCGGACGTTTTCTTCTCTTTTTTTTTCTCATTTTGCCTTGCTCTTACTTTCCTCTTTCCTCCCCTCTTTCCTATCTTCCATTTCTGTGTTGCTGTCACCGCCCTTCCGAAGAGTAGGCAGGCGTTGTGCCCCATCCGGTTGCAGTTGCCTGCCTGCTCCCCGCTTTTCCTTTCCTGTTAATTGCATATATGTGTTCAAAACAAATAATAATAATAATAATAATAATAATAATAATAATAATAATAATAATAATCCAAATGTGGCCGCCACGTCCGGAATTTGATGCGGCCCGCATTGAAATCCCCAACTTTAATGAAGCTACGCCTTCAAGTTCTTCCGTCTGTTGCCGCGTTGCCTGTAATGTATCTTCCGGGCAGTCAAATCAGTTGAACACCGGCGTCTCTCCTGTCCTGTAGTATTTTCTTCTCTCGGTTTTCCTTTTTCTTCTCATGCGCTGGAAATCCACGGAATGTCGAAATTCCGACCGGAGTAGCTCTCTGTTATGAGTTCGTAAGCGGAAAGATCGAAAAATGGAAGACGCACAAACGCAGACGAAGAAAGAGCACACAGGTTGTTTTTCGCCCCGCCAGTATGCGTTGCGTTCCTTTGACATGACAGGGCCTATATGTGCGTTCTCATAAGCTATAGGCCTTCAGGTCCTGATATCGGGAGCCATCTTCAAGAAGACCGCCGAGGTAACGCCCGTCCTTTGCATCCAAGGTGAGATGAAGAGTACCGAAAGCGTACAAAACCATTCGAACCCTCGTAAGTTGGCAAATGGGTAAGCAACAGCTACCAGTGTGACCCCGTCGTGTCGTGCGATGACTTCAATTTCCGTTTCATCCTGATCACGGAAGTATGCGGGTGAGATAGCCAACAAACCACTCCCGCGGTAAAAGCAAGCGCTAAGCAACAAACGATCTCGCGTCTTTCGCGGTCCCGTTCGCTCTCTCGGCGGCCCACAAGTAACACCGCCCAACTTGTCGCGACAAGTCACCGCAAAAGGGCAACCTCGGAGCATCGACAGCTGGCGTCGCGACCTTAGCCTCTGTTCCCAGTTCAATGGCACCGCCACGTCAGCCTCGCCAGCAGGTGCGGCCAGACAGCGAAGTGCACTCAACTTTCCATAGTTTTGCTTTCGTTCCTGCTTGCCTACTGTGAAGACCCGTACTCGTGTTCCTTTCCTTTTTAACTTTTTCTTGCACTTACGTGGCACACTCTCTCTCTTTTCCGTTTTCTGCCCCAACAGCAAGCAGCACGTGGGAAATCACCCCAAGAAGGTGACATTCTATCCCACTCCCGGGAAGGCGCTCAAGTTTAAAAAAAGAAAAGAAAAATAAGGAAAGAAGCAACCGAAGTTTGTAAGTACGGCAACATACCTCGCTGTATAGCTCCTTTATTGCTTCCCCCACAGTGCAAGTGTTATGCTTCCTTTTGCAGCGGTGCCTGTGAGCTGCGTTTAGGCAGCTCTTTTTTTTTTCTTATTCTTCTTTTTTATTCATCTAAATAGGAGGACTGGTGCGGGGTTCGTGTTATTTATACTTAATACTTCGCATCCCCCCTCTCCGCTTCTTCTCTAGATGTCGGAAGGGCGTTTCAACTCATGCCCTTAAATTAAAGCTATTATGCACGGGTTAGTTTCAATGGCAGTTGACTGAGTAATTCCTTTGGTCGGTGGATTGCACGACCCTACGTCGCAATTTCGGAGGGCTTCAAGAGAACGGCGCATGTATAATTCAATTAAGTACACCTGCGACTGCGCACTGTAAAAAATACGTTCGAGAAGAGTGATGGCTAAAGATTCTTTCTTTGCTTTTAAACATTCAGAACATGATCCGGGCTCTTGCAACTGCGAAGTGCGCATTCGTCAAATTGGTGACACGAGCAGTGCAAGCATGTAATGCGTGAATAGGACCGAACCGAGAACACTGCACCTTATTCCCGCAGCCAAATGGCGAACGTTCTCTAGCAACTGAAAAACACTGCTTAGATATCGAGATCATTTTATGAGCTGGAATTGCTTTTAGCAACGCAGAACTTACGCTGCGGACTGCAACGAGACAAAACGTGTCGCGAAATAATTGCAACATTCCAACGAAGCAATCCAGCAGCCACACAGTTGCGTTGGTTCTGTCAAGAGTTCCTTTTAAGCCGATATATATATATATATATATATATATATATATATATATATATATATATATATATATATATATATATATATATATCGGCTTAAAAGGAACTCTTGACAGAACCAACGCAACTGTGTGGCTGCTGATTATTTCGCGACACGTTTTACACATGGGTGGTGCCGTGGCACGGACCACTGCGAAAATCCGCCTGCGGTGGCCCTTCGGCTCGCGTCAAAGAGCGCCCAGGTGGTCGACGCTAATCCCAATCCCTCAACTGCGGCATGCGTCGCGGCAGCAGCTGCGGACTTGGGGCGCAAGAAACCAGTCACTCGTCGGTAGTAGCGAGGCGAACACGTGGAAAAAGATGTTCTTATGAGTCCCCGCCAGTGCATGCATGAAAATAAACTCACGCGACCTGAAAGACGTGCCCCCGCATCTCATCGCGCGACCAGGTGTACTGAATGGTCGTTGCTGCGGCGTTTTCTGCCCTGCCGCCTTTCCTTGTAAATTCATCTCTCGAGGAACGCGCCGGTTTGGCGCAAGCTACCTAAGCCACTCGGGTATGTGTGTCCGCGTTAATAATAGAAAGAGAAGCGCAGAAACAAGGGAAGTTCGTACAGATGCTAACTAAAGAGGAAAAGAAAGAGAGAGAGAGAGAGAGAGAGAGGGAACAACTGGCAATAGATAAAACCGAAGAAATATGGTGAAACTGTTATGTAAGACTGACACAAGAGAGTTGCGTAATAACGCAGGACGACTACTTGCAATAAACTGAGAAATGAAGCCACGTTCCAACTCTCCAAATTCGCTATTTTTTGTATGCGTTTCTTGAAGTAAACCAGCTAGTTAAAGAGACAGCTATTACGCGTTAATCTCCAGCTATGCCGCACCCGCCGTACACCTCCGTCTTGGTATGGTTGTGTAACCACCGTTAACCTACTTTACATTATCAGTGGCACGAACGCCTCTGCCAGCTACGCGTATTCAAATTCGCGTTCTGGCAGAAATAAGAAAGAATTCGCGCGTTCGTTCTTGCTTCAGGCAATTCCGATCCCCCCATGCCTGGTAGTCGTTGAAACTACATTATACACTGCCACCCTCTACTGCGTTGCCGTTCCCTTAGTACCCATTCAATTACTGTAATAGACTCAACCGGTTACCTGCTCCACAAATTAAGTGACCTTTCCAACCACGTTGCTGCCTCTTTGTCTTAATGCTAATGTGCTATACGTCGCGCCTGTCCCTTCTCAGCGTGTCCTGGGCTATATCTGTAGAATTCGCACAGACATGCTTATTACAGATAACGAGTTTAACGACGAGAACTTGAGGGTCAGGCTACTTTATGTTCATATAAGGTCATTCTTTATTGGGCTGGCGATGTTTGTATCACCACGGTCTTAGCTTGCTATGCGAGGACGTGCAAGAAATGACCCTTTTATACCTAGTATGCAAACGCACCCAGTACGCGCAAGCAGGATCTCACTAAGCGCCCGTAAATGCCAACTAGAACAATTTGTCGAGGCCACTGACCCGGACGAAGACCAAGAGTGCCTTCGCATGAGCACAGCGGCATGGCACCAAAGTCCAAAGTGTAACCGGCGCAGCTGAGGGGTGTAGTCTCACGTAGATTTAAAGCACTTTTCAGAACAGCTATAGCTGATCATGAGGTCGTTATGATCGTGAGGTCACGATGAGGTCAGTATGAATTCACGCATATAGCGGAATCGTCACATAATATGGTTGTGATGTTTATGACAAAGTTCGCCAGACATAATGAAGCTGACTCACTGTTTGCTTTCGAACAAAACGAAGTGTTTCTATACAGTTGTATGCGCGCCCATTTATTCAAAATCAATGATGTCACGGGGTTCTGCAGTAGCATCAAGGGGTAGTCACCGCTCGTCGATCGCTTCTGAATATTTGGCTCGCCATGCCTCAGGTCCCCGAAATATTCGCATATATATATTTCGCCTGCTGATAATGTATTCTACCCGCGTAGCTTAACTCGTAACTGTTGCCGTTTATTTGCTGTCAGCCGGTATTTATAGACCTTCATAAACAAACCGCTCTGTAGTCTATACGAGCAGATGCCCAGGGGCAATAGACGCGTTAACTTTTACCTTCAGGCCATCCGCAGATTTTACATTGTCGACCGTGTATAAGCCATACCGAAGCCGTCCCCATGAAATGTGCAGACAATACATAGACACTCTAAATACATATACGGGGCAGTGATCTGCGGTCAACAGCTCGAACGTTCCTGCTCCAAGCGCATGGCTCGCGCGCTATTGAAAAGTACGCTGGGGTCTGTTCGCTTGCAAGACTTTCAAGGCGTGCTTTCTTTTTATTTTTATATCGCACACTTCATTCAATGGCCCCGAAGCTTTGAAAGGGTGACACGTTTGGCCGCTGTCGAAGGTGGTGAGGCGCCGGCGCGTCTGCCCGCGTGGGGGTGCGTGGCCGGTCCGTTTTTTTGCGCAGCGAAATTGGGCAGAGTCCGTGGGAAGCGCCCGCATGAGGCAGCTGGCTGCCGAATATGGCGCACCTATGCTCTCTTCGGACCACTTGCGTTGTTTGACCGCGAGCCGCTCCCCACGTCAACTCCCACTGGTCGCACCAACGTCTTCGCTGTCTCGTGGAGGCAGTGGGCTGAGTGCGTCAGCGCTGCGGGCGAGGAAGCGTTTATTAACGGGTGTTCTAATGTGCGATTGCAAGTTACAAAAGAGTTCCCGTCCGTCCGTCCGTCCGTCCGTCCGTCCGTCCGTCCCTCTGTCTGTCTGTCTGTCTGTCTGTCCGTCCGTCCGTCCGTCCGTCCGTCCGTCCGTCCGTCCGTCCGTCCGTCCGTCCGTCCGTCCGTCCGTCCGTCCGTCCGTCCGTCCGTCCGTCCGTCCGTCCGTCCGTCCGTCCGTCCGTCCGTCCGTCCGTCCGTCCGTCCGTCCGTCCGTCCGTCCGTCCGTCCGTCCGTCCGTCCGTCCGTCCGTCCGTCCGTCCGTCCGTCCGTCCGTCCGTCCGTCCGTCCGTCCGTCCGTCCGTCCGTCCGTCCGTCCGTCCGTCCGTCCGTCCGTCCGTCCGTCCGTCCGTCCGTCCGTCCGTCCGTCCGTCCGTCCGTCCGTCCGTCCGTCCGTCCGTCCGTCCGTCTGTCTGTCTGTCTGTCTGTCTGTCTGTCTGTCCGTCCGTCCGTCCGTCCGTCCGTCCGTCCGTCCGTCCGTCCGTCCGTCCGTCCGTCCGTCCGTCCGTCCGTCCGTCCGTCCGTCCGTCCGTCCGTCCGTCCGTCCGTCCGTCCGTCCGTCCGTCCGTCCGTCCGTCCGTCCGTCCGTCCGTCCGTCCGTCCGTCCGTCCGTCCGTCCGTCCGTCCGTCCGTCCGTCCGTCCGTCCGTCCGTCCGTCCGTCTGTCTGTCTGTCTGTCTGTCTGTCTGTCTGTCTGTCTGTCTGTCTGTCTGTCTGTCTGTCTGTCTGTCTGTCTGTCTGTCTGTCTGTCTGTCCGTCCGTCCGTCCGTCCGTCCGTCCGTCCGTCCGTCCGTCCGTCCGTCCGTCCGTCCGTCCGTCCGTCCGTCTGTCTGTCTGTCTGTCTGTCTGTCTGTCTGTCTGTCTGTCGCTCAAAATTCAATGTTGGCATTGTTTTTCAGTTGTATTACAGGAACACGCGCACATGCGCGACAAATCATATCCGGAGGTTTGCTAACTATTGCTGTAATGCCTGCCCAACGCGTATATATACCAGCGCAGGCGCTCGCACAGGTCAGTGGAACAGTCTGCTGAAAATCATTTTGCAGATAACTGAACGTTGACAACGTGAGGAAAATATTTTGCCCATTTAAAACATTTTTCTATATATAGCATTCAAAGCTCAGCATGATATCGCGGGTTCGGTGCACTGCCTCGTCCACCGCATTCCGCTGGGGACAGATCGCTAAATCGCTTTTGCAGCTCGTCTGTGATTCACGTTAAAGAGCTCCAAGAGCCACGAATTGCCCTGCAGCCAGCCTTCACGTCATCTCTCCGTCACTGTTTGCGAGTTGATTTGGAACCATTAAACGCCATATACGGTTTCTCAACGAGTTGCCATAACATGATTCCGTCACACCTCGCGCATGTTAACACAACGTGAGGCCCCACAATTTCAAAAGCAAATCTAACTTGTGCCGTTCACAATTATGCATCGACAGCAGCCCGCGCCAGTTCCCTCTCATACTGAACACAGCTCTAGGCTCAAGTTTGCGACCATGTCCTCTGCGGAAAGCAGACAACTTCAATCAAACGGCTCCAGTTTTAGCAATCACCTGCCAGGCACTACCAGCAGCACCTCTTTCTGTGTCCGGGTTCCATTGACGCTTTATTATCGTGTTTTTTTTTTTTTTTTTCGCGACTTTGCCGGCTTCACCTATCTCCGCACTTGTCATTTTCGCAGTCCGTACAGCCAGCGTCACCCGCCATCCCATCCGCTTTTTTTTTCCCCTTCTTATTTAGTTTCGGCGTGAACCTGGTTCAAGGCTCGGCGCGGAATGTGGAAGCCACTTGGCGGAAGCAACGAAAGCGGAGAAGGCAACGCTGATTGCAAGCACAGGGGCGGAGCGAGTGGATAAAGGCAGCACGCGGCGTTTACACCACTTTCCCTCAATTTCTCTCTCTCTTGGTCCCGTTTAACGTCCCTACCGCAAGGCCCCAAGGCGTTCACACTGAAGAAGGCGGCGAGGAGGCTACTTGAGAGCAGAAGCAGTAGTCCAGCAGAGTGATGGCAAAGAAAGAAATGACGGGGGAGGGAGGGAAGAAATATGGAGCAGCGCGGGGCCTGGCCGTCACGGCGTCGCCAGTCTGTCTGGCCCGCACCTGGGCCGCCGCAGACCGAAGTCGTGGCGCGGCGGAACGTGGCCACGTGGTCGTATGTACGCGTGTTTCTCGTGTGAACAAATAGCTCCCGCCGGTATTTACGCCCCGCGCACTGCCGACAGCGCACTGGGATGGGTATGAACGCGAGCCTCCGAGACGTGGAGGCGCGCGCCGCCCGATTTCGGAGGCAGCGCACTTCCGAAGCGCGTGCGTTAGTTTCCGGCGTGCGCCGGCCGCTAGGAGACGCCTCGGCTGCGCCCAGTTTCTACGCCAGATAACCCCGTAGTTCAGGGGATATTGACCCGGGATGGCTCGGAGTCATAGAAATTTCGCCACAGGGTTCTCGCGCGCAAAGGGACGAGACGTCGTTGTCTGCACGCAGGTTGGGAAACGAAATATATTTTAATGTGACGCTAAACTCTAAGGGAAGCTGAAAAGGCTGTCGAATTCAATAAGACGCCCATATGCGTATGCGGGAACCTTATAAACCATGCACGTAAAATTTGGGCGGGATTTTTCACTTAGGAACGACGTAATCGCCGGTTAAAATTGCGCTGTCGCCCCGCCCCCCGTCGAGCGTTGCGCGCTGCTGCTGACGCTGACGATGCGAGCTGAGACCGGAAACCGCGGCGTAGTGACGTCAGCACTGGTGTTCCGCTCCTTCGCAGTCTCCGCCACCGTGCCTGACCGCGCTTGTTTCTGCGTGCGTGCCGTCATAATCTGCCTCGCTCGAGCCTGCATTCCTTTGTTTGTGTGTATGTAGAGTGGTAGTTGACGTGCGCAGCATCAATTGAAGTGGTGGGCCGATCATGCCGGCGTTCTGTGCAGCCTACGGTTGTACGAACACCAGCGGCCGCGACGATGTTCCATTACTTCCCGCAAAACTAGAAGCTTTGCAGCTAAGTGGGAGGTTGCTGTGAATCGAAAGAATTTCAAGCGCTCAAGAACAACAGTGCTGTGCTCTAACCACTTCTGTCACGACGATTACTACCAGAGTTTATCAATAATAAGTGAA
Source organism: Dermacentor andersoni (assembly GCF_023375885.2). NCBI lineage: Eukaryota > Metazoa > Arthropoda > Arachnida > Ixodida > Ixodidae > Dermacentor > Dermacentor andersoni. The sequence goes on from NC_092822.1 coordinate 79,789,433, forward strand.
TGAATGAGAGTACGCTTTTCTGCTAGCAGGCTTTCTAAACGCAGCGCGAAAAGGTTGGGGCAACGAACGCACAAAAGCTGGACGGGTGCGGGCGGATGGATGGTAACTGGTCTTGGAAGACCTTACGAATACACAAACTCGTCCAAACGTGGACTTTGATTTATTGCTAGCTCCTTCGTGTTAGCACGCTGAACGGAAGGTACATGTTCATCTCCCACCCTTGACGAAGGTTCCGTCGCAAACCACCGTTAATTTTCTATTCGCACGTGTGCTGTGAAACAGCCAACATGCAGCTACCGTAATGCAGTGCAAGTGTAAAGTTTTCATGCGTTTGAAAGCCGGCGCACGCCAGGACGCTGCGCTCCCCCTCGCGCACAGAGAGAAACCGGCTGTCTCACGTAGCCGACGGAATTCGCCGCCTTTAGGGCTCCGGTTACGAGTAGCGTGCGGATGGCGCGCTGATGAAGGCCACTACACGTGCTACAAGAGCCGGATATCTTTTCCCGCATGTAAACCATCTGTGTAGATTGCCGACAGATTTGGGGCAGCGCACAAATTCCGACGATCGCTTCCCTCCTTACGTTCCACGAGGAGGCATGCAGGAACATAACAGTACAGTTGTTTGCCCGGAAACGAACTCACTGGATCGCTGAATACAGCTTTGCAAAAAACATACTCACCAAAGAACATTTCTAACACGACGACATGCTAAAACTTCGCTTTCGTTCACGTCGAAAGTACTGCTTGCTACTAGCATTTTTTGCTTCTTGGAGAGGCCGGCTACGTATACATGTAGGGAGCAACGCCGAACTCCTCAGAGAAACGCAAGCTCTCGAAATTTACCATTACCGTCTCACCAAACCACAGTGCCAAACCACCTTGCACCGTGCTTCATGTGTGGCGGCAGCGGCCGGTCCGGATGAACACCAATGTTGACGTCACGAGGCGCCCGACCAATCACAGGCGGAAACGAGGCGCGCGAGCTGCCCGAGTCTGCTGCTGCACTTTTCGTCGAAATAAAATCTGTTTGCGCTTTCTTTCGCTCAATTTCGATGCGATATTCGAATTCGGAGGGTTGAAAACCATTACGTACAGCTCTTCACTCATTTTTTTCTGTAACACTCTTCAGCTTCCCTTTAATCTCAAATGATGGACTCGGCGTCATCAACAATGTGAAAGAAATTGCTTAGGTCGTGAAGCAATTACGTCGCTCGTAAAAAGCGAACAAGAGATTTCGAAGGTTTGTTTTGGCTGCGTTTGGCGGGTGAGGGGGTCGGGGAGGGGTCGTTCGTAAAAAGAAGCATTGCAGTAAATTGCCGCCGCTTGCCAATATTTTACTGCGACAGCAGTTAGGAGCTCGAAACTAGGTTTGGCTTGTCCGCCGGCCCATTCTGTTACTGTGACAACGATCGTCGTCGTCATCGGTGACACGCAACTACGATTTTTTTTTTTCGTCATCAGAACACCTCGTCATCTTCAGCATCGCAATTGCAACAACTGCAAGAAAAAACACTTCTACACAACCGCCTTCACTGGGAATTTATCCACCGGGAAATGAATCAATATGCATTTGAGGGTCGAGTGTCCTAACCACGAAGCCATCACTTAACTTTTTCTTTTTCTGCAATACATGTGAAACTGCACATGGAAACAGCACAAATAGGAATTCAAAATCCGCAAGTCTGACGCAAAATACTTAAAAAGTCTGGCAACCATACGCCTGCATTCAGTATCTTCGTCAATCCTTGCGGCTGCTCCTGAGCCGCATACACGTTTGCTTCTTATATGGGCTACAGACTCCCAGAAAAAGGATCTTGTAGATTTTCGGCTTTCAGCATGTCTATCACACACACTGCTTCGCCATAGGCTTTGCAAGCGTATCGCCCAACATCGGTGAGGGTTAATGGGAGCAAGGCCTTGCGCTGCACACAGGCTTTGAGAGCAGTGGCATCGGTGCATGTATTTCTGGGGGCGCAACAAGCAATACGGTAGCGTACGTGGTTTACGCTATGTACACCGCATAGAAACTGTACTTGATGTACTTCAAAATGTACTTGACAAGATAGCAGTGCTCAATTCTTCGTTGCCGTTTTCTTGAATAAGAAAAATGAGGAAACGTTCGCGGCACGATGCAGGCGTACATGACAATGATGACGATAAGCTTCAAACGTGGCACATACCACCGACAGAGGATGCACCGAGCGTAAGGTAGTTGATTGAAAACAACGTCCAAGGCAGCGACAAAGTCAATGCAAAGAGTGACGTTGCAGTAACAGCGCCATATCGTTTACACAGTAGCGTGCAGTATTTGATGGCGCCAAGTGCCCTTTATATGGTAGTGCTACAAATGTAGAGACAAAGAAATCGCTCAAGTCTCCTAAATCAAACTCCGTCACTGCACCCATCACATCAGTTGTATTAGAAGTTTTGGCCTCTGAATCTCTTTGAAGGTTTGCAGACGGGACATTCTAGGAGAAGTGGTTCTTGTGGGGAAGGAGAAAAGGCTAGCGCTATTTTCTGCAACCCATGCGGGAGCACGGCTCAGCGCCAGCAGGGTGGAGGGGATGGGGTTAAAAGAGAGAGAGGGTAGGACGGAGAAAGGTAGAGGGTCGCAGAGATGGAAGCGAAGTAGTGGCCGATCAGGAAGCCCGAGGGGGTGGGATGGCCGTTGGGCCATCCGTCTTTGTAGAAATGTCCTATAGTCTCGCCGACATTCTAGGAGCCATGGAACCATGGAACCAAAAGCATGGAACCTTTAAGACAGCAACTGACTCCTCATCTGTGAGCTATATACTGATTTACTGAAAAACCTAATTAAAAAAAAAATTGTACGGATACTTCAAAGGTCATCACAAATGCCACGTTGCAGTCACGTCGAGTATGTACGTGCTGGAACGTTTTCCAATTGAACAATGTAAACAATGAAATGTGACTGTTTTGCATAAAGTATACAAAAATAAACATGTACCAAGACGATCAAAAGCAAACATTTTTAAATAATAAGATGCTGAACCACTGAGAACAAAAAGAAGTAGCATAAGCATCTGGCATACAATTGCGAATGAAAGGTTCTACAAAGTTATGTATTTTAATCCGATAATTATAGCCTACTAAGACAAGGGGAGTAGTCTCCGAGTACTAAAGTCGGTCCTCGTACTTACTTTGAATTCCACAACGTGCATTTTTATGTCATACAGAAAGGAATTTGCATACATCCCAAAAAGAAAAGATCACAACTTATCTAAGCCACACTACTGTTTCTCTGTTATCACAACATTGTAATCATATTTAAAACATTCTAATAAATATTACTTTTTTATTCTTACTTGAAATTGTGAGGGATTTTTTTTATAACCGCGCCATTCTCTCATAACATATCCCCTGTGCTGCTGGGTTCTCCGATTCTCCGTTGTGGGGGGACACAATTATGTATTCGAAGGAGTAGCAGGCAACCAAAGCAAATTAACTTGTGTGGCCAGTCCGCTTCGTGGGCATGTGCCATATTGAAAAGACTCAACGTCAACACCAACAAATAAGATGCTGGCATTTACTGCGACATAATGCTGCTGCATAATCTTCGGGATCGGCCCACGTATGGGAAGTGCTTAACGCCTGCTTCACCTTTGCAGCGTGTCGGCCCGGCAATGTACCATCTTCGGGATCGGCCCACATCTGGGGAGTTCTGTGTCTACACACGGACACGATCCTGGAGGAACTAGCCCTTAACAACTACGCTGTAATTCACTGTAAGATTGGTTACGTCCTTGTGTTCCTTAATTAATTCGTTAATTAATGACGACGACCAATGCGGGAGCAGTGGCAAGAGCGCGTTCGCGTGGTAGCGCCGAGGGGCGCCAACGAGCCAGCTGTGGAAGAAGACGACGACGCTGGAGCCAATCAGGATGATGATAGTTAACGCACGGACACGATCCTGGGGGAACCAGCCCCTAACAGCTTTGCTGTGAAAACCCCTAGGTGGTCGAGGTTAATCCGGAGTACACCACTACGGCGAGTCTCATAATCATATGGTGGCCTTCGGACTAAAAATTCCGCAATTTAATTTTCATTGTAAATGTCACCCAGCGCAAGGGATGGGTAATTATAGACCGCTGGGAGAGCGCTTCGTCCATGCAGTGGAACTAAACGTGATTACGGGGATGATCACGCTCACTGTAAATGGACTGTCGCAACGTTTGCACTGCGCGCGAAGGCGTCACTGACTTGCACGAGCTCGCGGCCCCTCTGAAGCGACGTCATGCCTCCTAGGGCGCAGGCTGGCGTCCTTCGCTCGTCACGAGAGGGGCTGGTGGATAGCGAGAAACCGGCGAGCGAAGCCATCGTCTCCCGCGGAGCCGCACGTGGGAACAGCGCGAGTCTTCGCCGGGGACGAGGCGACGGCCGGTCTGGCTCGCACCTGCGCCGACGCGACGATCGCGGCTCGCCGCCTGTAGCAGCTCCTGGAGCGGAGTCGAGTCTGTTTCGCTCTTTTTCTCTGGCGCCCGCACGACGGCTTTCTCATGATTTGAATACAGCGAAAGGCAAGTCACTGTGGGGCTACCTAATTTGCGCGACTCTCCTAAATCTGCGGAGTCTGGAGAGGCTTCGAGTCTGGGCCTCGTATTTCCGCTTCCACAACATCCCTTACTGCAATAAAAGGAAGCCGTGAAACAACGCAGGAGATAAAGACACGTCGACGTTAATGCAAAGTACACTTTCCTTTCTCTGAAATCAAATATATATAGTAATCTTTATCAATGAATTGAAATAATAAAATCGAAACTGTTTGAAATATTTAACTTTTTCGTAGTGTTAGTTCCATGAACACTGTAGCTTCTTGCCTGCTACCCCCTTTCCAGTTTTTGAATTATGGAATTAAGTCGCATTCATTCATTCGACTTATACATTATGACTCGACTGCAACCACGCGTGCAGTAAACGCAGGCTTCTTGGGCGTTCCACCGTGGTGGGTGAGCGCGAATATATATATATATATATATATATATATATACCTTAAAGCAAGCAAACAAGATGGCGTTTCCTAGTGTGGGAGAACGTTGCTGTCACAGGAAATGAGCTCAGAGCCGAGGGAATCACCGGTCTGGCGTCATTTTTTTCTTTATTCCTTTCCTTCTTCTTCCTTTTCCTTCTTCTTGATGGGCGTTTTCAAGGCCAACTTTGTAACTCATTTGGTTCAGCAATCAGAAACTATTCGCCATTCCAAGGCTATTTAATAGAATGTCTATACTCGATTTGAATATCTCCCGCTTCGAACACCCCTCGCAGCGATAGCTTAGCTGCTGTGGCCTCCCGCTGCTAAGCACGAGGTCGCATGTTCGAATCACAGCGGCAGCGGCCATTTAACAGCGAAGCTGTATATGGCAAGCCGATTCGTCCGTCTGTCGCCTGTACGCCGAAAGCTCCTCCTGCGAAACCCCATGTGCATGCGCGAAAAAAAAAAAAAGAAGAGAGGCGCGCGATTGGCTGCGCCAGTTCTGACGTCGTCGCTCTTCGTCGCAGCCAAGCGCGCGCGCAGCACTTTCTCTCCAGCTCCGAAATTGGTAGGCCACGAGTCATGCGTACTCCTGAGGAGCAGGCAGCTTTCGATCAATTCGGCGAGCAGACTCGTTAACTTGTTCGTCTACGCCGTTCCGATGCTGCGGCCCGGACACAAGAACAGGCTCGTGCAGCCGAGCGCAAGCAGCAACTGCGTAACGACGATCCGGCAGCCTACCAAACCGTCGTTTAAGTTAACCCAGTCATAAACACCGAGGCTGCACGTTTCAGCTTCGCTGCTCAACAATCTGTACGGAGAGCTTGGGCGGTGATTTTTTTAATGTGACCGAAATCCGAAAACGCTAGTCTACTTAGATTTACGTGTATATTAAGCAACATATGGTGGTCAACATTAATTCGGAGTCCTCCGCTACTGCGTGTCTCACATTCGTACCACAGTTCCAGAACGTAACGCCACAGATATGCAACAAAACGAGGTGATAGCAAGAAGATAACGAAACTGGAAGTTGCGCTGCGTTTGAGCTCGTTCTCGCGACCTAAAGAACGGAAGTCTTTAGAGACGTTAATCTCCTGCTTGGCTCCTTTGGTCGTGCAAGCTCTCTACTTCCTGGCGCAGACTCTGCCCGTACAAAAAAAAATTATTGAGAAGGCATTGAATTATTATTGGTCAATGTTGAGTTTTTCATTGAGGAATTGTGGAAATTTTGTTGGATTATTGTTGGACTGACTGTTGAGTGGTCTTGAATATTGGCCACTGAAATTTAATTGAAACACCATTGGGTGTCTCAATGTTGAATTATTGTTAAGTTATCATTGAAATTACATTGCGCTTAGACGGCTCGTTGTGTTCATTTTGTTGAATGGTTGTTGGGTTACCATTGATGCTGCATTGAATTGACGTTGTGGTAGTTCTGTTGACCTGTTGTTGAGTTATTGTTGTCACAGCACTGAAAAGTACGTTGTGGTCCAGTAGAGATGGCATTAAGATTTCAGAAGTCTCCATTGAAATATGATTGACATTTCGTTGGGCTAGTGGATTTTCATTCATATATTGAAATCGCTTTGCTATTCACACTTGCATGCCCCGATGCCTGCTCATAACTTTCACAAACACAAACAAAAGCAAAGGAGAGACTGATCAATTTGAAGTACCTTTATTTACACTAAAGATGCGTGCCCATTAAACATTATTACAGTACATAAGGCACCACTACATCGAACCTGGAGACAGGCTAGTACCTACAGCACTCTTAACAGTGTAACTACATCTGAAAAAACCTATACATATGAATTCAATCAAAACGATCATTGTGGTCTTCACTTGCGACTTAAGTTTGTGACTAGAAGGCAAAGCGACTCAAAAGGCAGGGCTTAAGCATACCCTTTTAACAACCAACTTTGAACACATGAACACTTGAAGCTGCTTGCGTGTGAATGCACACAAGACATCTGAATACGTTACATTAAAACGTTTCGCACACTAATCCATCACAGAAACAGTTACGGCTGACTGTGAGAAGGCAAAATAAGACTTGAAACAAATGACTTCACGTGAATATATACAAGCTTTAGCAAACGTCTTTCACCGCGATTAAAATTTAATGAAGTACCAAAGTAGACTTGTCTGAGCTTTTTGTCTTCGAGATGTATATATTTTCAGGTTGCCCAATTATTTTATAAAATAACATCACTCAACTTAGCTATTAATTGATGAGACATCATTAAGAAAGTTGTCGGGCATGGTGAACACCTGAATCATGTTTCTGGCGAACCAGGTTTGCAAGAACACTACACCATTTGTATATGTTAAATTGAGGTACAGAAGAGTTTGTTGGTGGTATTTCCTCAATTTAGTAAGCTCATTTTCAGTTAATTTTTTTGGACTTGCACAAAGCTAATTAGAGCACTTTTTGGGGCCTTTTTCACTATACACAGCAACTAAGTGGTACCACAGTCAATAAATAGATAAGGCAAGGCTGAAACCTTGAACGATAAGAGAAAAAATAATTATTTAGCCCAGAAAATTGGTAGTAACACACGGCTAACACAATTCCAAAGTGTCAAATAGATGGTTACCTGCACTTGCAGTATCAAGTACCCCAGAAATAGTCATAAAGGATTGGAAAAGGTTTCAATGACTGCAAAGCCAGATTGGTGAGACAGTGAAAAACGCAAATGCGTATACGAAAAACCAATGACCTCATTTGCGCAGGTAAAATGTTATTAAAATGCTACCAAATTTTATTGCATAAAATACGTAAAAGTTGCATAAAAATTGGAAGAAAGCAGTAACAAAGACGAAGGGAGATACAGCACCCGTGTTGAAAAAAATTACAAATGATATACATGCATATTTAAGCTCAAGACAATTTTTTCTCCAATATATACAAAAAGAACACATGCACTGACTGCATAAAAGAAGGTTCCTGCGCCTGGAGAATGCAGCACAGTACAAAGCAGCGTCACGAGAACCGAAAACTAGAGCTTAGTATGTTTAAAAGTACGAATACTTGCATACCTACAGGCATGTGACATGTCATGCCTTGAATGGATGAAATTATTAAATCTTACACAAATGAAGTAACCATCACTCTTATTGGCTTCCTCAGAGGACTCCTTCAAGTTGAACTAGAAAAATGTACATCAGTGTTAAAAACAGAGGACATAAGACCCTATAGCGTTCTTCCTGAAATTAACAGCGCAAATATTTCATGTATCAATTGTATGGACACTTCGACAATTTGGTGTGCATTTATATTTGACAACCACCCAAACAGAGACGAGAAGGATGAATTAAGGTAGCAACACACATGAACGCTGACTCAACTAGAAGTTTATTCGTGAAGACAAAGATTTTAAACACATTGGCCAACTTCACAAAGAAAAAGCCATGGATGTGCACCAGAAACGGCACGGCACAACAAAAAAGGACCGAAAGACATGTCCTGTAGAACAAACATGCGCGTCAAAAAAAAAAATGCCTGAAAACTGAAAGGTTTGTCCTGTAAGTGATATTAACTAGAAATACTGCAGCAACGAAATACTGCAGCAACTCTTTCCCACTAAGGGTCACAGAAATCTTGCTTATGAATTTTTCTTCGTGGTCAATAAATAATTCTTCCACGAGTCCTTTTGTGTTCTGGTCTTTGTGATGAAACAACCGCTCTTTCTGCTCTATACCTCAACACCAGAGGAGTCCCAGAAGCAATATTTATTGATCACAAACGAAACAAATGCATAACCAAGTTATCTGTTTCCCTTAGTGGGGAAGACTTGCAGTTCTCGAGAGTATTTCTCGTTGGGTAGTATCACTCATCGGACAAATATTTCGCTTTTTTGACAGATTTGTCCGAGAGTTCTCGTTTTTCACGCACGTTTATTCTACGACATGGCTTTTTCATATTTTTTTTCTTGTCGCTCGTGGCTGTTTCTACCACGCATGCACGGCTCTTTACCTTTGTCAAGTTGACCAGCGTCTTTAATACCTCTGTCTTCAAAAATAAACTTGCGCTCGTGTGTGCTCCTACCTATTTCGTCGTCCGTCGTCCGCCTCTGTTCGCGCTGTTTCCAGTACGCACGTATCACTTGGTTAGGCTATTAAACATTCTCGCAAGCAAACGGAAATACCTCCCAAGCCAGAGCAAATCGAAAGTAAGCCTTCACAGCGTCCATGCGGCAGCTAGTACACCACACAGCAGCACAAAAAATAGTTAAAAATCCCACTTGATGGAGAGTGGCAACACAGATGCGAGCTTGCTAGTGAATCAGCCACATATCAACGGGTGTCTCTTGCACGACACCAAGCTGCTCTTGACGTAGAACAATTCAGCATCTGGGTATTTGCTGCATGCGTAACCTGCGAGAATGGAATGCGGACAGAAAATTAGATTGCGCGTATTCAGAATCTGCCACACACTGCACATAACTACGCACAAAATAGAAGTACACACTATACTGGCAAGTAAAAATTTGCGACTCTTTACGAGTGCTGTCTAGAAAAGGAAGAAATGGGTTGCTACGGTAAATGTTAGCTAAGACACGCACAGCGATGTTTCACAGCGGGGAGAAATATTCCCGGCTCTCGCAGAACCAAAGACCACGCGACAGTGCATAGCCGATACCAAGCAGATATCGAATCTTTGGGTAGAAGTCCAGCAGCAGGAATGACCTAAAGATACGCCGAGAGCGATGCGAGCGTGAGCGTGCCTGTACGAGTGAGAAGATGCACCGCTTCTTTGAAGCTAGCCGCTCCGGAGTGTCTCTGATCATCCCACGCGATTTGTGTGCAGAACGTCGTGTACACGCCCTTGCGCGTTTTGCGCGGTAGTGTGTGCGCAGTGAGCTAGCTTCATGCACGCGTCATTCTTCACCACGCAAACGGTGCTCGAGGCGACAACGCGCCGAGTGGCGCTCCTTTCGCTTCTGCAAGCAACGCACATTCGTATCAGTCCAGCTCAAAGAGGCAGCAGAGAACGGTGGCATGTTTCGGTTATCGCCAATTAAAATTTTACAGTACGCCTTCAACGGAAAAGCGCCGCGCTAGATAAAGATGCTTACTGCGGTAGTTTTGGAGGTGATAGGCAATAAGGCGAGCCCGTCGGCATCTGCGTTCTTTGGCGACGTCGTCACCACACCTCTGTTCGTTTGGGCTGTGTATCCGTGTACAGTCACCGCGCGGAAGCTGCGACTTATCGGTTGGCCGTTCTCCGCAAATCCCAAAGAGGCGAAATATATTTTGCGGTGCGCCCCATCATTAGGCGCTACCTAAATCTAGGCGCGCTTAACCGCTACGGCACAAAAGGTGATCACACTAACCGTATGGTATACGATGAGCCACTACGGATTGAAAAAAAATAATTATGATGTCCAAAGTGCGAAACCAACGATCTGATTATGAGGCAAGTCGTAGTTGGGGACTCCGTATTCATTTTGCCTACAATGCACAATGCACAAGCGTTTTTGCATTCCGCTCCTTTGGGATGCGGCCGCTGCAGGGATCACATCCACGACCTCGAGCCCCAAATTGCCACGGCGGCCGCCATAGTTACGAAATGCGTAAGCGTGACGTGCAACACCGCCTTCCGGTACGAGTGTGGTACAAAAGTAGCACAGCTGCACACCTGCTGCACAATTATTTGTCGCGGTTCTCCTAAGCTCGTAGTGTCTGCCTAAATACCTTGAAAGGCAGCGCGCCTCTCACGTATCGGAACGCGATAACAAGCACTTAACCGACCCACCTGAGCCCCTATGAAAAATGGCGTGACCACTGTACAAAATTATCACTGCTCAGAGAAGCTGATTCTTATGTTCCAATTGTGTTCTCTCATACAAATTAAGGAAAGGTCATTAGACAGGAACGAATGAAGCAATGCAATTTTACGCACGTGGGGTGCCGCTGCCTCTTCGCCTACTATTGTTTCAAACGAAGTGACGGCGGCAGCGAGCGTTAGTATCGCGCGCTTTAGCTCCCGGGCATACGGTTTGCTTGAAAAAAGTGAACGGTGTGCTTAACATCTTACGCTTGTCAATGTCAAAATAGAAAAAGAAAGGCTACGTGCTCAAGAAAATGAGATCACTCACTTATCTGCAGAAGTTCGGCTGCGACTGTTTCGGGGTGCCTTCTCTCCAACAGGCATCATGACCTCTGCCGCGCAGCTCATCGAAACAGCCAGGCTCGCACATCAGTCGAAGACTAGTAGCTGGGTCAGCCAACGACTTCAACGGATAAACGTCCCACTTATCGTCGTTAAAGCATTTCACTAAAATGTGTGTCATGATGTCAGAAAAGAAAAAATACTTTCATCAAAAAGCACGAGGCGTGATTCACTACACAACGGCAACCAACTAAATGAGTCCGAAAGCCGTTCACAGCTTCAATATCGTATGGAGTTATAAAAAGCTTTCAAACACAAAGTAACCGCACGGAAAAACCACTAATTAATTGGTAATAATTTTTCATCCAATAACCTTCATAAAGTTTTGAGAACAACCTAATTTGTAGCGTAGACAACAAATACTACGACCAAAATATGCGACTACGAAACTAACGGTAACGATGTATACGGTTGCAGAAGTGTCAAGGTAGATGTACTGGTAGCGAAGGCTCCATAGACGCCCATTGGTCCAAAAAATGGCGGCTCGTGGGCACTCCAGCGCCCCTTAGATTTTGGGGGGCAAACTACGCAAACGTGACGTAGAATGACGTCACGCATACGTATGCTTTTGGCGCGAATTATAAAGCGGTCTTTCTGTAGAATCCGCGTTTTCGAACCCGTACCTCTCGAAGGTTGCTGCCTTTCAGCGCGCCCCAACCTTTGCCAGTCAAATGTGCTCGAGTTCCTGCTAGTTATGGCCTTGTTAATGTGCGATTGGGAACGCAATGAAAGTGACTGGTAAAGGAGGGGCAGCATAGAAAGGCAGCAACACTTCCAGACACTGGCGAAGCATGCATGATTCGTAGTGCAAATACTGGTGCTAGTACTTTTGAGAGCTTTTGAGTACAGCAAGGTATGATGCACAAAGCACTGGCTCAAGTGCACAGTTCGCAATAGAGTGTACGGCAAGTATGGTTTTCATAGTTTCATATTCATTGTTTATTGCAGCAACCAAACAAATACAGTCACAAAGCACACCCTTGGCACACAAACAAAAAATACATGTCACAGGCAGCACAAGCAGTATTGTTTAAGTTGGCTAATCATCTCAATAGTCACAGTGCAGATAGGAAAAAGCCCTGAAGTGCCACGAACGTTGTCAGTTAGGAAATTGAAAAGTATAGAAAACAATGCTACGACAGCTTCAATTGAAGCAAACATAACATGACATAAGTAGGCGCATCAACACAGACCATAGAGCACACTGGGATTATTCTTCACATTTAATTTAGTTAATTTAATATAGCAGGTGCGTTTACATCTGCAAGGCAATGCTAAAGCCAGCTTTAGCACCCTCAAACGTGCTCAACGTAGGAGCAAATACCATACATTGAGCCGGCGTACCATCTCCAGAGTACTTCTAGTCGTTAGCCGGATCAATTTGAAGTAATTTTACGTCAACAAAAGTACACATGAAGTACAGCGTACAGTGAAGTGCAAGGACATTCGCGGGGCAGTAAAGCATGTAATCAGTGTACTGTACGCTACAATATAGCCAGATAAAAGTCCAGCGGGAATCGGTGTAGCGTGACACCAATGGTACTATCCACGCTGTCGCAGTGTACCACGGAGCATCGTTTCTTCACATGCCGCAAGCTCATCTTGAAATGAAGCGCTAAGCGCTTCAAAAGAAGAGCGCGAAGCGTGCGAAGACGGAAAAAGACTTCGCACTGGCCGCACGCCGAAGGAAACGACAAAACAGAGAAAACTGCCGCAGCGGTGCAGCGGGCTGCAAATCTTACCGAACGGTGACAAAGAAGCGACGTGCAAGGACGACGAAAACTTCGCAAAAGGAGCATTTTGAGACCGGCGAGCTAAATTTATACGCTTTACCAGGCGCGCCATCGCAGACAGCTGGCGATAAGAAATCGCTTCGTACGCTCCCGCCACTGTGGCCGGGTTAGCCGGGTATCGAAACAAGGCCTGCAAAGACGCGCTGTAATGCACCGCACACTCATGAATAGGGGGCAGGTCAAGAGTGTTGCAAAAATACAAAATTTGCCAGGTTTTAATAAAATGACTTACCTCTTTCATAAAACAAGGTGCTAATATATTTTTTCTTTTCTATTGGCACATTACATTCCAATTTTGAAGCTTTATTATTTCTTTATATGAGTGTTTTGCCCCCTATCCTCTGGTTGTGCTGCAGTCGCGCTAAACCACTTTTCGGCCCAGCCTTCGCCACCACTTTAAATCCGCCTTGGAAGTGTGCTCAAAACGACGCTACAACGGTTGCAACCGCGTGCGCACACACACAGACACCCGAACGCTACCTTGACGTTCGTAGCGCCATGTAGAAATAAAAATTACTACTAATTTTATTGTTTTTACAAAAGTAACGCTACTAGAATAGTTTATAGCACCTTTGCAGATGACGAGGTGACAAGTAAGGTATGATAAGAGTCCGTGACCCGTATTTCTTTCATTCCCCTTTGGTGTTCTTCTATTTAACTGAACATACGGGACCTGTTCTGCAGGCTTGGGAGACGGGAGGACGACAGTTCGACGAGGCTCAAATAAAGCGCATGCTTCTTGCAAGGCGAGAGTCGGGAGCAGCCGCAGATACAGCAATTAGCTGCGATACTTTTGGGGCTGTTTCTGAATCGGAAGCTCTTTGAAGATGGTTATAGCGGCTGCGCGCTGCGATCTCAAAGCGTGTTCGTTGTTTGATCTAGTACCACGGCCGTTGGATAAAAAAAGCTATATTTACTTTCCGGACAGAGGGTGCGACGCAGGAAATTCGAAGATCTCTCAAGTGTATGTTTGCAGCGTGTGCGCCGCTTGCATCCTACGGTTCCCACAGCGCGTCGGATGCTCGAAGGTAGCGTCGTCGCGTGTCGGCGCCTGTCTTATCGCCGGCCGCGCTGCCGCCGTGTCTACTTTTGGGGAACTCCACATGCGCGTAGTCACCGTGTTTGCGAGTGAATTTCGCATTCTTCTGCTCCCTGAAACGTGCTCATTTTGGATCGTACCAATTGCTATATCATCTAGTGTATGTTAAAACGACGATGGCATTTGTACACCGGCGAAGAAATAAATCGTTATGAACTTGGGTGGTCATGAACCTAGTCTAACGCTGCAGTTTTTTACAGAGCGAAAACGGCTACGAAAATGGAGCGGTCCCGGAGATAGGCGCTTGAAAGCGCCAGCTGTAGCGACAGCACGAGGAAGTGGCACGCTGCGCACGAGCCAAGCATTTCTGAACTTACTGGCTTTCGAACGATAGGAGCATGCGCGCGTCCGTGGCTTAATGGTTAGAGCACCGGGCTCGACGGCCGACGTTCAATGCCACCCCGTCGGTCACACATTATTTTCTTTTTATGAAAACGAGGCGAAAGAAGAACCTACCTGCCGCAAAGTGACAGGAATGAGGTTGGAACGTTTCGCATTAAATTTTTGAAATGTCTTCATATGCGAGTCTTAATTATTGTATACTGGACCCAACTGCTACACAACAAAAAAAAAAAACTACAAAAATGAACACAAATTACCCAATAAACTGTTTATTGAGAACACTAAATGGTAATATTGTTTTGCAAGTGTTGAGCGAACTCAATTGCTTTTGAAAATTTGTTGAAGTCCGTTGTTTCAACAATTCCCCAACAATACATCAATGGTTAATCAACAGGCATTTTTGTACGGGTGCACCGTCTGTTTCGACAACTTTCTGTGGTGACGTGTTCCATATCTCTATAGATCTCGAGAAAAAAGAGGAGATTTCGAATGTGTTGCAATGTGCGAAGCACTGGATTCGAACATTATATGATGGCTTCCCCACAAAGTACATTTATTGTTGCTGTTTATTAAATATTAAACGCGGTGGTGATTGGTTGATGTAGTGAGCTGTTACAATAGGAATCATCACATGGTCTCATGTGCGTACCAATGAAACGGTAGCTAGTAAGCGATCTGCATATACTCGTGTTTATAATAGAACAAAGGAGAATTAAAAACATAGGAATTGCTGCAATCCAAGAAATAATATTTCACTGACCAGAGGAAAACAAGCATGACAAAGTATACATGACACTGACCGTTGCCCTTTATGCGCAAATGCTATCTGTGCCTTCGTTAACCATGGGTGGGTGAGAAAACTTTATTGGGAGTCCGGCAATCGGGAGGCCCCACTCCGGGGCCGCCTAGATGGCCACCGGGAGCTGTTGCACCCGTACGGCTTTCATCGCTCGCTGGACGGCTCAAAGTTAGCCTCGGAGTCTTGAGCTGAGCAGCGCGGCCCACCACCGCGCTCACAGATTTTCCGGGGAGACTGCCATTCGATCTTGATATATTTTACATCCCCAGAACATGCGTTGAAGGGTGACTCTAGAAGACTTTCATAGCTTGCATATATCGCTCTCGTATATCTCGGGGTAGAAAGTATTTAGTTGCACCGGGACTCGCATAACTTTCTGTTTGTAATCGCCTCCAAACAACGTACTCAGCTCCACTCAGTTTAGTGTCAGACGCTGGTAGTATACGCCTCCGATTTTTGATAGAATTTGGTAATGTCGCTAAACCTTGTTAATGTGTCTTTTTCTCTCCAGATCTCCTCCTCCGCGTTCTCCTGACCGATGGAAGTAACTCCTTGCTAAGCTCGGCGAGAGAGAGCAATTGCCTGCCGTTCTTCTCTCCGTTGGAGAATTTTGCTTCGTTGACTCTGATGATGTGCCAAGCCTCAGGAGAGATCCTACCCTTAGCATAATTTCTGATGGCCGCCTGATAATCGCTAATGATGCATTGAGCATTCGTGGAGACCAATGCTAGTGCAATGGCCACCTCCTGCGCTGTCTCGGAATGCTTGGCACTAACTGACACGTTTGTAAAGGGCTTTAGGGTGTGCTTTACGACCACTTTCACGTAGCTATTTCTGTGTGAGTATTTAGCCGGGTCTACGAAGGTTGCTGTGTCGTCTTACCCATAGCTTTGGATCATTTTCGCTGCTCTACTCGAGCGTCTGCCTTCGCTGTAACAGGGATGCATGTTCTTGGGTATATTTGGTACTATAATGCACTCAGTCTTTTTTTTTTTTTACATCTAGTAATGATGCTCTTTTTTTGTCACTGTGGACCATTTATCACTCAGCCAGCACGTGACCGGATTTCAGTTCCAGCCAGCCTGACTGCAAATAAGCTTATATTGCGGTGTGCAACAACGCTCTTTCGGTGCTCCCGAATCGGTTCATTCATTGCAACGCCATGTTTTAGACTTCGTGCTTGCCAAAAATGATACAAGTGTGTTAAACTACGCTCAATACGCATTACACGAACATAACTTTCGTTTTGTTATGCGACGCCTTGTCTGACCGGCTATCGGGTTATCGTTGACTGTGCTAGCCTTTTAGCTTGTGTGGGAGCCGAAAACCACTAAAGAAACCGCGTCTCTCATCAATACTTTTAATTTCTTTTTAAAGAAAAGATGGCCACCTGAGGCCACCACAACAAAAAGCGCTGGACCATCCTTTTTTAATAAAGTTTATTTTCTTATAGAAAGTGCGATACATCCTCCATACAGTAAACTACTGTCATGGAGTAGTGGGCGCCAATTGAAGCGCTCGCATCTTCTAAATATTAACATCTACAAAAATAAAATTAAACAATGCATTCTTGAAACCAGCTTCCTTCTTTTGTTAAATTCAGAATGAAGCTCCAAAATGATTAAGCAATCTTTTCGAGAACAGTAGCAGGCTTCAGGGTATGCCTGGCTCTCACTTAGTGCCTCTAATCATATCAAAAGGCATTAAATCGCAACAATCGCTCAACCTTAGTCTAGCGCATGATTGCAATTAACTTCAAAAAGAAGAAAGCGTTGCGATCTACCTATAAATTAACCTAGAAAATAGCTGCAATTACTTCAGGTAGCTGGCCTAAGTGTGTTCCCACGATTACCCATAGAATTTTAATACTTGTGGACACATTTCCGGCCATGGCAATGACAGTGTTATTCAGGCGAGTTGAAACTGGTTCCACGTCATCCGGTGAGGCTTCGCCGACACTATGTCATGAATGCGCTTCATTCGGTTGCGGCCTAAACACATTTTTTTTCTTTTATGGCTGCGACAGCATTGATGAATTGATGACTGAATGGCAGCGGCTCGGCTCAGGCACCACAAATGTGCTCCCGGAATGGAAGAAGCCGCACTTGGAAATACCACGTTAACTTGACAAACCTGGGGCTTCCCAGCTTCCCAAAGCAGAGTTCGCGCATGAGCGTTTCAGGCCTTTCGCTGCTATGCAAACGTGGCCGCCGCTGCATGGGTATCGCACCCGCGACATCGTCCCGAACAGGAGGATGCCAGCTACGTGCAGCGAGCCACTGCGGCCGGTTGCGCATAGAAGTCTGAACAGATGTTATCGGTACCTTTTAGACACTTTGATCAGATCATACACCTGCCCCACACCGCGGTCTGCGACCTTTCCGATCAGCGGCGCAAATTACGTTCGGCGCGTACGCTCCCAGCTGCAGGTGCGACCGAAATCGGTATTTCACAACTTCGGCTGCTTCCGCCACCCCCCCCCCCCACTTCTTCCAGTTTGCACTTGGCGGCTCGGCAAGTGTTGAGGCACGGCCGTGGTTGGGGCGACGTCTTGGCCCTCGCGCCGCCCCCTCCTTCCCCTCTTTCTCTCTCACTCTCGTGGTCGCAGTGCCGGCGCGCTGTGTGGCGCCGGCGCCAGACTGTCTGCTCCGCACCTGGGCGGAGGGACTGGCTCTGGGAGCGCATGCCAAGACGGGTGCGACCGCGGCGGCGGCGGCGGCGGCTCGACGGGGCAGGGAGCGGCGGCCGCAGCGTCTTTTCACTCTTGCGAGTCTCGCTTTAGCCGAAACGTCGCCAGCTTTTGCGGCGCGGCTACGCCTGCAGTGCATCTGGTTGCACGTGTGCCTTTGGCCTCGAGATACTGGGAATCGTCCTCGGTTCTCAATGTAGCTCGCCAAGCTAGGCCGATAGGCAGCTTGTTGGCCAATAACTACACAACGCGAGACGGACGAAGTATGCGAGACACGTCGAGCGCTGACTTTCAACGAACAGTTATCTGAAGCAGCACAGGGAGTATATATATATACACACATGAATTCGCAGTAAGCACGCATGTTACGCAGCAATGACTTACAGAAACTAAAGTTCCGAACGCAAGTTCTGGTCGATTTTGGAAAGCTCTGGGAAAGAACGCACGTTCTTTTCCCTGTAGCCCTACAGATTGCGAGCAGACGCAACGTGTGCACAGGGTATCAATCGTTTCGGCCTGAGTTATACCTCACCTACTAGCTTTCGTAGATTCTCTCGTTTCGCATCATATTGTTGAAACTCTCATCCTGAGGCCTTCGACTGTTTGCTGTACCCTGATGCTTACCGCGTGTGCTCGCTCAATTAAAGCAGTGATTATGCATATTTTGCAACACACGTCTGGCACGAAGAAAGATCACAATCTGCCGATATGACGGTGAAGAGAAACCTAAGACAGTTTAATCTGATGCTGAAGGTGTCGCAAAATTGTCAAACCTGGCGTCGCCGACACTATCGTGACGTCATGTCAAGGAAGAATTGTGACGTCATTCGCATTAAAGCTAGGTAAGATAACGTTCAAGTTTGAAAAACAACGTAAAGGAGGGATCCGTAAGCTTCATATATATATATATATATATATATATATATGACTATGTGGCTGCTGCAGTGATCGCATGTACGTTCACAGTATCGTGACGTCGTGATAATATGACTTCTATCCTATGCACTGCATCCCAATCTGGCTGGTGGAAAGAAATATATTAAATGCTTGAGGGGCTGCTTGCCAGTATTCGGGACGATATTTTTCCTGCGTTTCTTCCATTCATGCGTCGTTCTTTGGATGTCTCTGTTTTGTTTTTTGTGTGTCCGTATCGCGACGCACTGCCCGAAGTTCATTTGCTTTAATACCGGGAATTGCACTCGCGCAAGCAGCGCGTCTACGGATTACCTCGGCAGAGCATGACGTCATGGCTTCGATTCCAAGGCCGCGGTGACGGCGCAGTTTGATGCGCCTTTTTTTTTTTTTTATTCTTCCCAGACGGTTCTCAGTGAGGCGCTGGCCTGGTCCATTCTTCGTCGTAGACAAATCCCACGAGCTTAGTCTACAGTAGGGCAACGTTGTCGTGAACAGTGGGACGCGAAACACTATAACGTAACAGCAGGAGAGATCAAAAGAGGTTGTTTTCTTGTCCAGTTCGTACACTTCATATGGTTTCGTGCCCTATTGTGCATTATAACAAATGTGAACCATGTAGACCTGAAACCAGTAATACGGGAAATGTCTCCCGCTCGCTTTGGCGAATCCAGTCGTCTAATGTGGCTGGCTCGATCTCGCTTTGATCCAAGCGGAGCGGGGAAGCGGCCTTGCGCTATAGTGTCATTTATCTGAAATGAATGCTGAGGCAGGAAGTTAAAAATGACGGAAGACAAATGATTATTTGTGTGCACTAACTGGCGTCCCAATTACATAAAGAAGCGCTGCACCTCCAAATTGGCGAGTATATATATATATATATATATATATATATTGCTAAGGGATTTATTAGCAACGGGCGCAGGCGAATGGATAGCAGTCAAAAGCGTTCGGCCAAGGACAGCAATCACGAGTTCATACCGGTAGCAATGGTGCTGTGGCGCAGGCAGGCTACTGTGTATATATATACTACCGTGCCCCCTCCCCCTCCCAAAGCATTGCGGAAACAGCAGAGCTTACCTTTGTGGTAGCGTGTAAGACTAGAGGGAAGGAGAAGTATTTTAATGACTGGAAAATGCAGAGAGGTCGGCCGGATAATGGAGCATCTGGCCTGCTACTCTACGTAAGGAAAGAGGGGAAGAAAAAGGGTCACAATGTGGCATGATAATGGGAGGAACGAGGTGAAGGACACATTACACAACTGGTATCACAGGCCTGAGTCCAGGCCCGTGTCACCTAGGAAACGTGAAAGAGCACGCATTGTCTCTGTCGTCTGCCAACTCTGTAGCCATGCGCCTAGCAAGAGGTCCTTGCAACAAATAGCCTTGCAACAATTCACTCGCAGTTCCCATAAAAGAGGGGGGGGGGGGCGAGGTAGGAGAGAGATAGGAAGGAGGCAACGTGGAAGGCAAGGAAGCGCTGCATTGTACAGACAAGACAGCGGTCGCGGGCAAACTCTATAAATTTCAGTTCAAGGTACGGTACGTTACATTTCTGCTGTTTCTGAAAATAAACACCACGCAACTTTGTCAGGCGGACAGATTACGCAGGCCTCGATGAAGCAGAGCCGCATTACAGCGCACCGTAGGATCTAGGCGACACTACGAAAGCGGTCGCACGTCAAATCAACATTTGTTTGCCGGTCGCGGTAGCTCTGCCGCTATGGCAATGCTGGAGGTCGCGGGCTTGATCCCCACCGCGGCAGCCGCAGTTAAAGGTGGGCGAAAAAAATATAAAAAAGATAATAAAAAAGGCCCGTGCACTTAGATTTAGGGACACGTTAAATAACACCACGGTGTCAAAATTGACCCGGGGTCCGCCCCTACGGCGTACCTCAACCAGATTGTGGTTTTGGCATGTACAGCCCCATCACACAATTAAAGTTCAATACTTCTGCCACGATGCGATGTGCCATGTGAGGCAATGACAACGCTCAACCCCCTCATAGGTTAAGTATGGCGCGCAACAACGCCTCACTAAAACATCTCTCCCCATGTGTTCTGTGTACTATACGCAAACACACAGCAGTGGTACACGCAAGGTAACGTTTGAAATCATCTCAGCACTCTCGTGTTGG
Organism: Dermacentor andersoni; assembly: GCF_023375885.2. Lineage (NCBI taxonomy): Eukaryota > Metazoa > Arthropoda > Arachnida > Ixodida > Ixodidae > Dermacentor > Dermacentor andersoni. Next base: position 79,810,372 of record NC_092822.1, read on the forward strand.
ACTAAACGTGGAATATATTAAGCATTTGCCGTCAACACTAATTATCACCAATCAAAGCAAACAGCACAGAAAGCTTCGCTCACATTGATTCCTACAGCGCGTGGGATCCGCTATTTTTTAATCTGCTTACTGGTTCCAGCAATCGCTACGATTGCAAGAGCACGTGAATCCACGAAAAAGAATCTTCAGTATAAAATTCCGTGAATCACACCTCGGTGCTTCATCGCGCCTGGGGCGGTAGCGGATGAGGGAATCGGCGCTCAGAATTCGCAGCGCCCCACCTGCCCACCTACAAAAGGATCCACGCCTCTATGAGAGGCGTGATGAACGACCTTGCGGACCAACGCGAGGTGTGGTATCGCGGCGGCTGAAAGAGAACAGCAGCACCGCCGGCATCTAGTGATTCCATCAGTCAGCAGTTGCAGTGGGGTCTCTGAATCAATAACCGCGATTTAATTAATTGGCAGGTGTTACAGTGACGAATAATCATCAACTGGTTGGTCGGTTCAACTTATGCGAGCTAATTGGTACTTTGGTTTTCCATCTCGTGCCTTCTTTCGACGAGGCGGGAAGGCACAAGTCGACCGAAAGAGTAGGTGAGGGGGGGAGGTGGAGGCAGGCTATGGCCTCCAAGACCCCCATCCCCAGAATAACCCCCCGCCTCAAAGGCATGCCGGCACTTTTGGCACATGGAGGGATCTTGGTATGTGCATTGCGAAGAATATTCGCGCGCTGACGAAATTGAGCGTGCATTCAGCTTTCCCTCGCCCCTCCTCCGTCCCCCCCCCACCCCACCTGCTCTATTTTCATGCGCATCCACTTAAACGTCGCAGCCTGTAGACGCATGGTTGTACCGAAAGATTGTCTCTGCACCAACCAGATCCGCCGTTGCGTTCCTGTTGGACAACGTAGAGATTCGCAATTTTTTTCGCCTATCATTGTTTAATGAGGATCAATTTACTGCAATTAACGACATCTTTCGTATTTACTATTGTCTCTTGTTATGTTATCACCTGTTTAAGTTGTAAAGGAACTAACGAAAGGCAGCAGTAACAGAGTACATTCCTTGGACCGGAAATGTCTGCTAGCCTCAAGCCGCAGGCAAAAGATTGGTGACTGAGACAAAGGAAACGAAAGACAATTAAAGATTCCTTCTTTTTCACGATTTCGCCTTCACGTAGCAGCCCTATTACGTGCATCTGTGTGTACATACATCTGTATTAACTTTATTCAACGAAATGTTGGTGCGTGTTAGATTGCGTCGGCTACCCTCCTTATATTAACTCATAAATGTGCTCGAAACAAGTATTAAACAAAGAACAAAGCGCAAAATAAATACTACAGTGACACCAGTTCTACAGTAGACATACACACAACTCTTACTTCCTGTCATTGTTCGTGTTAGAAACAGCGAAACAACTAGAAGTCATTTAATGCTAGACGTAGTGCTTCGTTTCCTCACAAGAAGAAGAATAAAAAAATAATCACCGCCCAAGCACTCCGTACAGATTGTTAACCAGCGAAACTGAAACGTGCGGTCCCGGTCACTGGGTTAATCCCGATGGTTCATTGAAGTCTTTCTCAATTATTGGTTGTGTATTTGTATTTCTTTTGTATTTGCATGTAGGTCTTTGTATTTATTAATGAGCTTACACACACGTTCATCTGCGGCAGAGAGGACGGCGTCAGTGACGGTATGCCCGCAGGCCGCCGTTGTGGCTTGCGTTCGATGGCACGAGTTTGCTCGGCGGCGTGGTAAGCAGCGTCCGCCCGCCACTGACGCTTGCGATTCTTCAAAATTAGATTGCTTTAAAATTAGATCTGTCCGTCACTTAAGATAATGAAAGGCCCATAACCCCTTAAGCAATGGCTCACACCGCCGTAAACGCGGCCTCCCCGTTACTACTACAGAAGATAAGTGAAATTCTGGGCTGGAATGATGAGCGGCAACGGATCCAGCTATTAAAGACGACGACACTCGAGCCATTGCTGACGATGATAGTTTTCTCTACGCAGGCGCGGACAGACGCATTTTCGTTGCGTCTGACCATACAAAGGTTCGTTTTAAAGGATTATCTAGCAAGCCCAGTCAAGATTCACGTCATCTCCATCGAATCACATCTTGCTTTTGCACCTTTACTGCCTTTATCAGTCCTATCCACTCAGGGCAAGGTTGCTCTCATTGGTATTCAAGCATATAATAAGTCAGCCAATAAAGCGAAAATTTGGTTCCCTCTAACGCCTTACGGATCTGACGGTAGTGTAAGTACAAAAAAGAAAGAAAGAAAGAAATGCAGATTTAACGGACAATTTCGAATCGATATGAAGCGAGCCTTTCGTAAAGCCGTAAATTAAGTGCTATAAGACTGTTCATATTTTGCAGCGCGTTAAGCTGCATGGCGAATACGTATACCCGCCTGGCAAATCAGCAAGGCGCGGAAAGCCCCATCACGTGACACACGGGATACTAGCCACCGTGGATTACGCAGTCTTCCAGATGAACCCGCTCTTTATCACCCCATCTGCGCGATCAGCGCAGTTTGCTGTTGTAATATCTCCATAAACAGCCCACCTTACTCGGCAAGAAGCTTACTAGTCACAGGCGCCAAACACCGGCAAGAAAAGAAAAAATGAGCGCGTAGGCAGCGCAGTTTACTGTTGCAATATCTCCATAAACAGCCCACCTTACTCGGCAAGAAGCTTACTATTCACAGGCGCCAAACACTGACAAGAAAAGAAAAAATGAACGCGTAGGAAGCTTCACTTTAATACACGCTAGAAGGCGCATACAGTCGAACGCTTCCACCACGAACGCCTCTACAACGAAGGATTTCGTCGGTCCCGGCCGAATTCCTATCTCCCATCTATAGTGTGAATGCCTCTACAGCAAAGTCCAGTACTACGAATTCGCTTGCACAACGAAGAAATAAAGGTGACGCCGGGGGTCGATTTGTTGCCGTATAACAAACGCACGTAACGGCGCCGCCTCTTTCCTTCGTAGCCGCCACAAAGCGTCGGTGGCTAGAGAGCCTACACACAAATGAAGGCTCCTTGGGGGGTGCACGTAGGAAGCGCCACCGTGCAGGATATGGTCAGGACACAGTAGTAGCTATAGTCAAGGGACGTGGTGAACTACTCGGAAGCGACGATGTCGTCGAGACCATCGATGACGAGATGGAGGTGGGGGCCAACGAACGCAACAGTGGAGAAAGACTTGCACACTAACCAAGAAATTTGACGAAGCTGTACCTTGCGTCACTTGCTGATTTCCCTTCTGCGCATGCCCCGATCCTCGTTGCCATAGCGTGGGCTGCAGTAGCACATTCAGCCGAACTAAGTGTGCAGAAGAAAATTTGCGACTTAATTCACTAAGTATCTCTTGAATTCATGCTAAGCAAAGCTTTTACTTTTTCCGAACGAACTTAGCCTGTACTATATAGCGAACAGTATAGTGCGCGATCTTTACAACGAAGTGACCTTTGTAACGAAGGATATTGTAAGGCCGACGCCCTTCGTCATAATTACGTTTCAATGACTTCGTTCCACTCAGAATGTGTAGGTACTGCTTGTTGTTTCACCGTGTTTCACCATGTTTTGTGTTTCACCGTGTAGTACCATCGAGAACACACACCCGGCCACGAGCAGAACTGTCGGGCTAGAACGTAGTAGGGGTAGTAGTATGGAGCAATATGAAGCATATTTGCTAGACGAGTGCTGTTCATGATTTGTGCCGCAAGAAAAGCAACAGCAGTCATGGTGAGCGAAATCCAATCCGCCTTAATAAAACCAAACCTCGCGTCCAAAGCCTAGACACCTGCGCTGATCCCCAAGCTTTCTGTCTGTTCAGGGCAACGTCGTTGGAAAAATCCGGCTGCTTTCGCATACTGCGCTGATGCTACGTGCAAGAGGCGTAGGCGTAAGCTAACACACGCTTCGTTGGTCCAGCGTGAGGCTTTTCCCACGCACAGCTCGTCGCTTGGCACGAGAGTGCGCACGCCGATGATGGCCACGCGGCAACGACCGCGCGCCATGGGCGTGGACGTGACAGGTGCGAGGCCAGACCGGCCGAGAAGCGGGGCCTTTGATGGTTCCGGCGACCGAGACACCCATATATATATATCGCATTTTGAGGCACCGACGGGCAGCGGCGCTTCCTAATGTTGGTCTTTCTTCAATCTCTCTGTCCTGATCTCTTAGCGCCGGCCCTCTCCGAAGGCGTGGCGCTGTTCTCGATGCAATGATGCGATTACAAGGCCGCCGCTTGCGACAACACACCGCGCACCCGGATCGGGCGTTCCTCGGTACCGTGATCGCCTCCTCGGCGGCCTTCTCTTTCGCAGTGGTCCATCGCCGTGCATTCGTTTACTATCTCTCCGTTTATTAATGCAACGCTCGCAGACTCTACTCACCTCCGTGACTGCTTTGGTGGTTTAATTCTGAAGGGCTCGACCTCCTGCTGAATAACTCCAGAGGCCATGGTTAAAATGAAGCGACCACTCAGTTATGGTTGAAAGAAACCAAACACGCAACAAAAATTATTTATGTTTTTTTTTTCCATGCCAAAACCACAATCTGATAATGAGGCACGCCGTAACGGGGGACTCCGGAAGTTTTTACTACCTGGGGGTCTTTAACGTGCACCAAATGCACAGCACGCGGGCGTATTTGCATTTCGCCCCCACCGAAATGCGGCCGCGATGGCCGGGATTCGATCCCGCGACCTCGTGCTTAGCAGAGCAACACCAGAGCCGCCAAGCAACCATGACAGGTGAAAACAAGCATGCAAATGACGTTTGGGGCCCGGTTCGCGTTTATGATAGCGTCCATATATGCGTATCGCTGTCAGTGAGCGGCCAGGTGAACGGTGGTGAAATGGATCGGGAATTTCAGATCATTAATATGTGCATGAAACGCAACCCAAAGTGCAGTAAATTAAGAGAAATGGCTATCCATTACGAGCAGGCGGCTTCTTGTTCGATTAAAATCAGTAGACGTCGATAAACATTCACTTTCCTAGCCTTTTCGACAGCATATATGGACACTCTTATTGTCCGGCTTGGTCGTTTGAAGTAAGGCACTCTACGTTCTTCTTTTCATTGGCAGTGGCTAATATTTTACCTGCGGCTATCTGCCACGATCAGGAAAGTTCAGGTAGCAGTGTACACACAACTTCACCCTTACTTTGCATTATGGTTTCTACATCTTACTTAAACGTAACCATTTCCTCAAGCTTTTCGACTTGGTCGTCTTTCCTGCATTTCTATTTTTTTTAACGATTGTAACTATAATTTAAGACACCGTAAGAACAGTGCAACCTCGGTGCAAATCGTACACTTGAAATACAAGTGGACACGTTAACAAAAGCTCGAAAAAGTAGCACGCGGTTGAAGCCTATCTTAGGTCAAAGCGATCACAAATTAAATAGCTCCTCTAGTATACGAAGAATTCCAAGCTAGTTTTAAACCTGTCAACGCATGCAGCTGCGCGCTGGAGTAGTTGTCTCGTAGGCCTGAGTGGCAGGCTTAATTTCTCCTCCCTGTTTACACGTGCGAAGTAATAGCACAGACGCCGAGCTAACGCGCAGCTGGGCGGTCCGAGGTCATTGCTCGCGCAGATGGCCGCCGTTGATGGATCCCAATTGGACCTCGTTGAGGCAATGAAGAGTGGGGCAAGTTACGCTGACGAAGCCACGTGATGCAGCGCGTCCGTCGTATACAGTCACCACCCGACGCTAAGTGCCTGTAATGCGGAAATCGTGCTTTCGGTGAACAAAGGTCGTGCGGCTGCCGAATGTAATAAGCCCTTTATTTATTTGACACGTACGTGTGACTCAGACCTCAAATGCGGCGGGTGCACGGAGCGCTGAGTATTGCATGGGCGGCTGCCTTAGCAGTTATTGCCTGGAAAAAAAAAACTGGCTCCAAGCATCGGGACCGTTTCCGGCCCTTTAGAATAATAAATAAATATGAAATAGCTGACATTACGAATACGAACAGCACAGTTTCTACCCTACGATTCGCATTCGAATGCAGAGTTCACTGTTAGAAAAAGTGAAACCATTCGCTGCGTTCGACTATATATGGATAGCAACGCTAATTGGAGGTCTGCATAACTGACTGCTTCCTAGTCGGTAATGCATTGTGCACGTTCCGCTAAGTCGGGAAAATGCTGAGAGGCGAGGCGGCAAAATAGACGGCAGCCTTGGTCGAAGAGAGCGGCTGCATCATGCGATGCGGGCTCATCGCTTCTGTCACGTGCCGGCAAAAGTGATGGTCTGGCCTCTTATTTTCTCGATATTTTTGTCCCAGCTCCGCGCAGCGTTTAACGCTCATTTGAATCCATAGAGCGAGAGAGAACGACAGAAGCGTGGACTATTTCGTGGGATTCTACGGCGAGCAGGATCGCTGCGGTTGAATTAGCGCACCGGTTCCTGAGCTGACACACTGGGCAGATAACTTCCTCTCAGTAATTTTCATGCAGTCAGCATGGCTTTGCATGCAGTCAACACACGCACACACACACACACACACACACACACACACACACACACACACACACACGTGTGTGTGTTCTACACGTCTTTCTTTTCATTTCCGTGAGTGTAACGCATCCGTCTCTGAAAGCTGCCATGGATGCCCGACGCGGTTCATTAAGATGTCACAAATGAACGCCTATTATTCTGAAGAGACGACACTTCCTTTTTCCTGTATGTTGAAGTCGCTGCGGCATGCAAAAGCAGGAATCCGAATGTGACAGGCATCGCATTGTGCTTGCTGTCCGCTCAACACTGCGCCCACGAGGCCATGACGCATATCCCACACACGCGGAAACACCCCGGGAGCTCAAGACGGCTCTAGGTCAGTAGAGAAACGTGGCCAGCGTTACCGTCATAATTGTTAACAAGCACAGCGAGTGGCCTCTGTCAGTGTGCCTGGCACGCTCGCAGTGCACTTTGCGTAAAAGGATTGACACAGTCACGAAGGTCGCTAAGGTCCGTGTCAGGTTCTCAGGCAACAGAAGCCAAACCATAGAGAGGGGAGCGCGTCAAAGCGCAGTATGCGTCCCGTAGTCTGGCGCCAGACTGTCTGGCTCCCAGCTGCAGCCCGTGCGGAGTACAGCCTGGCTTCTCCGCTGGCTTCGTCAGCGCCGGCAGGCCAGCCCCGCCTCGGGTGGGGGAGCGCCGGGCCCATTGTCGGGGCTCTGAGAGCCGAGGGTGGAGACGGGTGAGGGGAGACTCATTGTCGAGGTTTAGAAGACAGCGACTCGGTTCAAGCGACGATGAGGATCTGCCGAACATGTGTCAGCACGCCTTTCCCTTCGGGCGGCAGTGTTGGTTCTTCCTTCCTTTCCCTACGTTGGCCCCTCTCTCTCTCTTCGTTCGGTGGAAGACGGCGCGAAGCGTCCCTTCTTCCCGCGCGGTGCGAAGGGCAGTCGAGTGCAGGTGCTCGCACCTGCGTGCGCGGTTGATTGGCTGCATGTCGGTGCAGCGTCCCTTGAACGGCGGGACGATTTGGACACGTGTGACGTCAATATTGCAGGTGGCGCGTTCGCCTGGTCGAGGCAACGCGGCCGTGGCGTTGTCAAGTGGCCCAGTGCCCATCGTTGGAAACATTTCTGCTCCACTTTCTGCGTTTGTAGTGGCGGAGTAACTTGCTCGGAAACGGAGGGTTCACCCGAGAGGAGATTCTAGATGATGGGGAGGAAAGGTTGGGGTAAAGTGCAGCGCAGTAACTGTCTCTCAGCAGAGGACACCTCAACCGCGCTGCACAGGGGTTGAGGTGTTCACCCGAATGGCGATAACTGTGACAATGAGAAAGGAAGAAATGAAAGAGAGAGCAAAGGCCGACTTACAAATGTTAATAGCATCTGAATGAATGGTCGTAAGCATTTCGCGCATAAAATGTGGAAACCGCCGAAGCGCTTACAAAACTGTCGCAGTCGGGGAAAATACGTTATAACGATACTGCGATCGGACACGCAAAAGAGCACATATTGATGTGGAAACAGCAGAAACGCGTACAGTTTCTTAGCGTCCTCGTTTTGCTGTTTGCGCGAGTGTTGATTACAGAAATGATTTTTGTACCTTTGCAACTATCAGCGCAACACAATGGTGACTGCGAGAAACTATTATTATTACACCCGTTTTCGCTTCCACAAGCGACAGCAAATGCTGTGTGCTCTTTCTTTTGGGCATGTGCCACCTATTTCAAGCAGGCCTAATCGGCTACTTTTCTACTGAACTCTACAGTTCTCTTGCAATAACTCCAGCATCGTATATATATTGTATGAATGAACCACTAAACGAGCCTACGTTAATTGCTCTTAACGACAGACCCGTAACTTTATCAAGCATGTTCTGATCAATTTTATGTCATCCTTTAGTAGTATTGGTAGCACTCACCTTTCTTACGCGTTTAAGCCACAGCACAGCCACGAAGCTATGTTAAAGTATAAGAACATTGAACTGCGAATTGAAATATTCATTGAAGCCGAATGATACATGATATCAAGGCTGTCTGTACATATGAGCTTCTGGTGCTCGGGCTTATTCAAACGTTAGCTCTTAAGCTAGGTCCGTCGGCAATACTCGATTCCAGCAACTTTCAAGTGCGCAATGTTCAGGCACTGGGAGTATTCCAGCCCCTGCACAATAATTAACAAGACCGCCTGTAAGGTATCTCTTTCATTGAATGAAACGATTCATTCTTAGATTAATATGTAGGTGCGACGCATCGACATTTTCGTGGGCATCTGCAATGATCGCGCCACATCCTGTTTTTTTTTTTTCGCAGGAATAAGATCTCACAATACCTGATTGTCTTTCCTTGTACCTCAGCTGGCAAATGGACTGGGCTTGCATTACTAGAATTAAAAAAAAAGTCATTTCTTGCTTGCCGCATTTGAGGAAAGTGTAATTTATTAGTTAGTCGTTTCAATACAGTATATGTGTGTTTTATATTGGAAAACCCTATTAAAGACTGATTCTGCGGCGTATATTCTGTAAAGGCCTTTCTTTATTTCCTTGCAGTGTAGCGGTGTGATTCCATGCTATACTCAAAGGAAAGAGCACACAGATACAAAAAGAACGAAGACACAAATGCTCACGTTTTATGCAAAAATGCAAAAGGAAATAACACAAACTGCTAAAAAATCAGGCAGATAAAAAAAGCCCATCAATGGATGCTCAGCACGAAGATAGAATCAGCTAAGTTTACTTTCAAAGCAGCCGGACAGAACAAAACACCATAGGTGGGTATTGGAGACAGTTGTTTCTACACTTAGGTGCTGTAATGTTTGGAGTCGGGCATGAAATAGATGGCAGCTGGCCCATACCGTCGTCCAATTTATCCACGCTGAGCACGTGGTTGAAAGGAGGGAGTTGTTCGCATCGAGAACGAGGAATATGGGTTTATTTACAGTATTTACATAAGAACGTTACAGCTCATCAGTCTAACATGACTGCAAGGGGAATCCGCTCTGAGGAGCCGCCAACGGCTCATTAAACACACTCTGTCCTCCCTAGATCCCTAGGTGAGGGAAAAACGGCCGTTGAACCTGCCACATACTCGGAGCGTTCAAAGTTATCGTAGCCGACCCGCCTTTAAGGGGGATGGAAAAACACACTTCCACACAGGTTTCACTGACCTCGCCGAGGTGACTGGGTTCTCGGAGACACAGTGGTTGCCGCGAGCAGGTGCCTCTTCATCCCAGTGTTGCCCCCGCAGACAATGGCCACCGCCGTTGAACGTGCTACAATCTCGGAGCGTTCAAAGTTATCGTAGCCGACCCGCCTTTACGGGGGATGGATACACACACTTCCACACAGGTTTCACTGACCTCGCCGAGGTGACTGGGTTCTCGGAGGCACAGTGGTTGCCCCGAGCAGGCGCCTCTTCATCCCAGTGTTGCCCCCGCAGACAATGGCCACCGCCGTTGAACCTGCTACAAACTCGGAGCGTTCAAAGTTATCGTAGCCGAGCCGCCTTTAAGGGGGATGGATACACACACTTCCACACAGGTTTCACTGACCTCGCCGAGGTGACTGGGTTCTCGGAGGCACAGTGGTTGCCCCGTGCAGGCGCCTCTTCATCCCAGTGTTGCCCCCGCAGACAATGGCCGCCGCGTCTGTCCATGACTTCTAAGCTGCGTGGGATGGCAGGGCAAAATAACTTCCAGGAGCTCCCCGGATTTCCACCGCTTCTAACAACCCGTGGCGGCCACTGCGAATCCACGAACAATACTTGGTCCGCCGACGCGTTTAGTCACAGCGGCGCCGAGGGGGTGTTGACGCGGCACATCTTCGTCCATGCAAAACGAGTCACCATCGCAGGTGGGGAAGGGTTCCTCGGAAGCTCGCCACCTCTGCAGCTGCAGCTGGCTGAGAAAATTTTATGGGTCGGTACCCTTGCAGGCCGTTCGTAACAGTGCGCAGGGAAAGTTCACTGGCAAAAATATTTTCCTTTGGGAATAAATTAGAGATCAGTACTGTTAATTTAGTCGGCAGACGCATCGCACAATTCTTAATTTACCACTTATCTCCTATGGATACCGTAAGTACACTCAAGATTACGAAATTTACCACGTGCCTCTAGCGAGGAGTTTGATCTTGGTGCAGCTATGACGCGGGATGTCTCTGTCCCACATTTCTCCAAATAAAGCGGGTAACTCGAAAATAACCGCAAGTGAACATCAAATGGGACAACAATGAAAGGCTAGACGAGAAACGCGGGACCTCTGACAGGCCAATCCTATTAACGAACTGTGCCAGATACCCGATGCAGCTCCAATTTCATCCAACGTCGAGGGCTCATCCGAGAAGTTATCTGTCCCTCCTAGCGCAAGAATAAATTGTCACAATCGTACACCCGTTAGGCGTTGAGTCGCCGCCGCCTACCCCAAACACTCGTTTTCTAAACCCCTAACCGACCTGCCTGCGAAATTGGAAAAAAAAAAAGAGAGAGAGAAAGCGTTAAATGTCTTGAATTCAAAGTCAACAGTCGAGCGGCGAGAGGCTTCTGGGACCGTCGTCGACAACCCCCCTCACCCCCCCCCCCTAAAATATGCGCAAAGGAGGTCTTTAAATTGTCGGGTGGGTGGTGGGATCGGCAATGCCTGCCCCTCTGTAATAGGGGAGAGAGAGAGAGAGTGAGCGCGGAGAGCAAGGTGGACAATAAAAGGCAGAGGGCGGAAAGATCACAAGGCGTCACCGCGCGCGGGACACGCGGGGGAGAGGAGGCGTCCGGTCTGGCGCCAGACTGTCTGGCCCTCACCTGGACCCGGCGTGACCGAAGCCCTGTCGTCGCGCTGCATTTAGAAGCGCGGTGACACACACCGGCCCTGCGGAACCCGCCTCTGGGGAAGCAGCAAGTGCACGTGCCTCGGGGAGCGTGGTTGGCTTCCCATTGTTACGCTGCACCGTTCGTCTGCACTGGCAGCGAAACCCCCGACAGTACGCGGAACTCCTAGGTGTAATACCGGGCAGCCAGTCGATGGAAATCAGCCAACGCGCGTGGCAAAAAGCCGCATGCCTTGAAGATGAGTGTCATGGTCTCGCCGCAGCTGTGCTCTGCTTATTAGGTCGCCGTTTGCACGTGCGCGATGAATGAACGCCCCCGGCTACGCTTTACTCCAGCGTGCCCTCGGGTGCGGTTCCTTGAAGAGATGGGGGAAAATCGGACACGTGTCACGTGGCCAGGTGTGCAGCACGCGATTATCTCCATCCGAGCGCAAAGTGCAGCTTCCAAGAGGTTTGAGGAATTTTTAAACACACCGCATAGCCTCGTTGCCAACAACCGCGGATCTTGAGCGTCCAGAGACGATCTATTTGAACGACAAGTGGAAGGAGCTGGGGTGACTACACAAAGGGCAAGCTTGGCGCGTCACGTACGACGAGGCGTTCCGAAGTGGGTGCTCATATTTTCCATCCACTTAATGGCCCAGACGAAATGTTCGCAAGGTAACTTAAGAGACAGGATTGTGTTCAGTCGCTGGTCAACGTTATCTGGCCACAGTGGCCTAATAGGCTGTATGCTGATTACTGAATTGACTTAGTCCCTTGCTATGGGGAAACAGGAGCTCGGCCAGTGGAAGGGAAACCTTAATTTTAAGATTCCTCTTCGATGTAAGATGTTTTGAAAATGCCTCAGCCTCAGGAAACATGCAAATGCTTCTCGCATATATCACCGAGTACGCAGCAAGGATTCAAGTGGTAGATCCGAAGAGCTACAGCTCTTTTTGTAGCTAGACAAGTGGAAGGTCACAAGCGCTATTCGAGTGTCCCGACGGTATATTTAGAGCAGCTGTACTGCTTACATCGCTTGAGGACGCCGCAGAGTATACTGGGTAGGTTACACGAGAACAATCTGCCTTCCCTAAAGCATAAAGCGCTCGAATGAAGCGACACTCCCGTTTGTTAAGGTTGCACAGGATGTCGTTTAGCCTCGCCGAATGCCTCCTGTCACTGTGCTCGAAAAGAAAAAGAGATGCATTTAATTCTCCAAACTATTACCTATTCAAGCCATCCTCGCTGGTAACACACCAGGCGCTGTTTCGAGATAGAGAAACTTGCTACGTGGGCTGTGTCTGTGACACGATGAGTTATCAGAGCAAAGGACGGAAGGTGTTCTGGTGAAGCGGTCTAAACGCTGACTGCCGTGTGGGAAAGGAATGGGGGCAGCATGAAGGAGATGCAGGAAACACGGTGATGATTTAGAGCGATGACGTATCCACTATATGTGGAGGGCGAAAGAATGATGAACTGTCATGTCATCACGTTCTATGCGTGAATCAAGCCCTCATCGCGACTCTACCGGAGCAAAAGTTGTATTGTTAATCCGTTACCTTGAAACGCTATCGGCTAGAGCTCGGAGAAGCCTTCCCGCTTCAACAACATTAGCGCGTCCCAGCTCCGAAGAAGCTAGTGTCCCTGTATATGCTCCTGCAGGGAGCAGAGTGGCGCATAGGTCCGCCAGTATGTTCCAGCTATGCAGGGAAGCCACTCCTCGCGCGCGCAGGAGGCAAATGCCGCGCAGTGTTCCATTTGCTTTTTTTTGTCTGCTGCTCGCGAGCTACATGCGTCAATTGTTCGCAAGCGCTCAGCAACTGGAACGGCAAAGAGCTATTAAGAGCAACAACAAATTATTTTCATTGGACAATGGCAAGCTTGCCAGATGGCAAGCTTGCAAAGTAATTATTCACATATTGCAGCTTGTAGTATGACACATCTTTCTTGATCTTTTCATAGTACTCGGATCAATTTACTATAACACTGAGCTTATTAAACATACAGGCATAATTCTACAATGCTACGTCGACTAAGGCCGATCGAACAAGCAAGATATTGGCGGCGGTAAATGCTGAAGCTATCAGAGCTGTCTCATCAGCGGGAGCGCACATTTTTTCACTTACTGCAAAACAATGAACACCAGCACATCACTCGACCTCACATAAAAAAGTCAGAAGGCCGACAAAAAATTAAAAGAAAGGACAGAGTAGAGAAACACCACGGGTGCAGCGGGCAAATTGTATCCGCTAGTATTTACTCTGTTTTGAAAACAGTGTTACAGAGCCACTTAGTCAGAACAATCGTACAAGCAAGACAGCGAATTGGGCTAGTTGGTAAGTTAACATTCTCGGCGTATATGTGCAGCGCGACATAGACGTGCCGTTCATTCTTTGTCCCGCGTTTGTGTCGCGCTTCACGTACACGCCAAAAAAGCGTACGAGTGAACAACCTTTCATGCCACCCGTACGCATCTCAGCGTTAACAGGGGTGTTACTACTCCAGATAAATGTAAAGAAGGCGAAACACATCTGTACACAAGGCGAACGCAGCTCGCATATCCTGGTCCCTTTCGGAGCCGGCCGGTCTCGGCTGATACGTAGTCGCCGGCGCACGTCTGCCCGTCCAGGCGGCACCGCGTAAAAAGCTGTGCCACCTTCCGTGCGGTTTGTGCAGTTTGGTGCGCTGCACCCCGTCATAGTGGAATGCAAGTTTCAATAGGATGTGTTTCGTATCACTTCACCAAGGTCCTCGACTTAATATCGTCGAGCAACGTACCTACTGCCCGCAGCCGATGAATGCAACGCACGCTCGACGGTCCGCTGATTGCAATGTCGATGGAACTGACGGAAACGACGAGTCGGCATCGCGCCCGTAAAGTTGGCTTCGCAGCGGCGCAGTTGAACATCTGTCGTCGTTCTTCGCCACGTCACAACTCTTGGCGAATAGTGGTGAGAGCGGCGCCGGGAAAGTTAGGCGCAACTTCGCTCCCTGCCTGGAGCAAACAGGAACATTTGAAGGGGGTGCTCATCCCGAGGAAACTGAGAATGTTGGGCCTCTTGTTGAAGCAGCGATTGTTTTGTAATGACGGCCCATCGCAGATGCAGTGAAATCACCCATTTCGGGGCTCGGAGTCATCTAGGGATGCCTACGCATCCTTATGCAATTACGCAAGGCGAGTGAAACGTCTTATCTTATCTCAGGTTCCTCCTCATATACTTCGAGTTATTCTTTCACCTTTCACGAAAGCATTGCCTTTAGTCGAGATACACGGGGCGAAGCGATTCCTTTAAATTGGCTTCCAATCACTAGGTAGCAAATGTCTCTTGTTTTTCAGGCGGAAGCCTTAGATGGCTCACGAGTCGAAAAAATGCGTTGTTCGGCGTTACGGCACCAAAATTCAAGCCAACCAACTTGCAGATACATGAGAACCGGTCATACCTCCAAACTGGATTCCAATTGACATCGTGAGGGTCGAGAGTAGAACCCTCTACCTTCGGTGTTAATTAATGAGTTAATTAAGGCACTCGAACCCGCTATCACTGGTGGGAGAAAACAAGTAACAGGAAGTAACATCGCGTCCGAATGAAAATGTCAAGTAATGTAATGAATGTATCGTGAGAGTGCAGGCTTACGCCTTCATCCTCTTTAGCGTGTGCTAAAGTGACAGCCAACTTTTTAATTATTGGGTACGCAGAACATAAAAATCAGAGCTCAACAATAAAACAGGCATGAACGGAAACACGCCCCTTTGTCACCATCGCCTCTATCTAGGAGCCATTTACGAAAACGGGCTAACGCACCTTGCAAACTTTTTGATTTAAAAAGTCCTTGATGTACTTAAACTGTTCGTAAGAGGGTGACGGACTTGGTTGCAAAATAGCTTGAGTCAGTGGACTGTATGGCAACAGTATTCTGCCTGATGTAGCTCCGCATCATTTTGCAAAAGATTATTGTTACTAGATTTGATAACAAAATACAGAAATACAAAGAATGGAGAGGGAAATAGGGAGGGAGCAGGCCAGTGAATGCCCCCGAGAGGGGCTGCATCTTCACATAACGCATGGTGAAAATGCCAAGTCATTACAGGAAACTTTCTTTCGAATTCAACAAGCGCGTGTCCAGGCAGCAGTAGTTCACAAGGTAACCAAGAACTTGTATTAATCTTGCCCTGACAGCGAAACTCTATCTGAGCCCACGACAATGTCAGTCTGCTTGCGGTGGGACCATAGCATCCTATATTCTGCACGAATAATGCTTGCCTATAGGCGTAGTCAACGTGATCAACTACATATCCGATTTTCTTCGTTCAAGTCTGTATAGTGAGCATGGCGAAAGGTCTTCTCTGCGCATGGTATCACTGGCAGGATGTACTGTATATTGGAATATTAGGGGAGCTTCACTCTCCGCAATATTTCTTTTTTTCACTTTCCATACACTTGGGGTATCATTACAAGACGTCAAGCTTCTGCTATAGATTTGCTTTGCATCCGCTTAGGTTTTCTGCGATACAGGATTGCTATAAATGCAGAATAAATGTGGCTTCCTTCTCCAATCTGCTGCACTTAATTTGCTAATTTGCTCTAAGCACGACGTCAGTATCCTTGACAGGGGCCCTTTGAGCGCACCACTGCCAGACGCTTGGGACGGTAAAAGTATAACGCCATGAACGTTATTGGTACAGAACTTTGTCCTGCTGCAGTACAAAACTTCAGCTGTGTTTAGATTTGACAGTGATTTTATTCGTGCGGGATTCGCCATCTGTCGTACAAAATTAGCGCCGTTCTTGCTGCCGCCTTCTTGTTGTCATGTTCCGCAGCCGTCCACAATCCAGGGTACTTTTGTCGAACTGTGATCGTAACTCGCTTCTGGCGATTCCTACTCCAAGAAGTCCCATCGTTGTTCATTGGAAGCTGCCTGCCGACATTCCTGAAATAAGCACAAAAAACCAAGCATCATTAATAATCGTTCCCCAAATATTTCGCAGTAGAGCTGGTTGTGACCAGTATAGAATCATCAAATATGCGTTTTGCTAACGACTCACCGGTTTCTCATACTAAGCCGTGTGCAAATATTCTAAGCATTAGAAACGCGTCTGTAACTTTAAGAACTCCTTCCTTTTTCTGTTTTAGCGCGGACATTATCTGTGGCCTCAGGGAAAGCGTTGAAGTGCCCTTGTACAGCACTGTACGAGACTTTTTCAATGTAGCTCGCCAGGGATCTCGAATCTCCTGACGAGTGTACAGCAAGAAAACGGTAAAACAATACAGCTTCCTTGCCTAAACTCGAACCTTACACTCATATGTTTTTTTTTTTTTCCCCTGGTTGACCCTACACGTCATCCAACAAAAGCTGTGAACCTTGAATAACTCTCACCTTCAAAGATATTCCGCTTGACGAGCAAGGATAGAGACACATAGCCGGCTGAGCCACGCCAACTGAAGTGGGGGCCGTTTCCATGCGCTTGCCAGGAGTCTTTGGACTTGTCCACAGTAAAACTGCAGAAAAAAAAAAAAAATAATAGAGATCAGGACACTTGTTTGTGTAGAACAAACTACTTATAATGTGCCTTGCTGGAAAATCATACTTTTTTTTTTCTAAAGTAAGGAAATGTAAACTTGACGCACCTGAGAACTAAAGGCAGGCACTTCGGGCCAGGGTTTATGGAGGACGCCTCCAAGTCTTGCAGATTCCCGCACTTTCCCGGTCGTTCCTCCACATATTCCTCAAGAGTTCATCCGATGATTGATCTCACTTGGTGGCGTTCGGTGTCTCGAGGAAAGGCACGTGGATGACACTGAATTGCCGGTCGTCAGACACGGCCCAGGGCCAGTCGGTCATTCATTCCGGGCCGCTTAGTCAGGCCCCGAGCGATGTCATGGATTCGGGCGACGCTTGCTACTGGCGTCTCAAAGATCCAAGCTCGAGATTGGCACTCGCCGACACCACGGCTGGCGCCAGTGCCGCAAAGTGGCGAATGACCTTTTCCGCATGGGTCACCTGCGATGGAAAGAAAAGAAAGTGCGCGCATTACAAAACTGAGGCGGTGCTCACCAAGTGACACAAAAATGAAAGAAAATAAATTCGACGAGATATTAAATGCGACTGCAGTGTGTATTTGTGGCTGCGATCACCTATTCATATTCTAGAGCTGAGTTTAGTAAACTCCTTTGATGCAGTGGAGAAACATTTCGCGACTCGCTGCAACCTTGAGCTGATGAAAAAAACTAATAAAAAAAAACTAATTGTTTCTGACATCGCCGTCATACGAGAAGGAACACTTCCTAGCTGAAACCTCCCAACCCAATAAACGTTTATAAGACGAATCGTCAACACAGCCGAACGCTCCTGTACACCAGTGGCGTAGCCAAGGATGGGAGGCAACCGGGCTTCAGACCTCCCCCCTCCGCCCGAAATATTTACGGCCGGCGCTTTGGTCATTTTTCTGCCCGGCACGTCGCCTATGAACTAAGGCGCACATCCTTCAAACGCCCGTCCCGTACGACTACACGATGGTACAACTACAGTTGTATTATTATGCACCAAGCCTGGGAAACGTAACAGGGAACAATGGAAGCGTACCCTCCCACCACCACCTCCCGCCCAAAAAAAGTAATCATGTCTACGCGCCTGGTATACAAGGTGCCCCCTTCCTCCATCTCGTTACCCGTTTTTCGTTCTCGCCAAAATTACCGAAAGCTAACACTATATAACCACGGTATTCCCGTGGCTATACGTTATTGGTCGTATGTCACGTTATACACCGTAAATACAAGCTCAGGCTTACTAAGGTAATGCGAGAATGGAAACGAACGACAGGCGACGTACCTCATCTTCCGAGAGAGCGTTGGCGGCCGCGTTGTTGGCGGGAGTGGGGAGTACGCCCAGAGGCTGGCGTGCAGGAGTCGACGCCGTGGAGGTCGACGACGATCGCTTGGAGGGATGCGCCTCGAGGGCGAGCTCCAGGTCGAGGATGTAGTCGATCACGTTCTGGATGATCTCGAGCTTGGAAAGCTTCTTGCTCCGGGGCATGTTGGGCACCAGGTCCTTGAGCTTGTCGAGCAGGGCTTGGATCGCACCGTGGTTGACGTCGCGTTCCTCGCGGCTCACGCGCCCTCTGGCTACCTTGGCGAGGCTGATGACTTGCTGCTCGGTCTGAAACTTCATGGTCATAGTCCGAATTGCGGCGACGTCGTCCGTGAACGAGGAGAGAGGGCGAGCTGCAACTATCCAGATGCACGTTGCGCACGGTGTGAACTAGAGCTGGCCACGCCAAAATAGACGAAAGCGAAACCAGCTAGAGAGGCACTGACACGTGTACTCTGAGCAAGCTCGGGATAGAATGCTCTTGGCAGTGAACACCTCTGAGCTTTTATAGAGCTGTGGCGGCGCCCTCCGATGGGCGGTACCCGTGGGCGGAGCCACCCACCGATTCAGTCAGGGAGGCGTCTCTCTCTCTTTAATGCGCATCTCTCGCCCGCCGTGTGGCGCCGCAGAATTACCTTCTCTAACCTTCTCTCTCTCTTTTTTTTTTTTTTTCCTCGCGACGCGCGTTCCGTGCGCGCCGTTGTCGAGCGTTCGGTATCGTACCGGTTCTTCTAAAACTCAAGCCCGCAAGCTGTGACGCGCTTTAGCGCTACTTTGACTCCCTCGCCCCCTCTTCCCCCACAGCGCTGCTGTCACATCTGCCGCGGCCCGCTCTCTCGCATTCCCCATACCCGGCTCGGCGGCAGGTCGTGCTTTCCTTCTCTCTCATTTCCCACGGGCCCGCAACTCGCCGAGCTGCTGCCGGCTGTCCAGGTGGTCAACGCGGATACCGTGGCACCTGCGCCGAATGTAACCTTAGCGCTGACGACCGACTGCTTCCCTCCTCGAACGGCTCGAGGACAAAATTAGAAGTAGCGTAAGCGCTTAACCAGGGCATCTGCGCTGATGCCTGACTCAGACCATCTGCACTCACGCAATAAGGCGCCTGAACCAATGTACGAGCTTTTCCGTTTGTTTTTACTGTCGTCTGGAAGTGTTTGCAGCGTCCTCGCGCAGAAACTCTCGATTGATTTTATTCCATATTTATCAACCGCAGCTCATGGCCGGCCTACCACTTCATCGCCATCGTCATTATCATTATCAGCCTGTTTTCGTCACTCGTGGGTAGTCTATGTTGTGCGCAGAAGAGATAAACAGTGAGTACTTATAGGAACGCAATCCGTGTCAATGGAGGGGAAATGCCGTAGAGGACGGCAGATGATTGATTAAGCGATGTAATGAGGTTAAGAAATATCTGCTACTGCGGTGGGGCATAAGATGCTGACCGCCAACGCGAGGCCTGAAGGGGTAATTGAGACCGCTGGCGGAGGTCTTCGAAACGACCGCAACCACTTAATAAACACGAAAATATAAAATAATTGGAACGTCAGTACCATATTGCCTATGCAAGCTGATCCGTTTTGTTTACTCGATCAAACAACTCTGTTACGCATGCTCAGTTGCACTCTCCTAGGCGTCTCAGCTGTTTCGCGGCCCTGACTTAAACTTCGAACACAGTTATGTCAGAATTTTATACAAGAAACAAACCAAGCTGTCTTGTTAAATTAACTGTTAAACATGAGTACCCATGCAAAACAAGATGATATTGCATTTGTATGCATCTGTTGGATCTAGGGTTTCTTAAGAATGCCGCTGTGCTGTTTTTTATGCTTTTACGTGGTAACGGCATTGTATTTGCATTAACTGGTCTACAACACCTTATGCGTAAATTTACAAAAAACATGTGCGAAGCAGGAGCTGTGGAGTAGCCGCCGCCGTATTTGTTCGCCAGCATCTCCTTACAACCGTAAGTTTAATGATGACGTGATATTTGCAGGTGTTGTTCACTCCTGCACGATTTCACATATTTGTGTTTGCGTAATCACTTCTGCCACCATGTTCCCGTGGCTCTCGCGCGTGTTTGTATTTGTGCGTTATACGTACATGTTCTGAAATCAATGAGGGACATCTTTTCTACTTCAACATGAACCTCCGAATTGCGTGAACAGCTCAGAAACTGTTGTTTGCATTGTGTGCATGTGAACTTTAGAGCAGGCGTTACTGTAGCTTTTGCTACATTCTTTGTTTGAAACTGTTTCCTAGCGCATCTATGAATTAAGAGAAGATGAGCAGCCGGTATACTATCTAACTAGCACCAACGTGTCTTTGAACGCACGTAAATAAAATGAACAAAAAAGTAATATATTAATACAGAGAGGAAAATATTTAATCCAACAAAAGGAAACGTCTAGAGAATGTGAAAGCGCCCCGGGTTTGCAGCGGCATTACAACCGTTGGTAGCGCGGGCACCATGCTAGATTCACCTGCACTGTGTAATCACATAACCCCATAATCACATAAACTGACCCGTATACATTACCATCACATAAACTGAACCGCACACATTAACATTTAAGAGGTATCTTTAGCTCAGGGACTGCCATCTAAGTACGTGGGAAGGGAAAAACGTTTTTGTTAGAATTCATTTTATATTATGTACATTGCACCAGATCATATATCTAAAGGGGACAAAACTGTTGTATCATACAACATTTTAAACTATACGAATAGTTTGTGAGTACAGCTTTAACCGTGTCCACGCAAACCTTGTAGCGAATTAATTAAAACTCGTATTTGTCCTCTTTAGATGCTCTAACGGATTCAGTGTACGAAACTGCGACATCCATTTTTGGTGCTTAGTTTCGGCTTCGCAACCTTTCTGCTTCTATATGTTGAGGCTTACCGATCTTGGCGATATATTGTAAAAATATTCAGGCCGTAAATCAATATTCTGAGTGTTGCAGTTTCTATCATTCCACTGCCTCTCTCGAACGGAACAAAGGCAATTCAAATTGGTCTAGGTGTTGTCTCCCACAAGGATGTCCCTGCTTTACAAATATTATAAATAAGCGGAATCTGAGTTGGTGCCACGTTACAGTTTCTTATTAACATTCTACCACCTTCCACCGGCGTACTTAGCCCTCGACCCGCCTTGAAAAATGGCATCCTCGTCTTCATTTCATGCGAAACTAACTGCGAACATTGTCAGCAGCTTTGCTGCGAGAATACCCTGGGTGGAAGAGGATGGGAACAGACTAGAAAGTGACCACATGTGTCATCCTCGTCTGCGTGCTCGCGTGAAAGAAAACACGCGCTTCAAAGTAAGTGCTCCGAAAAGCATACAAGCATTTGCGATCAACGTGTAGGCTGACACGCTCCGCCGCTCACCCCGCACCCTGGCGGCGAACGAGCCTAAAAAACCGGCGAAAGAGGATGTTTGTTGGTGCGGCAATTGCCGCCTCTCGACTGGCCTGGCGTTCCCCGCGTTCCGCGAGAACGTGTTTTCTCACTTCCACGTGCTCGCCTAATGTAGCGTGAAGCGGAGGTGATTAACAGTTGCGGACATGTGGTTGCACAGACGCCCGCTAATGGCCGCGCAAACGGCGCTTCACTTTCAACAGGCGCGATGTTGTTTGAACCATATGGTCAGCGTATGTTCATTTTGCCTGCGTTAGCTTAGGTTTCGCTGAAGCTTTACCGCTAATGGAACATTTACAACACGTGAGACCTTTCCGCTTGGCTGACGAGCGCGGTATTCGGATCGGGTCGTCACAAAAAAAAAAAAAAAAAAAAAAGCGATATAAGGCAAAAGGAACACGGAAATTTATGTAGTGAATGCGCCTTAATATCCGTGTTACGTATATTCCTGCGAGCAGTGGGAGTTTGACTCGCTGTTATGATGAATACATTTGTTGAGTAACTAATTATTTACATCCTGTACTTTCTTCTTTACCCGTCACGAACTTATTTCTTCATCTAGCATTCGCTTGCTCTTTGCGCACAGTAATGGTTAACAAGCCGGAGTGCTTTATGTCAGGTCTACCTAGCTGTCGTTTCTTAAATAAATTTTGTCTCTCTCTTGTGATGGCTCGTCAAGAGCAAATGAGGCGCACTCAGTCTGCCCTCCTTCAAAGACACGCAACACTTGATGACAAGCAATCACATTATATTACACTTCATATATTCTGATGCAACAGAAATAGTACTTTTTTTTTAACTATACGAAGCTGACTTCACTCTATAAGCCCGTCACTACTGCTCCGTACGTAAGTGAAACAAGGACGTTCGGGTTTTCAATGTCTTTTTACCTCTGAAGTATATGGAGTCAAAGAGCGAACTAACAGCGCATCCAGTATTTCACATAGCTGCGGTCACATTTGCAGCGCTCAAGTTATGCTTGAACGAATTGAGTGACCCGCATATGAGCTCTAGCACAATAGTTGCTACTGAATCTTAGTATAAAGTTGCTGAAACATTGCTAATGCCTTATTCTTACGGTGAACCCGCCGTGGTTGCTCAGTGGCTATGGTGTTGGGCTGCTGAGCACGAGGTCGCGGGATCGACACCCGGCCACGGCGGCCGCATTTCGACGGGGGCGAAATGCGAAAACACCCGTGTACTTAGATTTAGGTGCAGGTTAAAGAACCCCAGATGGTCCAAATTTCCCGAGTCTCCCACTACGGCATGCCTCATAATCAGAAAGTGGTTTTGGCACGTAGAACACCATAATTTTTTTTTTTCGTACAGTTAATTCCTGCCCTGCAAACCCACCTCTGGGAAACAAGGGCTTCTGTTTGGTTCCCACAGAATTTAGCAGAAGAAACCTATGGAAAATTCCTGCTCAACGTTGGCGATAAAGTGACAAAGAGTTTCATGTCATTGTTCTTGCATTTTTTCTTCCTTTGCTTTTGGTTCGACACCTTCATGCTTTTAAGTGATGCTCCTCGGTAGACGTGACTTCGGAATAGAAGAAGATTGTGAAAAGGTGGTATGTATTTGTATATATATATACCGTGCATGCGTCCCAGCTAAAGTTAGCCAAATTGTTAAAGATTACAAAACCTACGGTGTTCATTCGTCACAAATCATACAGAAAAACAAAACATGGTCAGAGATACAGTAATGAGACCTAGCTACGGTGTTCATTCGTCACAAATCATATGACCGAACACCGTAGCTAGGTCTCACAACTGTATCTCTGACCATGTCTTTTTTTTCCCCTGTACTTCACTGTTTGTCTTTTTGTTCTTTTACAATACCTTGGCAAAATGTAGTTTGGACGCCCTATATAAGGGTTACCGCGCTGTATGACAAGATGGCTGCCAATGACTTCTGAACTGAGAATAGCTCACAAGCGGCTCTAGCGACACAATGCGGTGCTCACGTCTCCCTCCTCGTGCAGGCACGACGAAGACATTATGCAGACGCTTCTCTCAACAAAACAAAAATGGCGACTTTCTTTTTCGTGCTTAAAGTGGCACGAAGTTAAGACGGTCCGTGCGATCCATCATCTCTGGCAGGCATGATTATGCGACGCCCTCTCTTTCGTTCCTTCACCTTTAACTACAGCACGCAGTTATGTTCTCCGTCTTCCCCTTGTCTTTCCGTCTATTACTTCCTCCTCCTCTGACAAAAGCCGAGGGAATTTTCTATATGTTGCATTCCACATCCGCCAAACGACTTATTTCCTTTCCGACGAACCTTTAATCCGTTATCAAACCTCCCTCCGGAGACAAACTCAAACGTATGCAAAACCACTCCTTACGTCCAAAGATTGATCACATCAATTAAATATTAACCGGGAATCGTGAGAGATTGTTCACGCTTTCTTGTGGGAATAAAAAAAAATATAGAAGGCTAAGAAACAGAAGCGCACCGTTTCTCGTCCGAAGGAAATGGCAAAAGAAACGAGCCGTGTTTTACCGTGACCTCAGCTTACGGTGAGGTCAAGCGGAAACGCTATGCTCACGCTGGGTGCTTCGAGAAGGCATGTGAATTGTGCGCGCATTTATCACGCAAAACATGGGAACGACTAAAGTCGAGCTCATTAACGGGTGTACTTACTTCACGTCGGCATACGGGTGAACGGAAGAACCCGTACTCCCGACCTTCTAGGAAGAGCTGTGCTCTGACATTGGCTGCTTAGTAGATGATACGAGCTAAATAGGGGAAACAGCAAAAGGACAACGAATCGGCCCGGTTAAGTTGGTATACTGTTTACTGTATACTGGTAAATAATGTACGTTGCTCCAACAGTGCAAGTAACGACAGGGACTAAGAAGCAGTAGGGGACACATCGAGGCGCCGATTGTCAACGGAAGTTTATTGCAGGAAAACGAACATATAAAAAATAAATGTCACAAGGTCTGAAACCCGTCGCCTTGGCATACTTAAAGGACCCCTAAAAAGAAATTGCTCACTACGAAAAGAAGAAACGAGAACGTTAAGAAATCATGCAGGGCTTTGTGTTGACGCATCTATATTTCTTTTTTGTATTTTCTTCAGTCGCACTGGTACAGTATGAGCAGGACAGCCCAATGTATTTTTGTTTTTGTTGATGTCGAGAGACAGCGTTTCCCTTGTGTGTTTATCTTCGGGACTTGCGTGCGATCTCTCTTGAAGACATTTAGGTATTCGTGATGCCCTGATGACGAGCACATTTATTAGTGAAACGTGTGGCCGTCTCGTCAGTCGTTCTTTCTTTGTGTTTCTGTTTTTTTTTGGGGGTCTGTGAAGCGTTCAAAATAACTCAACATAACTAAACTCCAAGAAAGCCATCATTAAACCATGACGCTCTAACAAAAAGAGAAAAAAAAAACATAGAAAAAGGATTTGGTTTAAATACGTGCATCACTTCGGTATGTTTCCTTATCAAAGCCTTTGATTTTCTTACTTATTCGTACTCGGACACTTACTCGTACACATACGACATCAACCTTCTTCAGTAGTCCATACATTTTCCCCATATATACGTACATTCCCGCTGTACTCTGTGGAGTGCCCAATATAGCATTAGGTGTTTTGAAATTATTATCACTGTTTCTCACGCAAGCGAGGAACTGTTATTCCCTGAATTGTGGCCGATGAAACGAGCCAGCATTCCTTTCTCTATTTAATTAAATTAAATTATGGCGTTTTACGTGCCAAAACCAGCTTCCGATTACCATAGTGGAGGACTCCGGAAATTTCCACCAGCTGGGGTTCTTCAACGTGCACCTAAATGCAAGTACACGGGTTTTTTCGTATTTCGCCCCCATCGAAATGCGGCCGCCGTGGCCGGGATTCGATCCCGCGACCTCGTGCTCAGCAACCCAACACCATAGCCGCCGAGCAACCACGGCGGTTTTCTCTATTTGGGATTCAAGTCAAATTGATATTTCTTGTTGTGGTGCTAAACTACAAGGCACACTGTAGTATATCATACAAAAAAAAAGAAAGAAAAAAGACAGAAAAGAAGAGAGAAAAAAGAAGGAAGAACAATTTTCCTCAATTGCCGTCGTTTTCTTTTTTTCCTTTTTTTTTTATTCGAGACGGAGATTAATTTTGAATTCGTCTATTGCATAGAAATTCAATGTACTTGGATTTAAAAAAAATGCCTGCGAAAACAACGCATTTAAGATCCCGCGTTCTCGTTGGGAAAACGCTATTCAAAGAATTATGAAATAATGTAGAGTCCACAGCACTGTTATAGGTTAAAACGCGATGGTTTCGTTACTACAGTATAATGGTTCGCAAATCGCGCTGGAAGCTTCAAGTGACGGTGATAGTCACCACAACTGATTACATGATAAAGTACGTAGTCCCCAGCGTAAAGCCTGCCTGACTTCAGATTAGACTCTACGAACAGTAAGTATACGAGGTGTTTTTTCTAGACGATCCAAAATTTACGAAAATGTAGTCTGTGGCCGATATCGTAAATGCAGTCGTTGAGCTAGATTTTTCGAAGCGGCGCAAAATATTCGCGTGATATATTGAAATGCGTTATCGGTTAATTAAAAAAATACAGTGATCAACTTTTTAATGAATGGCTTTACGGCACTTATTGGGGTTTATGAATTGCAGCCGGTGAGATTGCAAGGCGTGTCCACTTATTCCAAAGATTGCGTGGGTTTCGAGATAGGCCCCACGAAATTTGCGGTAAAAATACCCTGGTGCCCCACTTATTTGTTTTTAACAATCCGCCGTTTTTCTGGTTGGAAACACAAGAGTAATGGAGGCGCCCAGGTATTTCGTCGCGCCCTGTGGGAACATCTCTAAACTGTCGCCATTCGAAAATTCGTTCCGAGCAGATAGGCCCTGTGAACTCAACGGCTGCATTTCGTGAATTCTAATATGTGCCATAGACTAAATAATGAAGAAGTTGATTATGTTTTTGTTATTTAGCGGCTTATTCATCTATATTTAACGTGCAATTAACCTCTGCCTGTTAGTGTATTCCAGCTGAATGACTGGAATTAGGCTATTTGACAGGCGATTTTTCAAAATTCTACATGGTCGAAAAAAAAAAGAAGAACACACACACACACACACGGTAGAGGAAAAACATGAGCACCAACACTGTGACCTCCTAGCCTTGTCAAAAAGAAGTTGTAAAGGTTGTAAGGGTTGTAAGTGGGTTTCAGACACTGCGCAACAAAAGATCTGAAATTTTTTTGTGTGTGTTCTGCTTTTTTTTTAGTGTTGCTGTTCTGCGTTTTTATTCTAGTTGCCTATTCCTTGAATACGCTTCTCTAAATGTTTGTAGAATTTTTGTCCCCCCCTATGTAATACCCTCGTTGTGAGGGCCTTTAGGGGTTTCTTGAAATAAACAAATAAAAAATTAATAACGAACCCCCACCTATGTGTTGGCATGCGTGCGGAGTCCCCAGTACCAGGCACCCTCTACAGGCATCCTTCGATTGCGCAAGCTAACATAAGCCGACGCTGAGCTTCGGGACACTAGTTTGCGGGGCGCCCAATAACGGCCTTGACCATTTCCGCCTTCCTGGCCTACACGCTGCATCTCGGCGCCCACTTGCAAGTGTGCACTGACACAATGACACAGAATCCAAGCATTCAGTGAACTTGCACGTGCGCTCAACGCGTGCAGCAGACAAACAGAATTTGAACGCGGAGAGCAGCGAGGACTTCCTACTTCCCCTTGCAGGCAATAGGCATTTCCGTGCACTTGTATCACGTCACTTTCTTTCAAGTTCAACGCCGGTCCCTCGATATGTGTGCTTCCCCTTCGCACGAGACACTCAAAGCTTCTACGCTATGGCCTGGGTTCCCACAAACTTGCTCTTCTGTGAAGAGGCCGAAATGTCACGGTAAATGTGTACAAGCCTTATAGTCGTTGAGCAATATACGAGGAAGTGAAAAGAACAGCATCGACAAAGTGGCGGAGGAGATCGAATCCTGAAGCGCACAAAAGACCTGCATCGGAACCGGAAAGAGAGAACGCCCTTGAAACGAAACCGAGCGTCCCGTAAGGAGTGCTACGCGCTTTGCGACAGGTTTCATCGAAGTGCTTCCGCTTCCCGCGATGAAGACATGAAAAGAAATATACCCGAATAAGAGAGGTTAACGTGCACGCGTGTAAAGGAGCTAGCGTATTTATTCGGAACGTGAAGCCCCGCGAACCACACAAAAAAGGAGCATCGTCACAGATCCGCACGCTAGTTAAAAGCGTGAACACTCGATGACCGCGGAAGCTGAGAGACCTTGAAGACGTAACCTTGTCGTAACGCAGAAGGGGCGTTTTCTTCTCCCGCTTCCCACCCAGCTCCGAAGCGTCCAGCCTTTGTGGTCTCCCAGGCTGTCCGGGGCATTCAAATACGAAGTGTGACGACATTTCACTCTGCATATATTGGTTAATTAGGCACCAATTACATCCGCACGCAGCGGCGGTGCTTCCCAGGCTGGCAGCTCAAAAAATTACGTGACGTCACACTGCAACTGATTTTTTTCTTTCTTTCGCTTTTTTTCTCTTCTGGCCGCTGTTCGGCAAACGAGACACATTGGCGGCAGTGGCGGTGCTGAAGTGACGTCTCGCCTAATTTTATCTGTCTTTGTTTCCCGGGTTGGTGACGAATACCCCTGTTTGAAATGCCTGATGTCACACTGGTGCCGCTGCTGTCGTGTTGTCTATCGCTGCTGTTCTGGCTCTTGTCACTGTGTTACCTGTCGCTGTTTCTGTGTGCGTCTGTGTGCCTGCTGTGTGGTTTACCGACGCCGTATACCCGGGACGCCTTTGTGTGGTTTACCGACGGCGTCTGCCGTACACCTGCGACGCCTTCTGGAATGTGCCGATCGAATGTGAGCGTGCCTACAATTTATGCATGTCGCTGCGGCTGGGGCGCAACCAACATTCAAGAGTAAAAACGAGACTGAATGTTAGGCGCGGCGGTGCCTTTCTTGCCGTATCGCTAAAAGTAAGGCCGACGAAAGCCAGGAAATGGGTGCCGCTATAGCCTGGCTGTAATAACCAGGTCTTGACGGTCTCGCAGGCGTGTGTTACGCAAATTGAGCAAGTGAATACAACTCGCGTCCACGAAATATGACGTAGTTTCGAGGATGCCAGCGGTGCACGAGAAGGAAATTGGCAGCTCAGAAAACCGTGTTGTAAGCCTTGAACAATATAGAAGTGGTGACTCGAGTGACGTTAAAAAACTGAAAGCCGCCTTAAGTAAACTTCAGTCACGCACCAGGAAGCAGATTATTAAGGTACTCTTGCAATTTTCTTTAATGATATCGTGCAATTTCTGACCGCACGGTGTGTCAGCTGCCTCACCTGTGTCGGCAAGAGGAGGCGGGTTGAGTGTGCGCGGGTGCACAAGGCGATTTAGGAATCGAATGTATTCTGCAGCTCTGTTCGCTCCAGCAGTGCACCTCGCCACTGCAAGGCCGCTGGCATGCCGTACGGTCGAGGATCGAGTGGAATTTAAAAAAAATCGATAAGTTGTACAGGGCAGTCCAATGTCCATAAATTATAATTGGCCGTCTATGCTAAACGACGTGGCAAAGTCTGTTAGCCGTCCGCAAATGAGGGCTGATACCGACGCAGCACACCTGATTGTTAACCTTCTGCAAAAACCAGTGACAGAAAGAAGAACCGCGTTCAAAAGCGACTTGACCCACTTCCAAAATTATCTTAGCCTTCCCCCAAGCATTTCGGTTGGCCATCCCCAAAATTTACACTGTCCAATTCGAGCACATGACCAAGTGAAAAATATCGCGCGCACGAGTAAGAATGCTTTCCCATTGAATGCGTGTAAGGAGACTTCAGTACCTCTGAAACTTTTTAATTCCTTTGTTCCCGCACCGCTCATCGGAATCTGAGCCCAGAGTGTTTTTTCTAACGTTCTATTGCCATTCTCCGGGCTTCGGAGCGGCGCATACCGGACTAAATATGCTGAATGTTGCGAACAGAAATGTAATTTTGTTGGCCTACTTTTTACATGTCTTTCACGCTCGTTTAACAGCAGCATACTATGAGTGAAAGAACGTTTTGAGCGCTGCTGTATTCGAGGTATTTAAATAAATCTTACCAAAATGCTTGACTGTATACCCATGAAAATGGTCCGATCTCGTAAGCTATGTTTAAATGGTGACGTGCAGGTGATTCTGGGCTGCAGCGGGTGCCCGCAGACTGCAGTATTCACTGCGAGTACGACGAAGCTTTATAAGCTTTGATGGCTCTGCGAGTAGAAACGTGTATGAGGGATGAGGCATCACAATATTTCTGCAGCGTTTGGGAATCACAATGTCCTTGAGCGTTGTTTACCTGACAAGTTTACGTGGCCAGAAGGTACGCAAGAAGTTGCATTGCGCGTTGTGCAACGTACTCAATAACGAAAGCTCCTTCGCGCGGATACGACTACGCTGCAGGACTACTGAAGTCCATCTGTGTGGCTCGCCACGGCCAGACTGCGCTTGGCTCCCACGTTTGTAGTGGTCTTGTTCGTAACCGAATCCCAGTTTAATTACTTGCCCTAAGCTGCATGCCCCCAGAAAAGAAGCCAATGAGCCTTCCCTTTCTAAATAATCTGTATAAACCTGTATCTACCAGAAAACAAAAAAGGCTCTCGACAACTAAGTAAAGCATATTGACCACAGTGACAAAATATTTAAACAACGGTATAGAACACTGGAAATGCTAATGTGGCCAACTACGCTCCATTTGATCAGCGCCTTTCCGAGTAGAAGTGAAACAGAAAAGAGAAGCGAAAGGAAGAATCGCAAGCTACATTTCTGCATATATTTACACTGCGAACCACTGTCGATGCATCATGCATTACATACACAATTGTTGAAAATGTTTCTGTCGTTTCCAGCTTTTCAACAGGTGCTGCCAATTCGCACGCACCGGTTTGCTCAAATTTCGTCGACCAGTTCGGTGAATGTGGAAACCGCCAACCTGTGGATGAAGGGGACGGCGGTGGAAAGTGCACAGGAAAGCGCGGTAGAGGGGGGGGAGTGAGAAAGGGGCTCACTTTCCTCCGACGCCGCGGTCTCTGGCAACTCCCAAGAAAGCGAGGACACGGTTCAAAATCCGCGATGGAACGCACGGCCCCCAGCGTCTCTCACCTGTCGATCCGCAGCGTTAGCGCCAGGCTCTGTCAAAGCAAAACTAGTTCCCCCTCCCCCACCCCCCCCCTCCCCGAACACCATGCATGAAATGCGGCGGCTTCGGTTACCCCAGCACCACCCTCTCTCCCTCTCTCTTTCTTATCGAACCCTTGCCTCCTTCCCTTAGTTGCTAGCGTTTGCCCAACTCATTCATTCATTTCTTTCCCTATCCAGTGTACTAGCTTTTCACTACTCTTGCCTGTCCAACTCAACGGCCCACCGGACCCGAGTCGCGTTTTTTTTTTCTCTCCCCTCTGCAACGCGCAAAAGACCCATCTATTGGCGTCCCCGTCAATGAAACGGCCACCAACCCCCTCTAACCATCTGCCTCTTTCGCTCCCGGGACGAGTGTCGGCGTAGGGAGTGAAAGGAACGCGGTGGGGAAAGAGAAGCCAGTCCCGAACGCCAGCGCCGAAGGGGGAGGGGGGGGGGGGCGGAAAGCGGCCGAACTCGCGGCTGTGAACGTAAGGGTCTCGGAATTCCCACAGGCGGTCGCGACTTTGCAGCTGCTTGACCTGAAACGACATGTCGTCGGCGATCTTGCACGTACCTCCGATGGGTGATCCCGCGCACTGCGGGGCTTTGACCGGCGGGGTCGCGGGAAACATTGGTAACACGCCTGTCGCTTTCGGTGCCCAAAACGCCGGGTGCGCCAGCTCTCGAGAGGCATCTCGTGAGCAGGCGTGTGACAGTTAGCAGATGTGAGTGACTCCAACTAACCTCGGTGCAGGCTCTTCCGATGGTGCCTGTGTAAGGAAACTGCAGCTATGTAATATGGGATGGAGTGAAAGCCGCAAAAAAGGGACGACGTGATTCCCGATTCTTTTTTATTCGATACCTACTCGCCCCATTGTAAAATTCAATTCTATTTTATTGCGTTGGGTTTTTTTTTTTGTGACTTCGGCTGCCAAACTGGTGCCTCTTGTGGTCACGCTGCTTTCACAACGTCAGACAAACAAGAACTGGCCTCGTCATTGGTATTATTGCCAGAGGTGGGCGGTCATTGCTAGTTTCGAATACGAAATGAATAATAAACTCTAGGTATTGATATTCGAAAATGGACTACTTGGCATTTCTGGATACTTGGAGCTAATCTAATATTTCGTAACAGCGGTTTCCTAAAGGCTGATTTCCGTTCTCCGTCTGCAGTATTGCAAAATATGGTAAATGAAAAAAAGAAAATACGAATAACGCTTTTCGACCCAAAGCAGGAGCGAAATGGGTGATGCATGCATCATTTTCGCTTTCGCGGATGAAGGTTGCATGACAACGTGTTATTTTTTGTTTGTAGTCTGTTATTTCATGTTTCTGGAAGTCCAGTCTATGGAAGTTTTATGCTTTACCCTACAAACAGTCATATTTTCCTTGCAATGGTGTTGCATATGCCTGCGGTACACTAGTCCTTTAGCTTTCTTTTCCTTTTACACAACTTGCGATCTTTCTTCTACAACCATTAATGAAGCGTTTTTACAAAGCTAGTCGTACATCAGCCACTATTTCCTAGAAAGCATGTTTGCAACCAGGCTCTAAAGATGGTGAGATGCTACTTTTGCAGTTTTTTAATCATAAGTAGTTATATTTTGTTTTAAATTGATCCTTGTATGTAGCTGTCTTTCTTTCGCTAGTAAGAACAAGCGTCGTACCTAACTGTACCGAAATAAATGCTATTGTTTTAATTACATGCTTTTGCTTTTTGACTACTCGATATTCGGTAATTACTATTCGTGTTCGATTTGTATTCAATAATATTGATATTCGCCGGCTTCTAACTATTTCTCGGAACACGAATACTACTTACATAACATCGAAGGTGTAATAACATGCGAAGTTATGTAATCATTCTGCAATGTGTAAGGCCACACCGTCGGCATCATACAGTAAACTCTCAGTTGTACGAACGTCGGTTTATCGAATATTTCAGAATAACGAACTTTTTAAAAATCCCCGGCAGTTTTCTTATCGATCCTATGCAAAAATGTTTCACTTAAACGAATTTCGGAACAGTCAGTATTTCAGGTTAACGAACTCGCTCAGAGGACCAAGACTTTTTTTTACGAAGTTTTGCGCCATGCACTGCAGGCGCAACCGATGCCCGTCCACATCAAACCGCCGCTCCAGCGGCAATCAAACGGATGGATGGATCGATGTTATGAGCGTCCCCTTTGGAACGGGGCGGTGGGTTGCGCCACCAAGCTCTTGCTACTATGCTGCCTAATATCCTACCTAGGTTAACCAATGAAAAAAGAAAACACTATGACCTACCGCGTCCAAACTTTCTGATCCCCTATTGCGAATTGTGCTTTTGTACCTCTCCGTCTTTTGTCGTTTCCCTACTTTTCTTCCACCAATCCTCCAATCGCCTCTTACTAATGTCTATTGCGGACCTGTTTACTTTACCACTGCTCCCGCTGAACCCAAGGGCTTCAAGGAGGCCAGTGGTGCCTAAATCGACCGCTGGGTAGACGTCTTCACATTCTAATAAAATATGCTCCGTCGTTTCCCTAGCTTTACCGCAGCAAGCACATGCTTCTTCTTCCTTCTGATATCTCGCTTTATAGATGCGTGTTCTAAGGCATCCCGATCTCGCTTCGAAAAGTAATGAGCTTCCCTTTGAGTTATCATAAATGGTTTCTTTCCTGATTTCGTTTTTTCCTCTTAAGTAGTTACTCATGGCAGGTTTCTTTTCCATTGCCGCCACCCATGAGATTAATTCAGCCTCTCTGACTTTCCGCTTGACCTTCCTTGTTGCTGTGTTGCCCACCCCACAGGCCGCATACTTGCTGGTAAGCTTCCTAGTTCTTCTCCTCCACTGTGAATCAATGTTTTGCCTGTACAGATACCTGAACACTCTCCCAGCCCATTCACTTTCTTCCATATTCCTCAGCCGTTCTTCATACTCAATTTTACTGCGAGCTTCCCTCACTTCAAAACTAGTCCAGCCCATATCCCCCTGCACAGCTTCATTTGTAGTCTTCCCGTGAGCGCCCAATGCAAGGCGACCCACTGACCTTTCGTTCCCGTCGAGTCCTGATTGTACCCCTGATTTAAAGCAAACAACCGCATTTCCAAAAGTAAGTCCTGGAACCATTACCCCTTTCCACATACCTCGGAGGACCTCGTACCTATTGTATCCCCATAGCGCTCTGTGCTTCATTATGGCTGCATTTCTCTTCCCCTTGACTGTTATGGTTTTTTCCTGTGTTTCCATATATCCATTGCCTTCGTTTATCCATATACCAAGGTATTTATATTCTGTTACCCGAGGTATTTCTTGGCCCTGTATCTCCACTGTCTGTTCACTGTTTTCATTGAATACCATAACACCTGATTTTCTAACACGTCGCTGGCGCTACAGCGCCCCTGGGGCAAAGCGGAGGCGCGGAAAACGAAGAGCAACGAGGCATGGCCTCCGGGATCACCCGCACAAAAGGAGCAAGCATGTGATCTCGGAGGCCATGAACAAAGTAACATCGCTGGCGCTTGCAACGCCGCCAAAGCAAAGCGGCGATCAGTCACACCACGTGGTGTGTTTTTTCCGACCGGCTAGTCGTGGCATGGTCGTCGTCTCTTTCTTTCCAGTCTCGTCGGTTCCGCGTGTGCACGCGAAGGCAGCTTTATAACTGTTATGAACCTTGTAGTTGTTGATATGTACAAGTTCATTTTCACACATTACTAACACCATGGATGACATGTCGTTTGCTCCATGAATTGCACTTCGAACTTTTGACTCTGTATGCCATGTCTTATGTTGGTAAAGTGAATATTCAGTTTAGTAAACTTTCAGTTAAGTGAACTATTTCCTTCGGTCCCTTGAAGTTTACTCAAGTGAGAGTTCACTGTAATCAGCATTAACGGTGCGAACTGGCAATTATTTTCCT
This sequence comes from Dermacentor andersoni, assembly GCF_023375885.2. Lineage (NCBI taxonomy): Eukaryota > Metazoa > Arthropoda > Arachnida > Ixodida > Ixodidae > Dermacentor > Dermacentor andersoni. The sequence continues at coordinate 79,845,007 of NC_092822.1, forward strand.
CCTGGATTGGCCACATTATTAAAATCGCAGCAATTTTACGAAATTTCTCCGAGCTCTTTGCTGGGTGTATGCGCACTTTAGGCAGTTTCTACCGGAAATGTACTGGCTGATTCTAAAAACAACCACGACTTTGAATGTACACGAAGAGATGGCAAAGAAATTCATAAATTGAGAGAAATGGTTACTGATGAGTAAGGGTATAGCAGCATAGGGAGTGACCATAAACGCATCATTTTAAAAATGGGATATGTAGTTGGGAAGGAGAGCAAGGAACGCAAAATGGCCTGTCCAAATCCGAAGGCTGAACAAATAGCAAATATAGTCACTGGAGTGGAGGAAGAAATTGGCAAATGGCCAAGTAAAGAGTGGGAATATGGTGAGCTTCTAAGTATAACAACGACAGAAATACGGAAAGAGAAACAACATGTTCGTTGGAAAGGAACAAAGAAACCGAAAAGCTGGTGGAACAGGGAGATACGAGAAGCGATCGCCGAACGACAGAAAGCATCTTGAGAGCACAGGCAGGCAAAGAAGGCGCAGTTGCCGCAGGATGAAGTAACCAGTAAATGGGAAATATACCGGGAGAAAAAGTCTATGGTTCAAATACTGGTGCAAGCAAAATTAAAAGGTGAAAGTGAACGTTGGTTGTCAGAAATACGTGAGAAAAAGAAGGCCGCACCTAGAAGTTTTTGGAACCACATAAAATTATTAGGCAGGAAGTCAAGAACAATACAACAAGACATCCTAGACGAAGATGAACACAGACTGGAAGGAGAAGCGGCAATAAATTACATCCGAAAAATAACAGCCGAATCTTTCCAAGGCAATGACCAGGTTGTATTTGAAGAAAAAAAGAGCATGAAAGAGACCCAAGTGCAAAAAGAGCTCGTGCTGACAAATTTCAACTGGAAGAAAGCGGACGAGAAAATTCCTTAGCGCACAGCCACAGGGCTAGACGAGGTTCCCGTTAGGCTGAATAATGAACTAGGACCAAAAAGTAAGGAAGCTCTGGTGAAAGCAGTGGAACAAACTTTAAAAGATAGACGAATACCAGACAGTTGGCGGCAAAGTAGGATGAATTTAATTTATAAAGGCAAGGGGGAGAAAGATAGAATTCACTCGTATAGACCATTGACCATTACATCGGTAATATACAGGCTAGCAATGCAGGCAATCAAATTAAAGCTTCAAACATGGGCAGAGAATAATGGCATTTTGGGAGGACTTCAGAATGGCTTCAGAATAGGTAGGCGTTTAGATGATAACTTATTTGTTCTTACTCAGTGTATTGAAACATCAAAAGTAGAAAGCAGACCGTTCTATGTGGCCTTTTTAGACATTACAGGATCCTATGACAACGTAGATCGAAACATTTTGTGGGATATTCTGAAAGGGGAAGGTTTAGGTGACGATTCTCTACAGCCTTTGAGAAAGATTTACCTAGAAAATGCCGTTTGCATTGAATGGGAAGGGATGAGAAGCGAGCAGAAATAAAAAATTGTTACAGCGCAAACACATGCAACCACAAAGTATCAAGGACGAGACACAGCGCCTGTGTCTCGTCCTTGATTCTTTGTGGTTGCATGTGTTTGCGCTGTAACAAATTTTTATGTCGAGTATACACCAACTCGCCCAGAAAGAAGTTTTAATGGAGCGAGGAGAAAGTTCATGTCAACAAGGGTCTGAGACAGGAGTGCCCTTTATCCCCGCTGCTGTTTATGATGTACATGGTGAGGATGGATAGGGCGCTAGAAGGAAGTAATATCGGGTTTAATCTCTCATACAAACAGGCGGGTACAGTAGCTGAGCAGCAGCTCCCAGGTTTATTTTATGCGGATGACATTGTGTTCCTAGCTAACAAGCAAAGTGATTTGCGACGTCTGGCTAATATCTGTGGACAGGAAGGCAACAATTTAGGTTTTAAATTTAGTGTTAGAAAATCAGGTGTTATGGTATTCAGTGAAAACATTGAACAGACAGTGGAGATACAGGGCCAAGAAATGCCTCCGGTAACAGAATATAAATGCCTTGGTATATGGATAAACGAAGGCAATAGATATATGGAAACACAGGAAAAAAACAATAACAGTGAAGGGGAAGAGAAATGCAGCCTTAATGAAGCACAGAGTGCTATGGGGATACAATAGATACGAGGTCCTCTGCGGTATGTGGAAAGGTGTAATGGTTCTAGGACTTACTTTTGGAAATGCGGTTGTTTGCTTTAAATCAGGGGTACAATCAGGACTCGATGGGAACAAAAGGTCAGTGGGTCGCCTCGCATTGGGCGTTCACGGGAAGACTACAGATGAAGCTGTGCCAGGGGGATATGGGCTGGACTAGTTTTGAAGTGAGGGAAGCTCGCAGTAAAATTGAGTAGGAAGAATGCCTGACGAATATGGAAGAAAGTGAATGGGCTGGAAGAGTGTTCAGGTATCTGTACAGGAAAAACATTGATTCACAGTGGAGGAAAAGAACTAGGAAGCTTACCAGCAAGTTTGCGGCCTTTAGGGTGGGCAACACAGCAACAAAGACGGTCAAGCGGAAAGAGAGAGAGGCTGAAATAATCTCACGGGTGGCAGCAATGGAAAGGAAACCTGCCATGAGTAACTACTTAAGAGGAAAAAAACGAACTCAGGAAAGAAACAATTTATAATAACTCAAAGGGAAGCTCATTACTTTTCGAAGCGAGATCGGGGTGCCTTCGAACACGCGCCTATAAAGCGAGATATAAGAAGGAATAAGAAGTATGTGCTTGCTGCGGTAAAGCTAGGGAAAATATGGAGCATGTTTTATTAGAATGTGCCGACGTCTACCCAGCGGGCGATTTAGGCACCACTGGCCTCCTTGAAGCCCTTGGGTTCAGCGGGAGCAGTGGAAAAGTAAACATGTCCGCAATAGGCATTAGTAAGAGGCGATTGGAGGATTGGTGGAAGAAAAGTAGGGAAACGACAAAAAACGGAGACGTACAAAAGCAGAGTTACCAAAGGGGATCAGAAAATTTGGGTGTGGGAGTTTATAGTGTTTAAATATTTTATTTTTATTGTTTAACTTAGGTAGGACATTAGGCAGTATAATAGCAAGAGCTTAATGGCGCAACCCACCGCCCTGTTCCAAAGGGGACGCTCATAACATCCATCCAGCCATCCATGGTCGATTCTCTTTTCATGCACCCATGACACTTTACTGGCTCAAGTGCACGAGACCAGTGAGTACATACATATTGTACATATGATGAGTGCTATAATGAGTACAATAATGAGCACATGCATATTGTATCCGTAATGTACTCTTCAATGCATAATGCAGATCGTCTTTCATTGCAAGCTTTGTCCGCTAGTGGCGCTTGAAGAGCGCAGCATCACTAAGTACAGCCTGCCTCGCTCTTCGTTCCCGAATAGCATAAAGTAAATGTTTGGCCTGCACTGAGTTGTGCATATCCATTATTGTGGCATTTAAGCATGAAGGTGAGCAAATTGTTCTAGGCTGCCATGGCACACATCAGAAGCTATTCATGCATCTTCAACTAGGAGAAGAAGACGAAGTGTCTTTCAGGCAGAACGCCGGCTCTTCCAGCTCTACTCATTTTGTGAATTTCTTAGACTTTGCTAGTGGACTGCTATTTCCTCTTTAACTGCGATGGAGATGGAGCCTCACGCGCGTCCGCCGGGCTCGGCAGTGCCCGCGGCGGCTGCCTCCAGGAAGCGCAACGGCACCGAGAGCGACACTGACAGCGACGACACCATGCAGTACTATGTCAGCGGTGAAGATTCTTGCGACGACACCTTCGAGCTGGTGCGGAGTCGTAAAGCAAAGCGAAGATTTCTCAGCGCATCATCGAATTCGAGTGAGTCCACCGTGAGATCTTCGCGGGATACCGAGGAGCTCACCATCCTGTTCTCGCCAGTTCTCGCCAGTGACAACCTGAGACGCCTCAACAGGCAAGCCGTGTCTTCTCATCTAGAGGAGCTGCTTCCAAACGAAATCAAAGACATCAGGGTGAACACCCGTAAGAACGTGCTAGCTATTGACGTAGAACACGCGGCTGCGTTGGATTCCTTGCGCAAGGTCACGGAACTTGGCGGGATGAAAGTCCGCCCTTATATTCCGCTCGGCAAACAAGTCCGTACTGGCGTAATTTACGATGTTGACGAGACCATCGTCGACTCCGATCTGTCAATCTTAATCAAGCCAGCTACGGAAAACACAATCATCACAAACGCGTTTCGTCTCGGCACGTCACGGTGTGTGAAGATCATATTTAAGGGCGAATCCCTCCCATGGCACGTAAAAGTGGGCCACTTCCGACACGCAGTTCGCCCCTTTATACCAAAACCGCTGCAGTGCTGGAATTGCAAGAAGCTTGGCCATGTGAGTAGTGTGTGCAATAGCACTACCGTCTGTTCTCGCTGCACTGGGCCCCACACCACAAACACGTGCGAGGCCAGTGTGCTGAAGTGCACAAACTGCAGCGGCCCTCACGATGCATCTTCGAAGGAATGCCCTTTGATTCGAAAGGAAATGCAAATATTGAAGCAAATGGTTAGAGACCACTCGTCTCACCGAGAAGCAGCAGCATCTATGAAGCGACGACGATCACGTCGCCGACGTCGATCAAGGGCCTCCAAAGCCTCTGCAGAACGCCACACACGTATATTACCACCCACTCTTCCGCCCAGGCCAAACGCAGTCAGCTCAAAGGACAAGGGTACATCGAACAGCACGGCTGCTGACGCGTGGCCTGCACTGCCGAAGCTACATGCCCCTACTGAGCGAAATGATACTTCTACAGTAGGGGGCACTTCGTCTGTTCCTGATAAATTGGCGGACCAAGATCAACAAATTGTTGTTATGATCAGCTCTCTGGTGAGTGCTATTCGTGTTCTACTGGACAAGCTTCAGACACCAACAGCTCGAAGTGCATTGCAAGTGCTGGATGCCATCAGTCCGGTTCTGGCGAGCCTTCAGAAGTCCAGTGCTTGAGAACTTCTACAGCAGAACCATGGCTCATCGACAACAACAAAGATCGTTCCGGGATGATGTGAGACGTGCCTCCATATTCCAATGGAATGCGAGAGGCCTGAGGTCTCGTATTTCGGATTTCCGACAGTTCGTATTTGCAAACCATTTTCCTATACTGGTCATCTGTGAACCGAACTTATCAGCCTGCATAAGACTATCGGGATATGAATCTTTTCTTTCAAACACGTGTGTCCGTGGTAGTAAGGTTCTGGTTTACATTCGCAAGGACCTTACGTATTTTTCCCAACACGTAGCGCCACACGACGGTAACCAATACGCCTGTGTTACTGTGAAAAAGAAGAAGCTGTCTTTTACTCTTATTGGCGTCTACCTTTCCCCAACAAGTCAGTTTGATAGAAAACGACTGGAAGATATTATGGCTGATACTCCCGGTCCTTGGATAATAACAGGGGACTTCAACGCTCACCACCATATATGGGGAAGCTCCAGGATAAATTCGAGGGGCAGGTCACTAGTATCCTTTGCATCAGGCCACAACCTGTGTCTTCTAAATGACGGAAGCCCGACATTTCTGCGAGGAACTACATACAGTAGCTGCCTTGACTTGACTTTGGTGTCACGTTGCCTGACTTTGAGCGTGCAGTGGTTCACTGATGTTGAAACCCATGGCAGTGATCATATTCCGACCTATGTGAGAATCGATGGACTAGACGCCGCATTACCGGTTGTCTCTCGCCAAATCGACTGGTCAGTCTTTCAAGATCGCGTAGAAGACACATGCAAGACACATATTGCACGCAGATTAGAAGACATAATTGCTGACGCTATGCAAGATTGCACACGCTGCTTCACACATCCATCAAAGCGTACAGAGAATGACATTGAATTGGAAAGGCTTCGTGCACTACGTCGCCGAGCTGAAAGGAGGTACAGGCGCACGAAGTCAATTCTTGACCTCAGAGAAGCTCGGCGCATGCAAAAGAAGATCAAACGCCGAATGGATAAGCTAGCGGATCAAAGATGGAAATGTTTTTGCGACTCACTAGACCCCCGCAAGCCATTGTCCTGTGTGTGGCGTACCCTACGGGGTCTTTGCTCAAGTCCCCAGCAACGACACCCATTCAACGCCCTTGCTCTCTATCAAAACCGCCGCGAGATAGACGTCGCAGAGGAATTTTGTGCGAACGTCGCCGGCGGCACAGTTTTAGTCCCTGACATGGCTCTAGGCAACATTCCCGGCCCACGAGATGCAAGTATGGACGCTCCATTCTCTATGGAAGAGTTAGAAGCTGCTATGGCGCTATGTAGGTGTTCGTCTTCACCAGGACCCGATGGAATAACATATACTGCTTTGCGCCACCTAGGCAGAGAAGCACGAAGAGAACTCCTCAGCCTTTTTAATACTTCATGGCAAGATGGTGTCGTCCCACAGGAATGGAAACGCAGCCGCCTGGTACCGCTTCTAAAAGCAGGAAAGTCACCGCTCGAATTGGCATCCTATCGGCCTATAGCTCTTGCCAGCTGCGTCGGGAAGCTTATGGAACGTATGATCCTCATGCGTCTCGAATGGTACCTTGAACATCATAAAATTTACCCTGACTCTATGGCGGGATTTCGACGCGGTCGTTCATCGATTGACAGTGTCATCGATCTCGTATCATCTGTGGAACAACAAAAATCTCGGAAGCGATTATCAGTAGCGCTCTTTCTTGACGTGAAAGGCGCTTACGACAACGTTTCCCATCAAACCATTCTAGACGCACTTCTGACTATTGAACTAGGAGGGCGAGTATATCGATGGGTCAGTAACTACTTGACACAAAGGTCCTTGTTCGTACGAACGGAAGATGGTCCGACTACCGACCACTACACATGCCGAGGCGTTCCCCAGGGCGGTGTTCTAAGCCCTATTCTTTTCAACCTCGCGCTTCTTGGGCTGGCCGAATCCCTACCGGAAACAGTGAGTGTTTCAATCTACGCCGACGACATCTGCATCTGGACATCAGCGGTCACTCGCCTGCAGGTTCGCGCACGGCTACAGAAAGCAGCAACACAGGCATCTGACTACCTTCACACACAAGGCCTTACCATCTCAACAGAAAAATGTGCATTAGTCGCTTTTACGCGAAAAACGATGACTCCTTATCCAGTATGCATCAATGGTCAGCCTATCTCCTACAAGAGAAATCACCGGTTTTTGGGCGTCATTGTAGACCGGGACCTCACTTGGAGCCCTCATGTTGCCCACTTAAAGAAGAAGCTCACATCTATTGTTCACGTCTTCAAGTTCATCGCCGGCAAAACATGGGGATCGTCAGTGGGCTCCATGCTACAGTTATATCGAGCACTGTTCATCGGATTCCTACGCTATAGCTCCCCCGTGCTTGCTAAAACATGCAAGTCAAATCTTCGAGCACTTCAGAGCGTGCAGGCACAGGCACTACGTGTTTGCCTAGGCCTTCCGCGCAGCGCCTCGACAGCTGGAACCATTATAATCGCTCAAGACCATCCGATCACAACTTATATTAGCACCGAAACGCTTAGAACCCATGTTCGTCATGTTTCACGGATGCAGTCAAGCTTTCTTGCGTGCCTGCCAGAACGACGACCACAGGCGTCCTTCTCCAACAAGGTCAACATCCATCGTGCCTCCTTACCATCGGGTTTCACACCCTCTGCACGTTCAACCTCAGCTTTGTGGTGTTTAAAACAACCTCAAGTGCGTCTTACGATTCCAGGGATAAGAAAAAAGACCGACCTGCCTACCTTGGCCTTGAAGCAAGCAGCTCTGGATTGTTTGCACACTTTCTACTTTGATCGAGTAAATATATATACGGATGGCTCTTCCACTCAGACCAGCTCCACCAGCGCAGTGGTTATACCATCCCGTTCACTAAGCATCCAATACAAGATTTCTCACTTGACAACATCGACTAGTTCGGAGCTTGTTGCCCTCCGAGGTGCCGTTGATTATATTAATAACCAACCGGCTAATCGGTGGGCTATATTCTGCGATTCGAAGGCGGCCTTACAATGTCTTCTGGCATCTCTTCGTCGCGGGTCATGTGAACAACTCGTGTCGGAGATACGAGAAATGCACCATCACATGATCGCGAAAGGACACGACGTCGTGTTTCAGTGGCTGCCTGGTCATTGCGGTATCTCCGGCAACGACCTCGCTGACGAAGCTGCTAGAAAAGCTCACGAGGGAGCAACCCTTGTTTCAATACCTTTATCGCGGACCGACGCAGCCCAACACTTAGGCAAGCTAGCGCACTCTTTGACATTGGAGACGTGGCGCACATCTGAATTCACTCACCATCGCTTGCTTTCCCTCGATCCCTATATGCAACTGCGGCTGTTACCAGGTCTTCCGCGAAATGAGGAAACAGTGCTGTGCCGCTTACGTTTGGGCGTCGCATTCACAAATGCTTATGCATTTCTGATTGGAATGGCTGATAGCGCCGAGTGCAATGCCTGCGGTGTCGAGGAAACCATAGAACACCTACTGTGCTACTGCCCATCTTATGAAAATGAAAGGCAAGACCTCTGCACAGCTCTCAATCAGCTAGATGGAAAACCGTTCACCTTGAACAAGATCTTGGGATCATGGCCTCGCATATCACAGCTACAAAAGGCCACAAAAGCGCTGCTGCGATATTTGAAAGCGACCGGATTGAGTCAACGTCTGTGATCCGGACTGAGTGACCGACTGATATCTCCAGTGGACTTTCTCTTTTTTTTTTTAATCTTTCCGTCCCCCTTTCCCTCTCCCCAGTGTAGGGTAGCCAACCGGGCTCAGTCCTGGTTAACCTCCCTACCTTTCATTTATCATTTTCTCTCTCTCTCTTCAACTAGGTCTCGATCGTTACACCCGGATAGCAATAAAACCTAGAAAAATGTTGTCGCATGTATTTGGATAATAACGAGTGTCACCTTGCTTAAATCGCGGAATAATTGTGCTCATAAATTATGACTGTGCTGCCCGTCTATAACTACCTTAAAAGGAATATTGATATAAGAGTTTAAAATTTATTGCGCTTTAAATGAAGGCCCCTGCTTTCGAAAGCACAGGCATGCACTGAAAATCATCAGATCCTTACATATGTTTTGCTACAACGCATTTCTTTTTCAGGGGAGCTGTGAACTTCTCGGTGGTCGGCATTGTTCGTGTCCGCGTTCGGTAGCAGATATAATCTGCAGTGGCTCACACCCCCGTAAGCTTGCCAAAAAATGCAATCGCTCATATCCCTGTAAGACAGAGGCTGCAATCACTCACCAAAGGGAAGGGAACGGGGCATACATTTTTTGGAATCGCGCATACAACACACGGAATAGCACATGTTTCAATAAAGAACAAGCTCAACACAGGAATCCGAACCACATGACTCATGATAAGGCGCTCCTGATTGCAATGCGGAGCCCTTAGCATTCCCCGCATACTCCCTAGGTCTGCCAGTTCAGAGTCATGTTTAGGGCGGGATTTCGAAGACAAGAGAGAGAGAGAGAGAGAGAGAGATGCACAGGAGACAAAAACGGCTTCACGGATAGCTAGCTAGCGAAAGCTTGTGAAACCATGGTGCACCCCCCCCCCCCCCCGCACTTGCAACTTTCCTTCCTTCCTCTACGAAGCTGAGCAAGTTGGCACAAATTCATGACTTAGGGGTTTCCCTGTTTCCCTGTTCGTCACGCGCACTTAAAAAAAGAAGAGCTTTCTTACTTCTAAATGTATCCTGCATTCGTTACGAGCACATGCATCTGTTGGGAGCTTGGTTTAGCGGAGGCAAGGAATACGCCTTTTGATAGTTTGAGGACGGAGAGTCCACTAGCTTTATTTAAATGTAAGGTTTGCCGAGTGGCTGTGGTGACGCCCCAGTAGGGTAGCCACCTTGGTACCAAGAAAAGGCAGTGGCCAGTGATCCCCAGGGCGAGGCTAACCGGATTTCAGACAAACGGGGACAACGACGTGACAACAGCCATGAACACGTGCACGTACTTCAAGGCCTGCGAACCCCTCTTCTAGGGAAACCAGCGACAGAAAAGCTCCTCGTACTACCGCGAAACAACGTAGCGAAGAAACTGGACGCCGAATCTGACTTTCCGCAAGTGTTCAAGGGCCTGGGGACATTCAAAGAAGAGTACGACCTCAAGTTGAACCCGGAAACCAAAACCTTTCGCGCTGTCGGCCCCACGTAATGTCCCCCCACCTTTGTTTAAAAAAAAAAAGAACAAGAGCTCGAGCGTATGCAAGCATGCACTAGGCGTCATATCTCCTGTCACCGAGCCTACTACATGATGCGCACCTATGGTTGTCGTTTTTAACACCTCCTGGTGCTGTTCGAATCTGTGTTGGCTTCACGGAACTCAACAGATACGTTCAACGAGAATGGCATCCTATCCCCGGACCATCGGAATGCTCCGGGGAGCCAGCACGTTGTCGCAACCCGACGCGAACTCGGGTTTCTGGCAGATAGCGCGGAATGAAGGGAACAAAGGATTCACAACATTTATCACGCCGTTCAGACGATTTAATATAAACCGACCTCCGTTCGGGATCTCGTCGGTCCTCGAACATTTTCAAGGACGAATGGGGCAGGTTACTTCAGGACAGGAGGGAGTCGTCTGCCGCATGGACCGTGTGCTTATTTGGGGTGCCACGCAGGCGCAGCATGACGAGCGGCTTCGGGCAGTGATGGACCGCCTCCGCACAGCGGGCATTACTTTGAACAGAGATAAATGCGAGTTCAGTGTCACCGAGATTTTCATTTTTGGGACATACAAGCGAGAAAAACGAAGTGCGTCCCGATAAGCAAAAGCTTGACGCGGTGACAGAGATGCCACATCCGACGTCCAAGACAGAGTTACGGCGCATGATGGGCAATGGCAGCGCATTGCGATCGATTTATTCTTTCTTGAGGGAAAGTGGTGGCTGGCCGTCACGCATTATTTTTCACGTTTCCCGGAACTCGTACCGCTGAATAACCTGACCTCAACAGCTGTAATGAACCAGTGAAAATCCATTTTCCCTAGACACGGGATTCCGGATGTAGCGGCTTCCATAATGGGCCGCAACTCTCAAGAGCCCTCGGCGCTGAATTTTCAGTTTGCAACACGTGACATCTAACCCTCGTTATCAGCAGAGCAACGGAATGGCAAAGTGCGCCGTCAAAATTGTCAACGGGTCCTTAGAGAAAACTGTTGATGCTCATAAGTCTTCTCGCCTACAGGACAAGCCCACTGAAGAACGGATGCAGCTAACACTCTCACAGACTAGGCGGTGTTGAGAACTTACTGGCTTTTCCATCCCATCCTGAGCAACGTCACGCAAAAGAGGCCCACATAAAAGTTCCGTGCAGCGTGCTACGCAGCTACGAGCGGCGCACCTGTGTTGAAAATGAGGCGCGGAAGATATACAATGGTTAATCCCGGCTGTCCGGAGACGACCGAGTGGGCGAGGAGGGCGATAACCATTCGATTAGTTTCGGGAACCCTGCCGCTCCTTGGATAGCTTCAGGGCTAGAAAAATCCTGGCATGCTGCGACATGCTTCCGAGCGCACGTTTTTTGCTGGATGTGAATCCTGCATGTAGGCTCTGCGCTTGTGCAGCGATTGCGGTGTGTGTCAGGCAAGCCTTCATTGCCGCAGAATGTGGATCACGTTCATGCCAGGATATGCCTAATAAGTGCTGCGTGCCCAATTGCCGGAAGAATTATAGATCGGGGCCGAAAAATCGTGTGTTCATGTTTCCGCAAGATGAAGAAGCCCAGAGTGCCTGGATTAAGACGCCTACGAGGATGGACACAAGTGTGAACTTGTGTTAAGGCACCTATTGTGGTGTAGTACCAACATTTTGCTGAAGAACTACTGTTGCAAGATGAATGACAGGATATTATGCCAATGCTAAGGCAAAGAATAGAAAAGCTGAAACTCTGCGGAATAAGGCAGCTGTTTCATTGTAAATAGTTGCGCGCATGTTTTGTACCTCCAATGATAAACTCATTTGAGGTTTTATAAATATGTAAGTAATAGTGGCTTGAAAGCGAAATTATTCCTTTAGAGCCTAGTCTAGACTGGAATAAATACATGTGTCCCGAATGTGAAGAAGGGCACACCAATGAAGTTGTCATGAGAGATGTGTTGTGGTGCAGTGCTAACATTTTGTTGAAGAACTTGTGTGGTCGCATGAACGGCAAACGCTGACGCCGACGAAAAATCAAGGCAAAGAAGCTACTCTGAAGAAGGGGGCAGCACTGGGACTTTTCAATATAAGCCATGCTCCGTGTCATCATGTACCCGAAGTCAGTTCTCAATTCTAAGGTTGAACCATGTCATTTTTTATGGACGGGCTTTTTAATAATGCAGCGCGTAAATAGTTTGACGTAAATAAAATCATCTTTAAACGCCCTGTGTGCTGTGCGGGCCATCTGCTCAACTATGCCTAAAAGAAAACGATAACTGCGCTCCGATTAACTTTGCACATAGGTGCGCGATCCCTTCATTCAACCCGTATCCCCGAGCACGCCGCTGGCCTCTTCTCCGTGACGTCACTCGCCGAGCGCTCAGGCCTTCTCTTGTCTAGGTGGTGTTGGGTGTGCACGGTGCCGGAGATGCCTGTACGTGACAGTCACGTACCAAGATCCGTAGTGGCTGCTAATGAGGCGATGTGGAAAATGAACCGAGAGAAAGGTTTCGAGGTTGTCGAAGTAAACAGGGAAGTGAGAAGGTGTGGCAGTTTTGAACGAGACGGGCTTGGACGAGAAATGGGATGGCAACTTGGTGGTCGCGCTGTTTCTTTTTTAGGGGACCCACGGGCACTCAGGAGGCCAGAGTAGGTAGCAATGAAGAAGGTCCCCTAGGGGAACCTCAGAATAGCATCGCCGTCAATAACAGAAAAAGAAGGAAGACAAGAAAGAGAGCTCTCATAGCCTGCATCGACATGCAGGGTGGCAGAAGAAAGGAAAAGTGGGCAGAGATGGAGGAGCAGTTAATAGAGAAGAAACGGGTGTTAGCCCAGTTAAGACTGTGCACGGCCCTGCCCACGTGCAGGCTTTCGCTGCACGTGGCCAAGACTGCCCGACTTCCAAGAACTGGCAGCTTTAGAGAGGTCGCAGCGTCAGCGACAGAAGAGAGACTACGACCGACGCCACGGAGTGCGCGAGCTGCCCGAGCTGTCCGAAGGAACGGATGTATAGATCGTAGGCCTCTTCTTCGTGATTTGGGAGAGGGAAAATACGCTCAGTTCTGCAGCCCATATGGGAGCACGGCGCAGCGTACTGGGGATGGGGGCGGGGAAAGAAAGATGAGAGGGGGAAAGGGAGAGTAGGTCTCAGGCAGCAGACGTCAGCATCATCCAGGGGCGATGGCCGGCGCGCGAGGCCGTGCGAGGCCGAAGTCTATTTGGCGGTCTAGGAGCCCGTTTGAGTACACATATTCAAGCAGGCTTGCCAGTACTGGGAGGTGGTAGCGGGCCGGGAAGAGCAGGTGTGTCTCTGAGGTAGCCGGGAGTCCATATCGTCGGTAGGTGGCAGTGACTGGAGCGCGCTCCTGGGCTAGTGCAGGACAGGTGCAGGACAGGTGCAGGGTAGGTGAGCGTAGACCTCCAAAGAAGAGGGTCGGTCGAGGAAACACCGACGAGCCCAGATCGTACTGGGTCGACTAAGGGAAAGCACACGAAGCTGAAGGTGTGTGGTTCCTCCAGAACGATTTCAAGATTCGCAGCAAGAGTAGCTTCATTAAAAGAGAGAGAGATATGTGTTATAAGAGAGCTCGTCAGCTTAGGCAGCGTCAGCAGTTAAAACGCCTCTTTGGCCCTAGCGATGTTGTCTATAAAAGCCGCTGCTTCCTGATAATAAAGGGCTTTTTGGTTTTTCCTTTTTGAAGGGGGAGGACGCACACTTCCTTCCGTCTCGCCGCGACGCGAACAGTTTTCCCTGAACGAGAAACTATACAAAATGGGCCTTCATAGGAAAGAGTCAGTGGTGGCTCGATAGAGTCACGCTGCAGGAAGACGTGCGCAGTGGGGTCCGTTTTTGCAATAGTTCCAAGAACGACCAGGGGGCAATGAACCCCACGGCGAGGCAAACTGCGTTTCCGAGAAGGGGGGACAACGATGTGACGGACGGATGCTACACATCAACACGCGTCAGCAGGTACTCGCGATCCTCGTTGGGCTGGGGCGTCGATATTTTTCATGATGTTGAAAGTAACCACTAAGAGTAATTACACTTAGCATCTTCCAGTGTAAGTTGTTTGTATTTAATTCGTCGTTATTTGGGGTTCCTGTCTGCGCCTGAATTCATGTTCCTTTCCATGGCTTCGTCTTTTTTTTTATGTCTACTGTGTCTTGTGAAGTCAATTTATGTTCCTGTGCGTCTTGCGGCACCTGTGTGCGAGCTGTCTTTAGTGTGTTTACGTGAACTGAATGTGACGAGGAAAACAAGAAAGATTCTGATAACGACGAATTACGTGAAGCGACGGGCTTTTTTCTTTCCCCGGACCACGTGTGTGCGTGACGTCACCAAATCAGTGGCGTCGCCATGTTGCTCCGAAGACGTTTGTGCGACTATCGGTCCCCGTGTGGTGAACACATGGCGAAATGCTTGCTGACGGGGCACGTAGCCATAAAAACGGCAGACGAGAGACAGCAGACCAATGTCCGGCGGCAGCGATCAATTAGCTGATTGGAAAGCGGCCGTCCGCAGAACTGCCTCCATATCGCACGTCGCCCGTTCTGTCCTGCAATGATGTGTCCTTCTGGACACTTCAGGACACAAGAGCAGTTCAGGACATATCCTTAAGTGCCCCAGCAGACGCACACACACAAGGAGAGCTGAAAAGCAGACGGCCGCGTATTCCTGTCTGCTTTTCTGTTCTGTTTGCATTCTGTGTGCGGGTGCGTTTCAAGCATGTGTCTATTATGAACGCAGATACCAACTCGCCCGACTCGTTATATCTCGTTGCAGACGTTTCGCGAGCACGCAGTGCCGTAGCTCGGTGTCTGGCTCGAGCCGTTATGCAACACCCTTCCCTTTCCTTCCCTCCTCTCTCTCCCTGTTATCTTTGTTTTCCCCTTTCCCCCGGTGTAGGGTAGCCAACCGGACATGATTCTGGTTAACCTCCCTGCCTTCTTCTTATCTCTTTTCCCTACCTATGCAACACCCTGAAGCGAGCATCGCTTATTGTGGGGCAAGTCGTCTCGCCTGTGTACTGGTCGGTCCAGCAGCGATCGCGACCCGGCTTGCGGCCTGCGGCTCGCCTGCAGGCATTCGGCTTGCCGGGCTGACCATCCACGCGTTCCTAAAAGCGCCTCGGATGCCAGGGCTGACTGCTGCGCCGTTTTCCTCGTACCGTCAACCGCCATCTTCGCCGGAGCGCAATCTGACAAGACATGGGCTGCGCTGTGCCGTCTGCTCTCACCACTTCGCCCACACGCAAGCCGTCTTCTACTGCACTCCTGGCTGCTGCACCACAATATGTTCTGAAGTGCTTATTTCTCGTGCTCTTATGTAAATGGCAGCCCTCGCTTTTGTATATTTGTAAATGTCTCTCTTGTCACGTATGCGCCCTAATGCGCCGTGTAAGCGTCCGCTTGTCCTCTAAGATAAATGTCGTTTCGAGATTCTTATGAAGCGGCAATATCGTTTAATGTCCTATTCGTTCAGCAAGCCAAACGAGAGCGGCGGAAGTCCCGCAATTCCATACAGTGGCTGTACATTTCAGTCTGTTCTTAAGTTGTATGTGTCGAGAGGTGTCCATATGCAATAAATTTGTGTCACTGGCTTCAAATCTCACTTTGTTCTTCTTACGTGCTATTCCATTATTATATTGTATCAGTTCAATCTTAAAAGGTGACGCTTATAAAGGCGCCAAATTCTCCCAAATATAACGTAACAAACAATAAATTAAGAAAGTCAGTGGCGATTAAGCGGTAAATGCGGGAGAAATGCATTGGCATTACGTAGCACCTCTTAGAGGTCCTCGATACAAAATTTAAACCTCGTTCTCCACATTGCAAAGTGTTCTTCATAAGCTCACTCGACACACGTCCTGCCTCCTCGTGGAGCGAAGTGCTACTGACGGTCGTCGGACGTTTCACTTAGCTCGAGCCAAACCTTAAACATAATGCAAATCCTACGTAGCTGCACAGATCGGAGGTAATGCTGTTCGCCGTCGCTTGGAGATATTCAGAATAATTTTGGTATTCCGCGTAATTACATAATTTATCTTAATTCTGTAATTAGCTTCTCCATTATTCTAATCAGATGAAAAGTGTCAATGAGAAAATTGTAGACAGACATGAGAAACCCCCGATACAGCATTCTGTTGCTCAATACGTGCTGCATAAACATGTTTCTTCAAAGCTTGAAAGAAGCCGCGAATATACGCTAAGTGCCTCGGGTGACCAGTGACACGGTAATAATAATAACGAAAAAAAAATCTGAGTATCCCCAAGCAGCTGCAAACAACACTACCGTCGTACGGTCCAGCTACGTGGCATGTGCATATGTTTAAATCATGGTGCATGGCAGTTGGAACACCCCGTACACATGCGCGCTTCGAAGCTCTGTCGAAGCTGTATACCTCCTCCACGTGGACCGGTCTCCCACACTAGATGCACATGCCTTATTTTTTTTTCCCCCTCTTTGACACCCCCAATGCTAATGCACTAAAAATAAATGCTGCGCACCAGCTGTGGCACCCCGTGCATATTTGGCAGCAATCAACGCGTCATTTCTGATACGCGGAGTCTCTGTAAACGCAGTTCCTGCGACTTCTGTGGTTTGAAAGCCAGCAGGCCTCGGCTGCGGTGCGCGAAGCTTGGCGTCGCGTGCCGAACCGCGGTCGCACGCGCCACTGTGGGGGTTTCCCCCTCCCCCCTCCCACCTCTTCGCGTGGTTCAGTGCGCCTTCGTCCCGCGTGCATCAAGCGCACCGGGGGATTGTTTGAAGCCACCTTTATCCCCGCGTCGCCCTTTTACCACGGCTGGCGCGGGCGTATCGGGGACACCCGAAAGCATGCGTGCCTGAGGACAATAGGCTTAGGCGGGTGGCCCGAAACGGTCGCGGTGCATGGCTGGGACGAGAGTGCGATTGATTCATATAATGAGGACACCGCACCCTCCTCTCGTGCCGAATGAGTCGCTGGTAGCGGTGCTTTCCGGCTTATGGGCAGCGTGAGAAACATATGCTGCGCCCTTGTGTGCTTATGCTGCGCAGACCTGTGGGAAACAACTTTGATCGGCTCTTTAGTTATATATTTATTATTTTTTTGGTGGCACGGGCCGCGCGTGACCGCGTAGAAGCGCTGCCTTTCCTTTATCTGGTGCCTTTCGTTCAAAGCTCCCTGGGAGCGAGACCCTTCAAAAAGTTTGTGGGAAACAGTGCGGAAAGCGGCGCTGAATTTCTGCGCCCGTGGCAGCCTGGAAAGCCCGATGTCCGAAATATTTGTAGCGATGTAATAGGTTAGGAATATGTGGCGTCTTCACATAGACAGAAATGAATTTTTCGGAGCGTATCGTGCGGCTTGTGGCTTGCTTCTTCTTGATTTCGGGGAAATACGCGCAATCCCCGTCAGACTCTGACTCCAAGGCATCCTTTTTGGACACTTCGCTGGAAGAACAATCGATGCCATCTGCGAACAATATATTTGAGCACTGGTAAATATTGGGGTGATCGAATGAGTCGAGGAATAAGACAGCAAATGGGGGTAGCCGATATTCTAATTGACATTACGAGGAAAAAATGGAGCTGGGCAGGCCATGTAATGCGTAGGCTAGATAGCCGGTGGACTATTAGGGTTACAGAATGGGTGCCAAGAGAAGCGTGAGAAAGATATGTTTGGTGCCACTAAATTTCTGTAGCGTCTTCTATAGCCTTTTATAATTCGTCGTTCCTGGCAGTCGAGCATATATGAAGACTAGGTGGAACGATGAAATTAGGGAATTCGCAGACGCTTGTTGGAATCAGTTGGGCCAGGACAGGGGTAATTGGAGATCACAGGGAGAGGCCTTCGTCCTGCAGGGTACATTAAAATAGACTGGTGATGATAATGATGATGATGATGAAATGTTGGCTTACATAGACGGAGCTCTGCATACCTAAAGTTCCTCGGACATATTTTACATTGCTTAAGAACACATGTTTAAGATGTTTTTGCACCCTTTGAAGCGAGGCTGGTGACAGGTGCCACTAAATTTCTTTCTTTCTACATTTCTGCAGCGTCTTTTATAGCTCTTTATAAATCGTAGTTCCTGGCAGAAAGGTGTGAACCCACAAATTACAAAATAAGCCAAATTCGTAGAATGCGCTGTGTCCACTACAAGTTTTTCGCTTCCTATAGGTACCGTAGTTGCCTCTCACTATAGCCTAGAATACCATTAATCGTTCACATTTCCTTAGAATTTGCATGAAACCTTACGAGATTTTTCTACATCTACTCTTCCGCCTCTTGGTTACGATTGAAGCCCTCAAGTAAACCTCTCCCAATTTTTTCTGAATTGTTGGTACCAGCAAATTGAAACCTAGTTCCCAGACTGGAACTTCCCTCACGAACTTCAGAAGAGGAGTACACTATACCTTTCGAGAGATAGTTTTCTGATTACATTCTTTACGTTAGATATTGAATACTGACAAATAATTAATTCAGCTATTTATTTACAATGACATATCGTAACTAGCTCGTCTGTATTTAAGGCACCAATCACTGTCTCTTTGTGAGCACATTAGTATCTGTGTCGCAGAAGATTTTGGGTACTTTGTGTCATTTCTCTGTTTCCTGGTTCATGTCATTACTATAAGCGCCTACGCAATGTGCTAAAATAACTTAAAATGCCATAGACATTCTTACCTGCTCCATGTTGCTGTGTCGTAAACCAATCTCCGTGTATTGTCTCATTCTTATACAAAAAGCTACGGCGGAAGCCGCATCACGATGAATGTTGACGTTAACGTGATTAGCATTCAAGCAATGCAGTGGCAAATCGCGTGTTGCCTCCACCGAAAGGCGTCATGTATGATGAGGCCTTTCTGCAGACAGGCTCCCCTCCAGCGCATCGATGATGATTATTATTATTGGCGCATCCCCTTTGAAACAGGGCGCTGACAACTAGAGACCCCGCTTATTTCAGTTAATCG
The DNA here is from genome assembly GCF_023375885.2 of Dermacentor andersoni. NCBI lineage: Eukaryota > Metazoa > Arthropoda > Arachnida > Ixodida > Ixodidae > Dermacentor > Dermacentor andersoni. Next base: position 79,864,119 of record NC_092822.1, read on the forward strand.
AGTTTTACTTTATAACTATCTACCTTTGGGTCTATCCGATCTGGATCTTAAATTTCTTATTCATACCCTTGATCAATACATTGTATACAGTTACCTGCGATTGCAACAACTCCCACTTTATAAATCTCTTCAGTGTTTTTTCCCACCAATACTCTAATCGTCTCTTACTTATCTATACTGCTTACCACTTAATCCTTCCATCTTCTTTGAATCCAAATGCTTCTGGACGGTGGACGCTCCCTATACGGGTATCGCTGGGTGAATATCATGGCATTCCCTTACGATGAGCCTAATCGTTTCTGGGCAGGCTTCTTTTTTTTTCAGCACATACATGCCTCTTACTGTGGCGCATACTTCCTCAGTTATGTTATTGCGCTGAGGCCGCCACCTCGGGCCTCAAATGACAAGGCACTCCCCTTTGCGATTTCACAAAGATTTCCCCTCCCGATTTCTTTCTTGCCGTTCTTGTAAATCTCACAGGAGTTTTTGTTCTTTTTTGTTTCCGTCCTTCACATCCAATTTACCCTCTGTATATCGCTCACTTCAATTTTTTATGAGTCCCGGTTCTGTACGCTTTCAATTACCCTGTACTTGGTTGCCAACTTTTTTTGAACTCATTCTCCTTTCCGCGTCGATGCTTTTGGGGAAGCGATATTTCTGCACTTTAGCAGGCCATTTCTTTTCAACCGTGTTCGCCAGCCTTCCTTCAACACTAATTTTGCTCTGCGCTTCTCCGACTTCGAACGAGGCCCTGCCCTGGTCACCCTGCAGGCCTCATTTTGCCGTTGGCGGCCAAAGCCAAGCGGCCTATCAATCTTTGGTTAGCTTCCAACCCCGACAAGATATCCAATTTTAAACCCACACTGGCATTTGCGAACGTTAGGGGTGGTACCATTACTCCTTTCCAGATTCCACGCACCACCTCATATTTATTGTCGCTCCATGTTTACATTAGATCGAAGCGCACATAAGACGTGGACACAGATAAGGAAGTCTACTTGCCTATCTGTGTTTTCGTCTTATGTGCGCTTCAATATGATTTCAAACAGGAACGTCAACCAACTAGCCCAACTCGCCATTTTATTGTCGCCCCAAACTGCTCCCTATTCAATTGTTGCTGCATTCCGCTACCCATTTATTTTAGGATTATTTTGGTGAGTGCTTCTGTAAGTCTTTCCTTCGTTCATGCACACACTGAGCTATTTATTTTGCTTTACTACGGGTATGACTTGCTGTTGAATTGATTCCACGTAATTACGCGTCTCTTCACTAATGAGCATAATTCCCGATTTCTCTGTGCTCACTTTAAGGCATGCATTTCTCGCTATGTGGCCGCGCATATTCACAAGTTTCTAGAAATGTCGCATTGTCCGCTAGAGGCACTACGTCGACCGAGTGTATAGCCCATGGACCCCTTGTCGCACTTTTAGGTTTGCCCATTGCGTATATAAAACAAATCAACCTCTAATTCACAGTTCCGCAGTCATTTTTTATGCGATTAACATATAGCATGAACCACAATGGAGACAAACGAAACTCTTGCTTCAGTGCTCAGTGAACTCCCACAACTTCATTGTATTTTCGGCCTTCCCACCAAATTCGTGCTCGGTTGTCTCTATATATCTCCCCCAACAGCTCCGCAATATCGCTGTTTGTGCCTTCGTGATTGAGGATACCCTAAAACAATTCGCTGTCTACGCTTTCGTAGGCTTTCTCATTGTCTGGAAATGCCATCCGTAAAGGTGAATTCTGAGCTAAAAAGTCTCTATGCCCTGCGTTAGTACAGAAATATTATCCTCAAAGCGTCCACTTGGTCTGATTCACGATGATGATGATTTATTGGCATCCCCTTTCAAACTGGGTGGAGACAAATCGTCACCAGGCCTGCTTGATATAATCAGGTATGGTATACGTGTTTTTTTATCTAGCATTTCTGTATACATCTCCTTAAACTTTTTTTTTCTTTCAAGGTCTACCTTGTACCGCAACCTATGACTGTAAGAAACCCGGTCGTGTCAGTGTCTCCCCTGCTTTTTTTCCACCAATACTCTAAACATCTTGTTTATCTCGAGTCCTGACTTGTTGACGCTTCCGTCCTCTTTAAACCCAAGCGCTTCTGGAAGGTATACGTTACGTATACGGTTCTCAATGGGCGAATCCCTTCCCATTCCATTAGGATGTGCTAACTGGTCTCCAGAAGCTTTCCTGCAGCATACACACGCCTCATCTAGTTCCGAATATCTGCTCCGGTATGTTTTTGACCTTTGACCTTAGGCAACTGGCTCGAGCCTCAAATACCAAGGCACTGCCCTTTGTGTTATCTTAGATTTTCCTTACTAATTAATTTTTTCTCATTCTTGTTATACTCCCTGGTCCTTTTCTCTTTCCATTCTTTGCATCCATTCAGCTGTCTCTGTTTATCTCGCTTTTTTTCTGATGACTCCTGGTTGTCTAAATTTTCGGTTACCGTGTACTTGGTTGCCAACTTTCGCGACCCCTTCCTCCATCCTCTCTCCACCCTGTTCAAGTACAGATACTTGTAAACTTTAGCTGCCTATTTATTTTCACCCATGCTTCTGTCTGTTTCTTTTTCAGAGCTAGTTTTGCTCTTTGCTCCCCTTACTTCAATAGAGGCCCAACCGATGTCACCCAGCGGTATCGCATTTGTGGTTTTACCGCGGGCACCCAAAGCCAACCGGCCTACCTATCTTCGGTTAACTTCCAACCATGACATGATGTCCAATTTTAAGCATGGAATGGAGTTAGGGATGGATGTTCGGGATTTGTGGCCATGATCAGAGACGGCGCCCCTGGATGGCTTGAGTGCACGCTGGCAAAGCTAAGGAAGAGCGAGGGTCTGGAGGAGGAGATCGTTTACTCCCGCAGCAAAGGGTCCGGCCGGGCTGCACCCCGAGCTCTCCCCGTCTCATCCCGTGCGCTTGATTTTAAGGGCTCGGTCCAACACCATCTAGAAAAGAGAAGGCCTGAGGGCTCGGCGAGTGACGTCACGGAGAAGAGGCCGGTGGCGTGCTCGGGGATACGGGTTGAATTAACGGATCGCGCCCTTATGGGCAACGTTAACCAGAGCGCAGTTATTGTTTACTTTTAGGATACTTGAGCAGATGGCCCGCAGAAAACAGATGATGTTCCAAGATTATTTTTATTATGCAAAACTGTTTGCGCGCTGCATTATTAGAAAGCCCGTCCATAAAAAAAGATGAAATGGTTGGACCTTAGGATTGAGAACGAATTTCAGGTAAATGATGACAGGGAGCATGGCTTATATTAAAAAGTCACAGTGCTGCCCTCTTCTTCAGAGTAGCTTACTTGCCTTGGTTTATCGTCAGCGTCAAAGAGTTTGCCGTTCATGCGACCACAAAAGTTTTTCAACAAAATGTTAGCACTGCACCATAACACATTTCTCATGACAACTTCACTGGTGTACCCTTCTTCACATTCGGGACACATGTATTTATTCCTGTCTAGTTTAGGCTCTAAACGAATAATTTCCCTTTGGAGGCATTAATGAATAGATACGGTGCCGCACTCTATATATATACAACACCTCAAATGAGTTTAGCAATGGAGATACAAAACATTCGTGCAACTATTTACAAAGAAACAGCTGCCTTATCCCGCAAGATTCCAGCTTTTCTCTTCTTTGCCTTAGCATTGGCACCCAATATTCTGTCCTTGATCTTGCGGAAACATGAACGCATGATTTTTCGGCCCCGATTTGTAATTGCTCCAGCGATTGGGCCCCAGCACTTATTAGGCATATCCTGGCATGAACAGGATCCACATTCCGCGGCAATGAAGGCTTGCCGGACACTCAACCGCAATCGCAGCATAAGCACTGAGACTACATGCAGGGTTCACGTCCACCAAAAGAAGTGCGCTCGGAAGCATGTCACAGCGTGCCAGGACTTTTCGAAACCCGAAACTACCCAAGGAGCAGCAGGGTTCCCGGAACTAATCGAATTGTTAACGCCGTCATGGCCCACTCGGTCTTTCGCGTCTCATTTTCAACACAGGTGCCCCGCTCATAGCTTCGTAGCACGCTGCACGGATCTTCTATGTGGGCCTCTATTGCGTGACGTAGGTCAAGGGGAGAGGGTATAGCCAGAAGGCCTTAAGTTTTCTAGAGGGTGTTGCTCGGTCTCGCTAGGCCAAACAACCGCAACAAAAACGTGTACACCTTCTGACTCTCTCTGCCTTCCCCCCGCCCTTACGGGAGCAACGCTCTTCTCGTCAAACCCCGCAGGCGTTTTCAGTTACTCGCAGGCGGTTATTTGCCGCCCCGCATGCCCGCTTGAGCAGAGGGTTACCAACATGGTATGAAAAGCCGCATCGAGCGCAGTTCCATTCTTCCCTAAATTAAGGACCCGCCGCCCCCGGCTCACTTCCATGAAACACACTTGCCACGCTTGCTTTGTCATCTCCCTGCGCACTGGCTTGGAGGACGCCGTCACAGCTCTCAACATAGATTCCCTGACGGCCCCCGTATGCATTGCTGAATGCTCGGCTCCACTGCAGCTGCGTCTGGTACGAAGAAGACAGCTAAGAAAAGCACGGCGAACAGTAGCAGATGCCGTCCCATCTTCTACACTCTCAAACTGACTAATAAGGTTTGCGAACATTAGCGCTGGCAACATTACTCTTTTCCGTCTGGACACGCTGCGCCATCTAGCGGCGGTGCCACTAAGTCCGCGCGTGGTGCGTGTTTTGATTCAACTCAGGATCGCAGAAATATTTAACAGCTTTCTTTGCCATTGAAGAGAGGCATACCCAACGGCACATACCCAATGACCGAAGGGAGACAGATGCTATCCTTCTGCGGTGGACGTAAAGCAGGATCCAGAAAATCGGTCTCCATTGCGATTCCCACATATGTCTGCGGACCATAACCCCTTATTTCCGTATCTCTTGCATACGCACTTCCGTTTACTGCACCGTAACGCCAGTTGTGCCAGACCGGCTGCGTTTCTGATGCCTCTCGCTGCGAGTGCTGGCGCTTTTGCATCTCACACTTTTCCTACTTCACCGCTCCCAGAAGGTATCTTATTTACTGGCCCCTCTAATTTCATTTCGCTCTATGTTGTACGAAACATTGTTTCTTCAAACCAATTTGATATCATAACACCACACCACATCTCTACAAACGTCTACCACGAGCTTAGCACCTTTCAGACTAAATCACTGTAATGAGCATGCATTACTACAGCCAGAAATAGCGCGAAACTTGAATATTTACAACCGATTCACTACGACTGACTCCAACACACGGCTATCCTTTCTTTTTCTTAAAAAAATGATGTTATTTCTCGCACTGGTGGTAGTTGAAATACTAATCGCCCTTGAATAAGTAAATTTTGTTGAACATTTCCTAACGCCGTAACCTGCCCAAGCGAACTTGGCGATGTAACACGGTGGCCCATTGTTAAACGGGCTGAGCGCTCACGGAGCTCCATAAACACCTTACTTGCCGATATCAGGCCACTACCGGAAGCAGCAGTTAACTGAGAGAGTAGAAGGCGCGGTGGAAACCAGGTGACCCGGCCACGTATTCGGGCCAAGATCACCGCTCCTTTCACGACCAGAGCTGAGCCCACCCCGCTTCGGCCAACCGTCCAGACCTCGCGTATACACCGGCTGTCGTTTTCACCCCAGTTCATTCGACACAAATGAAGCAACATAAAAAAAAAAGAGTACCAAGAGCACAAGATGGACTGCGGCGGAAGGCAGACAGGAACAGCAACGTGACGGTAAACAAGCTACCATTCTCTCTTCCGGTCCACAGCCCGTCGCGTTCAACAAATTCCTTCGCCTGGGGCTGGCGAAGGAACGGTCCTCGCCCTAAACTGTCGTTACTGCTTCCCGTCAAAGCGTACATTACGCGCAGCAAACTATGCGTATTCGCACCCGTCTGTGTGAGGGCGCCATTGTGACCGGCGAAGGCGCGTCCGTGGGTGGCACGACGAGCAGCGCGTCTTCTGGGTCCCCTTCTCGATGGGCTCCCTCTGCAGAGGCCCCGCCACGCGACCTAAATTCCAAGGCGGGTCTCCCGAATATCCCCTGTTCCTAGCCCCAATGTGTGCCGTGAGAAGCGGCACATGCTCCACTGAGGGGAAGCCGTGTGCCTGCCCAGCTCCGGTGCCAGGTGCTAAGCACCCAGCGCCCTTGAGTTTGTTACCAACGTTTCTGCAATAGACAGTGAAAAGAAATGCGTAAGGACTGCAACAACAATCGCTCATCCGAGGCGCATGCCGCATGGCGTAACAAAAGGTTAGCTGAAGCCCGGATCCGCAACCAATGTACTTTCAAAAGACGAAGCGCCAAGAGAGACAACACACTAATGACGAAAGAACAATGACGGGACAAGGCGCTACTTGCAACTGTTTATTGAGGTCAGTTCAAAGCGGCTGAATATACGGCCATGGAGAGAAGGAGAAGAAAAAGAGGGAGCGGAAAAGAGATCAGTGCTCCCTGTTTTTCTTTCCCCTCTCCCCATAGCTATATGTTCAGCCGTTTTTGACCTAATAAACAGTTGCAAGTCGCGCCTTGTCCCGTCATTGTTCTTTCTTCATTAGTGTGCTGCCCCTGTTGGCGCTTCGTCTTTTGAAAGATTTGAACCAACCAGCCCCACAACGTGTTCTATTGGAACGAATGTACGCAACGGCCAGGAATAAAGAAGAGCCACTCAAACACATACCAAAAAGCTGCTCACGAGAGCTTCATCTCATAATACTTGGGCCGGCGGTTGCAATTATCGGGCTTGTTTTTTCACTCGGTCGGCGGCCTCAGTTACAAGGTTCTGCCATGAGACAAAGTTGCCCCAAGTCTATTTTTCTTTTCGTACGGAGCTCTGCCCAGAATAAACCAAGAAGCGGTGCATATATCGTGGACAGCTTTTATTCTGTGAACGTACTTTTAAATCGAAGCTTTCTTTTCCTCTTCCTCCTACTTTGAGCGGCCTGGCTGCTGCTTTTTTAGCGAGTGTGCAACTTTGACCACTGGCTATGTGCAACTTGTCACGTGCCACTGGGCCTGTACACAGTATTTGCCAGTCACACACAACGGATATGTGCCACTGGGTATTTTTCCGAAAAGACAGCAAAACAATAGGCGAGAAGGGAAAGATTGGGCTGCAGAGAAGAGAAAAAAAACTCGGCATTAACGATACATTCGCTAACGCCTATTTGCTTGTCATCTGTGTCATTTCGCACACACATTTCCGCCATATTAGCGTTGCGTTTATAACATTTCCTTTAATATTAGTGCAAACACAAGAGAAAGCTTCCGACTTAGTAGCGATACCCACGTATAGTGGGATGTGCCTAATTATTATTTTTCTTTTGTTTTAGATCACCTAAGGAACGAAATTCTCTATAGTTAAGTATATTTCGTGGAGATGTAGGAAACACATTTTTTTTTTCTTTGCTGTCTTATAAATATTGTAAATGCCATATACAGAAAAAAATTTATTTGTACCTTTAAGTGCTTAGGCCAGCCGTTAATGGCCGATTATTATAACACGCAGATATTCAGTCTGGTTCCTCGAAGCGATACATGGACCATAAAGTTGTTATTGCATGGTTAACAGCACTCTATAATTGATTTTTCTTCTGGTTGGTATGTCAACATTTCTTGACTTACGGGTACTTTTTTGATACAATAATGATTTAATTGTTGGAAACTCGTGAAATTTTTTTCTCACGGGGTGCCTGTGTCAGAAGTTCATACCGTGACCTCGTCCAGGTGTGCCGCCATGTCGGCTTGATAATTCCCCGTTCCTAATTGAAAGATGCCTCGGATGTGGCGCTTCCAATCACATATCTTGTAACCTATGGGACCACGAATAGCGGAGGAGGACTTGTCACTTATTTCAACATTGCATTGTGATGGAAAACTAAGAATTCATCAACAATGGACGTAATACCGTTCGCCGCTATCAACGAACCAAGACAACCGGCCCTGTGCACATAAGCGAACCTTTTTTGTTTAGGTAGAGCATGCTCCTCTGTGCGATATAGCTACTGTCGAAAGCGATAACAAGGCTCCTTCAAGAATTTATCTATCTCATTCTCCTGAGTGTTATAAGTATTTGTCAGAAATCTCCTGTTCGTCACTGCGCAGCGGCAGAGTCAGAACTAAAACTAGTCTGTCGTTTGTCACAAAGCCACTTCAGAATGCCTGAAGTGGACCCGACATACAGGATGCGATGAACACTATTCTTTATGGTTCTGTCAATTGTAACTTGCGTATGTTGTCACACAAAACCAGGCCTAAGTGTGCATGCTTGAGTCAAACCTATTTAACAGACGTGCGCGGGCAGTTTGAAATGACATAATATTTGTGCGCAGGAAGCAAAATTAATTTTTAAAATGGCAACGAAGGTGTGTTGGTCTAGTTCCTGTCGCGTGAGAGCGTTTTGCAAGTACGAGGCTGTATTGAACAGTATGAGGAGCCTGTGCGAAATGTTGTGGCAGCCATATTATAAAGTGCCATTATCTCTGTCATAGCCCACACCTTAAACAAACCCATCTATTCCAAGGATCTTCATGTAAACTGTGAACAGAAGTCCATTATTTAGGCTGCAATCTTTCATGTAAGCTGCTCGTGTGACTGTAAAGAAAGTGTTTACCACCAGATATTCTCCCTTTCACGGCGTATGAACGAAGGCTAAATAAAGTAAGCTGAGAGTTACGAAAACTCTTTGTTGATAATTTGCCCCGTCTATATAGCATGTGGTTGTAGAACTGGGGCGCTTACGTCTTCATGCACGAAGGGCATGGCGCTCATGTTTCAACGTAAAGCCTGTGTAATGAAACGAGGGGCTAGAAACGTATTGAATCGACCATCAATTTCTGAAAGGCGACACATGCAAAAAAGTGACGAGAGGACTGAACGGATTGTAGCGAAGCGTTATTGTGGCAAGACGGTGGGTACATGCGAATACAATGGGCGCGCAGCAGGCAGTTTGGCACAATGAAGCTTTCCTTTCAGCGAGCACTCCTTGTGCCGCCCCATCCTCCTCCTAGCTCACTTGCATTAGTGTTGTGTGTGCACATATGCAAATTTACATGTTGCCTAAAACGACGGAGCCAGGAAGGAGAAGGCGGCTGTGACGACGTCAGGATGACAGCGAGAACGTTCCGGTGTCATTCCTCAATGGCCTAAGGTCAACAAATTCCAGTAACCATTGAGCAAATCTGTTGCTCCAGCGGCTCCTCGCGGTTCGTCTGCAAGAAAGCCACGGCGAAGAAACAGAGAGCTATTGAAGTACGCTTTGCCAAATGTTGAGCGAGTTGTACTTAAAATTGTTTGAATGAGCTACGAATACAGCAGTTTCAGAGCAACCACTGCCCCGTTGATTTCGTTTGCAAGGCTGTTCCCAGTTTCTTCCTTCGTGCCCGTGCTTTTGTGTAGTGGAATGTTGATCTTTGGCGAGTTTAGCATTCGCTTTAGGCAGCTCGGAGCAGGATTTCGTCACAGATAATCATGACGAACTTGCTGACCACTGCATGCTCAAGGTTTGCAACGCTGTACGAGGAAGCTTTCTGTCGTGCTCCTGACTAGAGAGAGAGAGGAAAGGATGCATAGAAAGGCAGGGAGGTTAACCAGAGGTAGTTTCGGTTGGTTACCCTGTACGGGCGAAGTGTTAAGAATGATGAACAGAGAAAGCCAGTGGGAGGGAGAGACAGAGAAAGAGACAGAGCACGAACAAACCGCGTACACTGCAGAGCGGTAGGGGGCGGCGTTCTTAAAGTCTATCGCGAAGGCCCCTACTGCTCCATACTGGAAATACTGGAAATCAAACCAATTCTGTCGTAAAGTGTGGTGATTTTGATGAATTGCTTGTATGAGATGAGTGAATTTCGATATATGTAGTTTGGAATGCTGGGACTGACTACGGTGTTTGTGGGGAAAGGACTGGACTGGATCAAACCGCATGAAAATCGGTTGGACGAATAACTAAATTATAGGCTTCAACATTCCGGAGCGTCGCAGGTTGTATGTGTGTAGCATGAGTCTCCCGCCGTATTAATTTTGACCAGGAGTATTTCAGCCGCAAAAATGTTCGGCGCCGAAGAGTTAGGCGGAGTGCCCTCGCGGTAACAGACAGACATGCACAAACTCCCGGACACCCTACGCGCTCCTGAGCCCCCTCACAAGTAATATTGTAAAAAGGCTCAAGCAATAAATGTTTACCACCACCACCATGGTTAACTAATTCTTTCATTCATTGTTTGTCTGTTTCTCTATTGTCATGGGGGCATTGTGTGCAACCTAATTACTTAATTGATTGATTGATTAGTTTTTTGTGCGTACAGACCACACAAAGAGCCAGGGAAAAGGATGAACAGACGGTGAGATTAATTAACCGGTTGAGTGACTGACTGTTTTCGAATTTACGTTTTGTCCAAGGGTCTCAACGCCACACCACGAGGTGCCGGATAAAATTTAATCACCAGGAGTTCTTCACGTGTGTCAGGAACAGTTCTGCAATCAGGCCCCACACTGGAACGGCCTCCACCTCTTTCGGGTCTGGAAACAACAGCACAGTCTCCCAGCGGCTGCGTGCCGCAGTTACTGCAACCACAGCGCCTGCCTGGCGTTCGGTTTGCACGCTGCGCGCTACAGGGTCTCACGTGTCTGACGATATTATGCGTGGCGAGCCCTCCATATGGCATTCGCACAACTAGCGACGGGGTATATAGTTATCGATCCGCGGTCGTCTTTCTCGGTTTGCTGCTGCGTTAAAAGGGTGCCGGAGGGCGGCTGGGAAAAAAGAAAGTGGGCGCCTCATCGACGCACCTGGCTGTCAGGTGCGCATTCGCCGGGGGCAGCAGCAGCAGCAGCAGCCATCGTCTTCGCAGGTGCAGCGACACGTGCACGCACGCGCACGGCGCCGATCGAGCCGCGTCTCGCTGCCGGCTGCGGGAGCAGATTCGACACGCAGTTTCCCAGGCCTCTGATGCATCTGCAGCGTCTGCATAAACACACAACTCACGCAGGTGTAGGATTCTCTGTTCTGTTCCATCGCGTTATAATTTGCTTGCGGCGGCGACCCTGAAGCATTGCGTAAGCCGAAACTTGAGTTCTAGGGCTTTCGAGGCGAACTGCACGCTGCTAGGAGGCTTAACCCTTTCGGTGCTGGTGGCGTCAATTGACGCTACCACTGCAGAAAACGTCGCGCAGTATGCAAGAAACGAAACAAACGGGACGCTTAACGCGAAGATTTTTACAGCCTTGAGGAAAATGCCAGAAGGTCGGACGCCTATAATGCTGCCAGAAATGCAGCATTGGGACGAAGAGTACAACCGACAAAATCAATAGTAACAGTGACACTTCCAAGTTCCACTTCAGGACGTTATTTTGTCGTTGTCGAACATATGTTTCCGCGAACGAACGCATGCCATAAAGTTCTGAACCAACTGTTTCCACGCTCTGTGTTGTCCGTTCACTCTCACCGTCTGTCTTCGATTTCTGCGCTGTTTTGCCGTCGAAAGTTCTGTTCAACGCACCATAGCCCAGCATCGCACACTTCCGTGACTGTGACAGGTTCGAGTGCATGGCGGTCGACGCCAAAATGAACAGTGGGCGAGGGCTGGCACTAATAAAGTTTGAGCAGGGCTACAAGACATAAAAAGGAGGCAGCAGCAGCCCCAGATCCGGACCGACTGGTGGTGTGCATGCCCCCGGCGGCAGGTGCTCTTGGTTAGGCTACCTCTCGGCTCCCCCACGTATGACAGCTGCGTGGTCAGACCGTGGGAAGCAGACCACACTGGAGCAGCGCCACACCGGGCTGCTCAAAGCCATCACAAGCAAAAATTGAGGGGTAAGAGTTTGAATAACTGAGAAACAGAGGGGGGAGCCAATTATCGGGTGTTATAAAGCCTGGAGAATCTATTCTACATCGGAATTATAGGCACGCGTTTGCATATCTTGAGTGCAAGTGCCACTGCTTTGAGCAGGCAGTCGAACCAGAACTGAATCGGAAAAATGAAATGTGTTCTCACGCGAACCCAGTGTTATCGATTATTTCGTTCTCTGAAACGGAAAAGAATCGAACAGTCGAAGCATATTGTCAGTGTAATTTAATAACTGATACGAACTGCAGAAATCAAACAGACAAACAATAGTAACAGTGCGTGATGACGGTGGCGATAATTATTGTCAACATGTTTTGATAGATGGCATGACATCGTTATGTTGATGATGACGGCGCGATACCGACGCCAGTATGACCAAGGCGACGGAATGACGACAGCATTACGACCATGGCAGGACATCGATATGCGCCCATGCACGTTTACCTCCGCCCATTTGCTTCATGGAGGTCCGATACCAATCCAAGAATTCTATTTAAAATCATACAATCCCGCACCTTCTTTGTGAGTGCCCTTGTTTCAACCCGCAAAGAGCAGTCCTCTCAGCCACCTTAGACAAACTGGACAAGTGTCCAATGACAGAAAACAACGTCCTTGGAAACAGGCGTATACGTGAACATCCGCGCGATCCGCTATGAAGGCGCTGCTGTGGTACTTAAATGATACGAGACTTTCTGACAAATTGTGAATGTACGCTGTGTGACGTAGGATTCTACGGTGACACTGCGTGACACTAGGAACGCCTTTGCAGGCTGCGTGACAGTGCCCACAGAAACAGTTCGTGTGTGTCGTGTGTACGTGTGCGTGTGTGTTTTATTTTCATTATTTTTTCACTTTTCAAAATAATTTTCTCTCTCTCACATGCCGCATCCCTTTGCCCCTCCCCCAGTACAGGGTAGCCAACCGATGATAATCTCTGGTTAGCCTCCCTTTCTTTGCCTTTCTTTCGCTCTCTTTCTCTGTTTCAAATCACGCGAATTCCACTTCCCGTGGTAGTCAGTCTTAGCGAAGCTTTGGTAAGCCGGCAAGGCCAATTTAAGCGTCTCGACAAGAGAAGGGTACCGGATTTCGGCCGGTGACGAACGCATTCCGCAACGCTCAGCCTAGGCGACAGAGAATCCGACGCAGCCGCCCGCCAATTCAACATTTATAATTGGTGACCCCGTAAGAATGAAAAGATTATGTTTACGCTGTCCAACTCAAACGCCATTTTGTACAAATGACAGGAAAATTAATTCTCCCGTAGGCACGAGTACAACTGTGGCATCAATATTCAATACTGTATAACGAATCGCACATGCAATACTTCGCATTTGATATGAGCAACATAAGGGAGCAAACAAAAGTTATAGAAATTCAGAGAATTGCCTCCTAAGGTGTAGCATTCTTTGGCTCGGCTTGTACTTTTCTTTCCCTATGTTTAGCCTAGTTCGTGCTTTTCTTTCCCTTTTCGACCACCCCCAAATTTCAAGTTCACGCACCCCCAAATTTATATTCACCCATCCCAACCCCATGCATTTTTTATGGAGCTCTATGTATTCCTACACGAAAGGTGTCACGTTTTTTGCGTTACAGACAAGATTTTTCGCGATTTCGCTCCCAAAATTGCTGGGATACTTGGCAAAGAATTCTGCGCACTAGAACAGCAAATGTTTTTTTTTTTTTTTTTTTTTTTATGGAGCTCTATGTATTCCTACGGGAAAGGCGTCTCGTTTTTTGCGTTACAGACAAGATTTTTCACGATGTCGCTGCCAAAATTGCTGGGGTACTTGCCAAAGAAGGCTGCGCACTAAACCAGGAAATGGTGTCAGCTTGACAGTGGCTTTGGCACTTCCACTTTAAATAACACTATTACAGTCTACATAGTGTGATGAATGTCCAACGATGCCCGACACCAAGGCATGTCCTACGTCATCACGTCACCGCCCCTCACTTCGGCGACCTCCCTCCAGAAACCCCTCGTCTCCTGTCCACCTTACCGCAAGCCGTTTGAACTGTGTTTCTCAGACTCACGACAACCTTAGTTGTTCTCGCTTAGTATGTAGGCCATATCATGTGTCTGAACGTTCTGTATAGCTATAGTTTGGTCTTTAGTAGTTTTCATAAATGTGGTGTCTGTTGTCATCATGCGTTCGACTACTTTTTTTGCTTCCTTTCCTCATCGTTCAGCATGACGACCAATTGTGACGAAAGTCCCGTAATTTATTTACACATGGAAAAAGAATATTGTCATTGGTTTTGCGCATTTTAAAACTGCTCTTTTCCCTGTAGAGACATTTCTCTGTGTCACCCATATCTTAGGTTGAAACCTGAACGTCTGGAAAATCTTATGAGTCATCCTGACATTATTGCTCAACCAACGGTAATGTTCTAGCGTGAGACAGCACTCTTTTATTCTCCAGTTATCGCAGCATTTGCGTACATTAGCAGAGCAATCCAGTTGGCTTGGCTTGACTTGGCTCGGCTCTCTTTCAGAGGTGAAGGGCACGTGCACTGCGTATTTGTAGGTGGAGCTTGTACTGTAATATTAGGCTCGGATTGACTATGAACCTTCCGACGCAAAAAAAAAAAAAAAAGGAAAGCTCTCCCTGAACTCATATCTATATGGTACTTGGCGACTAAGAAGCCGTGCAACCGGAGTACTGGAAAGCCTATGCCCTCATTGGACGGAGCCCGACCACGACAACGGGCGAGATAGTCGAAGAAAGCTTTAAAAAAAAGCTTTCGATTCATGTATAGCTCACCTTTTTGTGACCTTTTCCTCCATGCGTTGGCTTAAATTGTAGTTCTACCATGCTACCTAGTTTTTAAGTACGCTCGAGCTTCTTATCGTTTTAGTGCTCACAGCTCAGTTACGTAGCTTGTCGCATGGCTGCTGTCTCTTGGGGAACTCTGCAATACTTTAGAGCAGCTAGGATTTCTTCAACGAACACATATGCACGGCACACGTGCGTTCTTGCATTCCATCCCCATCGTAATGCTGCCGCTGCTGCCAGGATCGAACCCGCGACCTCATGATCAGAAGCATATTGTCATAGCTACTGAGCTACACTGTGTGTGTTGACTGTAGTAGGTGGTCAAATTGGTGTGAAGAGTGACGTAGGTGCGACCAAGCTTGCATGCTTGTTCTGGTGTATTGCTTCTGAGATGTCCACAACGAAATTTCTTTTTGTTACATCCTGTTTTGTTTATTAGGTTTTTACTTACAGCTTTGGAGCACCGCCGAGCTTCCGTGGAAAATATATTTGCACTGTCTTTCTATAGTTATTACTTTATGCAAAAAAGTACAGAGTGATTGAAGCCGGTTCGAACAACTCTTTTTTTCCCCAGAGTAGCATCGAAAAAAAAAAAGCCGTTTTGCTGTATCGAAACGAAAACCGGTAAAGAAGGAGAAATATCGCGTTTGATATCAAAATTGAAATTGAGAAAAAAAGCACACAATGGATGAGGGATGTCTTTTTATCGGTGTCCCATGACTATTTCCACTTCCTTCAAACCGACAATCAATTGACTCAACCTGAAGCAGGCGCAGCTACACTGGCAGTTTCTACGGTCTTTGAGTCACTAGTCGATCTAGTCAACGTAGTTGAAAAGTGCGCGAATTTTAGCTTGTCGTAGGCCCGCATACATGTGCAAGTGAGCACACTTCGTATACGTGTATACATGTGTACGCATACACATGCGTACGTCCATGTAGTGCTGGAAAGCGCGAAGTCTGGGAAAGCATAACAGGGGTGAAATATTATGACGTTTTGTCGAAGGTGAGTGTGGGTACATTTACGGGGATTCTCTCATAAACCACGGTGCAAATCATTGTTAGTAAAATGGGCGTTATTGCCTGCTGGTGATGTATTTTCCTGCTTGGAAGTCAGCTCGATGTCCTTCAGTGTTGGCTGGCTTGCAGGACAGGCAAAAGAATCTGCCAGCCGCGGTCGTTAGAGCTTCAAAGACAGACAAAACACCCGTGTAATGCAGGCTAACGGAGAAAAAGAAAACATTGCAGCCTGCAGTAATCGAGTCCCGTGTAAAATGCTCGTACATGAAATGCCATAGATGTCCTGAATATTGCACCTTGGGAGAAAAATTCAGACTAAGGCTACAATGCTTAACACTGTGACTGAATGATAGAAACAAGCGTGAATGCTCGTACCCTCAGGTAGTGTCTCTTGCCATCACCACACACCACAGTATTCTTCACCCTTTCTACCCGTTCGCTGCAATCAAGCGTAGGCGATCTAGACTTTATAGCCAAGCTGATATTCAGGATCCCCGCCGAAATAGTCTTCACAGGAATGCATATGTGTGTTCTGCAGGCTTTCTAAATTTTCAGAGTTTCGGTGACGGGCGATATCACTACGTTTATCAAAGTCGTGTTCTTGTCTTGGTGGACGAACTTCTGATAAAACTGCTTTTGTCCAGAGCAAGGATTGGATACGATAGACCTGCGATACTAGTCAGCGATCGGTATCGTTGCTCATCATGTCGTTGTCCTCGTCGTTAGCGGCATTATCGCCGGTGTTGTTATCGTCTAAATTGTCGACGTCTTCCTTGTAATAGCTGTTGCCACCGGGCCAGCTATACCGCGCTGCTTTTGGTCACACTTCAGGCTTTCTACGAGTGCGAAAATCGCGGACATACGGGTTAGTTGGTACGCACTCTTAGGCTTTTCATGCGCTAGCTTTATGCAAGGCAATAAGGGCCTTCGCTGGTGATGTCGGCGCCATAGAGTTTCCTACAACCACTGCACGGAACTCTAGCGCTGCGGTCGTTTAGTTACCATGGGAATGATGGCCAATGGCCTGTTCACCCGCCTGCCTTTTCCCCATTTTTGCACTGGTCACCCATTACTCCTCTATACCGAGTTTGCACTTCACTCATCGCTAATTCAACATCTTCATAAAACTGATCTACTTCCTCATCGTCATGGCTGGATGTTGGAGCGTATATGCTCGTACTACCTTTAATCTATACCTATTAAGTTTGATTACGACTACTGCTGCCCTCTCATTAATGCTGTAGAATTAGTCAATGTTGCCCGCTATGTCCTTATGGATTAGGAATCCTACCCCGTATTGCTTCTTATCAGGGAGACCTCTATAGCAGATGACATGGCTGGTTATTTAGCAATGTGTAAGCCTCACCAGTTCTTCTAACCTCACTAAGGCCGATAATATCCCAAACAATGTCTGATAGTTCCTCAAAGAGTCCTGCTAAGCTATAGCCTCACTCGGGAGGGTTCGGGAGAATTCGGGTGTTAAACGTTGCAAGAGGCAGTTTCCATTGGCGGCCTGTCCAGACCCAGAAATTCTTAGCACCCTCTGCTGCGTTACAGGTCTGATCGCCGCCTTCGTCAGGTGCTTCGCAGCTTCTGGAAACTGAGGGCTAGTGGTTAATTGTAGATAGCATCAGGGAGGTTGTGGCCGAATACTGCACTAGGGAGGTCAATTGCTGTTCTGGTGAGGAAGTGTCCTTGTTCAAGCTTAGTTGGGCTTCCTAATTTGGTTGTACCTGGATTAGTATAGCCCCACTCGTTCTCGGCATCTTTCGCCGGGGTCAGGCGTCACTCCAAGCCTGTAGATGTAGTGCACTAGAGAATGTCAAATTAAAAAAAAGAGACCGGGGGGGGGGGAGGGATTTTAAGTTCCGACTACCGCAACCAAACATTTGACATAGCGCAGTAAGATAATCCCGCAAGCGGCTAGGCCACCTTGTTGCTACCAAAAGCAAAATTCACGATGTTGTTCGAGACCATAAAGCATTATTACCAAGATTTGAATTATGCAAAGTGGATGTTAGTTACCCTCCCTGGATGTTAACATACCCTAAAATAGAGTTATCGGTTGACGGGATTATATCTAAGAGAGACATGTTCATAGTAGCCGCACAGCAACTGGCACTCTACCAAATTTACTCATTATATCCCCAGTACATCCACGTTTATACAGATGGTTCGTGTCATAAAAATTCCTCGACTTCAGCATTCGTCATTCCACATTTAGCGCTAGAGCAAAGATTTAAATTATCCCGGGAGACATCTTCCACCATGGCAGAACTATTTGCAATCCTGTGTGCTTTGCGTTTCATAACTTTAGAAAAACATTCGCAAAAATGGGTTATCTTTAGCGATTCGCAAGCCGCTCTCACATTACTACAGAGCAATAAGAAAAATTCCTTGAACACTTCGATATTGTATGAGACGCTCAAAGAACTTACAAAAGCAAGCGCAATGAACCACGTAATTGCATTTCAGTGGATTCCTGGGCACTGCAATATTCCTGGTAATACTGCAGCGGACGCAGCTGCGAATCGAGCGCACAATAATGCAGAGACAACCAATCTTCCCCTATTGCGCAGTGAAGTCCGTCTGATCCTGAGACAGATTTCTTGTCGTCTCAGCAAAACTACCTGGTTTGGCCAGCAAACTAAAAACTCGGAGTTATACTCAATAGACCCATGTATAAACTTATCAATGCCGGAAACTCTAATAGACAACAGAAAATTTGAAACTTTGGTACACCGGCTGCGTCTTGGTACTGCATTTACGAGACACTTCTTGTACAGAATAAAACATGTCTCTAGTCCGCAGTGTTCTTGTGGCCATCCAGACGAAGATGTGCATCATCTTCTTCTCGAGTGCTCGAAATACGATACACAAAGAAGGGTACTACAAGCTAATTTGTTTATATTAGACAGAAGACCATTCACTCTAAAAAAGATACTTGGCCCATGGCCAACTGCGGGCCTTCAAAAAAGAGCGCTTCTTGCTCTGAAAACGTTTTTAGAGGAGACCAACATTTTGGGAAACTATTAAGTATTGGATGATCCGAATACGCTAAATGAGTTACATAAACGTTGTTCGTGGTGCATAGTTGGTTTATGTGGTGATCGCAACTTTTATGCAATACGTATAATTCTGTCCTGTACTTGGAGTGTATTACAAGTGTTGTGTGTTTTGGCTGTTCAAAACATCGGACTTCATATATGCGTACGTGGACTGAACTCATGCACAGAACTTTGCGACTCATGTACTGCTGGACTGTATATTTTTTATTGATCTGGTGTTCTACTGAGTGTTATATTTAGTGTCGCTATTCTCCCTTTTTGCGCAAGTTTGTTTCGTCTGCCAAGCGAAAAGGAGTATAGCCGGTGCCACCACATAAAGGCGCCAACCTCTCCTAACATTCACTTCAATAAATAAATAAAAAAAAAAAAAGAAAAACGCCCAGAGGGCCCCACATACCTAAGAGATCCGTTGATTTGTCCCCCCTTTGTGCGTTTTGCTAGGTTTCACCATATAGTGTCAGTTTTCCGTGGTTCTAACCTTTTGTTTCCCGAATCTCGCGCATGCACGCGGTCTTGAACGCGCCTTAACAGCACTTAACACTTGTGTGTAAAAATTTAAAAAAGGGGAATGTTTTCAACGCTTACCGAGATGCCCAGGGTCGCGTATCATCCGCTGGTCGCGTATGCTTGTCCCTTGGGGTCCGAAAACTAGCGCTGCCGGGTAGCTATTCAGAATGATGGGTAATACATGAATTCGTCTTATCTTCGTGCTTGTGGCTTTAGACGTTCCTGTGGCTTCGTTCACTATACCTTATCTGGGCTTAAAGTGAACTGCGTCTCAATGCCATTTATATTTTTTTAATGCGAAAGTTAATCAGACTACGCAAGCACGCATAATCGCTGCTAATATAAGTTGTTTTTCTTGTCCATGCGTCCGTGGCGTAGTGGTTTCAATGAATGGCTTCTGTGCTAGAGGTCCAGTGTTCTAATCTAGCCTTCGGGCAATTTTATTAATGTTTAATTACATATTTAAACGCAATGGCTTCTTCAGAACGATCACTATGTTGAATCACGAAGCCATTTAAACCTAAAAGTACAATGTTTAGGCATATATATGCTACCCGTCATTCCCATGTCGGCGGAATTTCCCTGCTTGCAGCTTCCGCAGGCACTAGCACTAATAGTTCCCGCTAGTAATTGTAGGAAACTCTGTGGCCGGCGGAAATTTGCCCGTGGTAATGAGGGAGGCATCGTCACAGGTGGTGTCCAAAATGTGGTGGCCCTGGTATGCTTCCGGCTCCGCAAATCCCTTCCGGCGCATGCAGTAGGGAGAATCATCGCCTTCGAAATTTTTTTTTACTCAGAAAAGTGGGGGAGGGGGGAAGGAAGAGACAACCGTCGCTGGGCCGTGGATTCGGACACGATATATTGGAAGCGTGGTTGGGCCGATGCTGATAATAATGAACAATACGTGCGATGGCCAGGACTTTGAAGACACGGAAAATGGCAGAATAATTGTGTGGTATTTATCTTAACGTGATTCGCGTGTCAGACTGCAGTCATGCTGATTTTTGGGGGGAACGCTTGGCATTGGTGTGTAAGTTAGCAGCTTTGACAGACATATATTGACTATGCATCACAAGTAGAAGGAATAATCTCCTAAAGTCATAAGTATACAGGCAGGCAGCGTCACCGAATCAAGGTTGTAGAACGTTGGCAGATAGCATTAGACAACATCAGTAGATCGACTCGTAATAGCTCAAGGATAACAATCAAACGGAGATGAACTTGAATATCGGTAGATTATCACCAAGTTATGCGACACGGTAACGTTATCGCATTGCGGTCACTCTGCTGTAGTGGGATCTTGCGAGGTTTATTCTCTCTCTCTCTTTTGAAGCTATCACTAGATTCACAAGAGTAATCGAAAGTTCCGGTGCAACGCCCTCCTGTGGCGGGCAACAGTGACCTTTCCCTTGTCACCTTCATACCCTGGCACTCCATCTTGGTTGGGCCGAGCAGGCGTGTACTCTAGACGGCACGGAACGAACCGACACCCACAGGCAGTGGTGCGAATAGGACCACCAAGCACGGTACCACCCTGCGTTAGAAACACTCCTCACGACCTTTGCGCGCATGTGCAAATGCATCGAACACTAATTCCTCTGAAGAAAAAAAATGATATTACGCGTCCGTCAGCCCAGCTGCCAGGGCTGTGAACGATGGGCGGTGGTCTTCCCGTTCCCTCACCTACAAAGCGGACGCGATTTGAAAAAGCACCGCCTGCTACGTGCACGTTTGAAGACTGGTGCTATCCTTGAGTCAAAAGACGGGAAAGAATAAACAAAAAATGCTAATGAAGGATTGTAAACAAAAATCGCAGACGCTACGGTCCAAAGCAAACATACTGAAAAGCAATGATGAAAAAGGGAGCGTAGCGCTTTGTGAGACCTTAAACGGGCCCGGGGGACGAAACCGAAAGTGATTGATTCCTTCCGTCCCGCGCAACCTGGATCCCGTCTAGGGACAGCTTGGCTTCACGAGGAACTTCGACGTCTCACTGTTATCTAAAACATGTGTTCGCCAAGGGTCAAAGCCGTGAGTGGGAATTTTAATGCGCTCACGACTATGTAGCGCCCTAGCGCATCACGAGAGTTCATTTTCGGGTGTGCCTCTTTGTTTATATACACGGGGCTGCGTCTTCTAAGTCTTGAGCCCTCGAATCCATCTTCCTACGTGTCGTGCATCCGTGCCTTCAATGAGCATGCAAGACTTTATGTCACGTTCTGTTCTTTTCGAGCTCACCTCCAATGCGAGTTTCGTTGCATAGCCTCTTACAAGAAGACTGGTCGTGAACAGCTTCTAGAGCGCATTAGATGATTTCCGATTCCTCTGCTGCATCAGACGCGTTCCTGCTTAACATCCTTACCTTCTCTTCTTTTTCCTCCTCCTCCTCATCCTCTGCTGCAAGAAAGAGACGCATGATGATGGATTGCGACGTGATCGTGCGTGTCGCTAAACGCCAACAGCCTATCAGCGCAGAATGCAAATTCACGAATACACAATAAGCTCACACAACCAAAAAAAAAAAAAAAAAACTTTTATTGCTGTGGCTATAGGGTTCATTGAGTCCTGAGCTTTTTCCATGACCGCATTATCGAAAGTGGTCTATATAACCAAACCTACAAAGCCAGGTTGGCTGTCGTCACTGATACATTCATTGGCGGTGCATTTTCCCAAAACCCCACCCACAGTGAAGGGGTCCGAATCATATTCGTATCACATGGGCTTCCTTAATGCGAACCTAAATTTATGTCACGATTGTTTATGTGCGCGATTGTTTTTTGCATGCTGGCTCCGTCTGATGCGACCACAGCGGCTTCGAATCGGAACCGGCGACTCCGTGTACAGCGGCAGTATACGCAACCATATGGCCACTGAGCTACCATGGACAGTCGGGAAACTATACTGCTTTAATGTATCGCTCGTGGCAACCGGGGAGCTTTGTGGCTTTTTAAGCTGGTGCAGGTTTCGGAACCAAGCTACACTATTAAAGTTGACCGAGTTATTCCACCGACGGCATGATCTGCGGAAACAACGACGTGCAGCGCGCCCCAGAAACACTTTTAGTTTTAAGGTGGCAATCCCCGATGGGATACTGGTCGCGTGTTGTCTGCGGCTTCTTTTGCTACTACGAGCAACTGTCTTCCACAACCCAGTCCTTAAATTCGGGCTTGTGTTCGGCTTTATGTACCGAAAAAATAAAAAAAGGAAAGCCATGTAAATTTACTTTGAACAGTAAGCTCGTTGTGACATTTACCGAGCAAATCAAGAAATTTTTGGCACGCTTTATTTCAGGGCTGCTCGTTCATTCCTATCATGCATGGAAACTGGGCGCACTAAACATATTAACACCCTTAAAGGTGTAAAAAAAACCAGCTCGTCGCCTCACGAGCACCCTTAGGGTGTTCATAAAAGTACCCTTTGATTAGCATTCTTAGGGAAGGGTGCATGGCTAAAGTAGAAGCGAAGGGTAACAAAAATGCCACCTTCAGCTCGCTATATACTTTCGACTGTTTGCGAATAGTTTAGCGGCATTACTACGTAAGCGAGCTCAAAGGACACGCAAATCATCCTTAAGTTGCGTAACGAAAAAAGAAATGCATGGAGGGGAATTCGAACCCGGGAACTCCACGTGGAAGTCAGACACCCTAGTGATCTACTGCGCCACACAGTCACGTTTCATCTTTTCAAGCATGGGTGACTATATGTATAAATTGGGGACTGAAGGCGTCTCCCCACTCAAGCAGAAAGACACTTGCTTGTCTTTCTCTTTCCAACAAATGTTCTTGCTCCTCCTCCTCCTTTTGTTCCTCCTCCAGAAACTCCAACTTCATTTCATAAGATACCTTACATAAGGTCACAGCTTATATCACAGAAAATGCATTCGTTGCGCTTGAAACCTAACATTCTTATAGCTGAAAGAATAATTTAGCAATGCTAGCGAGCGTGCTATAGCAAATGTACGAAAGCGTTCCGCATGGGGCGGCAATTCTTACGTTAGGATGTTTACCTCCAGTCCTCCTTTTTTTTTTTTTTTTTGGAACACGCCCTTACTATAGGGTCTCCGAGTAAAATGGTTGATGAATGTGCGTAATGAAGGGGTGTAGAGTCGAAAAATGCTCCTTTAGTACCCGTGAAGGTGCGAACGTGTTTAATGTGTGTGCTAATACATAAGCCTCACCTTTGCTTTGACTGCAAGCACCCTGCAACTATATAACTGGGACACACCTAATCCACACCCATGGAGGAGGCGTGGTGGAGAGCTCCGAATATGTTCAGACCAAACGCCGTTCTTCGTCGTGTAGCCGAATCTCAGTGCACGAGGTCCTTCCTTTCTCTTCCTCTCGGTGGAACTGTTTGTTTTGTCTTCACGATTACCAACATCAGCACACAAAGAAATGCCAGCTAGTTTCTTGAACAGCGACCTGCAATAAATAAAAAAGAGAAAATAAAGCTAATTTTTAAATATAATGGCGCTTCATCTTCGTGTTGGAACAAAAGAAAATAAGGCATGGACACCTCAACTGTCTCCCCACAACTGCAGCGATTGTCTGTGTGCCTTGTTCCTGCACATGTTCCTGGTGGTCTTTTATCCACCCTCCACGAGCCATTGGTCGCGGGATCGAATCCCGGCCACGGCGGCAGCATTTCGATAGGAGCGACATGCGAAAACACCCGTGTACTTAGATTTAGGTGCACGTTAAAGAACCTCAGGTGGTCAAAATTTCCGGAGTCACCCACTACGGCGTGCCTCTTAATCAGAAAGTGGTTTTGGCACGTAAAACCCGATAATTTAATTCCACGAGACATTCTTCCCCTTCACTCGTGCCTTTCTGAAACGTCATCAGCCCTCCACTTTACAACACCTTTCAGTCAGTGCCGGGGTGGCAACGATTGGGGCCCAAACTTTGCACAAATGACCGATCCAAGCACCCAGTTCATCATTGCACAATGAAAAAAAAAAGGCCACCTGGGCGCTGAATATGTCCAAATCGAAAACTTTTCGCCAGTGTTCGCTCGTCATAACAATGCTCATGGCAACTGCTTCAGCTGCGCCGTCATCAAAACCGCAATCCCGCACTGCCTGGGCGGCACGCGCCGACAGATCAATGAATCAAACAATCAATCAATCAACTTTATTTCCATTGGAATAGGAGGAGTACGGGACTAAAAGCTTGAGCAGTTTGACGAGGTCCCGACCCCTTTACAGTTGGCAAAACAGCAGGATGAACGGTCAGTGATGCACAAAGAGTTCAAATAAATCAAAGAATATTACATAACATCGAGCAACAAAAAAGTTTTGTAACAAAGTGCAAGAACAATACAACCCAATTGCATAGGTCGACATTAAGCGTTAAATGTTCCATGTGGATCCCGATGAAGAAGCATGGAAGAACCTAAGACCAGCTGGAGTACCATTCTCGAGACCTCACTTAGCTTACCACCGCATTTGTGCTGGTAACAGGCATTCGCGAGAAATCACTTTCACCTGGCGCTGACTAGTTTTATAAAGTCGAGGGTTCGACGGAAGTCCGTCTGGTCGGGATGAAGCATGAAGCAATAAAATGACGGACACCGACCAAAAGAAGTACTAAAAAAGGATGAAATGTAAAAGACGTATCAACTATAACGTCATAACGGTTACGTGCACTTTATTATTACGAGCACTTGCACTTTATGGCTTTGCGAAGGTTCACAAGCCTAACGTCCCCCTGCGTCCAATCGTTGACTACACCCGCTCCCCTCTCTACAAATTGTCCGCATACCTGCACCAACTTCTGGCTCTACTCATCGGGAAGAGCTCCACGCATGTGAGCAACTCCTGCGACATTATTGAAAAAGTTCTTGACGTGTCTCTAGACGACGACGAGGTGATGTTTTCGTTCGACGTGGTGTCGCTGTTTACCTCAATTCCGACTGACATGGCTGTAGAAGCATGCACTTCTGCTTTAGGATCTGACAGGACTCTGCCAGACAGGTCGCCCATTGACGTTCCCGACCTCAAGAGGCTCCTCTGTTTCTGCCTTGGAAACACGTACTTCTGCTTCGACAAGGTCTTCTACAGGCAAGTCTACGGTACGGCAATGGGTGCATTTGTCTCTGTTACTGCACCCAATCTTACGATGGAGTGTTTGGAAAGTCGTGCTCTCGCGTCCTTCAGTCCTAGGCCAAGAGAGAGAGAAAATAATGCAGAGAAAGGCAGGGAGGTTAACCAGAGGTAGTTCCGGTTGGCTACCCTGCGCAGGGGGAAGGGTTAAGAGGGATGCCAAAGTTTTTCTGTGCTATATATGTGCACGACTGTTTTTGTGTGATTTAGCGCAGCACTATGGCTTCGTTCTCTGCGCACCTAAACAGTCAGAAAAAGGCCATCCAATTTACAGTTGAGACAGAGGTCGACAGCAGACTCCATTTTTATTCGTACTTGTCACCAGACGCGACGGACGGCTCTCGTTCAGCGTATACCGTAAGGACACTGTCACTGGCCGCTACCTGAACTTTCAATCCGCTCATCTTGACGCTCACAAAAGGTCGGTTGCTGCCTCTCTGCTCAACCGGGCGAACCGCATTCGCACCACAGCAGAAAGTCGTTCCACAGGCTTGGACCACGTGCGAGATCTCCCTGCAAGCGGCTGTACCACGTCTTTTTAGAATGCTGTGGAACGCGGCGTGTCCAATTCAGTCCGTCCGGCTAATCCCTGACGAAGAAAGCGTGCTGCCGCACCCTACGTTCCAGGGATACGCGAAACCTTGTCTCGCATTCTGTGCAGTTATGACGTTGAGGTGGCGCACGTGCCCGGGTGTAAGCTGAGGCAAGCACTCGTTGGCGGTAAGGACAGGCTTCCGAGAGAATCGTTTCTTGGCGTAGTCTATAAGGTACCCTGCGCAGATTGCGACTACGCATACATCGGTGAATCGGGCAACTTCAAACAGAGACTAAGGCAGCATCAGAAAGATGTCGAAAAGAAACGTACAGTTTCGAATGCCCTTGCCGAGCACACGGATGCCATGGGTCGCAAGATTGACTGGGATCGCTCGAGAGCTATCGGCCAAGAAAGAAACCTGAAAACGCGGCTGCGTCTGGAATCGCTGGAGATACAGAAACTACGTCACATGCTCAATCGAAATGAGGGAACCCTCACCCCGTCATACATGCGCTGCTTACGTCGCGTTCTGAAGTGTACATAAGCTTCCGTGAACATTGCTACATCCCATGTGAACAAGGCTTCCGTAGGAAAGTCGGAACGTCTTTTAGATTTATTCCTTTTTTAGTACTTCTTTGGTCGGTGTCCGTCGTCTTATTGCTTCAAACTAGTTTTAGCACATCGGACAACATGTTGACAACTTACTCGCTTTGGACAGCTGTGCACAGCGCGTCGATTATTTTGGAACACCGACAGCAACCACCGTCAATAAGGACCTCAACATTATCCAGGCAATCGCTGTCGACTCATAATAAAAAAGCAAGGCTAGGACTTCGAAGTCCTGCAACTGATAGCCGTTCTAACTGTGCCCTCTTCGGAATAGGAAAGGCACGTTCTATTTGTGGCCTCGGAAGTATCAACCAACTCTATTTTATTTAATGGGATGACAATAATGTTCTCGCATCCACAATGGTGCTTCATTAGCTATGACGTTTTGCTGCTGACCACGAGGTCGCAAGCTCGACTCCCAGCAGCTTTGAATATTGCCAGTGTACACTCAAATTCATCTACACATAAAATAATTAAGATAGTTAACATTGCTATGAAGCAAATCAAATGGTAAGCATATTCCAGTGGTATTCGAAATTTCAATTATTAGTGCAGCCCTGCCCTTTCGGGGATGCTCAATACGCAAATGCGGACGATTCGGACATTCGCCTCCCCTCTGCGGCAACTTATCTTTATGTGCACTTTAATTTCAATTTGCCTTATTGTTTCGAAAGTTCAGCTATACGTAAAACGTTGCGTGTAGTTGAAACGTGGGAACAATTGCGCTTAACTTATTGTGCTTTATCTGGCTTTATTTTTGTTTGCAGTTTTTATAGTCTTTCTTACTTTTCCCTCTATCGTTCCTCTACCGTTTACATTAGTTTATAAACATAAACGTACTACGTTTTAATAGGTTTCGCGCTGTCGACATCTCAGAATCAATATAACGTCTGATCCAACATGAAAAACCTATGTCAGTTTAATAATTCATAACTCTAATCGAATTTTAAGCTACTTACGTCGAAATTTCAGTAAGTCTCGAGCAGAACTAGCGTCGCTCCTTTATAGAACCCTTGTGCTCCCCAAATTAGGATATAGCGCTGCAAAGTGGAATGCAGACCATGATAAGATTGTTAACGCACTTGAACTGGGTCAGATCTACGCCACTCGTTTCATACTAGCGAATTATGTTCGTATATTTAGCGGAAGAGAAATTAATTCCTTTATCACTGTCTCATTAATTGCTACGCCGAAATATTTTTCGCTTATGCTTATTTCCAAAAGTTTACTGTCATCACCATCTACACACTCCGCTCATCTCTGCGCCTACGCATCTTTCATCGCGGGTTTACTACATTAGTAAAGTCGGGTGTACATCCTCTCGCACAAGCACGCTTGTAAACTCTTTCATTCCGAACACCTCACATGATTAGAACCACCTTTCCGCTAATTTTGTTTCTATTACGGATCATGCTTTGTCCAGACAGTATTGCATTCTTTTCATTATTACTAAATGTGCTATGTAGTGAGTCGATATTGCTTGTGTCACGCAGAACTTGTTTTATCTTCGTTATTTTGGTTGCATTCTGCCTTAATTGTTTCTGCATTACCGTTACGTTTTCGTATTAATTCGTATGAGTGACCCTTCCTTTGTAATCTATTCCTCTTTACATTGCATTTATGTTTGAGGGTACTGGAAATAAATAAATAAATAAATAAATAAATAAATAAATAAATATTGTAAAGCATTCTTTATGCACTTCCCAAACTCATCATAACAGTGCGTCAGTAGGACAGTTTCATCACTATTTTCCAGTGCACTTCAACCTTGATTCATTCAGTATTTACCTCCTTGTTATTAGTGTCCTATCGCCCTATCGTCCCTCTAAGGGCATCGCGCTGCAGTCCGAATGAATATTTTTTCTTTCGCATAATTTGTCAGAAATTTAACTGCACCGGCCCGGCAGCCACGCCATACCGCAATCGGTAGTCAGCGCAGGCCGATTTGGGCGTCACGTATCACGAAGCACGGGTTCAGACAGTCGCTGGAATCGCTGACGCAGTCACCTGATCAAGCAGCGACGTTGAGTGATGTGGATACTAAACATACACAATCCGGGTAGCGTCTGGCTTTCACTTGACCACCGCAGCCTGTGCCACTTCTCATGGCACACTTTAGGAAAGGAGGGAGAGAGAGTCTGCGCGAAGTAAATCTAGGTCGCACGCCGTCGTCTCTGGGGAGTGCCGTGGGGGAAAAAAGGCGATTCTCCTCAGGCGCGCGATACCTCACAGCAGTACCAACGACGGGAACACCTTTTTTGTAAAGTCCCAATGGGATCCATGCCCATGCGCGCGTCCAAATTCCCCGTGGCAAACAGAATTCAGCCACGTAAAGTGACACTCGGAAAGCGGGTGCGAAGCCATCAGCGTCGCTGAAATGACTATAGGGAAAAGGCAGAAGGGAGCTACAGGAACACTCTCTCGCCAGACTTGCGGTCCCTTTCTTCCTGTTCCTTTTTGGGGGGAACTTCAGTTCCGGACGGAACGACGGCAGCCTGGTAGCGAAACCCGGTAGGAGTGATCCCGACGGCGTGCGGGCCACGCGCCAGGTGCGAGCCGGTGATCTTGGCCCAAATCGGTGGCCGGGTCACCTCGTTTCCACACCGTTTCGCGGGCTGGGCATTTCCGGTGCGTCGCTGTATAGCTCCGCGTTTGCTCGTAGCTGCAGTACTGAGGGAAACGGCGAAGGTCTAACACGTGTGTGTGTTTAATGAATAATACGCGTAACTGCAATCCCAGACTCTCCGCACTACCGCCGTCTGTTTTACGCGCCCCGTTTCATCCCACATGCAAAACGCGCAGATGTCGGCCCTGTACACTTTCTAGTTGCCGATGAGAACTCGATGGTCGATCGCGCAGCGACGTCAACATGTCCAGCTCATGGCCGTCGCCATCAAGTTTGTGTCCGCTATGGAGGAAGGCCTCCTTCACTAATCGTTTGTTACCACTATGTTAAGCTAACTTCCACTTATGCATTTCCTAATTTCCCAATGCCTTACTCAACTCTAGATCTGGTCTCAACTAGAATAACTGCTGCTTACGTTCGCTCCACGTTACACAACGTCATTTTTACCATTTCGCCTTCCAGCTGTCGTTACGCAGACCTTCATGACCTTTCTCTCTAGGCTAAACGCGATCCTCCTGGGTGCGTACTGAGAAAAAAAAAATGCAAACACTCGCGAACAACTTTTTTTGTGGCAATGGAGGTAAAGCTACGGGGGTGGAGCTTCTGCACATGTGTTACGGCGCCAAGTAGTCCGGCAGCGTTTGGTAGAGTTTTCGGTTTCACGGAACGGACGCTGAATCGGCGCTGCTTTCGCGTCCGACGGCTCCTCGTTTGGCCAGGCGCAGCAGGGA
The DNA here is from genome assembly GCF_023375885.2 of Dermacentor andersoni. Taxonomy (NCBI): domain Eukaryota; kingdom Metazoa; phylum Arthropoda; class Arachnida; order Ixodida; family Ixodidae; genus Dermacentor; species Dermacentor andersoni. The sequence goes on from NC_092822.1 coordinate 79,893,967, forward strand.
AATGACATGACATGACAAGAACTTTATTTGAGTCCTGAGGGACTGAGACCTCGGGGAGCCAAACCGAAGGCTCCCGAAGATCAAGTCGGTGGCTCCGCCCACGATGGAACCGGGAGATCAAGTCCCGCGGCAATGTCGTGGGCCCTCTGGACAGCCTGGAGTTGAATGTTGAGATTGCTGCTCTTGAGAGAGTCCTGCCATTGTTCTTTCGTGATGGGTGGAGAGGCGTTAAGGGCTGGGCACAGCCAGAGCATGTGGTCAAAGGAGCATGAGTCATGACCACATTTGGGGCATGACTGTGAGTGTTCAGGATCTATCCTGTGAAGAGACCGAGGAGTGGGATATGTACGGGTTTGCAGGAGTCTTAGTGTGGTAGCCTGGGGTTTGTTCAATTTGGGGTGAGGGGGTGGAAATGTCCTCCTGCCTAGTCGATAATGGGAAACAATTTCGTGGAATGTACTTAATGGATCTTTGTGGATGTTGACCTCGTTCCAAGCCTGGCTACCCGCGACAGCGCGGTGCGTGAAATCGCGCGCTCTCCGGTGGGCCTGCTCGTTAGGATTACATCCAAGCGGGTTAATTGAGCTATCTAGATGGGCTGGGAACCACGAGATTTGGTATCCTCCTTCGGTACTCTCCCTAGTCCTTTGAAGTGCTTTGATCACAATACTGTACGCCTGTTCAGATATGAGGGCGGACGAGAAGGATCTAACCGCTGTGCGTGAGTCCGAGAAGACGATAGCGGGAACTTTTGAGCCGTGAAAAGCCAGAGCGATCGCCGCTTCCTCCGCCACATGGGCAAACTTAGTATAAACAGAGGCTGCATTGACCAGGTTGCCTGCCGCGTCTACCACCGAGACAGCGAACTTATCCCCACTGTCATATCTGGCAGCATCGACAAAGAGGGCATCTAGCTTTTGCTGATTGATCTTTTTAAGGATGGACTTGGCTCTCGCGAATCTTCTTCCCTGGCTATGCACTGGGTGGATGTTTCGCGGGACGGGGTCAACCATGATGCGAGCTCTGGTTTCCCGGGTCAAGCTAACTTTGGTCGCCGGTTCATGTCTGGGTTGGATTCCTGCTTCTTCTAAAATCTTAATCCCTGGCTTAGTGGATGAAAGTCTCATTATCTGAGCCGCTGTGTGAGCTTCTATTAGCTCATCGATGGTGTTATGGAGTCCTAGCTCCAGCAGCTTCTCAGTGCTTGTGGACTGCCCCAAAATATCTCAACTTCAACGCTCAGTGGTGTGTTTCGTCTTGTTTAGCTGTTGTAAATAAGATGCTTATGTTTTCTCTTGCCCAGCTTAAGCTTACGCGCTGTAAAGTGCGCCCCCCCCCTTTTCAATCGCGTAAGTTTAAGCTCTTTTCAGAAGGGCACTCACTTGTGCGTGCTTTGCCTCCCCACTTTTCCTTTATTGCAACATCCACGAGCATAGAATTAATCATTAAAGCTGGTCCAAGTCAGGCGGCTTTGTTGGGCATATTAAAATTCAAGAAGGCCGGAGGAGGCCAGTAAGCAGCTCTTACGAACAAAAAGTTCTGCGGATTCGTCCTTTATGCTTATTCTTCTATTTTTTGCCCTATATACAAAGACAATTGCTCGTATAATACGCGGATTGTCAACTTTAATTTCAAATAATATCGGTAAGGATGACGTTCATGGAATGGATGAGTCTATACAGGATTGCCGGGAGGCCATTCGAGACACATTTACATTCTTACATAGTGCAACACTTCCAAAATGACGCGTACGCCCGCTCGCGTGACCAGATGCATACACGCAAAAAAAAAAAAAAAGAATAACATAGGTCAAATTTAGTTCCAACACATATTGCGACCCAGACCTGCACCTTCAATAAGTTTGTGAAACATAGGGATCTTGGAACTGACGACGTACGCCACGAGCGCTTATAAAATGCACCGGTCATACTGGTACGCTGAACGAGACAAGCGAGTCAGAAACAAGCCGTCTTAAAAAAAAAGAAAGAGGAAATGTGCTTTCACTTGCCAAAACCATAATCTGATTATGAAGCGCGCCTTGGGGGGGGGGGGGGGGGGGGGACTCCGGTTAAATTTGTTTGACCACCTGTGTTTCTTTAACGGGCTGCTAAATCACGCATAGCGTTTTTGCATTTCGCTTCCATCCAAATGCAACCGCCAGGGCGGGGAATGGAACCCGCAACCTCTAGCTCAACAGTGCAATGCGATAGCGATTAAGCTTACCGTAGCGGGCAGTAAGCCGACTTCAGAGGGAACGCGCCAGAATTCCACAGTGATTAGCAATGCGAAGGCGCCAGACAGTTATTGCGGGCGTCGTTGGCGCCTTATCCCGTAATGACAGCTTGCACGGGCCCTATGAAGTGCGGGTCCGACGTGCCTCAGGCTTCCCAGAAACCACACGTGCATTTTGTTTGTACACCGTCATCTAAAACTAATCATAAAAAGGGGCGTGCCTTGCACACCACTATACATATGGCGCTGATTTGCCGACGGCTACTTTCTGCGGCAAACACGCCAGTGCTTTATTAGCTGCCCCCTCCCCTGGCCCCCCGCTTCAGATAATTTACTCTCTTTCTCTCCCCTTCTTTTTTTTTTTTGAAGCCGCCGTTCGTTCGAAGCTTATCTAAAGCGGAAAAAGAGGACTACAGCGCGTTTCGCTAATTTGCTGGTGGCTACACTTAAGAGGCAGCACCACGGCAACATCTGGTTCCAGGTTCGCATACAAGCTGCAACGGTGCGGCTCTCTTGTGAAACTTTCTGAGGTCTGTTTCGCTAAGCACCTTTCGAGGAAGGGGGCTAGGCGCACAGATAGGGCGCTGCGGCTAGGACGTGCCTGTGTTTAAACGGCAGCAGCAGGAGAGTCTCTTTTAAGCAGATAACAAGAACTTCCACATGCTTGAACGCTGAAGCAAGAAAGTTAGGTGGTCTATACGTTGTCATCTGAATGCATCATGAAAGAGGGCTTCCTCAACGAAGGCAACTTCTTGCCTTGAACGTATAACTGTATGCGACGGAGACGCGACGCCTGCAGCAGGAAGTCGGGATGGTCGGAAAGTGAGCCGCGCAGCGTAATTAACTCGGTGATCCGGGCTAACTAATTGCAGGTGTGGAAAATAACCGCTTGCTTCTCAGTGTACTACACTTCATAAAGTTTTCTTTTCGTCCATCCTCATTCATATTGTCTAATGAGAGATTGATGGGAGACAGACTATCTTTACAAGCAATGCCGTTATAAATATTTCTTTTTCTTTCCTTTCAATTTTGTATACCGGGATTGGTTTAGACATGACCAACTACCCAGGATCATCATTAACACCGTCTGCTGAAAGCTAACAAAGGATCGTTTGTTTCGGTCGTCTTAGAAGTCAAACGTTAAGCAATGTTTAGTGCTGCGTCGACGTGCAATGCAGTGCTTCGCGCTAAGGAATATTTGCCTTGCAGCCATTTCGTCTACGGGTATTTCCCTGGTATTTCCCGGGTATTTCCTTGTGAATTCGAGAGATTGTCTGTGGTATAAAACGGGTGGTGCATCGGATATACATATAAGGAATATATACGCTAAGGAATATTTGCCTTGCAGCCATTTCGTCTACGGGTATTTCCCTGGTATTTCCCGGGTATTGCCTTGTGAATTCGAGAGATTGTCTGTGGTATAAAACGGGTGGTGCATCGGATATACATATACCAGGTGTTTCTGCGAAGATCTTAATGCTCAAAGATCACCTGTGGCAGATAGCACGATTCTAGTCCTTCAGCTGGTCTACACAAACAGGCGCGCTTTGCTTGCTGGAGAAATAAACGAGAACATTAATTATCAAAAAAAACAATTACAAATTAACAAATATTGGCCAATTAAATTTTAATATAATTATCTTATGTCACATATCATGTTAATAAATGTACACTCATCTTCTTTCACCATCGCCGACAACCCTTCGTATTTAGCTATGTTATAGTATCCTCCGTTGTTGAACTTGTACAATCTTAGAAATACCTTGGTGTAATCATTATCAGCGATCTCCCCTGGTATACTCATATCACTAACGTCATATCATCGACAAACAGATCTCTAGGATTTCTGAAACGTCACCTACGACATGTACCACGGCACGCTAAGCTACTAGCATACAAGTCGCTCATTAGGTCAACGCTCGAGCATGCATCTCCAATCTGACAGCCACATCAAACTTACCTAGCTAACGCGCTTGAAGCCTTGCAGAATCGCGCTGTCACACTCATCCATCATGACTACTCATTTAATTCCAGCGTAACTGCATTAAAATTTCAATCCGAACTTTTGGACCTCACCATTCGTTGTCGGATCGCTAGCCTTTGCCTCTTTCATAAGGTATTTCACAGTTCGCTAAATCATCCCCAATACGTAAACCCACCATCACGCATATCCCACCGCACTTCACATCCTTTTCACACTGCCCGGCCGTTAACCAGAACAGCTGCGTTCGCAGGTTAATTTTTTCCCCGAACAGCTATCGACTGGAACGGCCTTCCTCACGACGTTGCCACCATCACCTGCCCCTCGACGTACGCAACTACCGTGAAATCTCATATGCAAGAATTGTGATCATCCTTTATATGTTACTCCACCCCTTATGTAATACCCAGAAAGGGGTCTTGAAGGGAATAAGACGAAACGAAAGGAATATCGCAATTTACAAATTTTAGCCTGTGAGACTGCAAGGCGTATCCACTTGAAAATAATTCTGTGCAAAAGATCATTTTCCCCATGAAACTCGCTCTCAGAAAATGCATCGTCGCTCAGCTTACTTTTTTAACACAACACCGTCCATACATTTAAGCACACAAGTAACTAGACCGCCAATGTATTTCTTTGGAACGTTCAGGAATGAAATCTCGGCATCCAGAGAATTGCTTCGAATTGTATCTACCTTGCGAACGGCAAGGCTACAATATGTAAATTCCAATATATGCTGTAAATTACTTAGTCAGAAACTTAATTAGTGAATTTCTGTTAATTAACAAATTATGCCTTTCAATTTCTTGTCCAAATAATGTCATCCTCTTTGGGCAATCCTGCTCAAGGATTGTAACTGTGCTATCTGCTACAGATGATTTTAATATTATTTAAGGTCTTTGAAGAAACACCCGGGATATCTGGCTGCGTTCAATATTGTCGAGTAGGCATCTACATGTAGTCTTTACTATACATCCATCGATTCTAGAAGATCGCTTGACACTCGGCTTGTAGATGACATTCAATATAACGGACATGAAATTCGTGTCCCTGTTCTGATTTTTTTTTATTCACTCTGCACAACTATCGGCTCCGTATACTTATAGTATGAAGCATAGCTACTAGAACGCACAATACTTTCAAGCAGGGTGACCCACAATACATCAGGTCTCACTGATCGTTTTAAAGCGATGGAGATTTGTGAACCTCCAACAGCCACTGCTTGGAGCTCGAACCAGGTTGACCATCGGGGAGGGTTCGGCAGGGAAGACGAGGTGATGTAAAAACAAATAACAGAAGTTTAATGCATCGTTACAAGTGAGCGGCGCGCTCCAAGACAAAGAAATACAGAAACGTTCAGCGTGCGTGCTCCTTCACGCAAGGGCAGATGATGTGCGACAACACGGGGCGGCTCGCTGGTTTTCTGATGCCCATCTCCATCCGGGCAACCTCATTCTCTGATACTCTCTGGTAGAGGGCCTTGTCAGGACACGTCGGGTCAACCCACACAGAGGTGCATGGGAGGGAAACCAGTTCTTGGCGTAGAGGGGCTGAACATAGGACAAACCGGAGTAGGATTTGCACATTCCACGCATAACCCCGTCGCACACACCTGACGGACAAATGTTTTTCACGTTGAAGATCACGGCGATTATGCACGCCATGTCTGAGGCGTTTGGCCTCTGTTCCATTCCTTGACTCACCAAGTTAACCGTAACGGACTGCCCCGCCGCCGAAGGAGATCCTGATGGGCAGGGGATGACATACTCTACTACACCGAGACTCAGCTGTTCAGTCATCAAGCGCGAGACAAATTCTCGCTGGGCTCCGCCAGGCTTATTTTCCACTAAAAAGCGACAGTTTTACTGAACTTACAGCAGCACTGAATACACACATAAGCTTGTTATACGCCTCACAAGACATGACTCAACCTAACTGCGTAATACAATATGAGACCGTTCCAATCCTACGTCAGGAAGAAAAAACAAGTTTAATGAAACGTTTGAGGCTGATTCTCGATATAGGGGCTTCGACTGAAGCCACCGGCACCTTTTGATAGCGTATCTCAGAAGAATATTGCTGTAAAGTGAGAGTACAACGCAGGAAACGGCCATTTTTCGAAGACGTTGTGTGCGACCATTTCAGTTCAGTTCAGTTCAGTTTTATTCCTTAAAGGCCCCCATTTCAGGGGGTGTTACATAAGGGGTGGGATTACATTTGTAGTGAGGAAGACAAACAGCGATGGTAATTTAACATTGAAGGTGATCTGTTACGCGTTCTTGAAAAGCAGGTGTTGAAGCGATGGCGACGATGTCATGGGGTAGGGCGTTCCAGTCCGTGGCTGCTCGAAGAAATAACGAAGCTGAAAACGTAGTAGTACGTGATAGTGGGCGGTTAACTTGAAGGGGATGAGTGGTGCGGTGAGATATGCGTGATGCGGCGACGATATACGGTGCTTGATTGAGAGGAGAATAAAAGAATTTGTGATAAAGGGTGAAGCTAGCAATGCGACGACGAAAAGAGAGGGGTGACAGTCCGAATGTAGCTTTCAAGGATGAAACACTGACGTCATATGAGTATGAGGAATGAATGAATCGGGCAGCATGATTCTGCACAGCTTCCAATGCGGTGATTAGATATGCTTGATGTGGGCTCCAGATGGGGGATGCATATTCTAATTTGGGTCTTATAAGTGATTTATACGCGAGCAATTTAACATGTGGTGGGGCAAGACGAAGGTGACGTTTTAGAAAACCGAGTGTTTTGTTTGATGCTGAAATGATGTTACCGATATGAACCTGCCATGATAGATTAGAAGAGAGGGTGACTCCTAGATATTTATATGATTGTACTTGCTCAATCTGTGTGTTAGAAATTAAATAATGAAAGAGATATGGATTGTGACGACGAGTGAAGGACATGAGTTTACATTTACTAGGATTGAGGGACATTAGCCAGTTATTACACCAATTTAGTACGTTGTTAAGCTCTGTCTGAAGAGTGTATTGATCGTGACAGTTATTAATGGTGCGGTAAATAACACAATCATCTGCGAAAATTCGAATACTACAGGAAACATGCAGGGGCAAGTCGTTAATATATGTTAAGAATAGGAGGGGACCGAGGACAGAACCTTGTGGGACGCCTGAAGTAACCGGGAGAGATGTAGACAGATGGCCGTTAAGATAGACTGACTGAGAGCGGTTAGTTAGGAATTCTTCAATCCATTTGAGAATATTAGGGGGTAGGTTCAGCTTTGAGAGTTTTAGTAATAGCCGGCGGTGGGGAACCTTGTCAAAAGCTTTAGTGAAATCAAGAAAGATGGTGTCGGTCTGCATATTACGGTCTAGATTAGTGTGCAAGTCGTGAAGGAAAAGCGCTAGTTGGGTTTCGCAAGAGAGGCCCTTACGAAACCCATGTTGTGAAGGGTGAAAAAAATGGTTTCGGTCCAAGAAGTTTACGATTTGTGAGTAGATGACATGTTCCATGATATTACAAGGCACACTAGTCAATGAAATGGGGCGGTAATTCAAGGGCGAGTCTCTGTTACCTGATTTGTAGACTGGAACGACCTTCCCCGTTTTCCAATCAAGAGGCAAAATTCCTGAGGAGAGTGACTGTGAGAAAATGAGACATAAACATGATGCACAAATTGATTCCACATTTTTCAATAGTTTTGAATTAATCAGGTCCATACCAGCTGATGATGAAAGTTTCATATTATGAATTATGGATGAAATGCCTTCTTCGACGAACGTGACTGCCGGCATGGGGGTTTCTAAGTTAAAGGGTGGTCATTGTGCGTCGAGTTCGGTAGTGAACACAGATGTGAATGCATGGTTAAATATTTCTGCGCAGTCATGGTCAGTCACCGCTTCATGTGAATAATCCGTCACTTTAATATCGGGAGGATGTGTTGGGTTTAAAACTTGCCAGAATTGCTTGGGGTTTCTTATAAGTAAGTTTGGTAAGTCATTGTGATAAAATGAGTACTTGGCGTTACGAACAGAAAGTAGGTATGATTTTTCGGCCTCGAAGTATTTCCCCCATGCAGCAGGCGTGTCGTTTCGTTTGGCGGTACGAAACAATCGTTTCTTTTTGTTTTCGAGTCGTTTTAAGTGCTGGGTAAACCATGGTTTATTGCGATTAGTATGACAGGTAATCCTTGGTACGAACATAATAGTGAGATGATTTAATTTGTTCTTGAATATCAGCCAGTTTTCATGAATTGAGCGAGTGTGAAATGCGGATACGTATTCAGGAAAAAAGGTGTTAAGTTCTTCAGTTATCGCATTATAGTTACCCTTATCGTAGAGTTGTATCGTTTTATCAGATGTCTGTTTTTGAGTCGAGGTAAATGAGAATAAAGCATGCATGACTTTGTGATCGCTGATTTCAGGAAGGTAACTGATGGATGATACATTCTCGGGGCTGCTTGTTAGTATCAGGTCGAGCGTGTTTGCTGATTCTCGTGAGACACGGGTTGGTTGGGAAATTAATTGAGTGAGGTTAAAATTTAAACAGACATCGATGACGTTCTTCGCCTCTGCATGACACGTTATTGTGGAACTAGCTATGTTCTGCCAATCAATATCCGGGTAATTAAAATCACCAAAAAGAAGAATACGGGTATTTGGATATGTGAGAACAAGTTTATGAAGGATGTTGTTCAGATGACGTGGGAAGTCTGGATTAGTCTGGGGGGGCCTGTAGCAAACGCCAAGCAGAACTGTTACGGGGGGAGCGCGACAGATGAGCCACATGGCTTCAATGTCGGATGCGACGTCAACAACAGAGCATGATATGCCTCGATGAATGGCAACGAGAACACCGCCCCCCCGTTTGCCTTTTCGATCGTTTCGATACACTTCGAAGTTGGGTAAATCGGCCAAAATTTCCGTATCCGTTACGTCACTATTTAGCCAAGTTTCTGTTAGTATTAGTATGTTGCTCCCGGATGACGACATGATGCTTGATATGAGTTCGCGCTTTGGAAGAAGACTACGGATGTTAGTGAATATTATCGAAAACGAGAGAACATTGTGCGGTGGAGCGGGTCGACGATTTGTTTTGTGACGGGGCAATTGCTATGCTATTTCCTTAACGGCTTGGGATGATGCGTCAAATACATAGCGTTTTGAGCCGATGTGCAGGGTTTTGAAGCGCAAGGAGTACTTGTTAGAATTGGCTTTGGCAAACACTAGTAACTGTTTACGCGCGTGTCGAACGGTGCGGGAGAAGTCCTCTCCAATACTGTAGTTTGTGTCTTTCAATTTACGGCCATTTGATAACAGCGCGTCTTCGGTTTTATGAGATAGAAATTTTACGATTACGGGACGAATTCGGTCGGCTGAATGATTTCCGAGGCGATGCGCTCTTTCAATGTCGTTAGGTTCCAAGGTTATATAAAGATTTTTGCGGCAAACATCAATGACTAGTTTTTCTGACTCAGCCCACGTTTCAGCGCTAGCAGGGTCAGGGATGCCATAGAAAATAAGGTTATTCCGACGTGATTGGTTTTCCGCGTCATCCAGGCGTGTTTCTAGTTCTTTAATCTTTTTAGCTTGGTCGATTGTGGTTGACTGCATTATTTCAATATCGTTTCTGAGGTGAAGAAGTGTTTGGTAATGCGTTTCGAGATCGGCCATTCGTTTGTCTAGGCTTGCTATGGTTTGGACTGTTGTGTTCAGCTGTGTTTTGAGGCCCTGTATTTCCGTAATCAACAGGGTCTGTCCCGCGTTTAGCTTCTGTAGTTCAGCGAGTACAGCAGCGTTGCCCTCAGGACCAGGGTTAGCCTCAACGTCACCTGATAGCATGAGCAAGGAATGAATTACGTTTGCACACTCAACGGCAATGGCAACACAGCAGTGCGGGCTCGGAAACTGCACCAAAATATAATTACTGGATTTTTTAGCGAAGAGGGCATACGATGTACTGACCTGCATCGCAAAGGTAAGCGGATTAGGTGGCTGCGCTGTGGTGCAGTCACCGAGCCCACGAAGCGGTGTCAGCGGGTGAAGCTCTTTTATACATGTTGGCATTGTTGCTGATGTCGATGTGGCCATCCATGGTACTGTGATTTCCGGTGTGTGCAGCTCCTCTGGCGGCACATCCAGTGGGGACGAGCACCCGCCGGGCGGTGGATGGCAGGAGCCAGGGTCATCTCCAGTGTACGGCAGTGCGCACACCGATGACGCCCCCGTAGACAGGCCTGCCAGGGACGGCAGCAGCAGGTTGGCAAATGCGAGTGCGAGGACGGTCGTCTGCATCGCAAAGGTAAGCGGATTAGGTGGCTGCGCTGTGGTGCAGTCACCGAGCCCACCTTTGAGAGGGCAATAATTCGTTTCGATGACGAACCTCGAGTACCGAAAGATAGCAGCACAATTTTTTGAACAGACGATACGAGACATGCGCACTCTCTCTCAGTGGCGCTGTACGCCTGTTCTCGACAAGTGAATTTCCGACTTTCGTAAAGGACGGGCTGTTCTTCCTCGCAGTTTTCCTTTTGGCATAGTACGATGCCCATGCCTCGCGCGCATCCCATTGAACCACAAATGCTATCGTGTAGTCCGGCGATATTAGCACGGGATCACTCGTTAGCGCGCTCTACAGTGCGTTCGCAAGGGATTAGGTGGGTCCGACGGCGGGAATCGAAGCAGTGGCCCCTGGTGCAGAAAGTCGAAGACCAATTAGACCGCAGCCGTACGTATGTTTATCTCGTGTCAACACAAACTGGCTCTTCACGATGATGACCGCATGTTGATGATTTTGATTTTCATACGACGGTACACACTCACAAAGAGGGATCGGCCAGAAACCGCGTCCACGTGTTTATTCCGATGATTTCCATGCTATGGCACACACCGACAACGGGATGTTGGCCAAAAATCGCGTGGTACTACGTATCGTTCCAAGACCAACCAGCTCTTTGAGACGATTGCCGTGTGTTGACGATTCTGATTAGCATACTATGGTACATACACGAAACGGAGGATTGGCCAAGAAGTGGGTGGTACAAGGGCACATGCCCACAATAGGGGTTTGCCCAAGAAACGGGAGACAAGCACCGTGCAAGCACCAAGCAACTAGCCCTTTGAAATCGGCAGTGGGGCAATATCGGCAATATATTATTCTCTTCCTCTAATGAAGTGCGCATTGTTTATTTGCGACCTGGCGCCAACTCAATGATCTAGGCACTCATTCAGGACCTTACAAACACAGAGCCCACGCTGACAACGTCCACAGATTCCTACATGGGATCGATCCAGATGATAAATTCCTGTTTGCCCCCGAAGTTTTCGCGGAGCGATGTGTCATAGCTATACTCGGGATTCCGCTGAGCGCTGCTTTCACCCGTCGCTACGCGCACCTTAAAGGCCAGTCGAACAGCCCTGATTATTAATCCAGTCAGGCGGCTGAAATGCGGGAACACATATTATGTGTAGCATATTATGTGTAGCATATTATGTGTATTATGTGTCGGCCCAGCATATGTGCTGGACCGACGGACGTTGAATAATTCCCTAGCCAGCATTGGCCGGCAGCCCCGATCGGAACACGTTATTCCCGGTCCATGGCATCATACTGCAAATGCAATGTGGACAACGGAAGCGTTGTTGAAGTTCCTGCATCACGAGACACTAGACGAGGGGCTCTAGTAAGGCCACTGCATAATGTACATATTCACTCACCACTTCTCTTCTCTCCACTATCATTCAACCTAATACTCTCCTTCCCTCTTCCCCAATGCCAAATAGCAGACCAGAGCTCGCCAGCTCAGGTCGACCTCTCTGTCTTTCCTGTCAATAAAATCTCTCTCTCTCTCTAAAGATGACTGACGCGTGTTGATGATGATTATGATTCTCATGCTATGGCACATACCCACAGCGGGGATGGGCCAAGAAGTGGACGGTGAGTTTAAAGCAAGTCAGAAAAAATGATGAAACAACATTTGGCACATTGCTTAACACGGGTACGGAAGAGCACTTGCCCGTGCTGCTCTTCGTTACGACCAAGAGGAAGGAATGAAAGAGGTAAATTTATGGCATTTCATTACCGCTTGGCGATAGCTTCGCTTCCCATAGATTCATACATGTATGTTGGATCTTCATGACATTCTTTTAAAGTGAATAGCATTTCCGGCAAATGCAAGCTACTTTTCTTTTCGGCTATCTGGCTTATGCCACGGAAAATATGGGCTGATCCTGTCGACTGTGCACTCTTACAATTAGGGCCGTTCGGTTGGGTACGCGCCGCTGCGTAGGTGCTGCGCTTCAAGAAGCCTCTCCGAAGTCAATTGGGCCACTGGCTACGTGTGACCGGTCGTGGACGGGCTTAACGGTGGAGCAGCCAGAAGGCTCAGTTGTCCAGAAGGAAGCGCAGGAGTGGAGCCCGGATTCAGCATACGCCTCCTACATGACGCGCTTCAGCTATTCGCATACTCATCGTAGATGAGTCCTGGGCGGATTTATTACTTCCCGCTCTTTCCGATCCTGTGTGTCAAATTTTACCACTGGCTTCAATTAACTCCTTTCACCTTGCTACTTTTTAAAATAAAATCCGTTGCAGAAGATGACGCCAGCCTGTAATATGAGCTAGCGGTGCGACCGCTTTCTCCAGGCGCAGAGTTGTTCTGTGCTCTAGCATTGAAGAACTAAATGTGAAGGGCTGTAGAACATCGCAAAATATGATACTGCGTCTCAAAAATTAATAAAGTAATGATCAATATCATCTACATTTTCACATAATTGCTGAAATGTGTCCCAGTGAACAAATAATCCGTGCACATTTCTCCACGTCTTCACAAGAAGCGTCGATTGGAAGTGCGAAGAAGAAAGTTCTGCAGTGAATACCGAAAATAGGCTTTCAAATTATTCTCGTCATAGTCGGGTACTTCTGTGTAACAAAAACAAGACCTTGCCGTAACACCTCTTTCTTGTTTGACTGATACAAATGTGTACCCGCAGGACACAACCAACATTTTTCACGAACGAATATGCGAAATATTTGGAATATGAGAGCGTTGAAGCGAAATTCTTGGTTATAGCCTTTGATCTTGTTATTTGTGTTGCGATTTGCCAAACAACTGACTTTTGCTTCCCTGCAATGAAAGAAAAAAAATGGAGTGGATCAGAAGTACAACAGAAGGCTGCTAAGCACATATTTTATGCAAAACTTCATACATGTCCTTAGATAGATTGTGGATGGACAATAATAATAAATTTCAGCTTTTGTCGCTCTTTCGGTTGCCCCCGCTGAAGAGGCTGTGGGCACTAGATGCTCCCATTGATTAATGCAACCACTATGCATGACATAAATTTAACTAGTGAGAGTAACGCAGAACGGTGCTTTTCCGTCGATCCAACTCTTTTCTCGCATTTTCATGATCTCCGTTTCTACAGAAAACAGCGATACGGACCAAGCGTCACAAGAAGAGGAATTTAAAAAAAAATTTAATAACGTTACAAAACACACACACACACACACACAAAAAAACAAGTATTTGCTCTCTCTTTCTGTTACATCCAGCACTCGCGAGTCACTGATTGTGATAACAACTTAGGCGGAAGGTCACGAAGCCACTGACGAATTACGAAGGCGAACAAAGGTGAATAATTTTTTACGTGATATCGCGTGCTACGCCATCCGAATCAACGCCCTTAAATTTATATTTCAAAAACAACAACAGAACTAAGTAGGCACCTTTATACAGTTTAGCTTGAGAAGAGTGCAAGCATGTCTTAGGAATGCTGTCTACAAATTAGTTTTTCCATGACATATTGAACCCTTCCACTTTACGTACAAGGAAAGAAAACTCCTGGGCATAATATTTTTGTTCTTGTTGTAGATACATTGTAGTTTCTCTATCCATGTGTTTCTTGTTTCGGCTTTATGATGGGTTTACTGTTTCGCTAGTCTGAAGTACACAGACAGCGAATACTTGCTGTTGTGTTGGCAATATTAATTTGTGGACAATCTAAAGCTCCCTAGTATTGGCGGAACCTTTCTTTCGCGGTCGTATTCAAAATTCTTATTGTCAGATTAGCGTCCTCGCTAATTACCTTGCGCAGTAGGCACGTCACGTTTTCGGCTACCGAGGGTCCGGTTAAGTGATGCCATCACTGCCAAAGATTACACAACGCAGGGGAGCAGGTGACTCAAGCAAGTGCCAGCTCCTGGCAGCAAATTCAGCCGCTTTAAATTAATGTTAAGCACATCTTGAGTGTATCATAAACCGGTGTCGCAGAACACGGTACGGACCAGTAATCTTGCATGCTGGGGAGTAGACACTCCACCGTCCACCTGTATCTAAATTGAGATCTGAAGATATAGAAGAACAAGACGCGCTGTGGTCTCCATTGAAGATGTATGTACGGGCGCTGGCTATAGGGATGAATATTTTTCTAAGCTCTAGAACTATCCCTGTGATACAAAAAGATTGGACGCTAATCTGAGGCTTAAGAGAATTAATGCTACCTAGAAGAAGTAACAAAATGTTGTTCCTTCATTACTAAGAAAAAAAAAAAGGTGGGGGGGAATGCAGAGAACTTACATAAATTGGGGTAACTCTTGCTTATGTTGGCGTCTATAATGGCGATACTGCTTTCTTTATTTGTGAAAAAGCGCTTTTCCCGGAAACGACTTTTACGTCGAATGCTGGAATAGTTGGAAACTACACATAACTGCCATCCTGCGAAAATTACAATTCGCAAAAATCATTAGGACACAATGTCGGAGAGCCTCGAGGTTTTATCCGCTCCTACCGACTGTGCAAGAATAAGGCCTTCTTCATCTTGAGTTGGCTGATATGACCGCAGTTTCGATTGCATATGCTTCCTCTGTCATGCATTCCGCACTTATGTGGCGGAGCGAAAAATCCGGAGAAATGTAATAGGAAGTTCAGTGCAAGGGCAAAATGCAGCGTAAGAGAGCCACGATGGCGGAAGAAAGGAAAGCACAATGCTCTGCCCAACGTCGTCTTCCTCCACATTACGAGAACGTGATCCTAACAATAATGTTTGATGTTTCCGGGGCTTTTAAGAAATAATTCTTTAAGGGGAAAATAGCATGAGTAACGCATCATACCTTTTCTGTCTCGACTTTTCTGTTAGAATTTTTTGGTCTGTACGCTGTAAATACCAGCTTCAGTTTAACGTGCATTTTTTTTACAAGCCATTGACATTATTCCGACGAGACGTTTCCAACGCCTCGTCGGAAGTAGGGAAGTAGAGAGCCTCAAATAATACATGAAAAGAAAAAAAGAGGTAAATTGTTCCTGGTAATAGCGTCCTTGTGTCCAATCTTATATAGGCATTCTGAAAGCACTTTAGACCCATCCGTTACAAGGGCCACTGATGCGATAATCTACGTATTAAAGGTACCTCCAAGAGTGTACGTGTTGAATGAGAGTGGACGTTCAAGGCGTAGAATAACAAAGTTTGAGGAAGGCCCATGCACCGACAAGTAAAATACGCTGCATTAGCTGTTATTCTGCCGTCGAATGAAGGCAGTTTCGCCGGATTTTTTTTTTCAGTGATAGCTCACTATACACGGCCTTATGCTCTCATATAATCATGGGCAGAAAAAAATCACTGCCCAAGCACTCCGTACAGATGGTTAACCAGCGAAGCTGAAACGCGCGGCCCAGGTGTTTATCACTAAGCTAATCCCGACGTTTCATTAAACCACGGCTTGGTAGGCTGCCGGATCCTCGTTACGCAGTTGCTGCTTGCGCTTGGCTGCATGGGCTTGTTCTTGTGCCCGGGCTGCAGCATCGGCACGGCGTGAACGAGCTCAGTCCCGGTTCTGCTAGCGGCATTGCTGATCGAAAGCTCCCTGCTCCTCAGGAGTATGTATGACGCGCGACCTGCCCAGAAGCTGATGCGCACGCCCTCCGCTGCGACGGAGAGCAACGACGTCACTACTAGCGCGGCCAATCACGCGCCTCTCTATCGCTTTTTTTTTTTTCGCGCATATGCATGAGGTCGCGCCGGAGAAGTTTTCGGCGTATAGGCAACAGACGGACGTACGGACTGGTCGGCTAGAAATGTACAGCTTCGCTGTAAAATTCCGTTCTATTATCACGTTGTAGTGACGGTGAAGAACACAGTAGCGAAAACTGTGACTCACGAAAGTAACTGTTTCTTGGGCGATTCTGTGCCAAGGAAAAAAGCAAGCAACAATCTAGCACAATGATAGCGGCCAGCACAGTCTGCGATCGTCTAAAATCTGATCAGAGTGTCAAGAGCGTCGGCTTTTATACATGACTCGTCGAAGGTTCCAGCGTAATCGCTGGTGCGCCTTCCAGAAAGTAGGGCACAATTCGCGTCGCGAATTATGCAGTACCTTTGAAGAAGGTTCGGTGACAGCAGACAACGAATAGAACCATCGAATAACGCCCGAGAAACTTCCGATACAAGCAGGTGCGTCCTGCGCCGAGCGACAGCATTTAATGTTAGTCGGTGAAAAAGCGGCCACCTAAGAAAGGTAAGTAAACGTGTCTATATATGGGGCGCAGCAAATGCAGTAAGCTTAAAAAATAAAAATAAAACAGCAATAGGGTTTAACAATCGTGTAGATAGACGCGAGTCTAAAATAAACATTAAAACTAAATTACGGGGTTTTTTTACGTGCCAAAACCACGATCTGATTAGGAGGCACGCCGTAGTAAGAGGCGCTGGTTGAAGTTTGACCCCCTGGGGTTCTCTAACGAGCTCCTAAATCGATGTGAATCTTCAAAACATCGAGGACACACTAAAATCCAACGACGATAACGTGCTAGGAAGTTCTGTCGACAAAAAAAGAAAAAAAAAAGGACAGCGTCAACTTCAACCTCAGGAGCTCCTATTTCAACACATCGGAATTAAGAATTCATTTAGCTAGGCATACAGGGCACCAAATTTCTCAACTTCGTTTTCCATATCAACAAAAAAATAGGCAGCACCCATCCATGATGTCTGTCTGTAAACAAAGCTCGTTTTGGCATTGCAGGAAAATGCATTGAGACAGCAAACGTGACATGCACATTGTGCCGGTCGCTTTAGTTAAAGATTACGACATGTCCATGGTTTCTAGTCGTTTCATTTCTTCTACTTTCGCAGCTATCTGCATTTTCTGACTGGGAGCCATTCAGAACCTGTAGAAAGGGTCTTCTGCAGTCACTTCTATGCACGTCCTATGGAGTCAACTTCCTCTTTCTGATTGGTTAGTATGTTATGTTTTTTCAGTTGCTTGCAAAACGCAACTGGTCTTGCTATTGCCGGCAAACCTCGCGCTGACAATTTACCTTTGATACTATAAGCGCATACATCATAAATCACGTGAAGGAACTAAGAACGCAAGCAGCGCACAGCGCTTAGTCAAACGACGCAGTCGACCGGGGCTGATAGTATAAACGAGGAGAGTTAAAAGTGTAGAAAGGGCAGAGAATGTGTTCTACGAATGAAGCACCATACTATAAGCCAATACAAGACTATACGCCGTTACCGTGAATCTGCAGAGTAGATAGAGGTTAACAAAACGTACACATATGTGCGGGAGTGATGCTACAACCATTTCTTTTCCGTGCCCACAGAGGTCTATCAATTTGTTCGACAGCTTTTCGACATGTTGATACATATTAGCGATGGAACTGTTACCCAAGTAACGCCATACGACGTATTAGATGACGACTACACTTAACTATGTTACTGCGATTTATATTCTTTCCGCCCATTCGGGAGTCTCGAAAATTAATACTTTCACAGAAGATATCGTCAGAAGTAGTGTTCAGTACTATTGGCATTCCACTAACAGCGTAATATTTCTGCTTTGGTTAATTCCGTGACAATTCTTTAATAACAGCTGCAGTGGAGAAACAGAAGCTGCTGTTGAGTACGTTGTCTAAATTTCCTTTCCGACATCTGTGCTGTTTTAACGATGTCTAAAACATCAATGCTTGCTATAGGTGCACGTTGACATTTCCGTTCAACTGTGCAACTTTTTCCTCCCACGAGCTGATTTTATCTATAAGCGTTTCGACAGCCTATGCACAACTTATTACGGGCAATCCTTCCTGTCGCGCGGAGTTTTCAGCTATACATGGCTTCGATTTCCGGCCAGGCCTCGGTAGAAACTTTGCTAACACTCAAGGCTCTTACTTTTGGAGCACTAACTATGCATTTTTTCTTATTCATTGCTGTACGATACTGTGCAACGCTGTACATTGGTTTACACTGCTGTATAAGTACTGTACAAATAACTTGAGAGTCCCTGCACAAGTTCTATAGCCGCACGACTAGACCAGCTTGCGCGCGGAAAACTGGACAGAACACAATGAAAAATGAGGAGGCTTGTGCATGCTCCACAACCTGGCAAACATTGGTTCGAGAGCCCAAAGAATGCAGCAAAAATGTATACGGGTGCTTGCTGTATTGAGTAAAACAAATGCTTCCTGCACAACAGGCGCATTTCCGTTTCTATAATTGCAAACTTACACCTTCCCCGCATAACGTAAATATCACTATGGTCAATATTTACGCATAACGTTTTCTGTGGCGTGGTTTAATAAGGTAAGTTGGTAACTAGGAAGCCGCATATCTTGAATAATTTTTTCTTACTGTTAGGATATACACCAGAAATCACGAATTATTACTTTACGCATTTAGAAGTGCTTATTTTACGTTTGACATAAAAATTATCTTTATCTGCCTGAAAAATAAATGAGCAAAGTTCTAGCGGTAACGACAGAGTTAGTTTTTTACATACCGATTGCAGGGAGCAGGTTTATTATTTAGCGCGAAATTCACAACTCTTAAATTCATTAGTATAAGCTACATGTGAATTTTTTTGGCTGCGCCGAATGATTTACTCTTAATGCAAAAAACAAAAATATGTATACATACACCATTACAAATTACGTTACTAATATTTATGTAGAACTCTCGAAAAGTCGGAATAATTTCACGCAAGCTCTAAATTAGTCCATTGCGTTTTCTGCTTCGTGCGCATGCTTGAACGAACACTGATGATAGATGTGCGATCTCTGCATGGGCGCTGAGTGGTGGACTTGCAAATTTTCCGCCCAAATCAGTTAGACATCTTTGTACATTTTATTTGTGAATGTTCTACCGCAAACAGTTCGGCGTCTGACTTCTAATCACGAATCCCGACGGTTAATGAGCAACGTAAAGGCGCCCGAATAAGTCTCCACACATCCAGGTGCACACAGCTATATCGTTGTGGGCAGTGAATTATGTGTTGCTCCCGACTGTGTCATTGCGATCCAATTTAGCGATGATTTAGGAACACTTCTTTCACGTAGCGTGTGTGCCAAGAAATGCGAACGGCGCACGGCGGTGTTTCCAGGGTTCTCTTCATGTTCACGTGACTGGCTTCACTATAGCTCATCCCTTTCGCGACGCTATTACCTTTCTTAATAACGTCTCCCACCGCAATTTCTAACGCTGTGCTCGTCCCCTCTTGCCGCCAGCGCCATTCTTCAGAGCAGGTGACGTCCTACCGAAACGCAACCGATTAACATCTAGACGACATCTCGGGGACAACTCTTTTTCTTTCCAGATTGCTATCTTCATTCCAGCTTTTATTTCGAAGCAAGAGGAATCGAACACAGCACGTCGAAGCATTGCGCACCACGCAAACTGTTTGGGGACGCTGCGCACGTCTCCTGCAAGGATACCAGGAGTCCGGTACAACGCGCTTTGCAGTGCCTCCAGCCACAGCGCACGCAGGTGCTTCTTTGTCAGAACTAAGCCCTAGACGCCGTATTTTATCACCCATTTCTGTTGTTTCTTAAAAGCAAGCGGGCAGCGCCGCGACGAACTACCTATTTACGATCGCCGCGTAACACGGCGGCAGTCATTAATTGGCGTTTGAGATGCCCGCCCCGTCGTGTCCAGCAGCGTAATAGCTGATACGGCAAAGAAACAAGTTGTGCGAGCTGAGGCGAAGGAGTCGGGATTTACGACGCTGCGGGGCAAGGATTGAATTCTAGGCTGATTCGTTGCAGCTGCCGCTGCGCGCTCGTGGGACATCTTGTATTACATCTGGGTTTCGATATAACTCAGCCGTAATGTAAGATATTTAACAAATGAGACGAGATAACTCGAGCACGAGACTTCGACCACCCGCAACAGCTATGTGAGACGTGCTTGGCCCCCGGGAAGTGATGGAGAATATGCTAAGCACACGATAACTCCAGCGCCCTTTACCTTGAACTAGAGTTGGGAGAGCGAAGTTCCAGGCATACGGACATGCTACGGGAGGTGCCTTGCGCGAGTCTTTAACGCTTCATTCTGTTACTTCCGTGTAGAAAGGAGGCAGGTGTGTCACTGCGGGTGGCAGTTGTCATTCCTTACCAAAATGTAAAGGAAGAAAAAATCGACAGGCACCCGCATGTAAGCGCGTAGCTACCTCCCCGAAAAGGCGTTGGTCCCGGATTCGAATCCCGGACCAGAACGAATTTCTTTTTTGTTCAACTACGAAGCTTTGTTTCTGAGAAAGCCATGTGGGTTTCCTTTTTAGCTCCGTGCTGTACATACGGTTGGCGTCAATTTTTTTTTTCCTTTCATGAACCTTCCTCTACTGTGCGAAATTCCGCAGAACTGGTTTACCAGAAACGTAAAGGGTAATTCCACAGCTTTTCAACAGAGTATATTGAAGACTATAGAAACTTATCAGAAAGCATGGAGAATAACAGTAAGTTTCGCAAGGGCATGCTGTTCTCTCACCGTTTTTTTAGTTTCCAGCTTTCACTCACGAAAAAACACACTAAAGAAGGTAGCACGGCACTGAATTTTAACTCATTCGTTTTCGGCGCTTTGACCTTCATGCCTTCTCATTCAGTTTTTCGCTCTGACGCGCCACTGTGGCTGAGTGGCTATGTCGTGTGGCTGCTCGTGGCACGAGGTCATACGTTCGTCTCCTGGCCGCGGTGTTACCGGAAGGGAAATACAAATACAATTGTTTGCCATGCTTTTCCTGCACTCTGAGAAACCTTCAGTGGAAGAAAGAAATGTTCAAGAACCTTTCCCCGCGACGTCACTCAATACCGCTGTGTTAGAATCAGGTTGTGTTGGCACCTCTGTTTAAGAATCCGCTAAAAGCTTTTGTGAGTCCACCAAAAGTTGGCCATAACTTATTTTAATCAGAAGCTGTAAAATGTGCAATCCAACATTATTGCTTTCTGTCAGCAGTAGTCATGCCACAAACACAAGAAAGCAAATGCAACACATATAATGTTTCTTTTTTACAATGCTGTTCACTTCCTACGGTAGCATTCCAGACACACAAAATATCCTTGTAGTTCTAATTAAAGTAAACCAACCTGACGTAACATCACTTACAGACATGAAAGCCACATAACTTGAGCACCTGTGACCCGGCGGCACCTGGATTACAACACTAAACACGACCACGTAGATTGTTCTATTTCTCATTACTTGTTGTCTTTAACGTAGCAAAGCCATACTGGCTGACTATGAGGGACGCCGCTGCAAAGGTTGACCGTTAATGTCTAAAATATCGTTCTTTAACATGCGCCAAAAAATGCGGTACTTCTTTAATATTTTTCACCTCAGGCTGCCGCGGTGCCTAATCTGCCAATGAAATTGTATGTGAGCATGGATGCCCGCTTCACGCAGATAACCGGAACGGTGGCTTGTAAGTGCGCTTTCCACGAACCATTGCTCAAATATAATCGTCAGATCGGCACACGAGAGTCCTGGCTCACCGGCCTCCCTCGGAGTGCGGCTGCCCCAATCTCAAGAGTTACTGCAGAGGCTCGAGCCTAAGCACTAAAACTCTACCAACCGCGAGTCGAACCCGCCACATCGCGCTGAGACGCAGAACACGCCGCTCTCCCGCAGTCGACGCCGTGCCACAGTATTGCGCGTCTGCTCAGCAATCGCCGTCTGTTCGTCAGGCCCATCACCTGGCTGCCGCCGATAGAAAGTTACGCCCGTTCGCCACTGGCGGCGTTCATTTCCAGGTGGCGGGAACGTCGTGCGTGGCCCGTTCTCCAGATGGCGCTCGCCGAGCTAGCGACGAGGCCGTGCTGCTACGCGAACTGCGGTCCGCTCCCGGTCGGGGTGCGCGAGAAGGGGGAGTACAGCGGTGGCACGGAGGGTAAAGACCGTAAAAAAGAAAACTATACGAACAGAAAAATAATCGCGCGAGAAACGAGGGGGGGGGGGGGGGAGGGTAGGCGCTTCGCACCTGACAGCCAGGTGCGGCGCCGGACAGCCGCCGCCTTCGCAGGTGCAGCACAGCACGTGCAACACGCACGTACGTGCACGCGCAAATGCACGCGACGCGCCCGGCCCCGACGGCTCAGAAATTCGACGCGCAGTTTCCCAGGCTACACCGTTGCACAATTCGCGTTCTGCGAACGACGCGTCGGCACGCGGTCGCCGTAGAAGCCATCAGTGGATCCCTTAAAGAAGAAAAAAAAAAAAAAGAGAAAAAAAAATTGTTTTTCGCGAAGGCTCCCTAGCCTTCCCGATGGTGGCCACTGGGCGCTGATGTGCTGCGCCGTATAAGTCGTATTCAAGGAAAGAAAAACGGGGCCCCGACGACAGGATCGAACCTCGGTTCGATCCGACCCGACGCTCTCTAAACATTGGGCCGCGATCGTGCGTGTACTTCTCTCGCACCGACGCCAGCTCGCTCTTTCAGGTCGTGTCCGCGTGTGGCTACACTGCGTAGCACGGGTGAGCGAGAGCAGATGCGTTCGCGCCAGCTTCCTCTCCGCCGGTGACCCAGGAATGAACTGCGGCAGATATATACTACTCGATTAACTCCCTAACGAGAGCCTCGCTTCAGTTAAATTCCGAGACGTGCGTTGGACCTGCGTAACTTTGTCGCGTTGCATAGGTCATGTTTCATTGCTGGATCACTGCACGTAACTTTGGCACCGAAATTGCTTCCGCTGAATTGGCTGGTAGGCAGATTTTTTTTTTTTCCCCGGGGATCTGGTGTGGATTCATCCAGAAATCGCATTGCGACTGTAGTTTAGTTGCTCTTTCTTTTGTGTTCAGTCGCGTAGCGAGGCAGCCTCACAATATTTCCTAGATGTACGCAAAGTATTACATCCACATATGATTCTCTTATTGGCCTTATTGACAGAGCATAAGCAAATTACACAATTTTGTGCATACGTGTGCCCAAATCTACACAATACTTGCTCAGTAACACTCATATTCTATTTAAATTATTAGTGCCCAATTCAGTTCATATTGTGGGGCAGCCTCACAATATTTACTAGATGTACGTAAAATATTATATCCACATATAATTCTCTTATTGGCCTTATTGACAAGTTCTATGCATTGAAGCACGAAAGTGCTTTAATGCATAAAACAGCGCTTTCTTTAAGAAGTAACTGGAACGCCAGTGCATTTCGTCGGACACTTCAAAAATCATATACCTAGTAACCGACGCTCTCCAGAGAATTCGTTCCAAGTAGATATGCCGCGAAAACTCAGCGGCTATAATTCGTAGATTTAAATATGTGGCGTAAAGTAATTAATTAAAATGGCAAATACTGTAACTACGTTAATGATTCAATTGAAAAGTTTGATTTCTCGCAAAGGTAATGGCCGCCTCATCGAGTATAATTTAGATCAAGGGTTAGAATTGTACTATCTGCCATAGGCAATTTTTAAAAAAATTGGTGCAGCTAAAAGAAAATACCTTGTATAATAGCTACTATACTATGCTACTATACTACTAAACAACGGATACTTAGCTCATCAGAAGTGGAGTACTCCTTCGTGTTGTCGCCATGAGGAAAAGCGGCTCTACAGGCTTTCAGGGCAGGATATTGCTATGTTTCCACCACACGGGATCGAACTCGTATTTCTTGACTACGAGACGCACTGTCACTTGATGGCTAGTTTGGTCACGCGAACGAGATAAATCATTTGTTAGGTCTCTGCGTATTACGACAGCTATATTTCCTAAATTTAAGTGTCGCTCTCTCTTTCTAATTAGAGCGCGTCAAAGAAAAAACCCAGCTTTGAGTCTCTAAGGGCCGCGCAGGCTCAGTCGTTCTATCACTGAACACGAGGTCAAAGGTTCGATTGCGGACCACGGCGGTCGGGTTCCAACGGGGCAGAAATGCGAATACCCTCGTGTGTCGTGGTTTGGGTGCAAAGAACCCGAGACGATCCTATAATAATTTGAAAACACCTTCACTGTGACGTCCCTCATAAAGGCCAGTGCGGCAACTCGGGATGCTCAACTTCATAGTTTAGCTCTCCGTCAGCCGCCGCTCTGTCTTGATTTTCTCTCTCTCCCTCTCTTGCGTTGTATCATTCGCGTCAAAGCCTTCTTACAGGCAGATTGATTTACGCCGGCCGCTCGAATGCTCGCCGCCCGACTGTGCCGTAGTTACTAAATAAGAACTGCCACGGATCAGATGCACAGCGGTCAGTGGTGGGCGCCGCTGGCAGGTGCTGGACGGTGAAGAGAGGGGAAATAGAAGTCCAAAAAGGAGGAGGATGAGGAGGAGGAGAAGGAGGAGGAGGAGGCTTTTTTTTTTTCCTCGCTTGCGGCAGGCCGACAGCTGGCAACCCCGTGGGAAGCGGACCTCAAGCGCGAGAATGCGACTCCCGCTACCCACTCGGCGTGTAGCCGTCTTGTCCCCGGAGCGAAAGCAGATGGCGGCTTGAGGGGAAACCAGAGATATGGCGGCGAGCAGCAGACAGTATGCGTGTCGGCATCCGTGGCATGCCACTCTGTCCGCAACGGATCACGGTCAAGGCGCCTCTGCCGCATGCTCCAGGCTGGAGACTGCTGGGATTGTTTTGTTTCTTGGCTTCTGGCGTGTTTTAGTTTATCTCCATGTTTCTTCCTCTGGTTTTGCACTGACTGGGAATTATGTTTTTTTTTTTTTTTCGATTGCTTTCCGGAGGTCAAGATTGTTTAAACCTACGTAGAGCGTCTGTGCCTCGGTGCTTGGTTGCCCAGCTACACCATACGTATTTGCATGGCGCACACTGCTGTTTACTGACTTAATTGTATTTTGTTAGTAGGGATTCAGCAGAGAGGACAGGTGTTACAGCGTATACATACTTATGTCGGTATACTAGAATGTGTGATGATCACGATTTATTGGCATCCCTTTTGAAAACGGGCCGGTGACAAATGGGTAGTTTGAGTTACTCACGCATACTACGCATGCTTTCTGTTCTAGCTTTTTGAGATGCATCTCTTTAATCTTTCTCGCCTTCCTCAAAGCTTCTCTATCTATCTCGTACCGCTGCCTGTGCTTCTAACGGATGTCATCGTGTCAATTTCTTCCCTGATTTTTTTCCACTGATACTTTAAACGGGTCTTGCTTCTTGCTTATCGCGACTGCCGATCGCCTGACGCTTCCACCCATTTTAAACCTAAGCGCTGCTGGAAGGTGTACGTTACCTACGGGTCTCATTGGTTGAATCACTTCGCATTCCCATAGGATGTGCTGAGTGGTCCCCGGAGTTTTGCTGCGGCGTATGAACATGCCTCATCTTGTTGCGAATATTTGCTACGGTATGATTTTGTCCTTAGGCAACCAGCTCGAGCCTCTAATAGCGAGGCACTTCCCTTCGTGTTATCTTGCAGATTCTCCCTTCTGATTTCTTTCTTCTTATTCTTGTAAACCTGCATCACCTTTTTTGTTGCCATTCTTTCCATCTAATTCACTGTCTCTGTTTCTCTCACTTTCTTTTTGATGACTCCTGGTTGTCTATTCACACTTTCAATTACCCTCTACTTGGTTGCCTACTTTTCTTTACCTCTGCCTCCATTCCGTGTCCACGATTTTGAGGAACCGATACTTGTGCACTTTAGCCCGCCAGTTCTTCTCATCCATGTTTGTGAACCTTCTTTCAAAACAAATTTTGCTCTGCGCTTCTCTCACTTCAAACGAGGCCCAGCCCTGGGGCCCTATAACGTAAAACTATTCCAATATGTTTCTATTCCAATCTCCTGACGTCAAATTTGCGTAACTGCGAACGCAAGCACCGGGCGGTCACCCGCAGGGTTGTCTAAACAGACCAATCAAACGCTCTCCTCGTTCATAGGAGGTCACTTTTGTTTGCTTGAAAAACGAATAAAATTGCCTACACTGAGCGGCTTGTCGTATCTAATTGGCTGACAAGAGGCGAGGAGAACGCTCAAGTGGAGATGGATTCGATGGGGCCGAGCCACTGCACTGAAAGTCGATAACCGGATGAAGAGGGTGGTACCGGCGTCTACGATTGGTCGGCTTTCCTTTACTTAGCTTGCGGTGGCTGGTCGAAAATCGCGGCGGCATGCAACGGAAGCTCAGAAATGACTCTAAAACGGACCTTCAGCAAAGAAGAGTTGGCAGAATGAGGGGGTAAACGTGCCGAAAGTGCTCGAAAACGTTACACGGCCACGCAAGTAGGTTTATTATGCGCAAATACACCCATGCTCTCCGGTAGGTGCGAGTAGCCAGCATCTGAGCGATCGGCGGCAGCCATCTTCTATTCCTTTCGGGACGTGGCAGCCTGCGGCTATTCCGAAGAAAATTCAGTTTTGTTCGGCATATTAATGCATCTTTATCACGTACACGTCACTTTGACGCGGTGAGTTCTTGCGGTTTTGTGCCGTCGCGTGAAAGGCAGGTGAAGTGGGTGCAGCCCGAAAACTATTTACCAATAGGCGAGGGCTAATGGCGAAAAGGGGTCGAATCAGAAATAACTGTTTTCCTTTTTTCTGTCAAATCATGCATAATCAGTGTGTAGATATAATATCAGATGGGGAGGTATCGCGGTTTTCGTGACGTCGCGTGACAGACAGGTGAAGTGGGGGTGGTCGAAAAAAGTTTTTGACCAATCGTGGAGGGCTGATAGCAGAATTGGAATAGAAAAGTTTGGAATAGTTTTACGTTATAGCGCCCCTGGTCCCCATACAGTGCCTCATGGCTTTGCCCCGGGCTGCCAAAGCCAAGCGGCCTACCAATCTTTGCTTAACTTCCAACCCCGACAAGATATTCGATTTTAAGCACAAAATGGCATTTGCGAACGTTAGCGCTGGTAGCATTACTCCTTTTCAGATCCCACGCACCACCCCATGTATATATCGTGGCCCCATACTGGTCTATATGTTTCATTATTGCTGCATTTCGCTTCCCCTTTATTTTTAGATTATTTTGGTGGGTACTTGAGTAAGTCCTTCCTTAGTTTATGTATGCGCTGAGGTATTTATATGGTTTGACTATGGGTGTGAGTTGCTGTTAAATTGACACCGTATAATTACTCGTCCCTTCATTAAACATGACAATTCCCGGTTTCTCTGTGCTAAACTTAAGGTCTAGAGAATAGACCTTTATGGATAGCCTTCCTGGATAATTTAGGGAGCCTACGACAACGTAGATATGGAAGAGTTATGGGATATTCTCAAGCACGAAGGTATAGATGACGATTTTGTGGAGCTGCTGACGGAGATATATAGAGACAACCGAGTACGAATTGCACGGGAAAGGCGAAAATGTAACGAAGTTGTGGAAATTCACTAAGGACTGAAGCAAGGATGTCCGTTGTCTTCATTACTGTTCACGCTTTATGTTAATTACATAGAAAGCTGGCTAGAAAACTGTGAATTAGGGTTTTATTTATCATACATATGCGTAACGGTGCCACAGATGATCCCCGGGCTGATGCGTGCGGACGGCATAGAGCTACTGGCGGACAATGCAAGAGAGTTACAGACACTTGCGAATATGTGTGGCCACGCAACGACAAATCCAAGCTAGCTTTGTCGCTGCGCAGTGCCAGCTAGAGGGTGCCATATATATACCTGCACGCTCTTGCAACGTAGAGCAGTCTCTTTACCGGCTGAGCTTTACAAGTTTTTTTTTTTTTCCAGAGGACGAAACTGGAAGTCTTTTAGTGACCTCTGGCTTAAATGATTAAAAGAGCGGTTCAGAATGTCATGTCAACAGGAGTAGCGCCGTGTCAACATGACATAAGTGTGACAGTTATGGAGACGTCATGATCCGGAAGTCCACGCCAGCGGCAACCACCCTAGACTAAAGCGCTGCCCACAGCTGCCCACAGCTGCCGACAAGAAGCAATGCCAGGGGGATTGCATTCTGTATGGGGCCGCATGAGCCGCCTTTCCGTGTACGCAACAATAGAATGTGGCATTTCCTAGTGCATCACGGTTACACTACACGGCGGCGTTTTTTTCATGTGGTCCGAAAATTAAAAAGCCCGAGCCCTTGTCTGGCTAGTGCATTTCGCCGGTGTGTTGAGCGGAGCATACGCCACATCCCTCCCTTTTTCCTTCTCTCCCTGAATACGATACGACAGTATTCACATGCACCACGTGAGTGGAGTCGCTATAGTCTCAATCTATGCCCTCTTCCTGGAGCGTGAAGCCAAGCACACAGCAGTATCTGTAGCCCAAATAATCGTGAGCAATTCCACTCTGTGAGGGTGGTGGATGACCGGCGAAGCTGTTTAGCATACGGCACAGATGGGCCACAGAATTTTGAACATAGGTACGGACTCATTTACCGTTCAATCGCGTGTTCGAGGATACCGCCGCCCCGAGGAGCCAGAGGAAACTAGACACACATGACATTTCGACGACACCGCCAGCACGGGACAGCGGAAGGAAAGGAAAGGAGACGCGCAAGCGCTTGGAACGCCGACAAAGAGAGGTCGCGGTGCGAAAAACGCGGGTCAAAGTTTAGTATCTATCCTTGTCAGCTTAATATCGGAGATTAGTTGTATTTGGACCAAATATATCGAACTTATTTTTGCAAGTTAGCGGAGTGCATGAAGCCTTCTTCACCTGCGCCGCGGGTCGGCCCGGTATTGTACTATCTTCGGGATCGGCCTACGGTTTTTGGTCTACGGATATCGATCCGACGGAAACTAGCCATATCGCTGTAAAAACGTTGGGCTGCGTTATGTATCAGAACACATTCCAGAATAACTGCTCTCGTCCGCTTGCGTGCGACAATGTGTAACAGAATTTGTGGTCGCGCGCCCCATCATATGATTAGGCAAGACTCGCTGCAGGAGCCGCGACAACATTCAATATTTTCGGACATAGCACGGGCGCGGTGCCTCTTTCGCAGAGCGTCAAATCGGTAACAAGTGAGAATTCGTTGCGAAACGGTTGCCATCAATAACAAGAAAAAAAAACAATAAAAAAAACAAGATAGGCCTGGCACCTGATAATAGCCGCGTCTGGTGGCTTCTCGTTTACTGCCGTATATCTTTATACATGGCCGCAATGCGCTAGGAAGGCGCGTCGCATTAATGCGGCAGCAGAGGTTAGATTGACAGGGGTAAGTCGACTCACGCGGCGCACGTGAGCGCTGGTGTATATCGCATCGTTGGAGAGAGGGAAAGGTGAGAAGGCTGGGGAAGTTCCCACCCGTTTCGGACGGATGGTGACGCGCACCGCGTAAACGCTGTGGCGTATAGTTTTAACGATACGCGCCATTAAATGCGACACACTCTTGTCGCCCATATGTAAACGCGGCTCCCGTATATGTTTAGGACCACGCCACAATCGCGGGACTATGGCCAGTTCGATCGGGCTAGTGGCACGGTACGATTTCATCGCAGCAAGCGGTGCGAAATTGACAAGCACGCCAAATGAAGCACTCACGTCTCCTTGATCCCGTGCCCTAGTCAATTTCGCACTGCCCAACGGCAAGCACGGAAACAGTTGTGTCTGTGTAGAGCAACCCTAGCCCGGTTTTCAAGTCCAAAGAGTCCGCTGGTTCATAGATTCCCGAAGTTCTGCAGTATCGGACGAATGTAGTACGCACACTCCATGAATGCGACGGCACGCAACCCAATCGCGCAGCTTGTCTTCGATGGCACCTTTTACACGAAAATGGAAGATGCGGTTTACAGCTCCTGCTGAGCTTCACATTTGCGGTCCTAAACGCTATTTTGTTTTGGCACTTGTGGCGTGGGTTACCTTATAACGTATTTCTATATTGTAGAAGATGTGGAAGTTAAACTCGCACTAATGGGGTTTCACAAGGCGTGATTTGCTTGCATTTGCACGTGCGACGGTACGGGTCGTGCAAGTCTGGTTCCGTGCGTGCGAGTTTACCAGCATATATGTCCGTGCAAGCAAGCGTAACTTGTCACCCTTCCCGCCGTTATGCCCCGCAGAAAACAGCATTGCAATGTGTTTACGCCCTGAAGAAACCACCGTGCCAATAATGAACAGCCATCAGCAATTACAAACCAGCTGTGCGGAACGGGCAGACCACATTGTTTCAAGTTAATAACGGACAGTTGATGCGACCCACTATGCAGAAATCTACGGTTTCAACGTAGGCCCGTACTGCTTTAAAAGCACTAATGTGCTTTTCAGAACACACGGCGCTAATAAAAAAATTAGTGTATGCGAACTGACCTGTTTTCTTTTTTATCTTCTCTTGATTTCTCATCTTTCCTGCCCTCGCCGCATCGGCCTGTGCAGAGTAGCCAACCGGACACCTAACCTGGTTAACGTATCTACCTTTCACCTCTTGTTTTTTCTCTCTCTCTCTCTCTACTGTGTCAAAATCAGGAAGGGGCAAGATGTCGTTTTCCAGAGGATGCCTTCGTTACCGGGTTTTCCCTAATCTGATGACGAAGCTGTGTGCTCCACACATGAAAACGCGGAGCCCTAACTAATTCATTGTAAAACGTGAACAGTGCCCAAGAGTTTCGCTTTATATTTCAAAACGCCGGGCCGGTTTTATCTTGGAGATGAGCAATTGTCGGTTGTTAGCCGTAATGCGTCACGGGCTTGCAATCGCCAGCATGCATACCCCAAGGCAAGATCAAAATGGTAAAAAGTTACTTGCATAAAAAAGTCCACTATGCCATATAACAGTGTTACCTTGAAATGTTGTCTATGGCATGATAGAAAATAGCATGAACGCAAAATTTTAGTTAAACTACAAAAAAAGTGTGAGACGCAAAACAGAAGAAAACAGAAATGGTATGCGAAGGAAGAGCCGTACTTGTTTTTACAAAAAAAAATATTTCTAATGATGGCTAACTGTTAGATATCTGTACAGACCGCTGAAAACATTCACAGCTACCGTCCCATCTTCGACATTCAACGTCAGCGTTGTCGAAATTCATTAAGGTGTAGGTGATAGTTGTCAGCTTATGCTGCGGTCACACGGGATATTTTCGATCACGACTAAACATGATCAGAATCCAATTTACCGATCTCAATCGACTCTCTACCGCAGCTCGCGCGACAAGGCCAACGACAGTCGAGAAATACGGTCACAGTCTGGCTCGATCGAGACCTCGAGGGCCTGTGCAACAAGTGCAAAGATCCCGATTGCATGTCACTTCAGAAAGACCGCGCGAAATTCTTTATACTGCAGTCACACGGGACACTTTCAATCGCTATCCCGATAGGGAAGACAGTTTTCAATCGCGATTGGCTCTTTTGCGCGAGCTGTGAAAGGAAGCCACTCTACTTGGCGATGTATTAGAGCTCCCGAAACAAAACTCGTGAAGCTCTTGGTCTTACGATCTTAAACGGTGCATCTATGGAAAAGATGTAATCGAAGAAAACTCCGCTCGCAAACCGCAAGATGGTGTAATCCACATAACGAAAAGCAGAAACCAAATGTCGTGGGCACTTACTGCAGACGTGCTCTCGGTCTTGTTCCTTATGTATGTGTTCAATATCGATTCGGTATCAGTACGTGCCAAAGCTTATCCCGCACACTTACTAAAGGCCACAATAATTGCTTTTTCTATAGTCTTCATGTTGGAGTAGGTCTACAGCGTTTTATGTTACATTGCTTCCTACGCTGCATCATCCTCTCTCTCTCTTCCCTTATTACAGATTTCTTGAGCGTTACAAATTCTCCGGTCTTCTCCGTTAAGGCTTCTCCAATCTGCCGCCATTAAGAGCATATAGAGTCTATGTGCAGAACGTCGGCGCTGGCTGGCTGGGCATGACGCTAGCCCGCAGGTGTACTCTCAAGTGTGGGAAAAACGGCAGGTGGAGCAATGATGCACGGAACCACTGAGCCCCTTCTTCGCCTCCCCTCACCCCTCCCTGTCCCTGCCCCTACTCCTGGTTCACTCCCAGTTATGGTCCCGCTATTGGCGTCATGTACGGCGAAAGTGCGGCAACAGCTGCTGACCGACTTCGCGCTTCGCTGCCGCTAATGAGGAGGTTGGACGGAGCGTCGGGGGTGACAGGGGGCGCTTTTTTACACGCCCTTTAACGGACCGCCCAATGTGTACTGACCTATAAACGGCACAAAGCTCGGAAGTTTTGGCGTACACGTTTTGTACGACAGCGAAAATGCAGACCATGAGATTACTGCAGCGCGCGAAGATGGGTACTTTGTGGGCTTCTTTCTTTCCATGTTTTTTTTTTTTTTTGAGAAATGATTTTATTAAACATCAGCTGCACTTAACCCGTATTTCGGCTTGCTGAGCTGGATAAACTGAATAGGCGGGCATTAGCGCCACACATCGCATTGTCAAGAGGTCCGGTTAATTAAGAAAAAGTACCAATTAAGGATTCTCATTATTCACTTTAGGGCACATGCCCCGATGGCGAAATTAAAGTTGAGCAGTAGTGAAGCAATGTCTACTTAGCAAAACACATAAAGCCAACTGGCAAAGACAACGAGGAAAGCATAGGGGGAATAGGGAATATTACTTGTTTCTTTAATTGAAATGCAGAAATCATAAGTAAATGAAAATGAAAGTGACCCACCGCGGAGCCGTAGTGTCTGTGTATAGTTGTGCTGCTAAGCGCGAGGGTGCGGGATCGAATCCCGGTGGCGGCGGCCGCGTTTCAATGAAGGCGAAATGCAAGGACGCCCTTGTACAACACATTGCGTGCACATTAAAAAAACCCGGGTTGTCAAAATTATTGTGGAGTTCCTCACAACGGCGGGCCTCATATTTATACCTTCTTTTCCGTGCGCAAAACCCTAGAATTTAATGCAATTTTACGTGGAAACTGGATGCAAAACCAACTGGCCGTAGGTGGAAAATAAACCCACGTCTTCGCATTACGCATTCCCGTCCACTTTTGCTTCGTGGCTCTGGCGTTGGGCTGCTAAGCACGAGGTTGCGGAGTCGAATCCCGGCTACGGCGGCCATATTTCGATGGGGACGTAATGCGAAACACGCACCCATCGATTTAGGTGCGCGTTAAAGGGCCACAGGTAGCCCACACTATTCCGGAGTCCCCCACTACGGCGTGCCTGATAATCAGAATGTGATTTTGGCACGTAAAGCCCAATAAATCTTTGTAATTTTGGGTATTTAAGTGTGCGTATTAGACTTAACACTTGTATTGTTATATGTAATGGTGGATGGAATGAGGGTCTGTAGAAGAGGAGGAGGACCACGAGGTATAAAGGCAGGGTTCGGGTGACTACGTTTCTTATATATATCCGAAGAGAAAACGTAGAACGCCAACCCAGGGAAACAGCCAAATAAAACGGACGAAAATACTGATGCGGCCGTTTCCTGAAGAGGTTATGTTTTATTCTGGAGAAGAAGGCCGAATGGGGAGAATGCGTCTTAGCTATGCAGGTGCGAGCACCGTTGAACCGGCGTCGAGATGCGTAGATACAAAGGCAGAGGGAGGTTTGTAAGCTGACCGGCTTGCACGGTCAAAGCGGACCAAAGGAAGAACATTACTGAGAAGAACTGTGCGGATAGGGAAGCCTGGAGGATACTGCCACTGTCCAAATTTAAATATTTCTTTCGGGTGCTATTTCTCCTCAACATCGCATGTCGTGCGTTGCGTGAGAAAATAATTATTTGAATATCTCTCGTACATTAAGGGATAATGAGACAACCACCAAAACGTACCTAAGTGCTAAAAAGGAAACCTATACGGGTTCCTCGAAAGAAAAGCTTCGCACTTGAAGGAAAAATCGTCCATGTGCGGGGCTCAAACCCGGGACCACCGCCTTGCCGTGGCAGCCGCTCTTCCATCTCAGCTAACCAGGCGACTAGCAGAAAGCAGTCGAAGTCGAATTTCTTTCGAGGAACCCGTATGGTTTTCCTTTGTAGCACTTAGCTATGTTGTCTCATTATGCCTTTGTTAATTACTTTTCTCTACCTTGCGAGATTCCGCAGATCTATTACGTCAATATCTCGTACATATTTCTATGTGGTTTCGAAGCTTTGAAAATTTGCACGTTTGCATCTTTGTGTAGTCGCCAAGTAGAATACTAGGGAAAGTTCAGTTATGAAATGTGCCAGTGATCGGGAGCAGGAACTTACGCTCTACACGAATGCTAATCTATTGTTAAGAGGCAGTTAGGTTCGAGGATCCTCAAAAAGGAAGTAATATTCCAGAATTAGTGCACGAAGCAGCGTTTTAGCACTTGGTGCTTTATGACCATAACGTTTACGAAAATTTTGCTTGTTAAAAGCAGTGGATACGATGCGCTCGAGATCTTTCACGCCGATTAGATTCTCCGAGAAATATAGACCAAAGTGTCGTAGAGACATTTATGAGCGGCCGATTATATTAAGCAGTAATTTGATTTCATTGCAGACCGCTTACGAGAAAATGTGTACGAACAGGCACACATTCCATTTCGCACAACACCTTCGGATGCTATCTATGTCAAAGACAGGCAAAAAAAAAAAAAAAAGAGAAATTATGGAGATCCAACGCACATCTTGGAATCTGTCTGAAGCAAAGCGTTCGTGAAGCCGGTAATTTAAATGTTCCAAACATTTCCCATTTCATTCTTGCGTCTCTGGCGCAAAGGAAAAGGGCGCGCGGTCCTGAGCAGTCACGTACTCTTGCCGCGCCACGTGATCACACTCGTTGATCCTCTCGAAAAGCTAGTTAGAGCATTGGCCCAATACAAGTACACGAACGGTCTTGGCCACCCGACTGGGTGGCGTTGCTGGATGAATCTGGGAAACTGCAAGCAGTTTTGATGTGAACACTACCTTTTGCATGCAAGTAGTGTATCGATACTTGCTTTGTGAAATATAATTTTGCTTTACAAGCGATAAAAAAAAAAAGTGGTTCTGGCCTAATGGAGTATCTGGCTGCAGTTCGAAGGTCGATTCCGCCATCGGGCACGTACTTCAATCTTTTTCTTTTTTTTTTTAAGTATGAGATATTCGGCAAGACAGTGGCACCATCCTGCAGCCACGGTCAGAAAAGTCCGAGAGGGTCCACAAAGAAAACTTCGCTTTACTACGTCTCGCCCATCTTGGATCACTACGTAAACCGCGCAGTAAGCTGTGTACTGTCTCGCATTGCTCTAAAGATTGTGCACAATATCATTTCGGTATATAAAAAGCACATAAGGCCCAGGGAAGGATTCCCAAGTCGCCCCCTGATGTGGCGCTGCCGCTGGTGGACTCAGTTCCATTTATAGGGAGCTCGTTCATCTAGGCTGATAAAGAATACACAGAGACAAGATTATTGATCCATTAGTAAGGACAGTTGAGTAGTGTACATGGAAATATTTTTTATATAAAAACTGCTTGTGCGCACGCTCAGGTCGAGAGAAGAGATATAATAATAAAATTCGTTTTGTCGTACAAGAACGACAGTACTTAAGTTCATGTCGATTTGCCGTAAAGCGTTTTTTGTTATTCTAGTATCTCGTTATTATAGCTCTAAATACAACGATAGAATGGCTGTAGCACCCAAAAGTTGGCGAAATCGGCCTGTATAGTGCGCGAGTAAATTTGTGGCCCTCGTCTTGCGTGTCGATATACGTACATTTCCGAGAGTAGTCAAGCCATCGTTGACATATTAGATAAATATATATGCAAGGTTATGCACGTACCCCCACATAGTATGCCTGCGTGACACACGATGGGATGTCATGAGAAGCGCTAACAGATTTATTGCGTAAAGCATTTTCCGGCACGATTATACTAAGAACTACACAAGGCGCATGTTTGCGAATAGACTCAAGTTTCAGAATGGTTCG
This sequence comes from Dermacentor andersoni, assembly GCF_023375885.2. NCBI lineage: Eukaryota > Metazoa > Arthropoda > Arachnida > Ixodida > Ixodidae > Dermacentor > Dermacentor andersoni. The sequence goes on from NC_092822.1 coordinate 79,930,125, forward strand.
CCAATGTGATAAGGTGCCAACACGGAATGGAACTATTGAAACGACATGATTTTTCAGGTGGCCCTTACTTTTAAGCCCCCAACCATTAAGTTCGGGATACCTACCTGGTCTTCGCCAATTTTCGTAATGCCGAAATGTCCGCGACACGACACACGTTGACAAAGTTTAACACGTGATTTAATGGTACTATACCAGAGGCCCTTAAGCCTCAAGAATATCTTATGTCCATGGCCAACATATTCATTGCAAAGACGAAGAACGGTAATGGCGCTCGAAATATTTCTAATTAAATTAGATTATGGGGTTTAACGTGCCAAAACCGTTTTCAGATTATGAGGCACGCCGTAGTGGAGGACTCCGGAAATTTCGACCACCTCGGGTTCTTTAACGTGCACCTAAATCTAAGTACGCGGGCGCTCTCGCATTTCGCCCCCATCGAAATGCGGCCGCCGCGGCCGGCATTCGATCCCGCGTCCTCGTGCTCAGCAGCCCATCACCATAGCCACTGAGCAACCACGGTGGGTCGAAATATTTCCAGAGGCGAGCGATGTTCTCCGAAACTCTCGAGTCGACAATTTATCTCTGATAAGCTCACTCTATGTGTTTCATGTGGCCCGTCTTTGGCTCACTCAATGCATGGATTCATGTGCCTTTGTTTGAACTCATTCAATGTTTTCTGTTGTGCCCTGACTTTAGTGTGGTTATGTTACTGGGCATTGTGTTGACTTTAGTGCACTTACGTGAATATACTTTGTGTTGACGTTAGTGTACTTAAGTGACTGGACTTTGTGCTGCTGTATTTCTGAGTTGACTTTCCGTTTTAGTGAGGCTTTAGTGTACTTATGTGGATGAGCTTTGTCTTAGTGTGTTTGTGAGCAACTTCTAAACATGATATAAAAAAATGACACTGCCTTCTACTCTCAGTCACTAATGGATGCGGATGGCAAGCTACTGTAAGATTAAAAAAAGCCGTTGAGAACGCAGTTTGGCCATGAAGACCTGGCTTTCCATGCTGCCATTCGACTGCTGTTTCGTCAAAGTCTCCGAAAAGTCAGTAAGTTGGTGGACGAATAAAGGACGCGACAGCCAGAGAAAATCTATTGCTTAATCTAAGTTACACCGGACTGATTCGCAATAGCCAAAGTATACTGGCAATGATGAAGGAAAGTAGCTAGCTAGGAAAAGGACACTTTCGCCGTCACTTCACAGCCAGGTGAAAAATATTCAGAATTACCACTACAATTCCGTTGTCCGGGCTCCATGTCAAAGATTACATTAAATTTCACAACATCGACCGAGGTATAATATTCGCCCCGCACTTAAGCAGTTCATGAATATTAATAAAAATAAATACTGAGGTAGTGCCAAAACCACGATATGATTATGAGGCATACCATAGTGGGGGACTGCGGTTTAATTTCTACTATACCTGCGGTTTTTAATGTGCATCCAATGGACAGCACACGGGCGTTCTTGCATTTCGCCCCCCGCCGAAATGTCGGCGTGCCGCGGCCGAAATTCGATCCCGCACCCTCGGGTTTAGCAGCGCAGTGCCATAGCCACTGCGCCACCACGGCAGCTTTGATGAACAGTAACCTAATATATTATATAACAAACAGGGAAACTTGAGAACTGACGTGGAGCATAGGCCTATAGCTATTACGTGGAAGTGGCGTTTTACATAGACATAAGTTTGCTTTGTTTCCACGGCCTTATTCTGACTATTGTCATAAGTAAAGCGGTGAATCTGTACACGCTATTTGCATAAAGGATACTTGAAAAGCATGTTCAGGCTGTGCACAAGTTGCGTGAGCATTAAACCAGCATTTCGCGCCGCAAGTGTCAAGTATTTGCGCGTTGCCGCATCATTTTAGCTTGCATGCGGGTGGCAAATTCATTCTTTGTCTTTACTATTGCTGAATTTGATTTTAATGACATAATTTTTATTTACGTGATATTCACGTTGTCTATGCGCTCGCTAAATGCTTTCTGAAGTAACGTACACACGTCGTTCATGCAGGAAAAATCTTGTACTTTCTTTCCAGTGACGCTCGAAGGCTGAGCTGCGTTGTCGGCGAATTCTAGCACAACAAATTGGTTGCCAAGTGATCTTTTGTTTATGTCATTAAAGATAACTTCACCTGGTACAAATCTGCAAACAGTGAACAGAAGAGAGCATTCTCTTTGGCAGGAAACATATCACCCACGAGGAGGTTAACTCTTCGTAGCCAAAAAGCTGAAGCTTATTTTTCTCTTTAACCGCTTGGAGCTCAGCAAATATTCTTCTGTGTGTGATCTCCACCCTGGCAGTACCATATACGTGTCAAGTGCTGGTACAATCATGCTCTGTTGTTTAGGACCTGCATTTGTTTCCACATCACCAGCAAGCAACATAAGTATACCTAAGACACCGTCAGTGAGCCCAACAAGAAAATTTTACAGCCTAATACAACAGCACGCAATCTGTCGGCTCGCCGACGCGATAACACGCCGTTATGAGCAACGTAGGTATTTGAGATGTTGTAGGTTCAAACATGGACAAGGAGATATTGTAAGTTTATGGAGACAGCGATTATCGTTTACTGACGGCCGCTTGAATGAAAAACACGTAAATAATATCACCACCTCCACAATGTATAGTTCTGTGTTGTCAGAGCAAGATGTACGTTCTTGCAGAGCTTTGATTTCCGCATGGAGCAGGTAAATACGCCGTAACGCAAGTCATGCCATCGTCTCTATAGGCTTGCAATGGTAGCATATATTGGAGCCAGTGGTTGGTTTCGGTTCAGCAAACAGCGATTTTGTTCAAAGGTAAAGAAAAGCGTGCATGCTAGGACCTGCACAAGGGACGCATCGTAAGTTGGTGGCAGCAGCTGTGTCATGCCTTTTCTGACATTGTTTTTCTTTTGCTTTCTTGTACTTGGAAAGCTTGACCTATTTGTTATGCATTGTTTTGTCACTTCTTAGAGGTTCCTTTTGAATGTTTGTCACTCATTATTGGACAGGCCTTGCACTGTCTAGGAATTTGGTCGATTAAATGTCGATAGATTTGCGACAATAGTGAACTGAATACTGAATAAGAGGGATGGAGTTTAAATTTTTTAGGTTGAAAATGCCCCTGATTTGAGCATTTTGTTATGCCTGCGCTTGCTCCAACGTTCTTTTATTTTTCCTCATAGTCCCGACGTGTTGATCATTTCTCGTTGCGTACAAGACGCCACCGGGCTGCTTTGAGAGGTAGCGCAGCGTTAACAGCTTTAGTCCATCCGCAAAAACCAAGACATTTGATGACGGCCTTCCACAGAACTCGTGAATAAGGAAGGAGAGCATATATCGGAGACTACAAGGAGCTGAGAGTTGTGGCGCTGGGTGGGACCGCGCACGATGCTCTTACCTCCCATACTAAGCCACAAAAATGACCACGTTGCGGGAATCTTCAAATAAGGAGCTAGTAGCCAGAATTGTCATATATGGAGCGATGGAGTTAAATTAAACTTATGCATGTGTGTGCTAAGCGAGACATCGTCTTATTTCCCATCTTTCACTGAATTGAGCATCCCCAACGAAGCGGCTCACCGCGTTGCTCGAGGCCTCACTCACCGAGCACCATCGGAGAAAGAGCCCCCGCGGGGTACTGCAAACGTCTGCGCGTGGGAACATCGTATGACCAGGTTCCACGACATCACGACACACTACCAGTTACAAAGACGCGTATACCCATTTCCTCACGCTAGGTTAGACAGGACGCAAGCAGTACACTTCAGACAATTACAAACGGATTCTTACAGAAACCCCAGACTCATGCACGCCGTGTATCCCGACATGTACCCTACAAACAGATGCACATAGTGTGGCGAGGTTGCCACACTTAATCGCATGTTATGGGAAAGTTAGCACTTAACAAACCGGGCAGTGCCGACGTCTCCGTCTCTTCCACCACCAGCCTCCGCTCGCGCTGGAAGACCGCACTGCTCAGCTGGGACCTGACAGCACAACTCTGGGCCGTCCAGCGAGCTGAGGAAGCCGCTTCGAGACATGGTCTAGGAACCGCGTCCGCGGCGGGTGGCCAGACCCACTAAAAAGACGCCGGACTCAAATCTTATTAATTTGAAAATAAAGTTTACGGTCTGTCCCGAGACCGATATTGTGCTTTTCAGTGTCTAAGCATCCATTGTCCTGAACTTTCTCTTGATGTTAGGGGCGCTTAATACGAATTTGTAGAGCTGCACAAACCAAGACGGCACTTCGAAGCTTTAAACATTATGGAACACTTTCAAGCTGTCGCACGAATAAAACGCTCCTGCTTTGTTGCGACCATTCGGTAATAACGAGAGAAATCGTCGACTGACACACACACGACGTGAAGAACGCCGTTTCACGAACAGTCTTTTACACATTAAGGCTGTTCAGGTACTCGCTGTTCTCCATTGGAAGGGCAGAATATCGCTTGTAATGCTTTTGCTACAGGCGCACTGCTATTATGGATAGCAGGACATTTCGTCGCGTGTGGCAACGAATAACACAGTCGCGGTCCAGCAGTGACAGCGAGACTTGATTGCCGCTCGCGCGTTTACCTACCGCAGTGTCCAGCGTCCGGTATTCGGACACAGCACGTCGCAGCCTCATCAACGGCGATGCGATTCGGCGCATCGACCTCGGCCCGTGCATACAGCCGGAGGAGAGATAGCGCGCGGGCCACCATCGACGCGGGCGCGTCCCGGTGGTCCGCGGTCTTGGCAGATGACGAGGAGGACGATGCGATTGCCAGCGGGTGGTGATCGCTGCGCGTGCATTAAGACGGCGCCAGCGAAAGAAAAAAAAAAAGGCACGTGCGCTGAGAGACAGTGGAGTGTGCGCATTTTCCTCGGCAAAACGGAGCACTGGCTTCGCGTAGCGTGCTTCGAATGGCCCCCGCACAGGGGTAAAACGCCCACGTCGAGAGCCACTGGCAGTCGCGGTGGTCCGAGCGCACGCGCGCGCGCGCCCTTCTTAATTGCTTTGCGTCGAGAACGCGTAGGACCTCGACGAGGTCCCGCCCTGAAGTTACGCATACTCTGCGGCATATCGAGGAATCCGGGGGACCGCGGATCCCGCCCGGACGGGCTGCGCCATTTTTCGGGCACCTGCTGCGCTGTCGCAAGGAGCCGATTAATAAAGTGCGGCGGATAGCTCGGTGATTACGCGGCCTTTTGGGGAGATAGCGCGAGGAGCTTACGCTCCGGCGCTCGTTGTTTCTGGCTTTTGTAGCCGGTGCGGAGTAGGTGGGGACAGGCGAGCTGCATGAAAGCTGCATGGTGAGGGCTATTAGTGGCGCGTGGCGCCGGCGGCTTTTGAGGACTCAATGGAGCGATTCAATTCAGCGACACGGTGGGTGGGCTTCTCCTTCTTCGCTCGGTGCCACAGAGAACGAGCGCGCGGAGCGGCGAGAGAGAAAATGGGGAGAGGTATGTATGGAGTGCTACTACATCAGATGGCCTAGGCTCTTTCATGCCTGCGACAGGGTGTCCCCAGCCCATAGGGCTGTCACATTGTCAGTATTAGAGATACTTTATTTCTGAGATCTCCAAAGCATTTGGAATATCTGGCAACAAGCGTAGAGCACCTATTGGCGCTGCATTTTTTTTTTTTTCGTAAAACACGCCCTTCTCGTCGAGCACTGCAACTGCGGAAATGTGCATTATGGGTCATGCGCGTCATCGGCTAAGGGTGACCATATTTCCTAGGTATACTTTGTGGCGCAAAATACATTTCTGGAAAAGGGACAGAAGAAAGGGAGAAGAAGAAGTCCTTTTGGTGACCATATTCATTGATGGACTGAATAATTGATCGAATAATGGATTAACTTTGTTTCGCAAAAGATTGATCATAGGATAAAGAAAGGTTTAAGAAAGAAAAGAGAGGGCTCTTTGATTTCTGCATTATACTAAGTCAATGCCGATGCCTGGAGCTACGGCATCAATGAAGGTAATCATGGGGAGATGTGGCAGGATGCACGTAATAGCCACAGTAGTTTGTAAAAGCTTAAATATGCGTGGCTAGCATGGTTACAGCATAGGTGGCTCGTTTCGAAGGTATTCCATCTGACGCTTATTCTGGCGGTGTTACCTAACTCAGTTGAATTATTATTATTATTTTTTTTTTTGATGCAGTATACTTTCTCTTGACAGGTGGATAGTGTGTTGTCGAGAAACACTGCAAAACCAGGCGCGTCTCAGTGACTTAGAAAAAAGAAATCGTAACTGAATATGTTGGTTTTCTTTAGCTGCCACGTGATCAGGGTCGGACCGCCAAGAATGAGAGAGCGGGAGAAGGATTTATTAGAGATTTATTAGAGAAAACACAAAGAGGTCAACCTGATGTAGTAATCATTTAGACTCTGCTCAGAGGGAAGGAGAAGAGGCGAAAGAGAAATGTGGGGCGAGTGGAGAGGAGGATAGACAGTAGGATTTTTGTTACGGGTTTCATACATTTGCGGATAAGGCAAGAGAGGACGATAAAAAGGCCCAAGTGAAGGATTCAGCTGAAGCTGCAGTGTGAAATATAGTGCTGTGTTATCATGGTGTGGTCTCGCCGTATCAATATTTCGTGTTCGAAGGGCTTCACTTACAGCCTTGAATCTGGGCCTGTATGTATGGCATCGCAATCGCCATTGTCATGAGCTCATAAAGCGGCTGCATCTGCTTGGCTTCTTCCAATGTTACCGCATTGAAGTTGGCAGCCGTTTAAAGAACATGTCATACCGTTTCTGAACTGCCCTATTGCAAACATCTCTTCTTTGCGCGACAAGTTCTTCGTTGGGTCCCCGACGTAATACAGATAGCATCCAATGGAGGGCAGCTATATATAGAATCGCAGAATATAGACCATTTCCGGGGCATTTCCGAGATAACCCTGTAATGTCTCATGAATTATGTATGCCACGCTGTTTTACACCACAGAATTATGGTTCAAGTACGGGAAACATGACGCATAGCCTACAGTAGCGTTATTCATATGCCGGAAAATATTATCGGTCTTTGATTGTCGAGTATAGACCAATAAATTAATAAATAATTGCTGTACTAAATAAGTTACAGCTTCTTCACAGCTTATTTTCCTGAAAATGTACTCTTGATGGCCAGAAATAAAGGCGAACAAATTGTTTTACTTTTTGTTCATGTGGAAAAGTGCTTGGGCATCCTGGGGCAAAGAATTGAAGTGCTGCACGCATGGCTGCAAGATCGGCAGCCGTCGTTGATGTCAAAAGCGTAATTCTAATTTGAACTCAGTATATACAAGAATTCTCCAATAAAGACGGGAGACTGATGCTACGAAACTTTGATTGCTTGAAATTATAAATTGGTACTTTTGTTCATTTGCGTGTGCTCAGCACAAAGTTAGATGCACGCGCCGCACAGTTTCTACCAATCCTATGGTAACGTCAGTCAAGCCATCATTTGCCACCTTGCTAATATCGCCTCCGATATGTGTTAGCTGTGCCTTGCTGCATGTGTTATTTCATGTCAGAGCAATATTATTTTGTTTACCGATCCTCGAAGCATCACAACGATCTTCTTACGTGTCCTATCCCTATTGCAAAAACCAGCGTCTTCCAGTGACTGCCAGTGTGAAACCAACGCGTTTTTTGACACTGGGTCGCACTGGGGACGCTGGGAGTCACTGGGACACCAGTGGGAACACTCGATAAGAAATGGGTAACACTGGAGGACAAGCTGGTTTCATTGCTATGACGCTGGGGCGCACTGGTTCGTGCTGTCCACGCGCTTGTTCTCGCTGCAGTTCACTGGCTCGCACGGAAAACTGCACTGGTTGTGTTTGTGCCACGCCGGTTCCAGTATGGAAGGTACAAACATTCCATCGCTAGATACTAATATCTTCTCCTAAACAACCCGCCGTGGTTGCTCAGTGGCTGTGGTGTTGGGCTGCTGAGCACGAGGTCACGGGATCGAATCCCGGCCACGGCGGCCGCATTTCGAAGGGGGCGAAATGCGAAAACACCCGTGTACTTAGATTTAGGTGCACGTTAAAGAACCCCGGGTGGTCGAAATTTCCGGAGTCCCCCACTACGGCGCGCCTCATAATCAGAAAGTAGTTTTGGCACGTAAAGCCCCATAATTTAATTTTTTTTCTCCTAAATCAGGCTATATCTTCGGGACATAAAAGTATGTTTCGTGTCCCAGCTTCGAATAAAGGTGCGTGATTACGCACCTTTCATGGTTCATGTTCTGTTTACAGGTATGCATACGTAATATTTGACCCTAAATATCACTTTCGTTTCTTTTGCATTTCCCTTTGGACTGGGCGGATAGCTATATTCTGGACAAAATCACACAAGTGCAGATGACGCCTCGTTCTTTAGTAGTTTGTAAGGAACCGATGACTCTGAGTTGTCGCTGTGGTAGCAATGTTGTGGAGTCGACGCGGAACGCAGAAGTCGTTCGGACGCGTTCGAACGGATTCCCAGGAAGCCTGCCGCTGATTGACATTATCGCACCGATAACAAAGCTGAGGCGATTCGAGCACTTCCGCTTTCCCTAGTGTACTAAAAAATTATAGATAGAAGGGTCTATACACATATTTACACATATTTATACACATAATACACGTAATTTACACACTATACGCACAATACACATATTTTAGCGATCGCCCGGTACCAGGGCCAAGATCGTTCCCTTCCACCAGCGCCTACTCTCTTTTTTAGATGCCCGTCAGGTTGTGCGCCCAACAACAGGAGCTCGGGGGACGCCGCACTTGGCACGCATGCCGCAGTGCGGCGCCACAGGCTGACACCATCTTCTTGCTTGTTTTTGATTTGCTGATTTTTAAACCGAAAGCTTTACTGGCTGCGAGCTCGCGATTTCGCCGTGGCGGTGCTCCGAGGAGGCACATGACGTCGCAACGCGCACCTTGCCGCGGATATTTCTCTCTCTCTCTCTCGCTCCCTAGTCACTACTGCGCATGCGCCACTAGTAGCAGCGAGCCACAGGTGCTCCGCCGCTGCGCAGCGCCGCGCCTTTACTCCGCCGCCGTTTGGTATGACGTCACACCGCGTTCCTCGTCGTTACGCTCGCCTCCGCTCGCTTCGCCAGCTGCGTCGCATGCCTGATAACATGTCGGAAGATATTGAAAAGGAGAGCTCGCGTGCGCCGCAACCACAGTTGAGGTGGCAGTATGGCCGGCGACAATTCTGATAAGCAGGGGGAGGCCTGGAACCGATATCGGAACGAGATTAAGACGAAACGAATCGCCCAGGAAACACACGAACAGTGCGCCGAACGACTGGCTAAACGCCGCAACATAGCTAGACAACCAGAATAACCTGGACTTGCAATCAAGCTTAACCAAGGCTAACCATGCTATGCCTTAGCTTTTGCTGCGTATATATATGTATGTGTATGTGCGTGTGTGTGTGTGTGTGTGTGTGTGCGTGTGCGTGCGTGTGTGTGCGCGTGTGTGTGCGTGTGTGCGTGTGTGTGTGTGTGCGTGTGTGTGTGTGCGTGCGTGTGTGTGTGTGTGTGTGTGTGTGTGTGTGTGTGTGTGTGTGTGTGTGTGTGTGTGTGTGTGTGTGTGTACCTCAAGGTTAAAGAACGGCATTTCTTTGACATGGAACTAAGTATTTGTAAGGCACTGTATTGGATTTTGAAGTAGGTGTCAAAGGAGGGCTTCAATCATTCTATCTAGGCCTGTTATAAATGGTGCGACGCGTGCATTTTACTTATAGGGAAGCATATAGAAATTAGTACAAGTGGCAATGAGTAATTTTCAGAAATAAAGATTTCTGGGCAGCAGTCTTTCTTTGTTGAACAACCCTCATATTTTGCTTGCACAAATAGTGAACTAAAGTACGTGACCGATCAATCTGGGGTGTAAACATGTAGGCGGTCACTGCGTACGTCGGACACTAGCAGTATTGTTGCCTACTTGAATACTCCCGACGACATTTGTGCCTTCTTCTTGATGCCTGGAAAGGTCAGGTATATTCGCGGTGGATGTAGGGATCACAGAGGCAGCGAAGGTCATATTGTAGGGAAGTATAATTTGAAGGTAGCGATGTTCCCTGAGTAGTCAGGAGACGGCTAAAACTGGTATGCGGCTTAGTTGTCGACAGGAAAGCAACATGGCGAAAATAAATCCTTGAGACATATCCAATGTGCACTCTTAGAGCGTCGACTGCAATGTACGTTGCTATCGGGTGGTCAGGCACCATTGCGATAGGCGCTGCTGTGAATACACACTTGGGGAGGCCTAGGCACCGTGTGCATGTAGATGTATGGCAGAGTTAATACGCGTTCGTGCGTTTGTGAACGTGAGTGAGCGTGTATGACAATGCGCGCTGTAGCTATCAAAGAAGAGTGTGAATGGTAAAAAAATTGTTCGTGCGTTCTATGTAAGCGTCCTTTTTTCAGAACGCTGCAATAGTACTTAGACATGTAGAACGCGGAACGTCTGCCTTTGTGTCATCGTTTATTTCGCCCCATTATAGTTATTGAAATTAAACGTTTTGACGCGTTTGTTGACGTTTGTGTGTGTATCATAATCATTTCAAGGCGCGAATTGCCACAAATGGAAAGCGCTTGCTACGCGACTCGGACGATGACCTAGTTTTTTGTGGAACGAGAGTAGGCTGGAGACTTTGACAAAAACCCTTTCTGCGGTAAAAAGAAATAGTGTGTTTCAAGGGAAAGGCGTGCTTGCAAAGAGCAGGATGTAGAGCCGGTGTAATTAAGAGCTGCGATTCCCTTACAAAAGCCGCAGGAAAGACTTCAAGGTCAGGCAACGAGTTATCCTGTCCCCGGACGCATCGACTCCTGTAGTGGCTTGGCGCCTATTGCTGTGGTTTTTCCGGGGCCCCTATCACTCGCCTGCCTGGTGATCCAATATCTGCCGTTTGATTGTCTGCATTATAGAGTGCTGTTGGTCGAGATAGTTGGGGCCTGGTCTTCTATGCTTGCGTTGACTTGTATGCCGCCATTAGCGAGCATGTCTGGTCTGAAAACAAATCCGGACTGAAGATGACAAAAAAATAGTACTTGTCCGGTGTGGTGTAGGCTGAGAAGGCAGTAAGAGACGGTTCAGAAGTTCAGCGGCAGGAAGGTGCTTTTATATTTTTTAGCTTTTAAAGGTTCTTTGGACTTGGTCAACGTCATGGAAAACTGGCTGAGCGTTGGACATGCAGAGCGTTCAGTTAAATGCGAGGTGCAGCGGTTGATAACAAGACCTGGAGCAGCCTCATAAAACGCTTTTCATCTGAGATAACAGTGCCAGCCATAGCTTAGCTTAATGTTGGAGTGCAGGGCTACGCGAACACAAAGACAATCGGAAAGACGTCGTTTTGCGTTTACCACTCAAAGGCTTATGTGGAATCTTTCCGGCAGAATACTTGCTTTGCTTGGTAGGAAGGAGGGGGGGCGGGTAGTCTCGAAGATATCGCAGCGATAGTAGGAAACGGTGCCACGTGCATCAAAGCATATGGGGCCCACGTAACAGCTCGTAGCTACGTAGTGGACCATGAGGGGCACCGCAGTAGATGGCTGCCGATTATATCTTGAGCACCTTGGTTTTTTTTTTATACCCCGGACTCAAAACAGGGCGTATAAGAGTCATTTCCAGCCTTGTCGTAATGTGGCCGTCACGGCCTGTCATCGAACGCCTGACAATCTGTGAGCAGCAGAATTGATGCCGTCGCTTCACAAGTGCGGCGGCCACTAGTTGCATTAAGCCGAACATCTTCCTGCAATACATTTGGAGAGATAAGCGAAAAAAAAGAACAGAACGAAATGCACTTCACTGTGCACCGAGCAACGTGAGAACACGTTCGTTTTAACGAGCTCTGTCATAAACCCAGCGGGAATTACCGATTGCGCAACAATATGACAGAAGTTTCCGCGATACCATTAACAAATCTTTGCTGCCCTTGAATATAGAACATATATAGGAAAACTGCCAATATTATGAAGTTGAATTAAGTGCGCAAACGGTTTAGAACAAGAGAACAGAAAACTGGGCGAGTGAAGGTTAGGTCTTGTATGTTGTCATGGTTGTTGCTTCCTTGGCGGGGCAAAACATCCACAATGGGTTGTTTTTTATGTAATTTCATTCAAGGGCCATTACCATTTATGCCAGCTTCTCGAAAATTGCTTGAAGCACGAATAGTGATACAATGTTTGGCCATTTATGATAAAAATTAAAAATTAAATTATGGGGTTTTACATGCCAAAACCACTTTCTGATTATGAGGCACGCCGTAGTGGAGGACTCCGGAAGTTTCGACCACCTGGGGTTCTTTAACGTACACCTAAATCTAAGTACACGGGTGTTTTCGCATTTCGCCCCCATCGATATGCGGCCGCCGTGGCCGGGATTCGATCCCGCGACCTCGTGCTCAGCAGCCTAACACCATAGCCACTGAGCAACCACGGCGGGTATTTATGATACTATATGGCTAATAAAGATAGCTATTAAGGGTCTCCTCACCAAGGCCCATAGTAAACTTTGGTTATACGCTCAAAGTTGTTACGTGTCCTCTAGGGAGCGTTCTGTCGCAAGGAATTTTCACAGAGGGCTCGCGAGAGGGCCGTCAGGTTTCACCTGATGGTCCCCGAGTGGGCCTAGCCAGGTGACGTTGTTTGCTTGCGTCTATAGTGGACCAAATAAAGTTGCTTCACTCACTCACATTCGCTCATTAATAACCGAGATTAAAAATATTCCAGTGCCGCGAACCCATGATTTCAGGAGGCGAGCTCCACTGCATAGCGAGACACTCTCTCCACTCGCCCCGTCTAGCCTCCGTAAGCGAAATTCCTTCCCTGCGTTCTCCGATACAGGACCTCGAGGATCACGTGACACATACGTCACCGGCCCCGCCTTCATTTCTTTTCGCCTCGCTTTTTTTTTTTTTTTTTGTGACGCTGCGCACCAGCTGTTGTGATTGTCTGGTTTCGCGCAGTGCACGATTTTGCGCGCTGTGCACAAGGACACATGACTAGCGGTATAATTCAGTGCTACACGACTACTGAGGCAGAACAAGCGGATCGCAGAGCATGACCACGCGCTGAAACATGGTAGAAAATGGCATAGTTTCGGTACATGCGCACGTGACTGCACGACCATGCAAACAAGCAGAGGAAGCGGAAGCACCCCCCATCTCTCTTGCTTCGGTGCGAAGTAAAATAAAACAAAAAACACGCAGACATTCCGCTTTTGTGTTTTATTATTTCTCTAAACTTCGATTCACCAATTAAAGCAACAGATCGCACAGATAACAGATGTTGCCTCGAATAATTCTCGAATTCACGTGTCACCACGAGCGACGTCACACTGCGGACCCGAGTACGTAGGCGCAGGGACGCGAGTACGTCACCGTCCGGCTTGGAGCGCAGCAGCCGCGAGGAGAAGGGAAAACGGCGTTTGGGTTAAAATTTTAGACCTTTCCGCGGGGCGTAGCGACGTAATTCTTTGCAAACACGACCGTTGCCGCGCATTGTATGCTCTGCGCTTGTCGGCTTAAAAATGGCCAGGCCAGGTGAGGGGCCCATTCAAGGCCATGGCTTCTGGGCAGTTCGAGACCTCGCGTGGTATACGCATAGAGTTACGTGTCAGTCTCGAATAAAATTTACCCGTGTTCATGGCAACAACTTGCCTTTTACGATGATGATGCTTATCTCGTTGAGCAGATCATGACTTGTTTTCATCAAAGGTCTCACAAAAGGCCAACTTTGTTTCTTATCTATATTGATGATATCGTAAACTGTCTGAAACATCCATGGTAGTATTGCACGCACATAGGGCCCAGAACTTCTGTCAAATGTTTCATTACATGAACCCATAGAATAGATGTTTAGGTTTCTCAAATCAAATGCAATTGAATGGCGAAGAAACCAAACATGTAATTTTCGGAATCAGTTAAGAATAAGCGTTTATCAGTATAGTTGAATTTAAAGATACTTTTATGAAGAGGAAGCCCGACGCACAAACGCATGTATAACTGTTTACATAGAAAAAAAGTTAGTGGTTGACGCGCAGGCTGTTACAGGCAAAGTTACAGCTCTAGTTGACAGCCTACCACTTCCTCTTCGTCTCCCTCTTGCGCACACGGTCCTGTCCAGACACGCCGTAGCATAACCTCCGGTGGTTGGAGCGCCGTACCGGCGCTTGTTAGAATGATAGGGAACTAAATGAACAGCATGGCATTAAGCGAGACACGTGTACGACGTCAGTTCGTAGCTGGGATGACGATGGCGTGTATTCAACAGGGGCGATTTCGTATTTTATGTGACAATCTTCGTAATACCCGGTGCGGCCTGCTATAGCGTGGCAGCAATATTTCGCGCAGGCCGACGTGGCGAACTGCAGTCAGCAGAAGAACGAGATTTCGGGGAGAGAAGTCAAGGTTCCGGTGGCGACTGTCGTAGCTAGTCTTTGCGACGCCTGAGCCCCTGTAAGTCGGTCATTGACAATCTGGCGAGCCATACGAGCCCTACCAAGGGCGTCATGAGCGTATTCCGCGGTGTGTCGCAACACCGAAGGTAGGAGGGTGTCAAAAGGCAGAGTGGGGTGGCGACCAAACAAGACGTAGAGAGGCGAGAAACCGGTGGTGCCCTGACGTGATGAATTGTATGCAAATGTCACGTAGGGCAAATTGCTGTCCCAAGCATGATTGTCTGCTGAAACGTGCATAGACAACATCTCTGTAAGGGTGCGATTTAGTCGTTCAGTCAGTCCGTTCGTTTGTAGACGATATGCGGCTGCGAGCTTGTGTTCGGTGGAGCAGGAACGAAGTATGTCTTCGACAACTTGGGACAGGAAGTAGCGGCCACGATCTGTCAGCAGCTGTCTTGACGACCCATGGTAAACGATCACATCTTGGAGTAAAAAGCCTGCTGCCTCTGTAGCACAGCTAGTGCGCAGGGTACGTGTAATAGCATAGCGGGTAGCATAGTCTGTTGTAACGGCTATCCATTAGTTCGCTTTTATCGATGTGGGGAAGGGGCCAAGAAGGCCCATGCCAACGCGGAAGAAAGGTTCCGTGGGAGCATCGATTGGATGAAGGTGGCCAGCAGCTTGCGTACGTGGCCTCTTTTGAAGCTGGCAGGGTTCGCAAGCGGCAACGTAATGTGACACAGAGCGGTAAAGGCCTGGCGAGAAGAAGTGACGCCGAACTCTGTCGTAATTTCGGGACGTGCCAAGGTGTCCGGCAGTGGGTGCATCGTGGAACTCAGCAAGAACAGCAGAATGGAGATGACGAGGGACAACTAGCAGTATATCTAGTCTTTCAGTGCTGATGTTGCGTCGATAAAGAATGTCGTCATGGAGCACAAACATTCTGGTTGAACGGTCTGATTGTCTTGAAGTCAAACGCTCAATGCTCGACCAGAGATAGTCGTCCTTTCGTTGCTCAGAAGCGATGTCACAAAGGTCACAAATGACCAGAAAGCAAGTGTCACTATCCCGTTCGTCATTGTCAGGAGAATCGACGGGATGACGACACAAGCAGTCGGCGTCCAGATGTAAGCGGCCGGACTTCTACATCAGAACGATAGAATACTCCTGAAGTCTGAGTCTCCTTGGAGAGCAAAGACTACGGACAGTTCTTGTTACAGCTGCGAGAGTTAAAAATTATATTTGGTAGATTTACGTGCCAAAACCAGGATTCGATTATGAGGCATGCACGCAGTAATGGGGGACTACTGATTAATTTTGACCACTTGGAGTTCTTTGACGTGCACCCTATGCACGGTAAATTGGTGCTTTTGCATTTCACCCTCATCGAAATGCGGCCTCCGTAGCC
Organism: Dermacentor andersoni; assembly: GCF_023375885.2. Taxonomy (NCBI): domain Eukaryota; kingdom Metazoa; phylum Arthropoda; class Arachnida; order Ixodida; family Ixodidae; genus Dermacentor; species Dermacentor andersoni. The sequence continues at coordinate 79,945,915 of NC_092822.1, forward strand.
ATGATTTGACCCCGCAACCTCGTGATAATCAGCGTAGTGCCAAAGCCACTCAGGAACCACGGTGTGTGGCCTGTGAGAGTCGTTGGTAGGCCTGGTAACGTTACAGTGGAAAGGATGGCCGCTCAGTATGCAAGTGGAGAGAGGGTCGCCAGTGGCAAGACTAAGATGGCCCGTGCTCGAAAAGTCGTCGTTGCAGCTACGTTGTTTCCTCCGGAAACTACCAGGGAAAGGATAGTTGATAATTCCTGTCCCCTACGTTAGGAAGACCGTCAAGGCGACGCTGGTGGTGCGCGGATGCTCCGGACCAAACCTATGCTGGAGGGACATCAAGCATTCCAATTTGCCGAAACTCCTATCCTTAGTTTGGACGTCAACGACGGCAAGCCGCCACCTGCTGATGAGTTTGCTATGGTCCCTAGGGAGGAATATGCCGAACTGTTTACGCACGGACTAGGATGAATCAAGGGGGCACTGGTTTGCAAGGCCCGTTCTGCACATTACGCGCTACAAGAACCCGTAAGAAAATCAAAAGGTTTATTGCGCTGACCATTTAAGTAGCCGCCTATGGCCGTCAAGTGAGTTCATCTATTTCCTCATCTTTATCGCATTCAGTACCCCCCGTGGTTGCTCAGTCGCTACGGTGTTGGGCACGAGGTCGTGGGATCGAATCCCGGCCACGACGGCCGCATTTCGAAGGGGGCGAAATGCGAAAACACCCGTGTACTTAGATTTAGGTGTGCGTTAATGAAACCAAGTTCAAATTTCTGGAGTCTCTCAATAGCCTCCTGAGACCCCGCTATGGGGATTTGTCCAATATATTGGACATTCAGAAATGAGACAGTACTCCTGTGACAAGCCCTTCATTCTCATGAAACCATGCTGTCCAACTTATTGGACACCTGCTTGCGCCATCTATGCAGCATTGATAAAAATATATCGTTCAAATTCCCGCCGAAACAGTTCCACAATGGCGGCAATCAGCGGCGCGGCGTTTCACGGCAGCTGTCGGAGAAGTAAGCATTGTTTCTCGTATTTCTACCTGCTTTCAGGGCATATCTTTGATTTCATATTAAAGTTAATACAATAGCGTACGCGCAGAATACTAAATTTAAACTGTTCGCGCGCTTACTTTTTTTTACGCTTCCGTTGATTTCGCGTGTCCATTACGTTGGACGCTAGGACTCAACCAGGTTATTTTGACCGCGCTTTTGCGATGGCCTTGTTATGAACAGCAGGCGAGTACTGTTGGCATTTAGCGGCTTGTATACGAAATCGCGTCACTTTTTGTCTTTAGGGGACCGGCCTCACGTGTCTGATGAATTAAGCCGATAACTCTTCTTTTTTCAATCCATTGCTAGGACCCACAAGATACCTGTCGCAGGTGGTCTCGTAAGGGAAAAAACATATCGATATCCCTCTACCAGAGATTGTGCGCATGTACAACGTCAACATGGGCGGTGTTGACAAGGCAGGCCGAATGATAAGTTACTGCAGGATAAAAGCACGCGTCAACAAGTGGACAATCAGAGCCATCTTTCACCTCTACGACATTGCCCTCAGCAACTCCTGGGTGCAGTACACGTGGGACATACGCTCCCTAAAGAAACCGCGGGAAGAAATACTCAAATATATGCAGTTCCGCCGATCTGTTGCTGAGATTCTCGTGGCTCAAGGAAAGAAGCAGGATTAAAGGGAGGGTGAGAACAAAGCCGAGTGGCATCCGCCATCAATGCAGGCTCGACTGTCTCCTCGAGAACGCCAAGAAAAGAGCACGACCCACTGCTCAATGCTGGCAGACACTGCAAACGCTGCCCGTTGCAGACTACAGGGCTGCGACATGAAAACAAAATTTTTTTGCGCCAAATATCGGCGCTTTTTCTGCATCACAAAGGACAAAAAGGCGTTTTAAAATTGCCCGCAGGAAGTGGACACAAGAGCAAAATTTTTGTTGAGCGGAGGAATCCTCTTTTTATGCACTTTATTCGCTAGTTTGCCTTTCTAGTTATTAAAATATGTTTGCACACGAGTTTGAGCGCAATATCTCGGGTACGTCAATACGTGCGCGCTGGGTGAAAAAAGACCGGGTAGCATCCCAGTGTCCAATATATTGGACATCGCGTTGAGCTGAAACTATCAAGGCTATTGAAAAAATATTTAACACTTTTCACCTTCATAACCCAACTGACTTATTCTAAAAGTCTGGGAAAAGTCTGTGCACCCAAATGCATCCCGGGTCTCAGGAGGATAGGGCGTGCTTTATAATCAGATCGTGGTTTTGGCACGTCAAACCACTTATTTTTTTTTTCGCATTCAGTCTCGCCACAACGCAGTGCACCCATTTTTCTGCCGAGATTATAGTTAGGGATAAACTATATACAGCTAACTATTTTTCTGCAACTAGTACTTTATACAACAGAAACTTTTCGTGCGATAACTAGGCAGATATTCAGAGGCAGTTTTTGTGTATCGATATGGGAATAGGTGTCACTTTGCAAAACGCGCATAGACAGACACGCACACACAAGCGCGCGCGCTCACCTGCATATGCACTTCTATGCCGATGTGTACGTAATTACCCGCCATTCTGCCATGGTGGCTTTGGCGTTGCACTGCTATAATGACATTCACTACATGACCTCATGCCCGCGCACCGAAGTTGTTGCTTCGCGGTTGCGCCGCCTTCTTAATATCGATGCCCTTTCTCCCAACATGTACCCCGCAATCATAAAAACCACACGATCCCGCGCCCTGCTCCTGTAACTAATACGGCTTGTAACCCTCTCCGTTCCTTCTCCTTCTGTTACTGTGTCTCCTTCACTTCCCGATGCCCACTAATTCCCTCCTTCTTATGACTCTCGGTTCACCATTTCATATTACTCTCGCGTGACTGTTCTTGGCCATCCACACTGCATAAGCCAACTATGGCGGGGCTTCCCCGTGTTGGATGGCCCTCACCGCATGCTACATTCCCATTTCTCTCCCTTTCATCTTTCCCATTTTCCCTTCCCCATTTGTATACTCTTATACAAATTGCGCAGCTGTTTAGCCAGAAGAACGTTGACCTCACCGTCGAGGTGACCTTTATCCGGACCATTCAAGTCGACTCGACGCGACAAGACCACGCAGCAAGAGCACGACCACGAAGAAGCACTGATGCTTTGGTTCTTCTCTACAATAAAACAGCTGCGTGTCACTGCGTGGGCATTGATGGGTTGCCCTAGGGGGGGGGGGGGGGGTGCATGCGCTGTTTGCAGACCCATTTCTTAGGAGGCAATTTACACTTTACTGCTCCCCTCCTCTCTCTCAGTAACATTGTTTTATACAACATCTTGGCCTAATTGTAAGCTTGCCTCCGCCTTCTTTTCTTTTATCAATTGGCTTTTCTCTAAAACCGATTTGGGCTGCCTTGGCGGCCCCTTTTCATTTATTTTATATTAGGTTTTATACCCGTTATACCTTAACGGTGGTGCGGGTTTGCCCCTACTTTATTTTTCCATTCTTTTTCGACAAAGGGGCCACATAAAGCTATAAGTCCGACGTCACGGGACTTAGCAGTGGCTTTGGCATATGAAACCCCAGATCTTAACTTAATTAATTTTGGTGCTTAGGTTAAACAGAGGTTTTCAATAATTTGGACATATGTACTGATCGATCTCACCTAAACATTGTAACTTTTTGATGCAATAGATACCTAATGAATTTAAACCTTAACAATTGCAAACTCGTGAATGCAACCGGTCAAAGCATTCCTGCGCCGTCACATTTACTAAGCAATGTTATTCTCAAATGAAGTCTTCACATCGCTTGTCATGAAGCTCATTTGGACAATAAATTGAAGGAATTATGTCAATATATTACCGCCTAATGCTAACTGTATGCTATGATATTGATGACGAAATGTGAGTAATGCTCACTTGTGACTAAGACGAGTCGATAAAACGTTGGTCCGTCCTAAACTACAATGCATTGCCTGCATTTGAGAACATAATTATGCTAACCTACACGTTTTCGAAACAGCTCGGAACAACAGCACGCATTTTATTCGTTTTGACTGCAACCCTTATGACCATTGCTACATCTATGAAAGCAAGCTTATCTTTATCTTCCTTATTTCTTCGAAGAAAGGTGTTCAGTTTGGTTATAGCACTCAATTTATTATCATCAAATCTATACTTAATTAACTCATTCAAAATCTAACATATTACTCTTTCCGTATTGATCGTTACGATAAGCTCCGGTAGCGTCTTTGCGAAACAGATAATTATTTTAATAATTTATTTAATATATGTCCAACTAATAGAACCACCTTCCCACCCGTACTGCATTCATATCTGACGGCACTTTATCCGTGAAAGCCCTGCTTCCCTTTTTTTTCGATGCCACTGTATCAAAAAAATTACGTTATTTGTTATATATTTCCCTTCCCTTGCGGTGAACGTGGGCCATTTCTCCGATGTCGCTCTTTTTCTCTTTCTTGAAAGCAACAAAAAAGTGGAAGAAACTTGCCTTGCTAATTAGCGTTAATTATCGTTTTCTGAATCTTTGATTCACGCTTCTTTTATTAATTCCTGTGATTAAGTACAAGATATTTTGCAATTTCAGCTTTTTATCCTATCATGTTAATATGAAAACATGTCTCTTTTTATACATATGTTCTTGTTTGCAGCGCATTTATTAATGTGGGGTTTTCGTACTTCCCACTCTCCTCTATAGTGCGTCGGCTATTGAATGTATGGGAATGAATAAGTAAGTAAATAAATAAATAAATAAATAAACAAATAAATAAATCATATTCTGCTTATATTAACCCCCTAGATAACCCTCCTATTATGATTTGTAAAGCAGTACTTATATGCAATTGTAACGAGTCTTTCTTTTCGGCAAGCGAATGTCCGAACCCTCTAAACCATTCAGAAAATGCTGGCAAGACTGAGCGTCCTCTGTAATAATAGTTGTGTCTACGAACGAGTGTTGGTTTCAGTACCCAGGAAGACGATGCATGATGACGTCACGATACACGGGCTCCCACTTTTCTGTAATCGCCCGCAGCTGCCTCAAGAAGGCGCAGGCCAAGTAAATGCGCGGAGCCACACCGCTCCACTTAGCCTTACTACTACATGACGTCTGCAAATGTTCTTTCGTATAGAAACGTCAGAGTAACGTCGTTTTGGCACGTTCCGCACTTCGAGAGTAACATAATCATACACTTCAGCACGTTACAAGGGCGTCCCAAGCTTGATACTCGAGAACTGCAGGGGCGTTTCTCCTTTTAGGCGACATAGGCGGCGGGCATGCGCTTCGGAAGAACCGCATCGCGCCGCAACACGCTTCAACCACATTCGCCGCCATGCTTCACTGGAAGGCCACATGCAGCGTGGAGACGGGTGCGGGACGGCGATGCAAATGTTGCCTCAATACGTTCACATGATGCCGCCACTTCTGACGTTGCGGCGAGCTTATTGTTTTCGGGAAGATGGCATATCGCCTAATATAAGCCTGAATTATTACCCCCCTCAGGGCTGCGAACCATCATGTCGCGTCGTCATCCGACAAACGCCGAACATCGCACTTCAAGTTGCACATTGTAACTTTAGCGCAATACATTTTTAATGCGGTAACCTTGTACTGACCGTTGGCGGGCTGAGTAAGCGCAGTGGCATAGCCAGGGGGAGGGGGTTGGTGGCTTACGGGCTTTACTTATGTTTTATTCCAATGGCGGAGTCGGAGCACGTTTTTCTGCTCGTTTCGGAGCAAGTTTGTTCCAATGACAGAGTGAGGGCGGGAGTAAGGTGTTCCAATGAGAGAGTCGGAGTGGATTCCGAGCGGGAGTCACTCCGTGGAGCAGAAAAAGATGCTCCGCCAAAATCGGTGGAGTGGACCGGAACTCTGTGAGACGTATTTACTTTACCATGTTTGTCTGCTGGGAGGCGCCACTGGTCACGACTCGCGAGGAAGCAGAAGCTGCTGCGCGCTTGGCGAGATATCCATTCCGTACTTTTGAAAGAACAACAGGTGAACGGCGCTGAAGAGACAAGTGACCGGTGCGGCGGTGCTGAGAGCAAACAGCGGAAGGAAATGACAACACGCAAGGCATCCTGGGTAACTCGGCGATAGAAGTTCCGCTTCCGCCTTGCTCCGGCGGCGCATGTTGTGTTCCACTCGCGGATCTGGAGGCGTTGCTCTACGCCGGAGTCGAGTGCTCGCTCGCGGAGTTCGTCGGCAGCTCCGACTCCGCCATTGGAATTCAACATTGCTGTTAAGTGCGCTTTGTGTCGGTCCCCGTGGGTAGCCTTCGACATTTCTAAATGTGCTTACTACTTCTGTCACGTTGTCGTCACTGAATGGCGCGGTTCTAACGCACTTCCCAAAGGTGTTTGTAAGCGCTTTTCGTTTTTCAAACTCTCTGGATTGTCATCCCTGATTTCCCCCAATGATATCCAACACCTGCTCTTTTTTTTTGAAACGCGAGCAAATGCTTCTCCCGAAAATACAAGGTCCCATCATCAAGCTCATTATGCAGAGTAGCGCGATCATGATTTTTAGTTACATTTCAAACTTCTGTTTGTTTAACAAAACCTGAAGCCATTGGCGAACTATTTTTTTTTTTTTTTTGCTTTCCGAGTGCCACTTCGTCCTTCACAGCTCGACTCCTCGTATTTCCGACTAGTAATCTAGGTTTCACATTATCAACGTCAAATCAAGTCATTTGACGCTTGTCAATTGATCACCAGCCCCAGGTACATTACAGCAACCTCTTCATACGTTTATTGAAACGCCTGGAAAGTTACTCTACTAGGACTGGCGATTGTGGCTGAAATTTTCAAAGCCAATATTTCATACGAAGTATGCATATTCAACGTCCTGCTATCATTAGGTAATCGAATGTTTTTTTCTTTTTCGTTTTGTTTTCATTGTACTTCTTTATTCATTACAGTTACTGATGCCTCATAAAGAGAATTAGGTTTTTGGGCATGATACAAATTACTATATTTGTTGCAAGAGTGTAGAAGCATAATTGTATTTCGCCGGGGATAACAAAAATCTGACAGGTCGCTGGCCAAGTGTGGTCCTTTTACGGGTAGGAAACGTGAGGTCAAGTCTTTACAACGTTGGAATTCTCTTTGTTTGGCGTGTGTGCAATGGGTTGAAGGAAATGGCATTTTAATAATACAGGTTGAGTCTTTCCTACAGCTTGCGCAGTGACAAATATCCTTACATTGTGAAACGACTGCTTTTAGCAGTTAGTCCCGAAGCATCCAGCCCTATACACCAACAAATGTATACGTAAAACGTTTCCAATTCAAAATAAAACATACCCTATATCATGTGTCCTCTAGCACTCATTCGAATCCGTAATGTCCTTTTATATTGCATTTGAGTTCACTGACTGTTTCTCCTAGAAAATTCTACTTTATTCATACATGTAACGAGTAGTCTTTCCGGATGGACGGATGAATGGATGGATGTATAAGCGCGCGTTTTGGAACGGGGCGGTGTGTTGCACCACCAAGCTCTTGCTATTAAACTGCCTAATGTCCTACCTAGGTTAAAAAAGAAAAAAAAAACACGATGAATTCCCACAACCAAATTTTCAGATCCCCTATTGCGAACTTTGCTTCTGTTCGTTTCTGTTTTATGTCGTTCCCTTACTTCCACGAATCTTCCAATCGCCTCTTACTAGTCTCTATTGCGGCTATGTTTACTTTCCCACTGCTCTCGCTGAACCCAAGGGCTTCAAGGAGGCCAGTCGTGCCTAAACCGACCGCTGGGTAGACGACTTCACATTCTAATAAAACACGCTCCATAGTTTCCCTAGATTTACCGCAGGAAGCACATGCTTCTTGTTCCTTTGTATATCTCGCTTTATAGATGCGTGTTCTAAGGCATCCCTATCTCGCTTCTAAAAGTAATGAGATTCCCTTTGAGTTATCAAAAATGGTTTCTGTCCTGATTAAGTTTTTTACTCTTGAGTAGTTACTCATGGCAGGTTTCTTCTCCATTGCCGCCACCCATGAGATTATTTCAGCCTCTCTGACTTTCTGCTTGACGTTCTTTGTTGCTGTGTTGCCCACCCTACAGGCCGCATACTTGCTGGTAAGCATCCTAGTCATTTTCCCCCACTGTGAATCAATGTTTTTCCTGTACAGATTCCTCAACACCCTCCCAGCCCATTTACTTTCTTCCATATTCCTCAGTCGTTCTCCGTAATCAATTTTACTGTGAGCTTCCCTCACTTTAAATCTAGTCCAGCCCATATCATCCTGCACAGCTTCATTTGTAGTCGTCCCGTGAGCTCCCAATGCGCGGCGTCCGACTCACCTTTGGTTCCCATCGAGTCTTGATTGTACCCCGAGTTAAAGCAAACAAACGCATTTCCAAACGTAAGTCCTGGAACCATTACACCTTTCCAGATACCCCGGAGCACCTCGTACCTGTTGTATCCCCCAAAGCGCTCTGTGCTTAATTATGGCTGCATTTCTCTTTCCCTTCACTGTTGTTGTTTTTTCTTGTTTTTCCATATATCTACTGCCTTCGTTTATCCATATACTAAGGTGTTTATATTCTCTTACCCGAGCTGTTTACTGGCCCTGCATTGCCACTGTCTGTTCACTGTTTTCATTGAATACCATAACACCTGATTTTCTAACACTAAATTTCAAACCTAAATTGTTGCCTTCCTGTCCGCAGATATTAGCCAAAGGTTGCAAATCACTTTGTTAGCTAGCAACACAATGTCGTCCGCATAAAATAAACATGGAAGCTGCTGCTCTATACTGTACCCGCCTGTTTATACACTCTTAGCATGGTAACGTTTATTAAAAGGGTATATTCTCACAGATTTGCGCACCTTTAATCTATAAGTTAAACATCTACCTTTACAAATATAACTTCTATTAAAGATAAGTAGGCGTGCACCTAAACTAGAGGTTACAACACTTTAACTGCTAGTATAGGCATACAGTATTGAGCGCCTTTGCCTAAACATAGAGGTTACTTGCTACAGTATACCGGTTGAACCATTGAAATGTTTACACAAAGCGGCTTGCTGAAGGTCCCAGATAGACACCGCGCTGCGCATGCTCCGTATGGCCGGTGTCGCCGAGCAACGGGGACGCGGCTCTTCTTTCTTTCGGGCTTCTTTCTGCTTGCTCCTCTTCTTTCTTACGCGCTTCTTTCTGCGGCCGTATTAGGCAGCCTACGATAATGCGCGGAGAAATGTGCGCTCTCGCGGAGGACGCCCCTCGGCCAATCCTTTTCGGAGGCTGCCTTTACACGCGCTTGCGCTTCGGAATAGTTCACGTGTCCACCTCGAGCGGTTTTCGGGCAAAGTGTGTCCCTGTGTCCCTCTCAGCCTAAGAAAAAAAAAATAAACATTGCGTTTTGCAGGCAACTTAGACCTTACGCGTACCGCAGCATCTCCTGTTCGACCTCCAGGATATGAAGACAAAATAATACCACCTACTCCCCAAGAAGGCGCAACAAAGGTGAGCGTGGGAGCCACAGAAATTTTTTTACTTGCGAGTAGTATATTGTAAGTGACAGACCCATATTCTTTTGGGTTACTATTGTGCAGCTGCTAACCAATAAATGAGGAATATTTTCTTTCCCAACTTCATGTGTTCCGACCATTGGCTCGCGCTGTTGCTGCTTTTCTTCTGCTCCTCATGCATTTGTGTTTACTCGGTGGAGTGCTCCTAAGGTATCATTTAGCATGCGAAAATGAAAAAAAAATGAATTTCAGCTGACTGATTTTCTTTTTAAATTTTTTCATGCTGAATGATGCCTTTGGAACAAACCACACAGTAAACGTAAATGCATACGCAAGAGGAGAAAAACAGCAACAGAACGGGCCAAGGGTCTGAACGCTTGACGTTGTTCATGGGCAAAGCAAAAATTTCCTTTATTAATTGCTTAACAGCTACACAACTGTACCCAAAAAGAATATGCGTCTGTCACTTACTATGCCATTCGTAAGATCCGCGCTCACCTTTGTTGTGCTTTTTGAGGGGTAGAGAGCATTCTTTCACTACATATCCTTGCGGTCGAAGAGCAGATGCTATGGCTTGTGTAAATTCTAAGTTACCAGCAAAACGCAGTTTTCTTTTTTTGCTCAGGCTGAGAGACACAGGGACACACTTTGCTCTGGAAACCATACGAGGTGGACAGGTGAACTATTTCGAAGCGCAAGCGCGTGAAGAGACAGTGTCCAAAAAGGACTGGCCGAGTGGCGTCCTCCGCGAGGGCTCACATTTCTCCGCGCACGGTTGTAGTCTACTTAATCCTGCCGCGGAAAGAAGCACGCAAGAAAGAAGAGGCACAAGCAAAGAGAAGCGCGAAAGAAGGAAATGACGCACCTATGCTGTTTGGCGACAGCTGGCTGGTTGTACCATGCGCGGATTTGGCCTTTCTGGTACAAAACCCAAGAGGTAGCGCGTCCCCGTAGCTATGCGGCACCCGGCTCGGTGGACCATATAAAGAGCGGGGCCCATATAAAATTCTCTGCAAGGAAACCGCTCAGCTGAATGGGGTAACAAAAGGTGACTTCCTTTTAAATCATTTAAATCGCTGTATAACAGCCAGCGAAGGGCTACTGCTAGTATCCATTCGGATATCTGACGAAATTAAACTCTCCGTGAGATAGTCTATTGCTCCACATTTGAGCAAATATGTAACGGTAATGTTGCCAACAATACAGTTCAAAACAGACTATGAAGGTCTGAGTAGAAAGCACAGTTAGCTTGTATAAATAATTCGAGTATAAACTGGCAGTTCGACAGCTAGCATAGGGTTGTTTAGAATGCAATATTTTTATTGGAAAATACAACATATGATACACCAGAAATACAGCCGGCCTTGCTGACCACATGACTAGATTTGAAACTTCGAAAGAATAGTATTACTTGCATAGTATCACAGGAAATTATTTGTATCATATCACGGTGCTTGAGCCGTGCTTGTCATCATTAAATCCGTTTTAACTGTCCATGTAAAAGTTTGTGCTGCAGTCAGGAAGCAAGAAAACAAGGCAAAGGTTAAGTATATTAGATTGCAGGCACTAAAGCATGAATTGGACACTTGTGTTCAGATCCCCTTGGACACTACCGGGAAAAAAGAGCTTTACACATCCTGTGCAGCTTTAGAGCAGGACAATAAAGACGCTTCCAATTCAATATAGCAAATGCAAAAAAATTACAGAGCTTCAGCTGTGGTGACTCCTAAAAAAGAAGACGGGGCCGTAAGGCCATGCATGCTTCCTAGCCAATATATATGTAAATTGGCAAGAAGACCAAAGACCAGTCTCAGCCTACGTCTCAGCAAAGATAACATCAAAAACACATTTTGAAATTAAAGCTCTATACATGTCCGTGTAAGCACTTGAGGAAGCATTTTCTCTGTGCATGTGAGCAACAAGTATCTCACAAAAGTAGTAACGTTTGCATCATAATACACTATCAGCTATACATGACATCAGTGAAATACCGTTAACTGTCTGTATAAGTTTGCATTGCGGTTAGCAAACAAGAAAACAAGGAAAATTTGAACTGTACCATGACGTTACAGGCACAACAACAGGAATGGGACAATGGTTGTTATATCACCTTTGAAGACCACACAAGTATTGTCGCACACCCTGGTGTACATTAAGAATATGGTTCCAGAGACACTCAAAATGCAATACACCAAATGCAAAAATGCAAGATTATAGATGCTTGGTTATGGGTAACATCTGCAAAAGAAACGCTACCATAGAGCCATGTACAGCGCTTCCAAGTCAATATTATAGGGAAAGCGAGAGGGAGACAAAAACACAGCCTTTCATGCTGTAATTGAGCAAGAATAAAATTAAGAACGGATGTTGAAATTACACGTCTATACATGTCCGTGGAAGTAGTACAAGCAATGTTTGCATTCATCTGAGCTAATACTAAAATATTAGCAAATATACCAGACGAATACTGACTGCTACTAATGTGTAGCAATGTAAAATATTAAGATTATCACACTTCAATTGTGGCACCTGTATGATACAACACACACACACCACCACAAATATCAAGTATCACCTTAAATAAATTATAGCTCTCTAGTTAACATTTGTGGGTATTTAAAGTGAATGCTCATATTGCAAATAGAAAATCAAGGCTACTGAATTTGATTACGTTGTTATATACATTTCTATTGCTGGCACCACAAGTATTCACTTTCAAAGGTTAAAGCACGCTGATCTTGTTAGACAGGCTATCATCTAAGCATGATAGAAGCTTTTCGCTGTGTTTTACTGCGATAATGTATCAGGATCTCAGAAGGCTATGTGACACTAACAGGACACCTATGGCATCTATAGATGCCATGTTCGTTTGTACGGGGACAGTTTGGGAGCTCAAGGTTGCTCTCTTTTTTTTTTCTTCACGGCCATGAAGTAATAATAAAAAAAACCTTCGAGCACAGCTCTGCGTGGCAGAACACATTTATTGCTACAGCAGCACCAGGAATGATGCAAATAGACATAAATGTTGAAGGTTCGTGTACAATATGTCTAAATAGAAATACATATAAGCTTTATATTATCATAAGGAAGACAATGTCAGCCCTGTCGAGAGCACAATCATGTCTGTTTGTGGCCAGTATGTCAGCTCGTCTCCAGTGGAGCCTACAAGAACAGAATAGTAATCTAAAACTCTTATATTTACTTGTTTATGTCGCACTGCAAAGAGCTATCAACATGTAATGAAAGAGACATAAATTAACTACAAACAGATAAAATATTACTACAGAATACATAATTAAACACGCAAAATTTAAGTATGTTCTATCAAGGATACTTCGGTAACAATGAAAATTCAAGGTTAAATATTTAAAAAAATATATTAATCAATTCAAACTAATCATGCAAATTAATTTCCAAGTCAGTTCGTACTCCTCTTCAGTACAAAAAACACCGAAAGAATGTGTCAGTTTAACAGTGAAAACGCGATATCAAGTGATTACGAAATGAACTAGTGCAATTATTATTCTTTAATTAAGGATAGTTTTACAATTCCTTTGAAACATATGATCATATCAGCACAACGCACCGGTTCCGTGTATGAGGTCTAATGCTGTGCGTACGCACAAAAGTGCAACATGTGCTCGAGCTTTAAGAGTAACCAACATGGTGACTCATAGAGATAAAAAAAAACGTGCTTATGAAGCGAGCGAGAAGTGCTTCAATAAAACTCAGTAGCGTAAGCATGAGCATGAATTCGCGGTGAAATATACGACACACATACACACACACACCAGCAAATAAATAATTGAACAAGAAGCATTGCTTACCTGGGTCATATGTATCGCTGTCTTCAGTATTCGTTACAGCAGTCACAACATAAGCGATGCTCACCACTCTCGCGTAAAAGAACCTTTACCATATTCCATCGGCAATGCGGTTCCTTGCGTCGGCCAGCGCCACGCAGCGCGCCAATATGTCGCTGCTCCACGGCGGCAGTGCTTCTTTTCAGCGGTTCGCGTATCTTTAGGAGTCTTTTTGGTAACTGTACCACGCGTCACGAGCGACTCAGACACACAACACCCTTGGTAAGCGTACACCACGATATCGGAGGGCGTTTATAAACGTGGTTAAAGCGATGAAACAAAGCGCGACACGACCGTTTCGAAAACGCCGCATCGGCGATACTCTTCCCGGCATGCTTCTTGAGAGCTACACAACGCAGAGGTGATATGACTGCGCTCGCGTTTGGCTGAAGCAGAAGCGCGTTTGATTACGGCGTCCATCTACAGAGAGCAAATAAAAACAATAATCCAGCTACTGTTCCGCCAAACTGTCACATAACAGTATATCAAGATTCTAATATTCTATAGTTTAAAGATGTTGCTGTTCGTTCGTATTTGTATATTTTCTCTCTGCTCATTTGGCCGGCCGCCATTGTGGCCTTATACTGTGAGTGCCCGTTCATCTCTCTGCGAGACCTTATTGGAGCGGCGGTCGCCCGCTGTCACGTGAATGTAGCGGCGTCATTATCGCGTGTTAGCGAGCGAGCAAAAGCAGTGCGTGTCTGGCGTTCTTTAAGAAACCCGACATTTGCTGCAGTTTAGGAACCACCTCCTATTATGCGTTAGAATGGACAAAAATAAAATAAACACGGCGGCATATTACAATCTGTTGCAGTGTACAAAACATTTTTCTCCCCCACAGAATAGTTATTGGGCCTGCTCGACGCTTTCATTCTGTCGGTCGTCGAGCTTTTACAGTATTCCAGTGTGCGCACGCGTGCACCCTTCCATGTGCGTCCTGCTGTCAAAGGGTGTCGTGTTTCAGGAGAAGATTACAAACGCCACTAAAGGAAGCGTTGATGCTCAAATAAAGAAAAGACATTATTGGGTACAAATGTATATAATCACCATATTGAATCTGCGTTTAGTTTTTCTGCAGGCAGGTTTTATACCACGGCATAAAATGCCTGCAGTGGTAGCGGTAGGCTTTCCACCACACTGAACCGTAACTGAAATTTATGCCGCAGCATCGTTCGCCACTATATTCTCCGATGTATGTTTAATGTTTCTGTGGCTTACTTTTACATTATAGTGGCACGTGTGCAGTATATAATCTTGGTCACTGAATTGCTGCTGGTTGACTTGAGCATGCGCTCGTGCAAGATTTAAGCCTTCTTTTTTTATATTGCGAAAACAAACATTCCGACTGGCACCAATAACATATTAATCGAGCCCAACCTGCCTCTGTCCTGCGGCCGCACACCATATTTTGCACGTTCGTCCTGGCTGAAAATTTCATATTAGGATCGCCAATGCGACACAATAATTAGCAAACTTCCAATCCATATGCAATGGGTCCCCTGAGCCACGGATTACAACTTTCTTTATATAAGTTACAATCTAAATGTTACAAGACATTTGGCGTTGAAGTAACATTTAAAATAGCATACTTCGACACATGGAACTTCTAGCCGCGACTGAAATTAACAAAAACACAAATATCAAGTTGGTTTAGTAACTTCGTAACCTATATGTTATAGGTTGCTCCCAAATAAAGGAAAACATAAACGTTACCGTGCTAAGAGTGTATGAGAGATTAAACCCGATGTTACTAGCTCCCTCTCCATGCCAGGGCCGTCTTCTATGCGATATTGTTGTGCCATCTGTCGCTGTCACTTCTAACCAAGCGCTTTTAGTGCCGTCTTCCGAGATTGCCAACGCGCAGCGCGAGGAATGCTGTGGATAACTGGAGTGGCAGTGTGCACAACTTGCCAGGTCTACAGGTTAAGCATGGCCGCTGTATCATGCCATTGCCACAATAATTTTTTTACATCAACCTTCAGTGGATGTTGCTACCCGCTCTCTCTATAGCGGGTAGTACGACAAGGAGGGATATGGCTATAAGGGTAAACTGGAATAGACAAGCACGTCGCGGCAACAAAAAGATATGCGAGGAGCAAAATGTTACGCTGAGCGAAAAGAAGCAAACTACATAGGTGGTGGAATAAGGAAATCATATGTACACTAGGCGTCAGAAGTTTACGAACCCTGCTGCAGGATAATTATAGTCTGTGATCACAACGAGTAAAAAGTACAACACTACGTTATTCCGATACACTAGACAAGAACAGCTTGCAATACATATACGAGACTGTGGAATTAGTAACTTTTCTTGTCGTACTTCGCTCAGTAAAATTTTGACACGGACACTACAATCTAAGGGAACCCAAAGTATCCCATGAATGCACAGAAAACATCAAAAAAATATATGAAATGTCATCATATGCGATATATGCGATATGCGATATTATCGCTGAAGGAAACTGATACAGAATTGGGAATGATAAAGACGAAGTGGTCCATAATACGTAGAGTTCGAGAAATTATTCTGAGAAATGAGAAACGGAGCAGGACTGCAAGAATATATCCGATGAAAAACCTTCAAGAGTAAATACCACAACGCATTGGAACCAGATCGGTGCAGTGTCACGGCGGCTATTGAATGAATTGGAGCCAGGAGGCTATCACGCATTGCTAAAATCATCAAAATAATTATTTAAGAACTCGCGAGTTCACACAGTTCGCAACAGCGTAGCACAATTTTATTTGGCTGAGGTGAAGGAGAGTGAAAATTACTAAGCCGCAAGCACTTACAACAGATCGTCAGTTCGACACCATTCAGGTGCGGCATATTATAGCCATGATGATCTCATTGACAGAGTAAGATGAGGTATTTGAAGAATCGCAGGACGCCGCTAAAGTTGACTGGTGCGTGGGTGACAAATTATTTGTATTAAATCAGCCAGTAGACAAGTTTGGAAAAGAACTAACCTTTATATATAAATTTCATGGATTTTAGTGGTGCCTGCAGGATCGTAAGCATAGAATTCTAGTGAAAAGATTGATGAGTTGAAGGTCCGGTAGATGGCAATGCTTAGTTATTGAGAGCATATAAGCTGCAAGGTTATCAGAACGCAGTAGCTAAAGGTACGTTCGACGGATTCGGCAGCCTTCTACGGAAGTACGTCTCCCGTATCTCGTTGGTTATGGCATGTTTTATGTTAAGATATACGTTGATCATAAGCGCGCTGAACACCTAAATACTCGCTTCTCTCGCGTCAGCGCTCATATTATGAGGATTGTGGTGCAGCATACCTGAAGGGGGGGCGGGGCATCTCTACGTGCTCATCACTGCTCGAAATAGTCGAGGATGAGAGTCTTACTGCCGTCGATGCTTCACTACCAACAAAGCAATACTAACAAAAGATAATGTTGTGCTGGAAATATTGGGCTGTTTGCGCAGTATTACTAAATTTTATTACATCTGAATTCACTCGTACTCACTATACAGCTCTGTTGTATTGCCTTGAAAGCACAGATGATTGAAACGCAGTTCACTGAAGCACTGTTCCCTGAAAGTTCACAGTTCAACGAAGAACATTTGTTCAATTTACCGTTGTTGCTAATAAATGCAGATATTTGTAAAGTGGAAAAGGATACAGAAAACTACTTCAGAACTCGGAAAACAGCATCACTCGTGGTCATGTCGTTTTTGGGTGGTAATTACTGTACTATGTAGTACGATTACCCAGAAGAATGCTAAAATGACGGCACATATAAATACCCCAAAATGTATTTTGTTATCTTAATCTGCACAAAACGTCGATAATCAGCATAATCGACGGAAAGAAAATCTTTTGCGTAAGATTTTTCGGCTATAGAGAGGGAATCCCCGGCAGATGCCTGAAAGTTGGCTTCATCCCAAGCCACCTTTGGCTTCGTTTTGCATTTGTGCAAACACCTCTCGTCATATGTGACCAAAAAGTGTACATTTAATTTGCTTTGCACTACGTGTGTGGCACCCCTGCTGCAGGAGACCTTGCGTCAGTGGGTCTCCTTGGGCCGGGCTTTCAAAAGAAAAAAGTGACGTGCCGAACTTCTACCTCTTTTTGTGTTAATGCTCTAAACCAATAAATTACGCCTGCCGTCTCTCATACAGTGTTACCGGAAGATATTTACCGGTAAAGTCCGTACTCAATACTGAAACTCATCAAGAGAACATATTCTGGTGCCTTGCCTGTGGGAACAGCCTCCAATAAAAGGTTAAAATACTTGTATTCAGTTACGTTACTACTTGACTGGTTTGTGGCGCCATCTCGTTGGAACATTCTGAGCAAAGTGAGGGCGACATTGACTAAGAAAGTGTGACCCCGAGATCACCGACGCATTAATGCGTCCCACGGATGCAACGTGTCTGCAGATGTGGCTGGAATGTTACCACACATTTTATTCGAAAGCCTGCTGCGTTGGTAGCCAGTTCCGTTTATTTAAGGGCGTTTGTACTTATTCATTCCAGCGAAAGCTTCTAGGATTATTTTCTTCCGTCAGTGTGGGTAGGTGTGGGTAGGTAAGTGCGAACTTTTAGTTTTGACTGGACTCTGATTAAATGGAACCTCAAACGATCAGGTAAATAAGTGCTGTCTATCAGGAACTCCATCCAAAGGGAGAATTAGCTGAAAGGCAGACAAGACGCTCTCTTGAAGTAGGCATGTAATTTATTGACAACAGTTGATAACACATGTAGCGCACGCAATTCGAAGGCTTCTTCGTGCAAAGCTTCTGTTGGCACGCCGCCGCTGACCGGAGCTAGCAGCGCAAAGCGCGATTACAGGATGAAAAAGAAATCGTCAGTAATTAAACAAGTTAGTGAAGGAGCCAGTGCCGAAATCATCGGTGGCTTTGATCTTGGTCTCCAGCGTGAGTGCAATGTGCAGGTGTTTCTGGGCTGCCATAGGAAACGCTAATTAAGCGAACTCGCAGCTCACCGATATGGCCAGCACAAAGAAACCACAACAAGTCATCCCCATCGTATAGCCACACTGACGACGTTGCCAACAAAAGCCAGCAGAAGCCGTCTTGGCGATCACGTAGAGAACTGGAAGGAAAACGCGAAAGCGAAAAGGGAAGACGCTAACAGCGATGCCTGTCGCGATGTGACTGAGATTGGCCGCTCAGTTTCACACCCGGTGATATTTTTGTTCCGTTTATCCAGGGTTTGGAAAAAAAAACGTGGTTCTGCTTAACGGACTTTTGTAAATATCTTTTTGTTTAGTGCACTAATTCAAAACCAACCGATCAGAAAGCTGTTGTTTCGTTTAGGTGGCATTTTCGTTTAAGCGATTACCGTTCAGCGGGGTTTTATCGTATAGAATAATAGCGCAAGCAAAGTAGCAAAAAGAAGTGTAAATAGTACAAAAGTCAATCGATACGGGTTTTACAGTAATATTTGGACAATCAAAGGACTTAGAGATATAAGCAGCGTATATTTAAGATAAATGAATGAAAAACTTAGGCAGCTAGATTTCTTCGAACAACTATAAAGGATAATTCGTGCTATTATCAGTGCTGTGCTGATTATTAAACCTTATTTAGCGCAAGTCATCCCTTTGATGACTGGAACACTTGCTGCAATTATTTTCCAGTTCATGTTATCCCGCGATAATATCGTGTGCCAGGACGACAGCCGATGAGCTTACATAACTATTGTTCACAATTTTCGTTCAGAACTTTCAGAGCTCTAAAGGCTAAAAAACTCACGTTTTTTAAGTAGTTATCAAGACATCCCTCCCACGTAAGTTTAACGTAGATGGCATGCGTATTTTTTCGCGTAATGCAGCCTAATAGTTCGTTTTATTTGGGAATTCCGAATCTGCGGACACTTGAGAGGACGGGAAACATCCGCAGTTGTTTCATAATTGTGAACCAGTAAAAGTGACCTGCGTTATCATAATCGCTCTCATTAAGTGTAAGTAGCAAATTTATTAACCCCTGCTTGATGAAGGGTTGTTGGCCACAACAGTGTTGCGTTGAAACCTTGCGTCAGTGAACTGCATCTTATGCGTGTTTCTTAGTCGAATGCACTAATGCATCGCGAATGCATTGCCACTTTTCCCTGTCCTTTTGGGTACTTTCTGTTGCTGTACTAGGCCTTCGGTTACCTATTATGCGGTTTACACAACCTGCCGCACTTCACTCTCCTCTTAATCTAAGCTAGAATATCACTGTACGCATGTTTACTTCTGCCATCTTCCTTTGCCTACGCCGGGGCTGTGATTTCCCGGTCCATTGCTCGTTGTGTTCTGCTAACCTTCCTCTAAAGTTTACAACCTTGTCAATTTAAGCTCAGTCTGTTAGCACACTTGTATGTTGTGCTAATTATAGTTTCCTTTTCAACACTATCGCCAAATATAGCTCACGATTCCCATTTACCTTTCTGGGATTGCCTGAGGAATGTCAGCCAATCAGCGTCAAGGACGAAGACGTTGAATGTGAGATTAAGAACCCATGCAGAAGTGCATGCGTGGAAAGCAGCAGCGTAGTTCAACACGTAGAGAATCGCACCCGCCGTGCGGAGGTTCCGGGTCCTGTCCCCCTGGTTATTTTTTGTATTCCCTTTTCTTTCTTTACTCACAGTCGGTTGGCTGGGTCAACTAGGCTTCCCCACAATGAAATGGTACAACCCTCCTTTCAAAGGATTATCGAAGAATCTGGTGGTAGGAGGCGTCAAGAATATCTGAAGAAATTGAAGAAACGTATGAATAATTGAGATAAATAACAAGCTTTGATATAATTTCGTTTCGTACTAATATGGATATCACAATAAATACGAAAATATATGGAGCCATAATTTAAAGGAAGAGAAACGTAAAACTTTTCTGGAGTTTATTTTTCTAGTTTTGAATGCATAACCAAATACGGCATGACAAGCTTGGCTCTGGCCGAACGCACACAGAAAATATTGAAGAAAGGTATATGAACAAAATATTCAGAACATGCAAAAGATAACCAGGAAGCCCTTTTCGTTGGACTATAAATGGACAACTTTCTATCTTGGAAATGTTGAGAGACTCTCTCTTACTACATACAAGTCAAACTTGCGAAAAAGAAAACGCGAAAGCATTGGGTGGGGGGATCTTGTGGCACAGTGTCGTAGGCGACACTCCATGGTTTAAAGACGGCCGTCGTGATCTGTTCGAAAGGTAATGGCAGGAGAAAATGACTTACGCCTAAATGACTTACGTCAACGTTGCTAAATTATATTAGTATCAAGGATTCCACTTTGCGTGAATGAGAGTATGCTAAAAGAGCCTTGGCAACGCCAACATCTACTTTTAATCGTAAAAGTAGGGAAATTGCGCGAGTTGATCGAAGTTCATATTTGACAAGCAGTAGCGCTAAAAAATACGACGACGAAGAAAAGAGTATTACAACAAAAGCACTCTGTTCTTTTAAGTTCTTTAGGTTGACCTTTAAGTTGAAGTTTTAAGCTGTTCTTTTCAGGAACTACCTTCGAACATGGCAATGAATACTGTTGAAACCTGACTACGTGTAACGTTGAGTCACGATCACGGTTACTGCTTAGTTGGTGTTCCTGAATTCACAGCACTTTCAACATGGAGGATAACTGCGAAAAAACCAAAAAGGAAGAGGAAAGGGCCAAATCGGCGTTGAACAGATGAAATATTCGCGCCTTCCGCTGCAGTACCTAAACACATTCCCCGTCCGCGCTGCCGAAATACTGTTTTTCGCTTCGTCCTCGTCCAACGCTTCAAATGGAAATTCAAAGACCTGACCCACCTTCCGATTGCACCGTTGTCAAGGAGGTGAAGCAACTATCGACATTGTGAATACCGCTCAATTAATTTTTTGTTTGCAAAGTACTTGTCGGGAACTTTAGAGGCGTAGTACAGGTAAAATGAAGTAACCTCCCATACCAGCGATTGCCCCAAAACTCTAAAACAGACTTGCCGAATCTATGATGCCGTGAGTAACATTACCATCTTTTTTCTGCACTGGTTGTCGATGTTATCATATATTCCCATCATAGGTTTGCCATTGCCATACAGTGTTCACTTCGGTCATACCACTATGCTAGAACACTGTCCAGAAACGGCGCGTCATATTTCCTTAATTGCTCACAAATGAGCAAACTATAGCCTGTAATAATGTGATTGTTAACGCCGTCCAATTTGTGTGCGATCGTCTTGTTTTTCATCTCTGCTTCAATGAACTCGCCCAGCGCACCACAGCATGATACTTTTTGCTGCAGCTACGTTTTTTTTTTTCGGAGTCTCCGCAGAATTGCGTTTTACGGAATCTACGTCACCGCACTGCAGGACAGCACATTAAAGGAGTCAGGGCATTCGCGTACCCTCGTGTACCCTCATACCACCACAGACGGGCCACTCATAGGCTATGTTCTCTACAAGGATTTGGGCAATAAAACGACAAACGCTGTCTGAACGTCATCGCTGCAACAAATCTACGGGTTCAAGCGCATTGTTATTTTACTGAACGGAATTTATTTACTTGTTTTTTTTTCTCCCGGCAGAAATCGAACGCCTTCTTCCTATCTTGCGCCTGTTTTCGTGCTCAGCGCTTTTCCGCTGAGAGCGGGTTCTTTCCCGAAACCCAGTTGCGGAATGCTTCTGCCGCCGAACGCACACTAATATGGATCATTATGACCCACCTGTCCAAGCGCGAGATTTACGGCGTTTGAAAGGTTAGAAACTGTTGTCATTGGTGGCGCAGTTTCGCGGTTTTCCCGATGCCTTGGCTGAGGGTTACGGGGCCCATTTGCTCACAATATCCGCAGGCTGTCTCCTGTCAAGACGTGCCGTTTTGTCTTGCCAGCTGACCGCAACTTCGCCTAGTCATGTCAGAGTGCGTGCGGTCTGCAGGATTTGTTCGGAGAAGTTTTTTTTTCTTTCTGTTTTGTAATTGCGTGTTGAATCTCGTAGAACGAATAACTTATGGCTATACACACCTTGGTGTATCTAAATATCCTTTTTTGCTTTTTTGCCCGTGCCCTTGAAATGTACTTATCATCTAAAGTTAAAGCCCATTGCAGTACCATATTCAACGAAAACCTAACCTTCCTGAGACTGCCAAAGAGTTGCGCAAGGTCAAGTGTTCTAGAGGGGATATAATACGTGTATTTTCAAACTTATATGTGACTATACTGTCATTATTCCTGAATAACTCCATGGCAGCAGGTGCTGCGGCAACCTTGTTCTATTTATAAACGAAATATCCCTAAAGAATGTTCGCCCTCTCATTTGTGACCATGTTTAGTTGAAGGTGCGTTCATTTGCTTGAGGCTAATTGCGCACGCAGCCGAAAATGTTCTAAATAATATACGACTTCCAAGACATAGGCCTACAGCCCACTGTTCGTGATTTGTGAGATTACAGACAGCGAAAACAAAAATTAAAAACAGAAAAAAAGGTCACCGCCCAAGCACTGTGTAAAGATGGTTAACCAGAGAAGCTGAAACGCGCGGCCCCGGTGTTTATCCCTGGGTTAATCAAGACGGTGCATTAAAGTATTTCTCAATTATTGGCTACGTCTTTGTGTTTGTTAATGAGGTTGCACACACAGGTTCGGCTACGACTGAGAGAATGGCGTCAGTGACGGAATGCCTGCAGTCCGCCGCTGTAGCGTGCCTTCGGTGTCTAGAGCTTGCGCGGTGGGGGTAGTTAGCAGCATCCACCCGCCATTGACGCTTCGGATTTTTCAAAGTTAAATTGCTTCAAAATTAACTCTATCCGTCGCGTAAGACAATGAATGGTTCAAGACCCCTTTAAGCAATGCCTCATGACCCCGTGAATGCGGCTCGCCGTTACGACGACAGAAAAGTGAAATTCTACTCTCGAATGATGAGCGACAACGGAGCCAGCTGCGGAAGAAGACGAGGATGCTCGAGCCATTGGTGACGATGATAATTTCCTGCGCACAGGCGCGGAGAGACGCGCTTTCGTTTCGCCTAGTCATACAAAAAAGCTTCCCCTCAAAACGCTCACTGGTGATCGAGGCTCACCAGTTCTGAGTCGCGGGGCTCCGCTGCTGTTTTCCAAGCCGAGCTAAATCAAGGCCTAATATGTTGGATCCTTCGCTGTTATGGTGAAATATTGTGAAACGAAGCACATATGGATCAACTTAAAAACAATTATCATTAGCGCGGTTCTCTGAATTCTGCGCTTTGGCAACGTGTATTGTTTTAGACGCTCACAGCCGTCAAGTCAGAAATATTCCAGGAAACCAAATTTTTTAAAATAAGGTCTTTAGTACTAATAGGGGTCTTGCATTCTCCCACACTCAGAGTGCCCTTTGTCATATCTCGTGCAACATATTGATCCACATATGGCCTAAAAAGCAATTCCAGTGCTAAGTTCTTAGACGCTGCGACTTGACGCTTGAGGCACCAAAAGGAAAAGCTGAAAGACACAATGGGCATTTGCGAGAATTGGCGGCAGTTGTACGAAAAAGCACAAATGGAGTTGAATAATGCTCTTGAACATGGTGCACACGTAAATTTGCTTTTCAGTGTTCCAGTAGAACGCGGTACCAATCGGCACGGAGAAGTGTTTCACTTCAGATTATTCCGTATCCGACTTACACTTGGATAGCTCATAAATGCATTATTCCGCACGCGTACACCGAATAATGAACAAACTTGCTCATTTTATATACCAACTTTCTTGAACACCATCTCAAGGAAAGGAAACCCCGCTGACAGCGCTCAGGCGGTTCTCAAGGTCATTTGTTCTGGACAGCGAACGAAACAGATGCACTTGTCATCGCACAAGTTTTGTTGTTCACAATCCTGCGCTACTATAAATACAATAGTGCAACTTCTCTTGCTTTGTCAATTACATCCTTTCATTTACTTACGTGATTATTTGTCTGCCGTCCATTTAGGTACAGTCTAGTTTTTCGATGTTGGGCTCGTCGTGAGATCCGTGGTAAGCAGCTTAATGTGTTAAGATCTTATAAGCTGCAAGCGAAATGAACTCTCATCTGTAATGTTCTGAGTAGTGCATCAGTTGCACAGTATTGCTGACTGCCCAGCCGCGCTCGCAAGCACCTATGCTTAAGCGTGCCGGTCATTGATGCATACGCGTATGATAAAA
Source organism: Dermacentor andersoni (assembly GCF_023375885.2). Lineage (NCBI taxonomy): Eukaryota > Metazoa > Arthropoda > Arachnida > Ixodida > Ixodidae > Dermacentor > Dermacentor andersoni. Next base: position 79,970,379 of record NC_092822.1, read on the forward strand.
TTGACTGCATTATCTTGTATATTCAGCGTCGTAATATAAAGCTGGTAGGTCAACTGATACGGTATAGGGTCCCAATGCAGCAGAAGGAGCTGTAAGATTTTGACGAGGGGGGTTCTTTAGTTTCTCAAGCACCCAGTAACCAGAGTGTTTCTTTTTTTATTCCGGCCCACTGCAATATATAAGGGACAGCCGAAGCCAAGAATCGAGCCTTAGATTTAATGCTCAGGAGCACAGCGTCGGAACCGCCTTAACCACCGCGACAGGCTAATAGGAAGTCTTAGCTTGTACGCAAAGGTGTTAGTGTTTGAGATAAACCGTGCCACCACTGAGGCATATAGCAGCAGTAACTCTGGTAGCGGCATCTATAGTGACGCAGAGCTAAAAGACCAACCGCAACGAAATTTCACTTGGACTAGATTGCCAACAAATGCCTAGAGTATATAGTATTAATGTAATCTTGGAAAGGCCGCTGGGCTGGTAATTGTCTAATTTCCTCATTAGCAGCGCTTTAAATAGCGCCTAAGCGTACGACGCGTGCAGCTGCTGGTAAACAGCAGCGATGCGGAAATGGCGAAGGTTTGAGAACCCTGCACGACTGGCGAACTCTCAGTTGCGTCTAGGCGCCCAGGCGGGTCGGTCGTTCAACATTCGCAAGCTGACGAGTGTCTATCTTGGCGTGCTTTCTCGTTGCGCGCGTGATTTGAGCTGCTGCGAGAATGCCGACGCGTACGTACTCGAACACGAGCGATCGCAGTGCAGTACGCAACGCTGAGCGGCCGAGCACATCTTTCCTGTCCCATCTTTCAGAGCCCAAGCGTGCACCGCACCAGGCAAGTGCGACGCAGACCAGCCCACGCGCTCAAAGCATGTAAACTGCCGTTCACGAAGCTGCACAAGCTACAATTAATTCAACAGCACAGTCACTTACCCGTGCACGATCTGCTTGGCAAACGCTTTCTCCGGATTACTGCAAGTGAAGCCGCGATGGCGCACGGAAACCAGACGTTTGTTGTAGTCTGGAGTGTTATTCTCGAGCGATCAGTTCAGGTACATAGTGTGTTATCTTCGAGCCCTATTTTGCATCTTTACACCGAACGCGCCGAAGTAGACAAACGAAAGCGTTTCCGACTCGGTACCAGAAACGTTCTCAACAGGAAGCGCGTGCTGCATTTGTCACGAAGGAGAACGCGACGCACCGGCCATACTTTAGTTGCGGCGGCAAGACACGCAGGAATGCGGAGACGCCAGAGCGAAATGGGCGAAGCGTTATCACGGCCTGAGCCTGGTCTGTACGGCCGTACTCTATTTGCCATTCCCTATTTGTAGCAGTTCCATAGAGAAAGACAGTCAACAAGAGTGGACACTCCCATAGAGCTCAGCGGCCGAATTGGCTATAGCGTACCAAGCGGATGGGATTAACGCCTTCCTGTTTCGGTTTTGGGCGTGCACGTTCTGAGCGCTAGCTGGCGCGCGTTACGCCAGTTGCACAAATTGGTGCGTATTTCTTGTTTTTCCTTCGGCTGCTCTATTGCACGCAGTCTTAGTGTAGAATCGTTTATTTAGTTAAAATGATTGCGTACGATCTTTACAAGCCCTCATCGAATCTGTTTCACGTGCACTTTCATAATGTAGAGGCAAGGCGCCTTGTAATTGACGAAATGTTTACTTCGCTCTATAGAAATGCTCATTCCGGGCTTTTTGTGCGTTCATTCAACGTTGTGGCGCCAGGCAAGCAGCCGTAGCTCCGGCACGGAGCTCGACCCGACGGCATCAGCTGAAAAAAAGTAAATTACAAGTGCGTGTCATTTTGGTAGTTGAACTTTATAGGAATACTGCGTGTAGAGGCAACGCGTGAAAGATGTGAATGCGGCATTACAAACAAAAACAATTCGCTTTTAGATACATGGCGTCGAAAATAGCAAACTCATCCCAAGCTATATTATATTATATGAAGAAAGTATCGGATTTCCAAGCATTTCCCCGATTCCCGGACAATATTTCCTGCACTTTAAGAGCACCAATGCACGGGCGACTGCGCGTTTCCAAAACAACTTGGCCTCAGCCGAAGCGATAGTACGCTACGTGCACAGAGGCGGCCACAACATAGGCTCTTAGCCAGACCATGCTAGACGCTCGCAGAGTGCCTTCTACTCGCACTCGGGAGCAATGCGTGGGTGCAGAGCCTGTTTTCAGTCATCCAGAAGACGTAATTTTCGAGTCCTTGGTTTTTGAGCTTCTCGGCGTTATCTCTTGCGCGTTCTGCTGGCGTAAGCAACACACTCCAGTGTTACTACTATTCGCAATCGCCCGTCCTGTCTTCCGAAAGAAGGCAGTACCAAAAGAAGGCACATGTTGCGGGGCCATAGGAAGCGTCAAAAACTTGTCTCACTATAGGATTCAGTACACGCCAAATTAACTTTGTCACCACGGCCGAGCTGCTTTTCGCTGCGTCATGAGAGGCACGGCGAGCGTGCCTGAAAAGTATCCCGAAAAGTAACGAGTTCAGTTACAATAATTTTGTAAGTCAGAGAAAGCGCTAAAACTTGTCTCGGTAAGATTCAGTACACGCGAGACTGCGTCCCACGGCCCGAACTGCTTTTTGCTAACTGCGTCACACAGCCGGGTGCGGTGAGCATGCCCAAAAACTAGCGTCACAGATAGCGTCACAAACATCTCCAAGTACGGCTAATTAACTCAATTTAACGGCGCCAGGATGACCGAGCTGTGTTTCGCTGACACAAGTCTCGGTTCCATGTCTTAAAAGCCAAAATTGCGTGAAATCCATCGCAGACTGTCAAACAAAATTTCTCACCTTGCCGTAGCGCAGTGGTGCCGTGTCGAAGTTCAGAAGTAACGCAAGAATACGCCGGGAGTCCAACAAACGCGCTACATCCAACACTAGGGTTAAGACTAGGCGTGACGTGTTTCCTGCTGCCAGTTTTTGCCGAGTGTCCCCTCATATTCAATTTGTTTCTTTATGAAAAATCTCCTTGCAGTATTTCAAAATCGTATGTCATCATCATCTTAAAAACATTACAAAGCTCGTTTTTACTATCTCGGCCGGACAGCAATCTGAAAACGCCATTGCTAGCGTGGCACTTTCTAATGTCGGTTCCCGGCATACATTAGGCGTAGACAGAGCTTTACTATCAACTGCCATTGATGGCGCTCGCAACTTTTTAGCGATTCTAAGTAGGTCATCTCATAATATTGACTCAACAAACTGCACTATGCTAGGTCACTCTACTGCATTTCACGTTTTGTACCAAAATAGCACACCAGCTTTTTAATAACAAAGACCATTAGAACTTGGAGCTGGCCGACTCTAAGTTTGGCCCGCGCAATGAAAAGGGTGTGCTGCGTTTTGTCAAAGTGATGGCATTCGCAAAGGTATAATTCTTATGTTCACTTGATTAATCCTAAATGTCGCTGCAACTTGACGAAGATTACTTTTTCCCTTTCGTTCAATATTGCGGCCGAAAATTCCCCGAACAAGGGAAAACTCGCTGCACGGAACATCACCGGATGGTAGACCCCTCTAACGCAGCCGTGCGAGCCTCAGCTACCTATTATCATTTACTACAGATGGCAGTATTGTCTGGTAAGTCGACGAGTCCGCCCTTTTCAGCGTGCCTGGCAGCGGCCGGTGAAGACACAAACGTCCCGCGCGCTCTGATCCCTATATGCGTAACAAAATAACCAAAATGCGCCTTGCTGCATCTACGGATTTTTCTTTGCCTTCGCACAAGTACTTCGGGGGAAAACGCTGTTTGCTCTGTTCGTCCCTTGGCGAGTCCGACCTGATTAGGAAGCATGACATGCGCTGAAAAGTCACGCGCGAGGTTCATTATTTTATGAGGTGAGTGAGTGCAGTTTTTCGTGATTGTAGCATATCAAAACATGATAGTCGCAAGCGTATCAGTCAACATTGGAAAGTGACGATGCTTTATCTGACTTTACTACTTGAATGCCAAAGCATTCGTCCTGCTGATGTGTTATATATCAATGTAGGTGAGCAGACTGTGTAAACAGAAACACTTTCACACTGTGCGGACAAGTTTTGTAGACGTTAGTAGGTCAAATTAAAAAAAAATTGAAATCGTCATTCAGTTTTATAGCCGCAGACTGGTTTGAAAGCTGTACATTCGGCTAAGTGATCCATATTATTGTGACAGCACGAGACGGGAGCATTGTCATGACGGCGAGAAGAAAACGCGCAAACATGTTTAGGTTACTGAGTTGTAACTTCTCGCTGATCTTTACCCGGCGTTACATATTAAAATTTATTTGTTTACATCATACTGCAGGCCGTGTAGCCCAAGCAGGAGGGGCAAGGTAACAAAGAAAAAATAGGCGTACAAAAGGCAGAATTGCAAAATATAAAACTTAAGAAGTGAAACAATATAGCACAAAACAGCAATGTCACTTAGGAAATACTAATAATATGAGTGTGAATTGATTCAGGGGAGTTCAGATGATGGGAAGGGATGAGGTTCCATTCTTCTATTGTTCGAGGAAAGAAAGAAAATTTGAAGAGGTTCGTCCTGGCAACGTAAGGGGAGAGAGCGAGGGGGTGGGAATTACGGGTTTTCCTAGATGTAGAAAGAGCAGAAATGTAGAAAGAGGATGTAGAAAGAGTATGGACTAGGATCTGAAAAAATTTACGGTTTATGAAGGAATAAAGGAACTCCAAGCGTATTATCCTTCACCTCGTTTGAAGGGTGTGAAAACCATTTGCCCGCAGTAATTCAGTTATACACTGTTCTCGGCCGTATTTAGAAAAAAAAAAATTAAAACGTATGGCTTTTCTCTGTATCCTTTCAAGGGCGTTAATGTTGATTTTCGTAAACGGGTCCTAAATAAAGCACGAGTATTCCAATTTGGGTCGAATAAAAGTGGTATAGGCTAATGATTTTACTTCATGGGATGCATGTTTAAGCTTATGGCGAAGTAGACATAGCTTTCTGAAAGCAGAAGAGGCGGTAGCAGCAATATGGCTATTCCAATTTAGCTTCTTAGTAATTGTAATTCCAAGGCACTTGTACTCGCTCACTTCGGCCTACATGGGAAGGACAAAAACGCCTGTACGTATCCATCAGTGGTCCCAGCAGATCGCTTAGAAGCGTTGCGTAATTCGTTGCATAATTCGGGACCTCTGTCAGGAAAAATAGTATGTCGCAATCGCACCCACCGTCTTCTGTACGAGCCACGAAACGCCTTGGCAGGCCTTCATATCTCTTTCGGACATGGCTGCGCGATTTGATCCCTTGTTTCGCCCACCTTGCTGGGCTTCGTATATGAGGAAACGGGCCCTAATACGCGTTAGTCTTGGTGCAACACAGAGGAATCACTTTCAGAGAGCGCGGCACGAACCTTCCCGATGCATCAATTAGGTGAGCCCGAAATGGGCCGTGGCGAAAAGAAACGAATGACAGTGTATCGTGACGCCTACGATGTCAACGGGGTGCCACGAAATGGCTACGAAAACATACACATTTTGTGCAGCTTAGGCCTCACTTCTCCTCCTCAACACAAGTGGCTTAAAGCGCCACAGACACGGTGGAAACAGCCCTGAATGGCCACCAGAGCAATTCCTCGCTTTCCTCGCTTGTTGCAACTTCGAATGTGTTGCGGTCATCTCTCCTGACGTCACAGCTCTCGTGCACTCGTCGCCATTGTCAACGTGCCTGGGCTGCTGTATACGAACTGTCCTATCTCCCTTATGGATGACTGTCTTGATCTTCCCGCAACAACACGTGCCAGCAAACCGGGCATAGCTGGCATACTGAACCGTCCATTCACAATCAAGCCCAGTCCTATGACGTCAACGACCATGCCTATAAATTCCCAGCCGGATCCTTCCTTCCTCAGTGGGCGAGGTAGCAGCAGTACGAGCACCATGCATGCTTACCAGCTGCCTATTTCATACGCAAGTATGTTACTTTCAGAATGCCCCCTACATTCGTTGTGATGATCGATTCCTACTGCTGCTCCCTTGCCCACACCATTCACACGGATGTTTGCTTATATTTCTTTATACTCGCAGCTCGCTGTTTGCGTTAGTAGATTGTTACAGAGTGGTGATGTTGAAAGCAATCCTGGTCCTCGCTCCCCAAAAGATCTGAGCGTTTCGCAAGGTTTTGCCGATCAACCGTCGGTGTCTGAAATGCTCGCTGAGCTCTTGAACGGACAGAAAAGATTAGCTGAGGATATCGCCGAAATGAAACACTTTCAACAATCTGCTAATACACGTTTTGAGACTATGGAATCGCGTCTGGCCGGTCTGGAGTCCTCGTCACATAAGCCTGCCGTCGAAAGTGGAAGTCTTAACAGTGAACTCATACGTTTAAGAAACGAAATACACAGGCTTTCAACTAAAAGTGATGAATAAGAAAACCGGGCTCGCAGGAACAATTTAATCTTACACGGTCTGCCAGAATCCTCCTATGAAGATAATGAACGCCTGTCCTCAGACATTGCAAAATGGTTTGAAGATAAACTAAAAATTAGCTGTCCTCAAATAGAAAGATGCCATCGTCTTGGATGGCCTTCACGTGACCGTCCGCGATCCGTGATTATGAAACTTCTGGACTACCGGGAGAAAGTTTCGGTGTTAAAAAGTGGTCGCAAGCTTAAGGAAACCGATTACTGTATATCAGAAGATTTTTCACTACGTGTCCGGAATATCCGCAAAAAAACTTTGGGAAGCGTCTGAGAGTTTCGGGAACGACGGGTGCACGGTCTGCATACGGTTTGACCATATATTTATCGATGAAGTTCGCTACAACTGTCACAGTGCTTCTAATACATTAGAGAAAGTACCTCGTAATACACCACTAAATAGTGTCACATCTGCCTCTCCGCCTTGACTACTTCGTCGCAACACTAATGACCTCCGTGTATTAAATAATACCGCAAGAAGCCTTCTCAATAAATATTCCGACTTCATCTCTCTGGTAACTGCTCATTCCCCCAATAGGTATTACGGAAACATGGCTACATGATGGCATATACGACTCCGAAGCTGCGTTAAATGGATACACGTTGGTAAGAGTTGACAAACCAAATGGCAGAGGTGGCGGTGTCGCCCTCTATATACAATCCCACCTGAAGTTTTCAGTTCTCGAAACCCCATGTGAACTTGAATTGCTTTTGTGCAAGATTCATTTGGAAAGGTCATCCGCACTAATTGGAGTGTTTTACCGGCCTCCCGGCTCTTGTAATGATCAATTCGGTTCTCTTAGCAACATCTTGCATGATTTGAAATCATCAAATATAATACTTATGGGAGATCTTAATGCACCAGGCATTCACTGGCCCTATCTCACCATTACCGGCTACGGCGTGTCTTTCTCAAGAAAATTCTTGCGCCTTTCCCTATCCCTCGGTCATAGATTGTCCACGAGAACACCAGGGAAACGGCTGTCCTAGATTTAGTTTCTCTTAGTTCAAGTATTTTCGAGAGTGGTTTCCAGTGCTGCGTTACTGACGGGATTTCTGACCACAAGCCGTATTGTTCTCAGTTTGCTGTATAGTTCCCAAACCGCGGATTGAGTACTGTACTTTTCATGATTTTAGCCGGGCCAATGATGCTGAAGTTACCGAAATGCTTAGCGAATCGTTTGAGAAGTTTCATAAGTTATCTTTGACCAGTGATGTTGATGTTGCCGTTAGGTTTTTTGAACAAATTGCTGAAACATGTATTAACGAGTTTGTTCCCTTGAAAAGAAAAACAACAAAAATATTAATTTACCGTGGATGACAAGAGAACTACTGCATTTATCGCGTCCTGTTTCGAGATTGCGCAAGTCAAAAAGAAATAGTAATCCTGTCAAAATTGCAGAGTTCAATGATGCCAAGGAAGAACTTCACCAGAAACTGACATCTGCCAAGGATTTCTACCATGCTGTTCCTTTGCCAAAATTAATGAAAACAAACCTTCGTATGTTCTGGAAATCGATAGTGCCAAGTAACACTACTTCTAACAGTTTAATTGTTAACGACGATGCAGTTTCAGCTTCACTCACGATTGCTTCAGCTTTTAACACCCCGCGACTCCGACATTTCCTTGCAAGGTGACCACGTCGTCCACAGCGGTAACAGCGAGCGTTAGACCAGGGGCAACACGCGTCATTATGTTTTGTACTACCGCACCTTGCGCATTCTTGACGTGCGGCAGCCCTCCTCTCACCCACCAGAGTTCCTTTCTGATGCACCTGTACATTTAACACGGGTGTCGTTGCCGGTCCGATCATCTCTTTTACATCACTATCCGCAGCCTCAGCTGCAAGGGCCATCGCTTCAGCGTCTTGTAGCGTTAATTCCCGCTGTGCCAGTAGCTGCTTCTGCAGAGCACCTGACTGTATTCCACAAACAATGCGATCTCGAAGCATGCGATCCAAAGCACTGCCAAAATTGCAATTGTCAGCTATTCGGCGAATGTCTACCAGGAATTCATTAAAAGGCTCGCCCTCCGCTTGACAACGACTGAAGAACTTGTAGCTTTCGGTGATTTCGTGTCTCTTGGGACTGTAGTGCTCACTCAAAACTTCGACGACTTCTTCATACGTCAATGCATTTGGCTTGCGCGGAGCCACCTTCCCTGCCAGCACTTGCATCGTATGCGTATTTAACGCAGCAACAAGCAATGCTCTTTTCTTAGTCGAATCTTCAATGGCATTCGCTTCAAAGTATGCTTCTACTTTAATAAGGTACGGTTTCCACTTATCTTTGCCTTCTTCGAAGTCGGGAAGTTGGTGAGCCATGATGACCTTGGTTTCTCGGTTCTGCGTGGGTTCCGGTTCAGCGTCGACTTTCACTGCATGGGCGATGTCCATCCTCGTCGCCACTGTGGCATAGCCATGGCGTGCTCGCAATAACGCCAGACCAGTGAAGCATCAGCGTAGTCAGTAGAACAAAATGAACGTTTATTCAAATGTGTAGAGCGTATTTATAAGTAGCCGAGTGGCAGGAAGATAGGAAGGAGCACGTGTTAGCAGTGATAGTCCGAACTCTGAAGGATCGCCAGATGAGGTGATAAAAGGTGCGCGCACTTCGAAAACACGTGAAGTTGCAACACATACCCAAAAAGTAATGATCAAATTGTAATGGGTGCACTGAACAGTTCCGAGGGTAACGCCTCTTCGTAACCGATGAGGCAGGTGACGCAGAGCAGGAACAGCTGGTTGCCCGAACGGCTCACACTCGTGCCAAGCACTGGCGATCCGGCTGGCCCACTGGCTGCACAGCAGGCATGGAAGAGACGATCTGGCTGGCCTTGTTCTTGTTCTCTTCTTCTTCATTACAATTACGCCCGGTGCAAAAGCGGAGCCATCCTGGCGACTTACGACGTGGAGACGAGCGGGTCATAGAATTGTTTCAGGCGGCGCACGTGAACAACATCCTGTCCACGGCGGCGCTTGTCGGATGTTGATGTAAGCGGCTCTATGACATAGTTGACCGGAGAGGTGCGTTTGACGATGCGGTATGGTCCATCATACTGCGAGAGAAGTTTTGTCGAAATTCCAGGCATGGTAGGAGGCACCGACAACAAGACAAGGGTGCCGGGAGCGAAGTTCGGATTCGTAGCGTCGCCGTCACGATTGGCTTTTTGTCGTTGTTGGTCAGCGGAGGTGAACCTTCGGGCTAATTGACGGCATTCCTCGGCGTATCGGGCGACGGCTGAAACGGGAGCACATTCTGACGCGTCTGGTGTATAAGGCAAAACCGTATCGATGGTATGGGAAGGATCGCGACCGTAGAGAAGAAAGTATGGAGAAAATCCTGTGGTATTTTGCGTAGCCGTATTATATGCGTACGTAACAAATGGGAGGATGATGTCCCAGTTTGTATGCTCCGATGAAACGTACATGGCGAGCATATCACCAAGGGTGCGATTGAAACGCTCTATAAGCCCGTTAGTTTGAGGATGGTACGCCGTGGTGGTCCGGTGAACTACGCGGCATTGAGCAAGCAGAGCTTCAACCACCTGCGACAGAAACACACGGCCTCTATCACTCAGCAGCTCCCGAGGTGGGCCATGACGAAGAATGAAACGATGGAGCAGAAAGGATGCAACGTCATTGGCGGTCGCTGCAGGTAGAGCAGTGGTTTCGGCATAGCGTGTAAGGTGATCAACTGCGACAATAACCCATCGTTTTCCGGCGGGTGTTAGTGGTAGCGGCCCGTACAGGTCAATTCCCACATGGTCGAAGGCACGAGCAGGGCACGGAAGCGGCTGTAATAAACCGTGGGCCGGATGAGGCGGAGATTTGCGGCGTTGGCATTGCGGGCACGAGCGGACAAACTTTTGGACGAAAGTAAACATTCCTCGCCAGTAATAACGTTGCCGCAGGCGCTCATACGTCTTCAAAACGCCTGCGCGTGCACATTGTGGGTCAGTATAGAAAGACGCGCATATGTCGGAACGCAAGGTCCTAGGGATAACCAGGAGCCACTTGCGACCATCGGGCTGGTAGTTGCGTCGATACAGGAGGTTATCCCGGACAGCAAAATGGACAGCCTGGCGACGCAGGGAGCGGGAGATGGGAGACGCAGGTGAGCCAGAAAGGAGATCCAAAAGAGAGGCCACCCAAGGATCCTTGCGCTGTTCTGATGCGAAGGTGTCGATGTCGACCGAGGATACCGGCTTAATGGTGGAGAGGGAGGCCGTGTCGGCTGGCAGCGGAGAGCGGGACTGAGCGTCAGCGTCAGTGTGCTTGCGACCTGAGCGGTATATGACGTGTATGTCGTATTCTAGAATGCGCAGAGCCCAGCGGGCAAGGCGTCCAGACGGGTCTTTTAAAGAGGATAACCAACAAAGGGCGTGACGGTCAGTAACCACATTGAAAGGCCTGCCGTATAAATAGGGGCGAAACTTCCCGAGTGCCCAAACGATGGCCAGGCATTCTTTTTCTGTGACGCTGTAATTGCGTTCCGCTTTGGTCAGCGCACGACTAGCGTAAGCAACGACGTACTCGGAGTAGCCAGACTTGCGCTGCGCAAGGACAGCGCCAAGGCCAATACCACTGGCATCGGTATGCACTTCAGTTTGGGCGGTGGGTTCGTAGTGTCGCAGTATAGGCGGAGACCTCAGGAGACGGCGTAAGTTCACGAACGCGGTGTCGTATGCAGGAGACCAGGAGGATAGGTCGTTGGCGCCACTTAAGAGTTGTGTCAGAGGTGATATTATCGAGGCAAAATTGCGAACAAAGCGTCTGAAGTAAGAACAGAGGCCGATGAAGGCGCGGAGTTTCGGAAATTCTGCTACGGCGCGAAGTTTTCATGGGTCGGGGCAAATGCCGTCTTGTGATACTACGTGACCTAGAATCATGAGCTTGCGCGCTGTGAACTGGCACTTTTTCAGGTTCAGTTGCAGACCTGCGTTGGTCAAGGACGTCAACACTTGCCTAAGGCGAAGAAGGTGCGTGCTGAAATCAGGGGCGAACACAACGATGTCGTCGAGATAGCACAAACACGTGCTCCATTTTAGGCCGCACAAGATATTGTCCATCATTCGTTCAAAGGTAGCAGGCGCATTTCATAGGCCAAATGGCATCACATTAAATTCGTATAAACCATCTGACGTAATTAATGCCGTTTTAGGGCGATCAACTGCTGACATCGGGACCTGCCAGTAGCCCGAGCGTAAATCCAACGAAGAGAAGAATTTAGTGCCTTACAAGCTGTCCAGAGCGTCATCAATGCGGGGTAGAGGGTAGACGTCTTTTCTCGTTATCTTATTGAGACGGCGATAATCGACGCAGAACCGAATGGAACCGTCTTTTTCTGTGACGAGAACCACCGGTGATGCCCACGAGCAATTGGAAGGTCGAATGACGCCGCGCTGAAGCATGTCCTTCAAGTGCTCACTGATCACCTGACGCTCCTTGGCGGATACGCGGTACGGGCGCTGCCGCAATGGCGCGTTGAAGCCAGTGTCGATGTGATGGCTGACGGTTGACGAGCGACCCACAGTAGGCTGAGCGACATCAAAAGAAGAGCGGAACTGGGCAAGCAGGCGAAGAAGCTGGGAGCGCTGCTCGGAAGTAAGGTCACCGGCAATGAAAGGTGTGAATAAGTCAGGTGATGGCGGAGCAGAAGTGGAAAGTGCACAGAAGTCAGTGAGCTCTGCATACGAAGCATCCGGCACGTCGGTTATAAACATGTCATCAAGAGGCTGAACATGGCCAAGTGCTTCGCCGCGAAGAGCCATCAGGGCTGTAAGAAGCGGATTGCAGACAACGATGGCGCTGAAACCGGCTGAAATGTCAAGCGCGGCGAAAGGGAGGGGAACGTCTTTGCGAGTCATGAAGAGTTCTGAAGGAGTGAAGAGGACAGCGCCTACAGAGACAGCGCCACAGAAGACGGGAACAACGGCAGACAAGTACGGCGGTATGGCGATGTCTTCTCGAAGAACTAACTTAGCGGGAAGAGAAGTGGCGCCGACGAGGGGCATGTCACACAGAGGCGATAATTCGACTTCAGCACGTGCACAATTGATGACGGCGTTATTTCCCGAAAGAAAATCCCACCCAAGTATCACGTCGTGAGAACATAACTGCAGAACCACAAACTCCACAATATAGAGAACGCCCTGAATAACAACTCTAGCTGTGCATGCTGCTGAAGGCTGAACTGGCTGGGCGCTTGCTGTGCGAAGAGAAAACCCAGAAAGTGGCGTCGTAACTTTTCGTAAAGCGCGAGAGAGGCGTTCGTTTAGGACAGACACGGCTGCTCCAGTATTAGTTAGCGCAACGGTAGGGGCGCCGTCAATAGTAAGATCGACAACGTTCGAAGGCGACAATGGAGGACTTGTACAGATCGATGGCTACGCAGTTCTTGCCTCCTGAACTGCGGCGCTTAGTTTTCCTCTTGCGTGGGTGAAGGGCGCCGCCGCATGGGGGACAACGAGCGGCGACGCGGGGAAGGTGAACGACGTGTAAGGACCGGGCGCTCGGCTGGTGGCCTGTTCGACTGCCGACTAAAATAAGTGTCATGGAAAGGCTGCACGTTGGCGTAGGGAGGCGACTGCACAAACTCATCAGAGTGCAGCATGCGGCGGCGGCAGAGTCGTGCAACATGGCCGGGAATACCGCAGGCATAACATATGGGCCGGTTGTCTTGCGTGCGCCAAGGATTAGTAAAGGCAGGAGCAGGTCGATGAACGGGATGATGAACGGGTGGTGGCGGCCGAGGATGTAGCACAACGAGCGGTTGACGAGGGGACTGCGCGGCGACGGATGCGTAAGTAAGTGGCGCGGCGGCAAGGTGCTGCTGATGCTGCATTGGTAGAGCCTCAGCAACTTGGTCTTCAACAACCCGCTGGAGCGTAGGAGCGAGCTGTGTAGGAGGCTGTTGCGGCAACGGCTGCTGTAGCTCAGCGAAGGGTAGCAGAGAAAGCTGACGTGCAACTTCCTCCCGCACGAAAGCTTGGATTTATGTGAGCAAGGAGGAGCGATCAGAGAAGGCTGTCATGGAAGAGAGGGCCTCGTCAGCTACTGAGGGGCGCCTGGTCAACTCGCGCTGCCTCCTCAACTCGTCGTAGCTTTGGCACAAGTTTATGAGCTCTGCTACGGTGCGCGTCCCCTTGGCGACCAACATTTGGAAAATGCCATCGGCGATGCCCTAAAGATGTGCTTCAATTTGTCATTTTCGGGCATAGACGCATCCACACGTTTGCATAGGTCGAGAACCTCTTCAATGTAACAGGTGAATGTTTCACCGGGTTGTTGCGCACGCTCTCGTAACCGCTGTTCGGCGCACAACTTGTGTACGGCAGGGCGACCGAAAACTGCAGCGAAACTGGTCTTGAACGCGGACGAGGACTGAAAGTCGGCTTGGTGATTTTTAAACCACAGGTGAGCCACTCCCGCAAGGTAGAATATGACGGCATTTAACTTGGCGGTATCATCCCATCGATTGTGCAAGCTCACCCGTTCGTACGCAGTCAACTAGTCATTGACGTCCTGTTCATCCGTACCGCTGAAAACCGCTGGATGGCGTTGCGGGACAGCGCCAGAGCAGGCAACGGGGGGTGGCGGCGGCGTCGGCTGGGGAGAGTCAGGCATGACGGGAGGCAGAGTCCGAGACCGGAGTTCCAGGGTGTAGATGTTCTTGAGTACCCCGCACCTTCCTTCAATTGTAATGGGTGCACTGAACAGTTCCGAGGGTAACGTCTCTTCGTAACCGAGGAGGCAGGTGACGCAGAGCAGGAACAGCTGGTTGCCCGAACGGCTCACACTCGTGCTAAGCACTGGCGAGCCGGCTGGCCCACTGGCTGCACAGCAGGCATGGAGAGACGATCTGGCTGGCCTTCTTCTTGTTCTCTTCTTCTTCATTACAAAATAGATTTCTCTTCCACACAGAATTGTCCCACAAGGCTTACAGAAGGCTCTTTGGCAAAGTAATATCTGAAAGAGCAAATAATGTTCCACCAAGTATGGTGACAAATATTTCAGAGCTGCCAGTCTGAGGACTCCGACAAACTAACAATACCTTCAGCACTGACTACCTTCAATAATGAGATGTCAGCATTTTGCTGAAATTATTGAAACTTCAATTATTGTGACCTTGTTTAGGAGGACATCTGAAATTAACATGCAGTTCTAATCCCTGTCACTTTTGTAAATATATCCCAATTATTTTTTCAGGCTACAATTTTTGGTAATAATGGTATTCATTGCAGAAAGAGTACATGGTATTTATTAAAAAAAAGTACTGGTCATTGTAGATTTTCTGTCTTCAGAATTGGTTCTGTTCCACAGCTGTTTCTTGAAATCTGAAATGATGTACCCATCTCTTTGTTAGCGATAAACAGGAAAATCTGTCAGTATGTTTTGTTTAAAATAGAGCTGATCAACCCAATAGTTAGGCTATTTGCTAATTATAAATTACAACGATAATAGTACAATACCATAAAAACAGACTGATGCTGAATAACAGCTGTGCCCAGCTACATCCGCGCAGCTGTGCCACACAATGTGCATGTGTTCAGAACAGCGGAATGCCCCAGAGAGAAAGCAACAGTAACTTATTGTTCGTCATCTTGCACAAGTAGATTATGCGCCAGATGTAATTTATGCTCAGTAAATACATAAATGAGTCATGTGAGGTGTCTCACTTTAGGTTGCAAGTTCGAACTTCTTGTAATCTTGCTTGCTTTTATTTTGTTTCCTTTGGGAGCATGAGTGATTTATTTGCCTTGGCACATATTGTCAAAACTGTTTCTTCATCACTGGGAATCGAAAAATTTCAATTACACATAAAATTCCCAGTTACTGATGTGGCAGACTTCGAGCTTAATTCTCTTATCATTCATATGTTTATCTACCAAGTAGTTTTATCATTCATTGAAACATTTCCATGCAATGCACAGTGGGAACCCAAATTATAAATATCTGTTCTTGCTTTCTACCCTGCTCTACAACATAATGAAGATACAAAGCAAAACTATAAGTTTGCAATTGTCCCCCATAACCAGAGTTTCGCTTATAATTTGAAAAACAAAATTGACATCCTGCTATGGTGTGAGAGTTGCTTCGGGCACAAAGTGAACTGCGTAGCACCTGTGCTAGAGTACCCAACAAAGCAGAAAATCGCACCAGATTCGAATGACACTGGTAAGTTAAGAACAGATGTTTTATTTCACGCACCATTAATGGGGCTTATCATCTGCTCCTCTTTTGTTTTGTGGGAACGCATACATTGGGAAGACAATTTTTTGCACCAATCTTACCTTAGCGGGACACCAGAGAAAGGTAGAAATCAAGAACAGGTATTCACACTTTGTTGCCCACGGTGTATTATCTGGATGTGTATCACTCTACAAAAGACTACTGTGATAGATAATCATAAAGACAAAGACAGAAGAATTAAAAGAGGTATGTGTCAGTCACCTCGTATGTGTCAAACACCTCCAGTGTTTATAGAAACACTTCTTTCTGTATATGTGCCAAGCCGTAGGGAGGCTTTACGTAACTCAGTCATGCTTTCCAAGTTAAAAGTCGGAATAAGGACAATCACAAGAACATCGTATGAGTGATTTGCAAATGTGGCACCTAATGTAACTTATTTACGTATGTGCTGAGGGTAGATTACAGCCAGTGCATAATCTGCTCTTACAGGATAACTTATGATGAGTAAAAGAAGCCTTCCTCACATTCTTCCTCTTTGTTTCTTTTGGATCTTGGTGCACCATGTGTATTGTTACAGCTGCATGCACGCAGCTGGGTATAGTTTGTGTTTTGCTTCCTCCCTTGTCCTCATTATTCATGTGCTATCTTTGCCGTAACAAAATACAGCTACCTGTGCTACATATTTTGTCAGCGTGTTTGCATTATGCCAAGTTTTGTATTAGTGGTTATTGCAATCTGTGAAATTGTCTGTGTCAGCTATTGTACTTCGTCTTGGAAAAGTATGTTTGTCAACATAAATAAACAATTAGTATCATTGTTGCTGTACTTATTTTTGTAATATTATCTGTTGTGAAGCTTTTATACACTGTTGCATATTGTATGACAGAATAATCTTGATGCACAACTTTTTAATGTGGTATTTTTCAGATCAATTTTCAACTGACGCTGAAGTTGTGGGGGAAAAGTGCCAACGAGAATACCATAAGGTAAGACAGCTGTTTTTACTGTTAGATTGGATTATAAATTGCCAACCAGTTGTTTTCAGCAAGCATAGTATAACGCATAGATTATGTAATCTAAGTTGGAATACTGTTTTTATTGCACTTGATTATCTGGGTCTCCTTTGTACATAAGTGCAGCCTTTTTTAGTTATGTGCAGCTTACTTGCTTAAAATGTTAAATCGTAAGTTCTAAATAAAAACACGTCTCGAAGAACAGTGAAATAGGTTTAACTTATAAACGTTTTGACGTTAGAGACGTGCAGTGCTGAATTAAACTTCTACATGTGTTACATAATATTTTGGGGTCTCATTATGGTTCTGAGTTGCATTGCAGTGTCATGCATATGCACCTGCAGGCTACGTATTGGATGTTTATTTAAGACTGTTTTGCTTGGTTGGCTATTGATTCCAGTTTAATAGTATTGAGAACTGTCTTGCTTTCATGGTGATTCTGTGCTGACTAATGAATTTGAATTTTCCAGAAGACAACATAGGGTGATGAAATGTTAACTTTTTGCTGCTAACCTGCCATGTCCTTTTTGGCAAGTTTGCTATGGGTTCTTTCTTATATGTTGTCTTTTCACAGTAGTCATCTTGAGAACTAGCCGTAGTCGTGTGTACTTACAACAAAAGTTGACACATTTTGAAAAGCGGCTCGACACTGCCATTCGAGAGTCAAATGACTTACATGGATTAGTTATCTTACTCTATTTGCAAGAGTCCTGCACCACGCACTAAGGGTAACTTGACACACACTGCTGGAGTCATCAGACTCATCAAGAATAGTTGCCCGAATCCTTCAGCAGTGGTCATGTGACCCTTTATCTTGAGTCGTCTGACTCATGCAGAATAGTTAGCGGACTCCCTCAGCACTAGTCGTGTAACCCTTTTGAGAGGGTTAGGAGACTACTACAAGAGAGTGTGAATGACTATTGTGTGTGGAGTCACGTAACCACCTTGTATCGAGCACAGATAGTCTCGGGACTCTCTGCCGAAAGAGAGTTCGGGTATCTCCCACAAAGTGTGTCGTATACATGGCGAGTCCAGACTCTCCGAAAATAGTAAGAGATACTCTTTTTTTCTTAGTGTGTTGCCGTACCCCATTTCCTTCCAGCGGCTGCAGCAGGGACGCGCGAACCGCAGTGGCTCCCCCGTTTCCGATCGCAGCCTCACACCACCTCCGACACGACAACGACGCTCTCCATCACCTCGTCGTCGCTCGTTATCACCGCCGCCGCTGGGAAACTAGCTGGTGCGACCGACGGGGGTGAGGTCGCAATACGTTCATCTTCATCAAGACTCCCTTGTGTAAAATTGTTTAAAAACAAAGTGTATGTTTTAGTTGGCAATGTGAGTGACTTTGCTTTAGTTGGCAGTGGGGCGGCAGTTTCTATTATGAACCTGTCCTTCAAAAATCGTCTCTGCAGGGTCGTCAGCGGGCACGCGGGGTGTGTAGGAATTAAACCGTGGAGCACGCTGCTGGTGGCCCTGGCAATACCTAGCAATGTGTCTAGGCACACCGCAGCTGTAGCAAATGCGGGAGTCGCGGCTTCTCGCGGGTGACACCGGTGACATGGGTGTCATGGGTAGAAATGTACTCTCAGGCTGGTTGTAGGAGGGAAGCGCCCGCTGAACAAATCGTTGTGGTGCATCTTGTCGGCGTCCAAAACTTGTCGGTTGCGGTGGCAAGTTGCTGCTCTCCGTACGATCAGCATAGGTCCTGCGAGGTTCTCGGTAACTCTGAGGTGCCCAGGTGGCCGGTGGCACACGGGAGCGATGATCAAATGCACACTGATGGCACACATGAGCGTAGTCAACAACTTTAAGGCGCTCAAGCTCTTCTTTAACCACTTGCCGAATCACCGAGGAGATGTCGTCGTAGGTTGGGACGGACATACTTGCAATAGTAGTAACATTGTCCAAGCGTCCAAACTTTCGCCCAATCCTTCTAATTTTCAGCGCTTCAAACGCCCGGCAGTGTTTCTTCAAATCAGACGGAGTACTAAGATCGTCCTTCGTTATAAGAAAATTATAAATATCTTCAGCGATTCCTTTAAGCAGATGTCCTACTTTGTCTTCGTCTGTCATGGTAGCGCTGACGATTCCGCATAATTTCAGAACAGCCTCTATGTACGTTGTACACGTTTCGCCAGGTAATTGAGCTCGTCGGGAAAACATCTGCTCAGCCTTCTTTTTCTTAGAGATCGGGTCCCCAAAGCACTTGGTGAATTCTAAAAAATTATCCCAGCTTGTCAGAACGTTCTCGTGGTTTTCAAACCAGAGGAGCGCGGTTCCAGCGAAAAAAAAAAAAAACCACGTTATCGAGCTGCTTCGTAGAGCTCCAGTGGTTGTGGCCACTCACTCTGTGGTAGTGTTTAAGCCAGTCGTCCACGTCTTCGTTCGCATTCCCCGAAAAGGTGGGTAGCTCTCGCAGCGGTGTCCAGTAGCCGGCCTGACCTGCGTGATTGCTTTCTGGTCCGCCGCAGGTGGGGTCGTCATTGCCTTCTCCGGAATCGGCCATGTCCGCTGCTTGTGGTCGTAAACCGGCCAAGCGTCTACTCCGTCGGACAGTTGGTAGAGCTGGGTCGTCCAGGATCGTCCAAGATTTACCCCGCACCTCCACCAAAGATGTTACGAATGTAGTTTATTTACAGGGTGAAACGAGGTCCGAGAGGGAAGCTACAGGCCAGGCCCAGCCGGCGCAGAGTACCCCGAGCTCACGCGCGCGCACTCTACTTCTTTCTCTGCCTCAGTCGCGCAGTGCTGCGACAATATGATGATGTCGTCAAGGTAGCATAAGCAAGTCTTCCACTTTAGGCCCGGTAGTACAGTGTAAATCATCCGCTCTCAAATGTGGCGGGAGCATTACACAGGCTGAAAGGCATTACGTTAAATTCGTAAAGTACATCCGGTGCGGCAAAGGCGGTTTTCTCCTTGTCTGCTTCGTGCATGGGTATCTGCCAGTCTCCAGAGTGTAGATCAAGACTGGAGAAATACTCCACGCCTTGTAATGAATCTAACGCATCATCGATTCGGGGCAGTGGATATACACCTTTGCAGGTTATCTTGTTCAAGACACGGTAGTCTACGCAAAATCGCATTGAGCCGTCTTTCTTACGCACCAAAACGACAGGTGACGACCAAGGACTTGAAGATGGGCGGATTATGCTACGTTTCAGCATGTCGGCAACGTGGGCATTGATGATCTGTCGTTCAGCGGAAGAAACGCGATATGGCGCCCACGCACGATGGTAGTTCCATCTGTGTGTATACGATGAGCCGTCGCAGAAGTCTGTCCCAGAAGAGGAGAGCGGACGTCGAAGCAGTCTTCATGCTTGGATAACAACGCCAGTAACTCCCCCGTCTGCTGTGGCGTTAGATCGGAGCTGATGGCACTAGCGAGATCAGAAGCAGGGACCAGATCCATAGCTGTGGGTGGTTGTGAAACAGCCGTAGTCGAGGTAAGCACAGAGACAGGCTGAGTGTCCAAGACGCACATGAGAACGGCGCCTTTAGAAAGCAGGACTAGCTCATTGGTTGTGTTGAGTACAGCCAAAGTGGCCATGCCGTTGGTGAAGCGAACAAGGCTGGGTGCCAAAGCAATCCCTTTGGATAAGTAACGGGCTAACGGTACAACTAAAACGTCACCATCGGGGATGTCAGAGTTAACTGCAAGGAGTTGTTCGCGACCAGGGGGCACCATACAATCGCCAGCAGTTCGTAAGCGAAGGGGCGGTTCGTGCACTTCGTCGGAATTGTCGGTGTCTGTCAGGTTAACGAGGCGCACACGGCACGAGATGAAAGCCGACGCCGAAGAGAGAAAGTTCCCTCCTAGTATAAGCATGTGAGCACAGGAAGTCAATACTGCGAACTGGATATGGGGGCGTATCCCGTCGATCGAAACTCGAACGGTGCATTGCGCCGATGGCCAAATCACATTATTTGCACCACGAAGAAGAGCTCCACTGGAAGGTGTAGTAACTTTGCGTAGACGAGCGCACAAGCCATCGTGAAGAATAGAAATAGCTGCTCCCGTATCAAGCAATGCTAGGACTGGTACACCTTCTACGCACACGAATAAAGTATTGGCCGGGCACGCTGGAGGAATTGTAGTCTGTGCGAGCCATGCAGCTTTCCCTTCAAAAACTGCACCATCTTGTTTTCCGAAGGTAGTCAGGAGTGCGGGTGGCCGGTTGCAGGGGTGATGTCGAGCGTCGGAGAGGGGAGTGCGAGCGGCGGCGATCTGGATGGTAGTTGCGACGCGCTTCGGGAGGTGGAGAAAGTGAGCGTGGGGAGAGCCGGCGCTGCTAAGGACTCGGAAGAAGCAACGGGTCTCTCTCATAAATAACGTAGCCACGGCGTTCGTCCTGTTGTCGTCTTCGGCAAAAACGCGATATGTGACCGCGAATACCACAATAATAACAAATGGGGCGGGGCGTAGGCCGGGTAGTGTAAAAATCCTGTGGCAGGCGGACGGGGTGGTAGAGTCGCCAGATGGTTGGGGGCAGTAGCAGGAGCAGGAGGCGCTTTCCGAACGAACGCTGGTTGCATAGCCGCAACCTGAGCATACGAGGTGGATGGCGAAGGAGGGCCGCAGCTCGCTGCGCAGGTCATGGAGGATAGCTCCTCTTTGATGATGTCGCGCAGGCCAGGAACCGAAGGCTGTGGCTGGAGAACGGGAGGACTGAGCAGGCCTCGCGCTCGGAACTCTTCGCGTATGAGAGTCAGAATCAGCGGACGCAGGTCGGTATCCGACGAAGGAGGTGCGTCACGGGCGACAGGTTGGAAACGGACGGCCTGCAGTGCGTCCAGGTGTTGGCAAGTCGCGATCACATCGTTAACAGTATTAGGATTCTTGATCGCCAGTGCGTTGAACGCGACGTGAGCAATGCCCTTTAGGATTTAACGAACACGATCAGATTCCGTCACGGTGGCGTCAACACGGCGACAAAGGGCGAGGAAATCCTCGATATAATATGTATATGTTTCCCCGGGGAGTTGCGTGCGTCCATCAAGCTTTTTCTTGGCGACCTCAGAGCGGACGCTGGTAGCGCCAAAAATCTGCCGAAGCTGGTGTTTGAATGCCGCCCAGTCAGGCAAGGTGCTCTCGTGGTTGAGAAACCAAGTCCTCGCTACGTCATTGAGGTAGAATGCGACGTTGTAAAGCTTGTGCATGTCATCTCACCGGTTAGACTCACTCACGCGGTCATAATTGTCCAGTCAGTCATCAACGTCGTCACTACGAAGACCAGCGAACATGGTGGGATTGCGCTGCCACGTGCTGACGGTCCACGAAGGAACGGCCGGTGGGGCAGAGACGGTGACGCCGGAGGCTCCTGGAGGATCTTCTTGGGGCATCCTGGCGGAAAGGTGGAGCAAGTGGCGGCCTGAACGAAGCTCCAGGAAAACTCGAAGGCGTAGAGGACCAAGTGATCGAAAGCAGCCTCCACCACTTGCGAGACAGCTGCTAAGCCTCAACGGTTTATTGCGCAGGTCGCGCGCTGAAGACGATGGCCGAGTTGATGAATATATACAGATGAAGAAGATGAAGGGGTAATATAATGCTCACAGTATATATATATATATATATATATATATATATATATATATATATATATATATATATATATATATATATATATATATATAACGATCAAATAGCACTTACACTTTGTGTTTGGCGTCAGGTGTGACCTAGCGACCGCCAATTTGACCATTTATCTCTTGGTGTCCCGACAGAAAGCAAGTATCACAAGCGGGTTAGGGCCGAAGCGGGTAGCCTCGGCGCTGCCATGTTGTTGTGGAAACACGGTATCCGGAAGAGTGCCCCGGTAATCTTATACCTGAGCCCGCTAAACTTCGCGCATGATGAAACGCTCACCGTGTACGGTAACGCCCTGATAAAATTGGCGAATGTGCAGTTCGCGGGATCTCAGTTGGCAGGTAATGTCCCACTCGCTTTCAGTGCCAATCGCGCTCCAAGCTATTGTCACTTGTTCAGACCGCAGAAACACTTCCTGGAAGGCTAACACTTATTGAAAATGAAGTAAAAGAAATTATGAGGTTTTACTTGCCAAAATCACTTTTTGATTATGAGGCATGGCGTAGTGGACGACTCTAGAAATTTCTACCACCTGAGGGTCTTTAACGTGCGCCTAAATCTGAGTACACGGGTGTTTTCGCATTTTGCCCCCATCGGAATGCGGCCGCCGTGGCCGGGATTTGATCACATGACCTCGTTCTCAGCAGCCCAACACCATAGCCACTGAGCAACCACGGCGGGTGTGACAAAGAAGTCAAGCATGCTGTCTATTCATGGCTACGCGAATGTGAGAAAATCTGTCTGTGCTTCTGATATTCATGTGCTGCCAAAATTGTTCCATAAGGGTGCATGCTTGAACCGGGATTATCTCGTAAAAGGATGTCCCTTTTACAAGTCTAATCTTGAAAAATGAAAAGTGCGGGTTTGAGTTGAGCATCTCTGGTAATACTTACGTAGTGCTCTACAAGACAAATGAACTGCTTCTATAAGTCTGCCGTTCAACAAGAAACCAGCTTTATCAGTCACAACACCCCTTGAAACGCTTGGAGAGCTGTCAAACTTACTCAGATGTTTTTGAAGTAGTGTCAAAGTATACTTCGTTTCCTGGACCAAGGTACTCGTTAGGTTGGCTCAGGATGGGGTCTTCGTAAAAAAGAAATTGATACATCACGGAGCACCAAGCAGTTACTTCATCAAAAAGGGTCACAAGATTTTGAAACTAAATTTTGCAATGTAATTCTAAAGTGTATGTTCATCTGCAGTAGTCATAGGAAATATATCCTGTGAAAGAGTGGGCCCTCTGACTGTTTCGTTGCCCAGCTAGTACTCTCGTGAACCAGTGGGCTGCGCTTCTGTAATAATGATTGTTATCATGATCGCCTTTTATCTTCAAAAGTATCTGGACGCATTTTATTCTGGAGTTTGATCTGAGCAGCAATATACGCCTCATGAGAATTTTCAGAGTTTCATTCTGTAGCTATTTTATCCACGACTGTTTTCCGTCGGTTTGTTTACTTCTGTGCGTTTAACGTGCGTCTTTTTTGTGCGAATAATATTAGAGAGAAAAGTGGCAGTGCAGTCGCTTACCGGCCGTGTTGTAGAAGCGAAAGCGTCAAATGGCTTGTTCAGCGAAAAAGCCAGCGTCCGGCGTCTGTAGCTGCGAAACGGTACCTAAATTCTAATTTGCAGCGGCGCCACAGCACGAGCTCGTCTCGACGGAGTTCCCATTAGCTGCGACGCCATTGCACGACTGCGCCTCGATAGAGAAGAGCGAGTGCAACAATAGAGCGCCAGGTGTTGCGTGAGGGGAGAGGGCATCGCGGCGACGCCAATTCACCGTCTCTCTCGCTCTCGGAAGCCTGTGTTAGCCACGCATGCCTCATCCGCGCATCTCGCCTGCCTTCGAACTGCGCCTCAGTAACGCTATGGTAAGTCGATGCCAGCGCTCCTTTTATGGGTGCGGACAGCGTGTGAACCGCCCTCCGCCCTATCTGGTTTTTCGGCGCCATGTTGGTACTTTCGCGCCTGCCGTCGAGTTGAAAAGACGCGCGCGCCATTTCCTTTGTTTGTGGCGTTATGGTGCGAGAGCACGTGCTTTGTGTAGTCCATTGCGATGTTCATGCTTGTTAACGAAACGTGACCGGCTCATATGTTCCTCTGTGCACTCGATCGAGCGCAAACGGACAGCGGGTATTTCGTTTCCCCGGCGACGCTGAACGAAGGAAGAGAAGGGCAGCACAAGTGAAACGTGACAACTGGACACCGACGGACACACCGAAGACATGCGAGGTAAGGATCGTGATTTTGTTAGGAATACTGTCCCTTTGTAATCCTTTTTATGTATATGTTGGCGTGCCTTTTGTAGTGATCATAAGGCTGTAGCATGGTGTGATCGCCATGTTTGAGTCGTTGCAACAGTGTAGGTTTGTAGGCTTATGCCTCAGCAGCGAAGGAGACAGACAGCTGACCCGAATGCCCGCCGGAATAGAACCGTGAGCCGCGGCTTCTCGTGCCACGACCAGGAGCAATCTTTTTTGTTCCTCCCAAGAGGGCGCGCGCTATCCGTGTCCTAGGCAACGCCCAAGGCAGGGCGCTACAGGTTTATTCTAGTGTGTGAACTGACCTATGTTTTTTTGCAGCTAGTAGTATGCGGCCCTTGCAAACTCGTTTCCTTTCTTAGTTTGGGCAATTATCTCTTCTATGTAGGCACGAGGGATTTATTTGTTCGTCGACACGAGTGTGCGCGAGGAAACTGCTTTAAGATTTAGTTTGCCGGCTCGTCTTTCAATAACGTACTGCTCCTCATTCTTGCATCATTACAGCTCCACTTTGAGCACGATCAATTTGAACTAAATTGTCAGGATGGAGGACATCTCAAGTGGAATGCGTTGTCTACTCTGTTCGACTACAGCCGTACGTAAACGCGTATATAATGTTCTTTTTCAATATTTTGGCATTGTTCAAAGTTTTATATGAAGTTCAGTGTTTGACGAAAGCCCGTCTGGTCGGGATGAAACATGGTTAAAAGCTAAACAAAAACCCGGGGCACTTCGCCGACCAAATAAAGATTTAAAAGAAAAGAAGACGTTTCGGCTCCCACACGGGAGCCTTGTTCACAGGTAAAATCACAGGTGAACAAGGCTCCCGTGTGGGAGCCGAAACGTCTTCTTTTCTTTTAAATCTTTATTTGGTCGGCGAAGTGCCCCGGGTTTTTGTTTACCTTTTAACCAAAGTGTTATATAGTGTGCAGTTATGTGGTATGTGCATTTTTTTTACTTGCTTCTGCTACCAATTCTTCTGTACAGTACATGGTTCTTGCGCGAATTTACCGCTTTTATTTTCCACAGACTACACTCGCTTAAGCTTCGCTCATGGAATGTGCGTATGTGTCGGGGATTGCTTATCATAAAGACTTCTCGCAAAAATTACACGCGGGTTTGCGCAATGGAAGCCTATATTTGCTTACTCTATTTCATTAACCGAATATTGAAGCTTTAGGTCAAAAGTACTGCAACATATTGTCAGCAAGGGTTCCTGTTCTTTACAACCCCATCACATGCACTTACCGCATTATCATTGCCAGTTCTTCAGCAAGTTCTGGGGGTCCCTTCTGCTTTCATAGTGTATTCATTGTTGTGTTTATGTATTGAATCTGCTAGTCGGTTAGCTGACTTTTTTCTCAAAGGTGCTGTCCTCGCTTCTTTCTCCACCTGTTCGTGTATTAGATACTGAGGCTGCACAAGCTTCGAAGCTTAAGCTAGGTTGTTTTTAGGTGGACATTCTAAAACATAGATGCTGATATGTATATTGTCACGTGGTAGTGACGGTGAAGAAAGCAGCAATACGGTGGAATACAAAACTAGCTTTTATTGGGCGAACCTGTGCCCACAAAAACAATCTACACTTATAGCACAACGATGGCGGCGAACACGGTCGGCGATCATCGGAAATCTGATCAGCGGGTCAAGCGCGTCGGCTTTTATACAGCAGTCGTCGAATGTTTCAGAATAATCGTTCGGACCCGCGTGCCTTCCACAAAGTTCTACACCATTCGCGTCACGCGATGAAATCAGATAACACAAGGTTCGGCGACAACAGACAGCCGGGTAGAAGCATCGATAACTTTCCAGAAACTTCGGATATATGCAGGCGCGTCCCGCGCTGTGCGATTACATTTGTTAGGCGGCGAAACGTGATAAAGATAAGTACACGTGTCAATACCCCCCTCTTAAAAAGCATCGACCCGATGCTGCAAACAAACGAAAGTAGTAAAGAAAAGCCCTCGTAGCAAAGAAAACAACAAAATAAGGAAGTTCGTCAGCGTCCGTAAAAGCGTTTAAGGCGCACCACGTGGACCACTTCAGATCGTGCGCGGCGCCGCTGAGAATGCGAGGTGCCGTCTGGCACGATCTCATAGTCCAGTGCGCCAATACGTTGGATGACCTTGTAGGGTCCGAAATAGCGGCGCAATAGTTTCTCACTCAGTCCTCGTCGGCGTATCGGTGTCCAAACCCAAACACGGTCGCCGGGCTTGTACTCGACGAAGCGTCGTCGGAGGTTGTAATGTCGGCTATCGGTCCTCTGTTGGTTCTTGATCCGTAGGCGGGCGAGCTGTCGGGCTTCTTCGGTGCGCTGGAGATAGCTAGCGACGTCAACATTCTCTTCGTCAGTGACGTGGGGCAGCATGGCGTCGAGCGTCGTCGTCGGGTTCCTGCCGGAAACCAGCTTAAACGGCGTGATCTGTGTTGTTTCTTGCACCGCCGTGTTGTAAGCGAATGTTACGTACGGCAGGACCGCATCCCACGTCTTGTGCTCGACGTCGACGTACATTGCTAGCATGTCGGCGAGGGTCTTGTTCAGGCGCTCCGTGAGACCATTCGTCTGCGGATGGTAGGCAGTTGTCCTCCTGTGACTTGTCTGGCTGTATTTCAGAATGGCTTGCGTGAGCTCTGCTGTAAAAGCCGTTCCTCTGTCGGTGATGAGGACTTCTGGAGCACCATGTCGCAGCAGGATGTTCTCGACGAAAAATTCGCCACTTCGGCTGCGCTGCCTTTCGGGAGCGCTTTAGTTTCAGCGAAGCGGGTGAGATAGTCCGTCGCCACGACGATCCACTTATTTCCGGATGTTGATGTCGGAAACGGTCCTAACAAGTCCATCCCGATCTGCTGAAAAGGTCGGTAAGGAGGCTTGATCGGCTTTGCGGCGGCGTTCGGTACATGAACGCGCAAGCACCTCCACCAGATGTCACGTGGTAGTGACGGTGAAGAAAGCAGCAATACGGTGGAATACAAAACTTGCTTTTATTGGGCGAACCTGTGCACACAAAAACATTCTACACTTATAGCACAACGATAGCGGCGAACACGGTCGGCGATCGTCGGAAATCTGATCAGCGCGTCAAGCGCGTCGGCTTTTATACAGCACTCGTCGAATGTTCCAGACTATTCGTTCGGACCCGCGTGCCTTCCACAAAGTTCTACACCATTCGCGTCACGCGATGAAATCAGATCACACAAGGTTCGGCGACAACAGACAGCCGGGTAGAGGAATCGATAACTTTCCAGAAACTTCGGATACATGCAGGCGCGTCCCGCGCTGTGCGATTACATTTGTTAGGCGGTGAAACTTGATAAAGATAAGTACACCTGTCAATATTACGTGTTGCCAGCCTTCTCTGGAGCAAACGCTGTCTAGACAACATGGATGCACTGTAAGGTATTGCGTGCTTCAAGCTATGAAACTTCATGTAGACCTTAAACGCACCTGTGCACACAAAGGCTTTCTCGTAGTATTCTAATGCATAAACCTGCTCTAGGTTTTGCTGCGCAGCAGTATGAAAGGTACTTGGTGTGCAGTGTAAAAATAGCATACTCTTTATAGGCAAACACTTGGCAACACCCTCTTTTGCATGCCTGATATTAATATTTCATGGAAGTTTCGTTGTCATCCTAATACTTTGGTAGCATTTATATAATTATTACTATTTTTAACCCTTGCAGCTCGTCCAAGCCAGAAAAAGCTTCCATGAAAGCGAACACTGCCCCCTATCCTTGTCGTCGATGCTTGTTAGAGTTAGCCTGCTGCAGAAAGGGATTGTGACAGTAGCGACTCCGACATTATTTAGCAGAACAAGAATGTGTGGCAATCAGTAGATATCTGTTTTTTGCAACCAAGTGAGCTGATCAAGAAGTTGCAGGACTTGCAAAAGAACAATACTGTGTCCAACGTGCAGTTCTTACGTTGCAAGAAGAAACTCAAGAAACAAGCGATACGTTCAAAGCATCCACAAGAAAATATATCTGCTTTAATTTCCAATCTGAAGTTCCGCAATGAGGACTGGAAGTCTACCTTACATGAACGGAGCAGATATGGATGCGTGTGTAGTGCCGAGACTGTCATAAAGGCTCTCCAGCTCAAGTTTGCCTGTGGCTCAACAGGCCATGATGTGTTGTTACAGTAGGGCAACCCTCTGCCTTTTAGAACAGTTTGTATGCGGCCTCAACATCTGTCATTTCAGTCGGGAGTCTTTAAAAAGATTTTTGACATCATGGAAACAACGGTTGCAGTAATGACAGACATTGAAAAGGACTCTTGCTTAGATGCCTTGTTTAGCTCACCATGGATACGGAGAAACAAACTACGAATCTCGTACCAGGCACGACTACACATGAAAAAAATGGGGATTTAGTAATTATGTGCAACATTTCCATTTAAAGCAGGAAAGTGAAAGTTTGGCAACGTATTACGTTTAAAGTTATCTCGATTTTCACGAAACGTCAACCGTCTATTGTGCTCTTGTTTTAGGAGTCTGGGAAGCATTTAGATTAGCGGCAGTATGACGCTCCGGAACGCTTCAATGAGTAACTTTCTACAAAGACTGCAATGAACCTACGCAGAATAGACATATATCGCTCGTCACACAGAACATTGCTTCGTACTTCGAATAAACATAAACACCATGCCCCGCATATTTTACCAAGGATCCCGGGAAAAATGACTAAATGCCGCGTATAACTTATAGGCATTGGGAGAAAGCGACTATCAGTAGCTGTTTACAAAGCCCGTAGGCAACCTACACAGTGCGAATTCTCGGTACACGTCAGTATAAAGTGCGCCTCTTGTTCCAAAATACTGAATGTCTGTTGTTTCTTTCTCCTGCCTGGAAAGAAGTAATAGTGCAGCTCTTATTTATAAACAGCCTGAAAATGAAATCGTGAAAGTCAAAAGTGACACATTCCTTTAGGAAAACTTCACGTCAGTGTTCTATTGGTAGTGAAATGGCTCTGCACGTCCGTCCAAGGTAATTTTATCTAGCGTATCTACGGTGAGCCATGATTGCACTATGAAATTGGACAGTTATACCCGTAAGAGGTTTGATTAGATTGTTGATGGCGTTAATATACTGGGACTGCAACGCTACGTAGGATATCTGTAGACACAAATAGTTACAGCATTTGATAAGCCAAAGATTTCATGCCGTAAGGCACGCCAGTGGTTGGGCGCGGCAGATTGTAATCCTTTATCCGGAACTCCCCCTCGCCCGAAGGTTAGATGTACGAAGCTGATTATGTATTCGAATACGGAAGTAGCGGTCGCCGTAACCTGGGCATGATGCAAGTTGCGCAAGCTGACATTTGTTAGGGCGGTAACTGCCCAGGGTCAGGTGTTCTCCTCAGCGCGAGTGTGTATGGTCGATTGCGCGCGTCGTCCGCTACAGAGCGTCCTGAGAAGGCGCAAAAAACAATCCTCGCCGTCGAAGCAGGGGATACGTACTAAAGAAAAGCATGACTTATGTACTCACTCTATCAAAAAAAAAAATTTAGCTTCAGCCGCAGTTTTGTTCGTCTTTCCAACGTGCAGCCGAAAGTGCCCGCTATAAGAAGGGGGGGGGGGGGGGGGGGGGAGGACAAATGACATACTTTGCCTCGCCACTTCTGAATATTGGGGGGGGGGAGGCAAGTGCCCCCTTGCAACTCCCCCCCCCTCCCCAGTAGATACGCCTATGCAATAGGATGACAAAGGTTGTATAAGAAAAAAAGATGTGCTGGGCCAGTCGGTACATCTTAGCAAATAGATAAAGCCAGATAAGTAGATAAAGAAAGTTCCTGGTACGGTCTTGCGAACGTGAGACCCTCTTCTGCATATCCTTGTTGTAATCTTACTTTGAAATTCTTTTTATTTGATCTGAAACATAAAAACAAGACGATGAAGACGGCGGGACAGGCTGGACTGTCAATTTAAATTTATTACGGGAAGAAGAGAAACATATGTTCCGACTAGCCTCCAGGCATATGCTCAAAGAAACATTGCAAAAAATATTTTCTAGCACAGCACTACTTAATAGTTTTACAATGCCACCGCACCGCTAAGGAAACTCATCTCTTTATCGTCCAGGCTCAGATAAGCGTTCCTGACGCAAGTTTTGTTCTGCCTAATTATGTAAAATGTAAAGCAGGCATTGCATGTAAGCTCCTATTATCGTGTAGACGTTTTTGCTTAGGTGGTGTCGCTCAGAAAAGTGTATAAATGTAAAAGAGAAGAAACAACAGCGAAGCGGCTCACCTTCAGCTGCACTGCCGTGCACGCGGGTGTATGCACTTTAGTAAGACTAACATCGTCGTGAGACATAAGGATAGCGTAGCCCGCTTGATCATTGAAGCTTACCACATAGAGAAAGCAAGACAGATCCATCGCCCATCCAGCAGTCGCATTAACAGAAAGTGAAATACACTATCTTGACAAGTGGCAAACGCGTTGGTCGTACGTGCACGCGGAATGGTGTAGCATGTCCAAAGGAAAGGTTTTCCGTTGTTGCGGGTGAGTTTTTATTTTTTTTATTCTTGCGCTGTGATAAGGTTGCTATACATGTGTAGCTATGATTTCAAGAAAAGTTGAGTTGAAGCGCTTGTGTGTCTTCCTTTCCTACAGCCTACGTAAATGTTGCACTGTTTGTTTACATCGTGTAATTATGTGGAAGGCCTCCATAATGTCACTTTCTGTGCTTGTTTTCTAGCAGTCTATAACGGCGCCTGTCTTATGAAACTCAGCGGGGCACCCGCACTGCCTACAGCGACTAGACAGGTGAGGGTCTTCAGTCGCGGAAAGGGAAGCCTTGTGTTCCCTGAGGCGACTACTTATCACTCAATATCAAGTCTTCATTTTGGCTTACACCCAGAATTCGGACACTCACCAACCGCAACTGACATGTGCAGGCTTGGCCCAGATTTGTCAATAAATTGGACGGTCATTTCCTTCTGGAAGGTACTTGGTGTTCCGATTGGTGGTCGTTTACTTAAACACCAGTATGACCGACGCTTGCCTTGCCACACTTATTTGGTCTCTGAAGCGCAGCCAACGTGAGGTCTCCCATGCTTCCTTTCACCCTAGATTCTCTTTCGTCAGCCAACGCACGTACCTACGCGGTGAAAACAATACGCACATTATGCCAGTTTACCACGTCCTTTTAAAAATAAGCCTGCTTTCTCCTCATTGGGCTACGCTGAGTACAAGATAATTGGAGTAATGCTAAATAATAAGCACAGTTCAGTGATTATAAAAGCGCGAAGCCATTGAAACATTTTGAGTAAGCCGTCGTGTTGGTAATGCGGTGGCAAGCCGGAAGTATTGAAACTTAATTTTATTCTGCGGATCAGCCCGGTCCTTCAGTTGCGTCACACGCAAGAGGGCACCACTCAAACTTCTCGGGGCTAGAACACACGGTCAACGTTCTGTGACAGCGAATGTCAGCCAGAGTGGCGAACTTCTGTGCGTGCATGACTGGTGCCAAGTAGTATGCTACACTTCCACGGCAGTTTGTTTTCGTTTCTCGGAGCCCACAGTGAATCGGTGAACAAAGAGAGGCGAAACCTCGGGACCTCATTTTCGCCAAATTACCACCGTATGTGCAAGAAATAATGATGGCAAGCAAAACAAAGGGGCACTTATTTGTAGCTTTTTAAATTGAAGTTTAGGAGTGATAAGCTAAAGGGGGAATGAAAGTACACAAAGAAGTTCCCAACGCTGGGAACCGAACCCAGACCCTTCCCACTAGGCATGTGGGGCACTGACAATTTCGCTACGGGAGCCGTTGTTTCTACGCCTATATTCTTGGATATTTATGTACCTACACAATATTTATGCCTAGAAGCTTTACCCAGTGCCACACAAGGCCATGGCGCTGGACGTGTAACGGCCTTTTTTTGACCGATGACGTCATGCAGGATGTGAACTTTATGAGCAAGTATAGCGTCGCTACTTGCAATGGTTTAGCAGTTGCCATAATGCGTAAGACCAAACCGAAGAACTAAAATTTAAGTTTACCACAGCGCGAATTCTATGCTTATTAATAGCGTAAAGGTGGTTTTAAATGAAGCGCTTACGTTTGCTGTTCCCTCAGTGTAAACAAGCACGAATGCGACGTCTTCCTTCTATCGGGGACTGCCTTACGTAGTGATGTCAAGTATGTGCTTCGATTGCGGAACATTGCCTTCATTGGCGCAACGAACTGTCCACAAGTCGTTTGACACAGGCAAGGTCAAAAAGTGTTTCGCTTAAACAGGCGTTTAGCTCAAACAACGGAAGGTATAAAAAAAAAAACCTTTCGTCTAAACAGACGTGACATGGTGGCGACGTTACCAAAGTTACACAACTACATATTGTCTTTCGCGTGACAGGGAGGGTGGCCAAGAACGTTAGGGACGCTTACTTCTACAACTTCTGGATACGCCGGTGTTATATAATCTGGGAGCCCTTATTCGGGCACCATGCGCTTTCGGGCTGAAATTTGGTGTGGCCAATTAAAGGAATAAATAAATAATATGGTTCTACATGCCAATACCACGATCTCATTACGAGGCACGCACTAGCGGGGAACTCCGGAAATTTGGACTACCTGGGCTTCTTTAACGTGCACCTAAACCTAAGTACGCGGGTGTTTTCGCATTTAGCCCGCATCGAAATACAGCCGCTGTGGCCGGGATTCCATCCCGCGAACTTCATGCTTAGCAGCCCAACATCATACCAACTAAGCAACCATGCGTGCTGAGGGCAATTTACAGTGCGGTCAACTTTTAAATAGAACAAGTGAATGCAAAGCCCGTCTGCTTTTTTTTTTCAATTTCTGGCGAGCTTACAATCGCGCTGGTTTGCAGCCGATCACTTGTAATTGGTGGTGCCAGCACACTTCTACGCGCTGACCTAGACTTTGCCGGTACTTGCAGCCATATAGAGAGTTGGAAAAGCGAGAGCCGCATAACACTGTCTTCTTAAACGGTGGACAATACTGTACATACTGAGCCCTCGAATTTGGCCTCGGGTCTTCACGTCATCGCGCTTAAGAAAGTCTAAAGGCCCATCGATGAAGATTCCTCTATTACAATGTGTTTTATACACGACAAGGAAGTAGTCATAATGTTGGCAAACGTACTATCATTAATAGTCGGCATGATGACGTAATCGTTTGGTATTTTGGTGCACTGGTGAAATTCCCAAAATGATGCTGCAGTGTGGTTGCTAGTTGGCTTGCTTTCTATGTTTTTCATCTTCCAGACAGTATCAGCCATCTGTTCACAAGGCACTATTTCGTCACCGTCCATTGTAATCTATAAGAAAAGAATAGCTACTGGGTTTGCTGGCCAAACAGGGAGCTGTGCAGCCTGAAAATGGCCATCTTAACATGCACCCTTTCATGTTCAAGTAAAAGTCGCACTCTGAAGCAGTTTTGTAACACTGTTCACGCCGGACATAATGAGGGGTAAAGATGGTGTTTTCGAATATTTCTTAATAAAGTAGTGAGTCTTTCTCGTTCATCATTATTTCGGTTTATTTAGTTAAATGACCACTACAAAAACAGGCTACCACTGAACGGCAACTATACAAATTTCATGGAAAAATTATTCAGGAAAAATGAGAAATAGAATTAGCTCTGAATTTTCTACAAAATATCGCAGGAACTAATTTAGAGCAATATCTCCCGCGGGTGGACAATTCAGCCCAGCTGTTTGCAGATGAACTGAATATTCGAACACAAGTTCGGGAGTATTTGAGCATAACCTCTTCGCTACCAGTGTCCATATTCGTGGATACTTTTTTTATAACGCCAGTTACTCCTGAGCGAAAACTGGCGAGACTATAAAATTACGCGTCTTTCTTAGCCTGGACCATTGTCTACACAGAGTCCAAAAGAGGACATCATAGCATGGTCCAGGAGGCCATTAAAACAAGGACATGCCCGCGGGCGTTTTCTCCTATTTTACTGTTTGCTGCCAGTGTCCTCATTTCGGACATCTTTGTGGACACTGCTATCAATGTATTCGTTGGCCTTCACTGTGGACACTTTCTCTAAAAACCAAGTACATCTCAAGAAATAGTTCTAAAGCAGTCGAATCGCGCAATTTATCATCTTAATTATGGTTTACCCTGTTTCCAAAGGAGGCGCCATATGTTAGCTTAAGTGGCTATTAAACCCGCCGTGGTTGCTCAGTGCCTATGATGTTAGGCTGCTGAGCACGAGGTCTCGGGATCGAATCCCGGCCACGGCGGCCGCATTTCGATGGGGGCGAAAACACCCGTGTACTTAGATTTAGGTGCACGTTAAAGAACCCCAGTTGGTCGAAATTTCCGGAGTCCTCCACTACGGCGTGCCTCATAATCAGAAAGTGGTTTTGGCATGTAAAACCCCATAATTTAATTTTTAAGTGGCTATTAAAGAAAAAAAAAATGGCTGGGAGCAGCTTACGAGGCATTTTCGTCATTTGTGTGCACATTTATGGATACGGCTTTCTGGTTTTATAGCTTTCTTTAAGTCCTCAACTTTTTTTCTGTGAATTCTAGCAACCACAATACAGAAAAATATTAAAACAGTCACTCATTTCCTTGCTCACATTGTTGACAGATGCGAAGAGGATAAGTATACAATATAGGTTGCAACAGCTGAAACTTCTTCCACGTGGTAGCAAATAAAAAGCTTCGTTTAGCTTATATTCCACATTTGACACATACATAACGCAACTTTAAACTCGCTTGAATAACGGTAGTCCCGGATCACCGAAGGGGTTCATGAAAAATTCACTCGCTTTAATGATGATTTGTGGGAGATGTTAACGCCCCACACATTTCCAGGAATGCTGAATTGCCTGCCGGATTTGGTTATATCAGGAAATTGCGAAGTCTCTCGGTGAACGGCTGTATAATGCTTCCGAGTACTTGAATAAGTTTTTTTTTACTTCATAGGTCGAAATTACACACATTAGATCTACGCACACGAGTCCCATCGTGTACCGCATAGTCACCAGATGTGAAGTCAGTGCCACATATAATTCAGCAAGGGCAGTAGACAAACTTATGATATAGTTCGAATAAACAAACATCTTTCGTTAACAGCACAACGGTCTACATGGAAAGTGACAGAAGGGACAGGGAGCAGAAGGGACAGGAAAGGCATCTTTCCTGTCACTTCATTTACTTCCCATGGAGTTCGTCGCGCTGCTAATCAAAGATGCAACTTTACGAACATGACTCTTCAGCTACCCTTTCGAATAAACGCTTATGCTGCCCCATAGCGGATTTTGTGCTTTCCCGCATCTTCACAAGCAACTTCACATGATCACTGATAAAGCGCCATTCGTGGTTTCTTCCCCAACAAAAGCATCAATTTGGGTTTCTGGCTGCTTGTTAACGCATAGAAGGGAGGAGGAAGTAGTAGATGACAACTCTCCAAGGTTGTAGCCACATCTTCTAGCCAAGTTACATCTTGTTACTGACGTCGCCATCTTTGGATGGCATGTCGATATTCTATTCATGCTACAAGAGCTAGAGGACGTGACTGCTCCATGTAAACATTCTTTCGTAGCAACAATGAGTCGGCACCGACTACTATACAGTGCGGCAGGGTGGAGCAAGCAGGGCGAACGCGTTCACTCTTGTTCTTTCAGAGCGTTTGGCGTTTTCCAGAGACTAACCACGATGTGCTGTGTCTAACCATTTTCGTACTCTCATCCAAAAAGTTCTGCAGTCTGTGCATTGGTGCCGTGTGACTGCACAATGGCACCATACCACCGTGTACAGGGCCTGAGATTGTCATAGAACTGATCTGGGAAGGCGTTTTTGGGAACTGGTTTTTGAGGAAGCAGTACTTGAAGGTACCGGCTGGCTCTCCCGTACAGTTAGGGTACGGTGGTAAGGGGAGCGCCCCTCACAACACATACTGCAACGCAGTGTCACAAATAATCTCCTCCCAAACCATGGTAAAAGCATTGTTCAATGGCAACTGGAGCAGGTTATTCATAAGGTATGTTTATATACTTGGTTTTTGATTCCTGAAGCGGCAACATTCCTTTTCATTGCAGTGGTGACACCGGACCATGGAACAACGTGTTCCAGAAGCTTCTGCCGGTTCACTGCCAAGCACTATGTCACGAGAGTCCTTGATACTGTGTACCAGCATGGTGCTCCCGCCTGTATAGAAGTAGCGGGGCACTGCATCCTCGATCCAACGTCATTTCCCAAGTTCTTGTAGGGAAGCTTTACCATGGCACTCCTCAAGCTCGAGTCAGGATTCTACCTCCGCAATCCCACAACCCAGCAGTGACGATATTACATAACGGCGGCCATGCATCCTCTTACATTACGCTGCCATGCTCCACCTCCTGAGCCAGAAGCTTGTGACGCGCTTAAGACCTTCGTGATATCCCTATACATGAATCTGTATATTGTGCCAACTTTCTTGCTAGCAGCCACGCAGCCAGATTACTGCAAACATTCGTCCGACACAGCGGCTCTGCCCTTTGCCAGCAGCGTCAAGCCCTCCCGCTCCGCCAGGTGTAAACGCTGCGACACATCTATGTCCGCCGCTGACCAAATATCCCTGAGTGCACGCGACTCTTGCTGAGCGGACGCGATTATAAGCAACACTTAGTGCCGCTGATTGGGACGTGTGTAGGAATTTAAGGCGTCGCCTCTTCGGTCATTTTTCGAGCTTCACCGCAATGCACAATAGGAACCTAATGGACAAAACATAAAAAAAAGGTATTTAGATATACGAGCCGATATACATGAAGGATGTCGAGAGTTTATTGCCTTCCAGTAAGCTATGCATTTATGGCGCCGAGTCGTAACTTTGCTGCTGCGTTATAGCCGCTTTTTTTTTTTTTCAGGATTAGAAGACTGCAATAACGCGGCAAGTATGTTCCCATTAGGTGCAGCAAAAGCGTACCTAATCAGAAGGAGGCATCTTGTCGGCGTTTGTTAAGCAACCCAAGAAAGGTTATTTACGGATCTTGCCGCTTTGGCTCAGTTTGTCTGTGCTTTGGCAAACAGAATTAGAACTCCGGCTTTGGTCCGGTAGTGAATATTTCGTCGTTGAATCAGTGGTTAAGAACTTTAAAACAACACTGAACGCTTCCAAATTAGCAATATAGCAGTCCGCGAGGACACACAATATGTAAGGACGCAGGCCAACGCTGCAATTCCTGCCTTCACGCCAGTGGAGCATCCCTCTACTTGAAACACATGAAGATTTGTTGACAGTGGGAAAGGCTTCAACTTTAACTTTTCCTTAATTTTCTTCACAGAAGTGGTTATGTTCAGTAATCTGTCAAATATAGCATCAAGTACTAGCTTCTTATAAAGTGCACCAGGAGTCCAATAACGAACTATCAATGGAGCTCTGAAAATTAAATATAATGTTGATATATGATAGCCCTTATCGAAAAAAAAAACAGATTTTGCTAAAGTGCGGTCGTTAGAAAAATTTTGGTGGCGATTATTGTGTTCACGTTCTAGGAATCGCGTATCCGCTAACTTTTTCGTGTTATCGCGGCATCGAATCCCGGCCACGGCGGCCGCATTTCGATGGGGGCGAAATGCGAAAACACCCGTGTACTTAGATTTAGGTGCACGTTAAAGAACCTCAGGTGGTCGAAATTTCCGGAGTCCTCCACTACGGCGTGCCTCATCACGTAAAACCAAATAAAAGAAGAAAAGAACTTTTTCATGTTACAGAGCTTTGACTGAAGGGCTAAACTTTACATACACGTTTGTGATGATCCTGTGTTATTCTTTTGACTCATGTCAGTTCGCACATAGCTAAGAGAATTGCCGGCCTCGGCTGTCTTAAAGACCTACTTAACCTACTTACTACGTAGACCTAACCTACTCGGCAACGATCATGAGTTAGAAGAAACTAGAAAGTTAACTAGCCGATGCTAACCTAAGTTACAGCATCAGGATAGACTCGTTTTCATAGTCCCTTTTTCGCAACTTGCCTTGTTTATCTCAGGCACTTATTTGCCGCCCACATCCGCTTTTTCTAGACGGTATGACTATCCCTTTCGGGAGGTGCGCTGCTTCAGACCTCAAGGGGGCTTTCGACAACATGTCCCACGCCAGCGTGCTCCAGAACCTGCGCAACATGGGGTGTGGCCGGAAGACCTACGGCTATATTAAAGATTTCCTAACCAATGGAACGGCAAATATCAGGATAGGAAAGGAACGGTCAGAGCCTGTGGAGCTCGGAGACACAAGTACCCCACAGGGGTCGGTCCTGTCGCCTCTGCTTTTCAACCTGGTCCTCCTGCCCCTGCCCGAACTACTCAATCAGATCGAAGGCGTGGACCACGCGTTCTATGCCGATGATATAACGGTGTGGACGAACCGCGCGGGGTCCGATGCCTGGGCAGAGGAAGCCCTGCAGAGAGCGGCAACGACCGTCCACGAGTATGCCACGACCTGCGGCCTGAGCTGCGCTCCACAGAAATCGGAGCTGCTCATGGTACAGCCCGGAAGACCAAAGAAAGAGCCGCCGCCGAACATAATTATCACCATCGACGGCATAGAGATCAAGCCAACGCAGCAGATCCGGATACTGGGTCTGCTGTTGCGCAGCGACGGCAAGGCATACGCAGCCGTCAACAAAATCAAGACCACATCAGAGGAGGTCCTGAGCATGATCCGGAGAGTCACCAACTGGAACAGAGGGATCAAAGAAGAAGATTCACTGCGCCTGGTGCAGGCATTCGTCGTGTCACGCGTAACGTACTCCACCCGGTACCTCCAGCTTGCGAAGGTGAACCGCGAGACGCTGAACACGACGATAAGGCAAGCAGTCAAACACGCCATGGGAATCCCAGTCTACTCGTCAATGCAGAAGCTGCTGGAAATGGGTGCCCACAACACGGTGGAGGAGCTGGTGGAAGCACACCTATCCCACCAGAGAGTAAGGCTGAGCCGGACAGAGCCGCGGTCGGGCCGTCCTACGCAAGATAGGATGGCAAATTGAACAGCAACCGACAACGCAGCCGCTCCCCACAACGTGGAGAAACATTATTAAGACCAAGCCCCTCCCCCGGAACATGCAGCCGGGGTGGAACGACGAGAGACGCTCTGCGTGGGCCAAGGCACTGGCTCGACAGCTGGAAGAGGACCCCGAGGTTCTCTACGCGGGCGCCTCGCTTCCCAAGCACGGAACCAGAGCAACGGCGGTCGTCACCACCATCGATAAACTGGTCACAGGCACGTCGATACAGATGACGAATACAGCCGAAGCAAAAGAAGTGGCCTTGGCCATCACACTCGCACAACAGGGGGGGAGAACCGTGGTCACAGACTCCCAGACAGCCTACGCAAGCTACCGCAAGGGGAACATCTCTCCCGCGGCACAGCGATCCTCACCAAATGCAAATCACCGGGACGGGCCGTTGAGCTCGTGTGGGTCCCGGCTCACTCGCAAGTGGAAGGCAACGCACTCGCCGACCACTATGCCCGAGAACTGTGAATCCGGGCCGAGAACGAGCCAGAGCTATCGCACCCCGTGACAAGTTCCAAAGAAATCACCCAAATGTACAGAAGCGGCAGATGTAGACTTCCCCGTCCACATCCGCAACTCAGCCGAATGCAGCAAACGATCGTGCGACGCACGCAAGCGGGGTCGCTAGCGCATCCCGTGCTCTTGCACAAGATCTTCCCAACAGAGCATGTCACTACATGCCCGTTTTGCAGACGATCAAAAGGCACTCTAGCACACATTCTTGCAGAGTGCACAAAGCTCAAGAACTTGCTCCTAATGTGGTAGGAGACTTGGCAAGGCGCGAATACACCTGAGCTCAGTGTGCGCATCGGCACAATGAGGGGATTATTCACACGGAACTGAGAAGGATGCGTCAGTTTCTTACGTCACCTGGGCATATGTTGTTGCCTTTGACCGATATGCTCCAGTGTTTTCTCCCTAGCGCTGTTAAGCATTAGGTCGTGGGATTAAATCCCGGCCGTGGTGGCCGCATTTCGAATTTTGGACAAAATACAAAACGCCCGTGTCCTGTGCATTGGGGGCCCGTTAAAGATCGTCTGGTAGTCAAAATAAACCAGGAGTCGCCGCATTCCGGCGTGCTTCAAAATAAAATCATGGCTTCGCCACGTTAAACCCCAAAATTCGACTAAATTTAATAAAATATTCGTCTCGAGCTGGTTTTCATTGTTGTCCAAAACGACCAAACTGTGGTTCTTCAGGAAGAATGGCATTGCGACCATAAAACAGTCCAAATGATGTCAGGGATGTCGGCTACCGAATAGGTTCGTTAAGAAATGTGACAGCACCTAGGCAGTCAATGCGGATCGAGTTCACAAGGGTTTTCAGGACATCTGTTAAAGTGCGCTTAATCAGCTCCACAAAATCAATTGTGAACGGGTGGCCAAGAGACGCTGGAGATCGTCCTACAATAGCGTCCTGCACACAAGGAAGGAAATTAATTCTTGTCTGTGTGTTGTACTAAAATTAAGCAAAATGCTGAACTGAGTGATATGGTATGTGTTCATGGTTAATTACTACTTTGTTGTCGAGTTGCGAACTACTATTGTTACTACTTCGTATCTATTGTTAAATTTAAATTTGCAAATGCTGATGTCCCTGTATAATTTTTTATTGTTCTATATTTTTCTATTTTTCGCTTTCTAGTCTTGTTTATTACCATTGATGTAACCACTTTTCCTTGGGCTCGAATAGGGCCTGCAGTATTCGTAAATAAATAAATAAATAAATAAATAAATAAATAAATAAATAAATAAATAAATACCACAACCGCTCGCGGCACGCTAAAATGCCCGCGACCTGAAAGGCACGCCGCTAACCATGATTAGCAGCCGTGGTTTGCTGTGGCGTTGAATCGTTCACTCCGTGATAAAAGTTACACGATGTGCTCCACGCATGTGGGGTATCGTTCTCGCTTTAGCTATGCTGACACGGCAATGAATTGCCGCGACAATGTATGTGATTCCGCTCACAAGTTTCGAAAACCAAATGATGAGTTCGTTCCCGCAACGTCAAGCGGACGCACGAAATGTGGTCGCCATCGGTGTTTAAATCAATGTCGTTTGATCTTCCGGCGTTGACAGGTGTGGCACGAAGCCACATAAGGTGCCTACACTCTCGTGATGCGGCGTGACTAGAACTTGTCAGACGTTTTAGTCAGTGTCTTGAGAACAACTACAGGTTTTCCCGCTCAATTTAATCCAAGCGCCAGTCAATTTAATCCGAGTGCCAGTCAATTTAATCTAAGCGCCAGTCAATTTAATCCAAGTGCCAGTGATTTTAATCCAAGCGCCAGTCAACTTAATCCAAACGCCACTCAATTTAATCCAAACACCAGCCGAAATAATCCAAGCGCCAGTGAATTTAATCCAGCACAACGGAATTCAAGAACCTTTGGATTTCAAGACTTCTGAAAATTTGCGAACATATTATGAGCTAACACCTTGAAAATGAAAGAGCGGGGTGGTAGACCAGTAGCTATTCTGCCACGGGACTAACGACTACTTTTGGAGGTTTTGAAGCGAAAAACTTCACTATACGCTATAGTGAACACCGTGCATCGCGCGAGCCGGCGTATGTCGGAATTGGCTCCGTGAGCGTGTTCGGAGTCGAATTGGCTCCGTGAGCGTGTCGGAGTCGAATTGGCTCCATAAGCGTGTTCGGAGTCGGCGCAGGTGGCCACTGCCCCGCGCTATGCGTCATCGTTTGACGTTCACCGCAAGCGCGTGTTTATCGCGGTGGTCGACTATATAACCGCTCGCTAGGGTATAGGCGTGCGCATTCAACATGGCAGGAGAAGAGAGTGATACTACCGATACAGAGAGCTGTGTTTATGGCTGTACAGAAATCGCAAGACAATGTGCCCAACAGTGATGAATAAAGAAGTTTAATAATCCTGCATAACTTATGGTATATATAATTGATAATCAGTTTGCATAACTACACAAGGCACACGTATAGCATAACCATAGGCTAAATCATAAAGCATAACCATAAGCTGAACCGTCAGCAGATCCATAACTTAAACCATAAGCATATCCATAAGTTAAACCGTAAACATATCCAAGGCTAAATCATAAAGCATAACCATAAGCTAAATCGTAAGCATAACCATAGGCTAAATCATAAAGCATAACCACAAGCTAAACCATAAGCATCACCGAGCCTTTTCGCTTCGAGATATCCAGGCTTAACCTTAGCTAAGCCCCAGCCAATTTTTTTTTATTTTCTACTTTGTAATGAGAGCGACACAGAAGATGAACATCCTCCGAATTACTTGAGAGGAAACGTCAGCATGAGTACGTCGAGTTAATGGTACACATTCGATTTGGCCATGGCTATCAAACGATACAATAAAGGTTGATTCGATGATAATCATTAGGCCCTCGTCGGGAGGCTTCGGTCGCTAGCGAATACGATTCACTATTCTACTGCGATATCCGCAGCCTCCAATCAAATACATTGTTATCGGTACTGCTAAAACAGTCATGAATACCATTTAATTGCATAACTAATATGGTCAAGCCACTAGTGATCACAAGTGAACTACAATGCGCAGTTCGGGGTTCTTGGTGTTTTGTGCAACATGACGTCATATACATCCAATGAAATGCGATGAAACGAGTGACTCACTATGCCTACTATAAACTCGTATACTTAAGTCACTGGTGAATATTATTCACCTATTTTACTATCCCTGAGGCAGCTTTCCCTCGTGGGTGCCGT
Source organism: Dermacentor andersoni (assembly GCF_023375885.2). Lineage (NCBI taxonomy): Eukaryota > Metazoa > Arthropoda > Arachnida > Ixodida > Ixodidae > Dermacentor > Dermacentor andersoni. The sequence goes on from NC_092822.1 coordinate 80,013,582, forward strand.
CAGTACTATCAATGAAGCTGTAGCACGATGAGTACTTTTGCGTTACTACTGCCAACTGATACCGCCGAGTTTTAAGTCATCCCTAGTGATGCGCTCACCGCGATGTTCTCGAATTTGCATGGAGAATAGCGTGATAGATATGAAATGAAATGTAATTCAGACAGCTATTCACTAACTATAATTTGATAACTATAGGAAATACTAAGATTTATTGACTCTAGTGATGAAGAATCACTTTGATGGTTTGGTGGTGAGAGCCATCATTCATGCACGCCGTGAATGGTATAAATGAAAGTGTCAATAAATGAGAGTTTTAATCAGTCAACATCGCTAATTTACATCGCAGAGCCATTAATGATCACTAGCGATAAGCTTTGTTCGGTGTTCTTGCACTTTTATGCTGCATATCGTCATGCATGTCAAAAGGTAATTGAAACGATGATTCAAGATTAATAACATGGAGATGATAAGAACAAGTCACTAGTAATCACGAATCACTTTGTTATGAGAGCGGTAGCCACCATTCGTTCATTTTGCCACAGGTATTGAATGTGTTCCCCTAATTACTTTCCTCGGAGATTGCTGATGTGATCGAATTGCTGGGGGTCAATGGTGACTACGTTCACTTTAATTTTCTCGACTACTCACAAATCACAGCTTCACGAACATAAAATGAAACATTGCTCAAAAGGTGATTAAGTTAGGACAATCATGAAATGAGAAGTTTAAGCCAGTAGTAAATATCAATAACCTTTTACCATTACCGAGTCTATTTGTACGCGCTGCAATTGGGTAAAGTTTCATTAAACCAGCAATAATTTGAAGAATATAAAGAACATCAGCAAGTCATTAGCAATAAATAGTGATATTGCACAGTTCTGTTTGCCGGGTATATACAATTCTTCCCTGTAAGGGCATCTCAAGAAAAGTCGTTAGCAGCGTAATTAGATTACGCCGTGTAGGATCTCATATGGTTTGGCCCCTAGAGATGACAGATCACATCACATTTCCCGTACGTCGCACATATGTAAACTGCGGTATTACGCTATGAAGTGAACAGGACATTCAGGGTGCTTTACAATGCATATGGTAGCTGTGATGCGTACAGAACGTTTTCGCAGGTCTGATACGTTCAGAGAAAGGTGGCCCATTTGACGGTTTGCTGTTCTAACAAATTTCTTGAAAAGGCGAATGATGTGAATGAGTAAAAAGGGCGGCAACAAACTACGAAACGTCCCAAAAAACTGGAATGGACGCATAATTGCTCAAGATGCAATCGGCAAGAACGGCTTTACAATAATTGTTTAAAAAAGCATCACGCCTCTTGAAAAGCAAGCATACCTGCGTACACTACAATTTGTGTTTTGTTTTCCTTCACTTAAAGAGGGCCGTACTAATAACAGGGTAAATGATAAATGCCGAGAACGGTTGCATTTGTTTTGCTTTGACGTGTTTCTGCGTACATTATTCCTTTCAGGGAGAGCTTAATTTGTATATATGGCCTTGCTTATCGTCATCTCTCTCAGCCATTGCTTGTGGACATTAGTCAGGTCCATCGTATGGGATGCTCTCTTCTTGCCAATATTCCTGTACAATTCTGTTCACTGTGTGCGTCCGCTGGATGCGCGCTTGTGAAGCAAAGGCCAGGCGTTCCTGAGCTTCATCGATGGCTGACAAAAGTGGCGAATCTTGAACTGCGGAAAGCTTACTCTCGCGACCGCCACGAGCCTGCCACTTTCGTGTTTTGACTTTAAGAAGCCCTTCGAATGGCCACAATGAATTTTCCCGTTTGAGTATCACAGTTTCGCTTCCGGCATTTGCCATATGCTACTGGCTAGGCGAAAGTAACACCATCCCTGTATAAATGGGCTCGCAAGAAGCTAGGTGGGTTTTGCAAAAGCTAGACTTCCGAGCATCAAACTGCTTTGATGTCGTAGAGAAAAAGTTCAAAGTAATTTTTATTCATTAGCCTAATAATTTGTGCTAACGCGTCACCTGATTATCATCGAATCAACCTTTATTGTTTCGTTTGATAGCCATGACCAAATCGCATGCGTACCATTAACTCGACGTACTCATGCTGACGTTTCCTCTCAACTAATTTGGAGCATGTTCATCTTCTGTGTCGTTCTCATAACGAAGTAGAAGATAAGAAAATTGGCTGGGGCTTAGCTAAGGTTAAGCCTGGATATCTCGAATCGAAAAGGTTCGGTGATGCTTATGGTTTAGCTTATGGTTATGCTTTAAGATTTAGCCTATGGTTATGCTTACGGTTTAGCTTGTGGTCATGCTTTATGATTTAGCCTATGGTGATGCTTACGGTTTAACTTATGGATATGCTTATGGTTTAAGTTATGAATGTGCTTACGGTTTAGCTTATGATTATGCTTTATGATTTAGCCTATGGTTATGCTTACGGTTTCACTTATGGATATGCTTTGGTTAGCTTATGGTTATGCTACACGTGTGCTATGTGTAATTTCTGAAGTGAAGGCGCTAAAAAGACGGAGGCGCCCTGTGTGTGTGTGTTTCTTCTTTGTCCTCCGTCTTTTTAGCGCCTTCACTTCAGAAATCATGCTTAACCAACACGCCCAACTATCCATCCAAATGCTATGTGTAGTTACGCAAATTGCTTATCAACGATATATACCATAAGTTATGCAGGATTATTAAACTTCTTTATTCATCATTGTTGGACACAGTGTCTTGCGATTTCTGTACAGCCATAAACACAGCTCTCTGTATCGGTAGTATCACTCTCTTCTCCTTCCATGTTGAATGCGCACGCCTATTCTATGGCAAGCGGTTATATAGTGGGCCTCTGAGATTAACACGCGCTTGCGGCGAACGTGAAACGATGACGCATAGCGCGCGGCAGTGGTCACCTGCGCCGACTCCGAACACGCTCACGGAGCCAATTCGACTCCGAACATGCTTACGGAGCCAATTCCGACATACGCCGGCTCGCTCCATGCACGGTGTTGACTAGCGTAGCGAAACATTTCGCTTCAAAACCTCCAAAAGTTGTCGTTAGTCCCGTGGCAGGATAGCTACTGGTCTACCTCCCCGCTCTTTCATGTTCAAGGTGTTAACTCAAATATGTTCGCAAATTTTCAGAAGTCTTGAAATCCAAAGGTTCTTGAATTCCGTTGTGCCGGGATTAAATTCACTGGCGTTTGGATTATTTTGGCTGGCGTTTGGATTAAATTGAGTGGCGTTTGGATTAAATTGAGTGGCGCTCAGATTAAAATCACTGGCACTTGGATTAAATTGACTGGCGCTTAGATTAAATTGACTGGCGCTCGGATTAAATTGACTGGCGCTTGGATTAAATTGAGCGGGAAAACCTGTAGATAGCCAGTAGCAGGCACTTCGCGGCACATGTTGAGGGCGCCGGGTCGTAGAATGGCAGGAACAATAGGTAGCCATTGAGCTTTTTTTTCCAGCGCATTTTGTGGCAACGAAATAGACAAGAAAAAAAGAAAGAGCGTGGTCTTGTGCAGTCCACCTTTGTTACCGGGTTTTGTGCTGCTAGATACGTCACTCATACCAGGGCCTAACGGCAAATTACAGGAAGCTGAAGATGATGATGTTCAGTTATTTGTGCGCTGCGGCAGATGTCCTTTACGACGAATGGGTTTGAACGGGATTGGCCTATTAATATTGAGGCAGTGAGCGGAGCATGGTACCGGTGCTCTAGTTTGCAGACGATAGTTGCGCTGCTGAACATAAACTCCAAGCTATACAAACACACGAACACGCCCTCCGGCTTTCAGTCAGGTAAAAACAAGGATGAAAACTAAATCAAGGAGTCGAGAGAAGCGAAGAGACCACGAGAACAAATGCGAGTATGGACAAGAAAGTTGTGTAAAAGGCTTCTATACGTAAAAGAGTGCGCAGATATATGCAAGTACAGATGCTTATAAACAAGAATAAAGCTGATTTCGTTACACAGTGTCAACCGGAGGAGATCCCTACGTTTCGTGCACGAATCGCAGTCCATGAGAAATCATGGTTCCGGGACAAGTAGACATGAGTACACATAACTTTACCCAAATTCTAGAACGTAGACACGGGAAGGAATTTATGAACAAATCAGTCTTCTTTGTTTTACTGTCATGTCGGCCGTGTACGCAAGCACTTGTCGACGGCAGATGAACTATTCATGACGTGCTAGAGCTAGGTACCCATTTTGAGAAGTGATAGCTCTGCATGCAAAGGCACTGAAGCAGGCATGTCACGTTACGCTGCACCGGGAGCAGTAGTATGGGGTGAGCATGCGAGTTCACAGCGCTGGTCTTGTAGTCACAGGTGGTGACCAGTGCAATGGCTGTTCTCATGCCATTGATGAACGTTGCCGATATGCGGCGCGTCGGTGACGCGAAGCGTATCGTCGTGGCTAAGCAAGGTACGAAGTGCTCCGGAGTGTGTGGAAAGGTGTAATTGTTCCAGGACTTAGTTTTGGAAATGTGGTTGCTTGCTTGAAATCAGGGGTACAATCAGTACTCGATGAGAACCAAAGGTCAATGGGACGCCTCGCATTGGGCGCTCACAGGAAGATTACAAATGAAGCAGTGCAGGGCAATATGAGCTGGAGTAGTTTTCAAGTGAGGAACGCTCACAGTAAAATTAATTATGAGGAACGACTGAGGAGTATGGAAGAAAGAAAATGGGCTGGGAGAGGGTTGAAGTATCTGTGCAAGAAAAACATTGATTCACAGTGGCGGAAAAGAACTAGGAAGCTTACCAGCAAGTATGCGGCCTGTAAAGTGAGGAACACAGCAACAGAGAACGTCAAGCGGGAAGTCAGAGAGGCTGAAATAATCTCATGGGTGGCGGCAATGGAAAAGAAACCAGCTATGAGTAACTAGTTAAGGGGAAAAACGAAATCAGGAAAGAAACAATTTATGATAACTCAAAGGGAACCTCATTACTTCTCGAAGCGAGATTAGGATGCCTTATAACACGCACTTATAAAGCGAGATATAATGCTACGGAAGAGTATTTGCAATGACCAAGAGGCGAGCAATGAGAAGACGACGACGACGATTGGAGGCTAGCGTGGGCTGTTGCCTCTAGGCCAAGTGCGGCGTATTCCCTTGTAAGTATACTTGTATATAGCTTTTCGTCTCTGCCTTCCTAGGTAATATATCTGGTGAAGGTGGACATTCCCTGTACCTCGTCACGGAGCTTCGCAGTGGACGGTACGTCGAGTCTTCCTTCATGGCTCCCGGCGATGAGAACTCGACTCAGCCGCCTCCGACACCTGCTGCCACTTCGACGACCTGCATCACCGCTCCCCGTGATCCTGGCGTATTCTTGGGCAAAGATGGTGAAGACGTCGAGGACTGGATCAGCCTGTACAAACACGTCAGCCGCAATAACCGGTGGGACCCTACTATCATGCTCGCCAACGTAGTCTTTTACCTCGGCGGCACACCTCGAGTTTGGTTTCGGACGCACGAAGGTGAGCTCACCAGTGGGGATTCGCTTAAGCAGAAGCTCCGAGACTTGTTCGGCAACCCATACGGTCACCAATTTGCCACGCAGAAGGCGTAATCCAGCCGTGTGCAGACGTCAACGGTACCCTACGTCACGTACATTTAGGACGCCTTGGCTCTGTGCCGCAAAGTTGACGCACATATGACTGAGTCCGACAAGGTTTCCCACATCCTCAGAGGCATTGCCGATGACGCCTTCAACTTGCTCGTTTTCAACAACGTGGCGACGGTGGATGCAGTTATAAAAGAGTGCCGCCGCCTGGAACTCGTTAAAAGCCGATGTATCGACCAGCTGTTTGCCCGTCTGCTCAACACCCCAGCGACATCTTCCAGTGCCGACGCTCCTCGTCCCAACCACACCGGCGATATTACCAGAATCGTCCGGCGTGAAATCAAGGCCGCCTATCCGGCTGCCTTCGACTCCAGCTCCCCCAACGCACCTACAGTCACGGTTTCCCTGATCCAGGCAGTTGTCCGCCAGGAATTCGCAAACATGGGTCTTCACACCATCTGCTCAGCCCATCGCCCTGATACCCACCCGGTTTCTTCGACTCCGCCCCGTCTCGCATCTTATTACCCATCGCGTTTCCGCGACCCATCTGAATGGTGCACTGCTGACAAGCCCATTTGTTTTCACTGCCGTTGAATCGGGCACATTTCTCGGCACTGTCACAGTCGCTGGAGTTCCCCGACCCGGTCTACTTATAGTGCCTAATCTCACCCTCAGGTGGCCCTTCTCGTCCCTATGCCGCACGCTCCGATAATGCCGCCACTGATTCTCCTTTGCCGAACCACCCCTATTTCGTTCGCCTTCGCCCCAACGACGACAATCCCGCTCTCCCCAGCTCCGTCGCTCCTTTTCGCCGACCCCCTTCGGACGCTCCCAGCCGGAAAACTAGACGATGCAGCGCCTCGAGGTGACGCTGCATTGCTCCTTACGCCGCGAAATCCTCTGCTGGCGTTGCCCACTCATCTGAACCTTCTTGACGTGCAAGTCGACAGCGTTCCTGTATCTGTTCTTATAGACATTGGGGCGCATTTGTCGGTAATGAGCGCTGACCTTCGCACTCGCCTGAAGAAAATACTCACGCGCGCTACGACGCCTGTTGTCCGTGTCGCCGATGGCGGAACAGCCCCCCGTAATTGGTATGTGTGCTGCCCGCGTCTCCTTCGCCAATCGCTCGACTATCGTGCTATTCACAGTCATCGCCCACTGTCCCCACGACATAATCCTCGGCTAGACTTCCTCTCCGCACATTCTTCTCTCATCGATTGTTCCGCCAGTACTCTCCGCCTTGATCTGCCTGTTCTGGATCCCGCTGAACGACACCACAGTCGCGTCAGTTCAGGCGACTTCGTTCGCTTGCCACCTTCGTCACTGACTTACATTGACTTAGTGTCACCCCCCACAAGTGCCAGACGGTCACTACATCGCGGCTCCTATGCAAGAAATCCTATTTACACACGGGATCACAGTACCTCATACAGTTTTATCTATCGCGGCAAATTGCGCCTGCCTGCCAGTGGTCAATATTGGCTTGACGACGCAAGTGCTGCCACGCGGGACGTCTCTGGCCCAGCTTTGCTCATTCGAAGATAACTTAGTAGCATCTATTGGAGCAGACGACAATTCAGCCGATCCTCCTCTACCATCGCAGTCGGCAACTTGTACCATCGCCGACTTACAGAAAATGATTGCGCCCGACGTGCCGTCCGAGCACGCTCGTGAGCTCTACCGCGTTCTGTATTCCTACCACGATATTTTTTACTTTAGCGATGGTCCTTTGGCCCAAACTACAGCTGTTAACCCTCGCAATAATACCGGCGATGCCCCTCCTATTCATCGCCGCCCGTATCGAGTGTCACCGGCTGAGCGTCAAGTTATTCACGCCGAAGTTTTTATATCAACTCTATCACAATAAGCTGAACCTGCATTACAGTTTGTATTTGAAGCCTCCTGGAAGGGTTTCACCACGAACTAACCACAATTACGCTATAATGCCTTATGTGCCAAGAGTTGGTGTCTTTAAGCACTCTTTCATTGTCAAGGCTATTGTTGAGTGGAACAACTTGAATTATTGTGTGTTTCCGAGCAATAACAGGGTTGACTGTTTTGAAGAAAACTTGACTGCGTTCTTTGCATGAACTTTGTGCTCTGTATTCCCACCCTGTAACTGCCCGACAGGGCTCACAGTATTGGAAATAAAAAATAAATAAAAGTTCGCAAAATGCTTGCCAGTAACATTATTGAACCGTCATGTAGTCCACGGTGGTTACCTGTTGTACTAATACGAAAGAAAGATGGCTCATGGCGCATTTGTGTCGATTATCGGCACCTTAAGAGGGTTACCAAAAAGGACGTGCATCCCCTACCTCGGATTGATGACGCCCTTGACTGCCTCCACGGTGCTCGCTATTTCTCCTCTTTGACCTTCGCTCCGGCTACTCGCAGATTGCCGTGGACGATTTAGACCGCGAGAAGACTGCTTTTGTAACACCGACGGTTTTATCAATTCAAAGTGAAGCCGTTCGGTCTATATAACGCTCCTGCCACTTTTGAACGCATGATGGACTCCCTTCTTCACGGTTTCAAATGGTCCACGCGCCTGTGCTACTTGGACGATGTTGCAGTTCTCTCCCCAGCGTTCGCTACGCACCTCGAGCGCCTCTCAGCAGTCCTGGACGTTTTTCGTTGAGCCGGTCTGCAACTCAACGCATCGAAGTGCTAATTCAACCGTCTCCAGATTACCGTTCTTGGACATCTCGTTGACGCGAACGGCGTGCAAGCGGACCCAGGCAAGATCCATGCTGTTACGCGCTTCCCTGTTCCGAAGTGTGTCAAGGATGTGCGCAGCTTCAACGGCCTTTGTTCGTACTTCCGCCGTTACGTGAAAACTTTCGCGGCCATAGCACGAACAATATCCGAGCTTTTGAATAAAGACGCCCCTTTCCAGTGGGGCGATAACGAGGCCTGTGCATTCTCGCATCTAGTCGACCTTCCCACAACGCCTCCCGTTCTGGCCCATTTCGATCCTTCTGCGCTTACTGAAGTCGGCACTGATGCCAGCGGTCATGAAATTCGCGCAGTACTGGCACAACGCCAGCGCGGCAACGACCGTGTTATCGCATACGCCAGCGGGCTCCTCTCATCCTCGGAACGCAACTATTCCATCACTGAGCGTGAGTGTCTGGCCCTAGTTTGGGCGGTTGCGAAGTTCCGCCAATACTTATATGGCCGAACTTTTTTCGTTCTCACAGACCATCACGCGCTTTGCTGGTTATGCTATCTGAAAGATGCTACAGGAAGACTTGGTCGCTGGGCCTTACGCCCCCAAGAATATTCGTATACTGCCACGTACAAATCTGGCCGACTACACAAGGCCGTTGACTGCCTGTCTCGCTACCCGGTAGACGAGCCTGACGACGCTGACAGTAGTACCACCAAGGGCATTTTTTCGGTGTCTGCCTTCGCTAACATCGCCAATGAGCAGTACCGAGACCTATCGCTGCGAGCACTCATCGAGCGTCTGCGCACTACACCTACCGACGCATCCGTTCGCCGATATATCCTCCACGGCGGCATTCTGTACCGAAGGAACTTCCTCCTTGACTGATGTGATCTTCTTGTCGTGCCAAAACATCTACGACAGACTGTGCTCTTTGAGATGCATGGCGCACCCACTGCAGGACAGCTCGGGGTAACCCGCACGTAGGACCGCATCCGCCGCCGCTTCTATTGGCCTGGTCTCGCTCGCTCCGTCCGACGCTATGTTGCTGCCTGTGAACCCTTCCAGCGGATGCTGCAAAGGAATTCTTGAGCGCTACGCACTGTCAATACAAGTAATATATGTATCTTTAAATAAAAAGATACACTCGTATGTGCCAGAATTTGTGCTCAAAATAACCGGTATCAATGCTTCCATGTTTTTGTCTATTTAATAAGTAAAGAAAATATCACACCATCCTTAGAACTATATCAGTTCGAAACCAGCAAAGCAGTGCATGCCACTGATAAGAAAAATGTAAAGGCCATAAATCAACAAGTTGAGGACAAATATGTTAATGAAACTTTGTCATTCAACAACCTTGTTTACATTTTTGTACATATGCAACGGCCAATGAAAATTCTCAATGACGCTGTCATTTATTCCAATGTATTACGCAGGAGCAGCTGTCACCGGTCGTGTATCGTGAGTAATTGCACCGAAATTATCGTCCCAACAAAGAGCACCTATATAAACCCGTTCGGCAAAATATACGAGGGCGAGTCAAATGAAAGTGCGCCAATGCAAATATATGACAAACGAGTTACTTAATTTAAAAGTAGTCTCCATGAGCATTAAGACATTTATCCCATTGACTAACGAGTCGGGTGATTCCCGTCTCATAAAACTCCTTAGGTTGTTGCTTCAACAAATCTGCAACTGACTCTTTCACGTCATCGTCCGACACGAATCTGTTTCCCTTAAGCTGTTTTTTCGTTTGCCCCAAAATGTGGGAGTCGCAAGGCGACAGGTCTTAGCTGTATGGCGGATGTTGTAGCATTTCCCACTTGAACTTTGCGACGTGGGGACGGGCATTGTGGAAAAATAAAAAATTTATGGCGTTTTACGTGTCAAAACCACTATCTGATTATGAGGGACGCCGTAGTGGTGGACTCCGGAAATTTCGACCACCTGGGGTTCTTTAACGTGCACATAAATCTAAGTACACGGGTGTTTTCGCATTTCGCCCCCATCAAAATGCGGCCGCCATGGTCGGGATTCGATTCCGCGACCTCGTGCTGAGCAGACCAACACCATAGCCAGGCCGGGGAACAAGATGACCCCATTGGTCAATTTTCCACGTCATTTGTTCTTGATTGCGACACGCAGCCAATCCGGCGTTTCACAATATCGGAAACGATTGATAGTCTCTCCGGCTTTAGAAAATTCTATCAGTAATGGCCCCTGACGATCGAAAAAGATAGTAAACAACACCTTTCCGGCGGAAATGACGGCCTTTGCTTTCTTTGGGGGCGGTGAATTCGAATGTTTCCACTGTAAGCTTTGCCGTCGTGTTTCAGGCTCGTAGTAGTGGCACCATGGTTCGTCCCCGATCACAATTGCAGACAAGAAGTCGTCACCCTCATTGTGATACCGGATCAGATGTGTCAAGGCAGCGCAGAACCTTCTTCCGGCGGAGGTTCAAAATCTTGGGCATCCATTGCGCACACGAGAGCCGATAACCGAGATGTTCATGAATTATGGTGTGAACCGAACCGCGACTGATTGTCACACGCTCTGCCAGTTCGCCGATGTTTATCCTCCGTTCTTGTCTCATCAGCTCATCAACTTTTTCACTTGTGTTGGGGGTGATTGCACGATGGCTTTGGCCCGGTCTTGGATCGTCTTTGCGACTTTCACGTCCTTTTTCAACCGTTTGCTCCAATGCTTCACAGTGGCCAATGAAATGCAATGTTCAACGTACACGGCAGCAATACGGCGAATAGTTCCCTTTTGGGAAAAACCTTCAGCTGTCAAAACATTCACGGTGCCCCGCTGATCAACTTCTGAAGTGTCCATTACGTCACGCAACCATGTTTAATCCAGTGTATGAGAGCATTAAAGAACATTTACCCTCACATCGGTGTGTCACTTTTGTAAATGAAAGATGCCTGTTTGCTACGCGCATGCCTCGCAGATAATGAACCGAACCATTATGGCGCGGGGTGGGTAGGCTCACTTTCATTTAACTCGCCCTCGTTCATTAGAAATTCGAAGATACAATGGAATATACAAATGGTTGATAAAGGGCAAAAAAGTGTCACTAGAAGGAAAGTTCATGCACGTATACACAAAACCTCGCAACAAGAAATTTAGGTATACCCCCCTCCCCCCGTATCAGTCTCCAATAAATCTACTCATCTAAGAAAAAGTCACTGTATATGATGCGTCAAACAAGGCAAATAAACAAGTAGCGAAATCACAGATTCACAGAATCCTAGATGCCGCCCCCATTCCATCCACTCCACCCGATCTATCGCGTGCGACGGAAGGCGGCGCGCTTGCTCCCCGCTTTTCTCCTTTGCGCACGCAAGACTGCGCCACCATCGTCAGCTCACCCATTCCACCCCCCTTACTCTTTCACTCGCACATACAGCATGCGGCACTCGGTCACGACGTTATTGCCTTGAGACTTCATACGAAACATGAAGGCGATGGCGACAGCAGGAGCGCCTGGAGTCTTCATATAATTGCTATCACAATGATATAATAATAGTATCCGGCAACCGAAGCGTGCCGTGGCCGATTACTTTCCGCAAAAGAAGTAAGTAACTGTCACCTTGCGGCAATTCGCTGCGCCGCAACAATGTAGCTCTTTTTTTCCTTTTGTGGGGCGGGGGCCGCGATATGAAAAAAAGAACGCAAAGGAGAGTATGTTGGCCACAATCCAATGCCTACTTTGGGCACCTAATGTGGCTACCGAATGAATATCGAAGAAGACGTGAGACGCTTGGTCCACTGAGAACCATACGCATAGTGCTCGGTATTTTACACCGGCGAGATAAGACTTTCCGCAGAGGTTGCGCTCAAGCGAACACGGTGTAATCCGCCAAGTATTCACAGTGACTGTGAGCGACCATTATTTCTTTTTCTCGTCTGCTAGCCAGAAGGCGTCCAAACTCTGCCAGGCGAGAATTCACTCGGCCAGAGAAAACCACACGCGCACCGAACTACGCCGCGCGGTAGTTTCGAGGCAACACAAGAAAAACGCATGCGCTCTGGCTGGCTCTGGCAGCCCGCGGGTAGGGTAGCGAGAATAAAAAAAATTAAGAGGCTCAATGTGTCCTCACGAATAAAAGTCAAAGTAGAAAAAAATAAGAACGTAGTTACCCTGGCTGGCTTTAGTGTCTTGACATGGATGCTTTGGCGTAGGTGAAAAATAATGTTGATATTTTTTTATGCGACATGACGGCACAAATGAACCACCACAACACTTCGTCTCATCGTATCTCGCTGCGTGTTTTGTCAACTTGTCTGACAGTGTGTTGATTTGGCTTGTCTCGTTGTATGTTCCGATCTAAGACTTTAGAAATGTCAACGCACCTTTTGCGTCAAATGTTTATAACAACATTCAGCCCACAAAGTTCCGGAATTAAAAATCTAAAGCACGACTTTGGAAATATCAATGCACCTTTCGCTTCAACAGTTTATTAGAACTTTATACCCATAAAGTGTCCGAATAGAAATTCAAGCGCTACCGATTCCGCGGCCTCAGCGAGATGCCGCGACGAGCCCGCCCGCCACGCCTTTGGAACTTTGTGCTCGGATGGAGCTCCTTGGGTTACGATATGTGACTCCTGGTGCGTGGGCGTTGCCGCGAAATCCAGCTCGATTTCGCAATGTTTGCGCTAAAATGTGTTTTCGAGCGGAAAAGGACATTCTAGACGAAATCGAGCATGATATCCGGCGCGGGGGGTTGTTTTGGCCGGTGGCGCATGGACAGCACGAAAAAATTTCGGGGGGGGGGGGCTGAAGCCCCATAAGCCCCCCCCCCCCCCCCTGGCTACGCCCATGCCAGTTGGGTGGCGATGATACCTTGTATGCGACCATGAAATCGGCGCTCATCATCATTTTCAATGAAAAACCGACAAGACGAGGTGAACTAAAGGGGATTGTGTTGTGGTAATGTGGGGTCACTATAATTGGTATGTCAGCAAAGTATGTGAGTTTTTCGTTTGTTATGTTGCAGCTTGTCCCGAACCTCAAGGGAGAGGTCGCCGCTTGCCATCTTGCTAGCTTAATAGCCTCGTCCGATGGTGCCTGCTAAGGATTTCGATACAAGGAAAGTTGAGATAACTTTCACTGTATTTTCAGGTTTATCACTGTGGATAATGTGGTAGCGTAGAAAAGACTATGTGTAACGAAGAACTTTAGGAAGACTTTGGTACGTACGCGCTTTGCAGCGGTGCGATCAGGCAGCTGAGGGAAAGATGCTCTATGCATGTGAGATGGTGTTACTTCGGCCACAATGGCAGCCACCCACCACGGAACACAAGGGGCCAACAAGGGGACGCTACAAGTTTGACAGAGCAATGTCTTGCACATGCCAGCCGTGCATCGCTGCTATAACCGAATGGGCCACAGTCAAGGTTGGATATATCGCACCAGGTTAACCCAAGCTGCCTGGGAGAAACAGAAAAATTCTGAAGAAAGGAGATGACGGGACAGAAAAGGTAAGTTAATAGGAAATCAATACACTGTGGAGAGGGACAGGAAACGGCAACTAACTACCTGTTTCCCCCGGGTGGGTCAGCGCGGGTCATTCCGTCGACGTGAAGCGGAGGCCAAAGGGGTGTGTCGCCTCCGCCGAGGGGACGTAAAGGTCTAAAGACCCGGAATTGGCCAACCCCCAGGATCCTCTTTTCCGCGGATACGGCTAAGCCGCGCACGGTTAGGCGTGGGATCACCCAACTCCCATGAGCTCTGGTCCGTGGCGTCGGCACACACCAAACGCCTGCTGACGAAGACGCTCCTACGGGGGATCTTGTTTTTAAAACTGAGTGTAGCCACTGCACAATGTTTTTATTATCTTTATCAACATTGATATAAGGAGCTGCGGTAACGCAACCATTCTAATCCAATGCTATTTCCTTCGGCGATTCGTCAGTGGTCCGAGGAGGGCCACATTTATGTTATCACCAAGACCAGCCGGTCATGAACGGTGAGTGTTAAGACTAGAATCAATCGAAATGAATCCTTACACATTCCGGTGTAGCATAAGGTTCTAATCGGATTCTAAACGAATTAAGCACATTAATGTGAATACTTCTTAAAGCACTGAAACTTGCTCTGGTTCTTGAATATAAATAAATTTCCACACGCAGAAGTTACTTACTCGATGTTGTGGCGTTCGAAACATAACGTTGTAGCTAAGCCTTTTAAGTGGTTTGACGGACAGGTACATAAGTACTCTTTGTACGTAATGTCATGGCCAACCTGAAAATACAGCGTCTGAGGAAAAGCGCTCAACCATAATTTAAGGTAGAAAATTTGGAAGCGATAACTCAAATTGAGCACTATGTAATGCGAATCAGTGTTGTTTAGTTTAGTGCAAGGGCACATACGAACCGTGGTAATTTCCTGAAGCGAAACATGAACCGCAAGTTGTGAAGGTGAAATGTTGAGATCCCATCGCACTGTTATAGTTGATGATCGTGTACAATTTCGCATTCTTAGAGTATGTTAAATATACGGATACCCATTGCTTGACATTTTTCAATGTCCATCGGTTCACTGGTTTAGGTTTCGACCGTGTCATGACCGGTGTCATCGTTGGTGATTTCCCTAACGGATTCGCCAATGAGGTCAAAGGAAGCGCAGTGGGCCTCATTAGTGATGTAAATGCGCATTTCTAGAAGAGCCCAGATGCGCTATGTCAACACTCTGAGAGCGGATGTGTGAAGCAAAATCCCTGTTAAATTTATTTAAACGGTGTTTCTGTTCAGTGAAATGCCGAACAGCGACGAACTGACAGAGCCACGTGAACCCATGGAGTGGTAGGAAAAGGAATATTCACATTAAAGTAGAAAATTAGTCGCACTGCCACTGAAGTTCGAAGTCTTACTTCTGCGGCAAGGCATACAGTTATCAGGACGGTGAACCACCACGTTATCCTGCAGCTGTGATTTTATCGATGCGTAGCGTTTAATGTCACGGAACAATGTTCTGTCCATGAGAGATACCGTAGTTGGAAAAGTTCCGAATAATTCTGAACACCAAGGGTTCTTTTAAGGCGAACTGCAACAAAATTGCACTTTGGTTACGTTGGTCGCATAAGTGTCGACCGGACCACAGCCCAGGCCTCCGCCTGAACAATAAAGATACAGGGTGTCCCAAAAATGAACTATGCTATGAGAAAAAAAAAAAACAAGAACATGGGGATAATTGTGAATGATATAGCAGCTTTAAGGGCAATACAATGACGCAAGACCTGCAGATCGTCTGATAACGTGTGTGATGTGCAATCGAAAGAATTGTGAACGAACGCAATCCTCAGACGCTGGAGGAGCTACGCACAGCCATTGTCCAGCACATCGCACAGATAAGTGCAGGAACCCTTCATCGAATGTTTGACAATGTGCAACGCCATGTGCTGTCATATCTGCAAGCCGGTGGTCGACATGTTCAGCATCTCCTGTAGTGATCACTGCAATGCCGTTAAGTAAATGTTTAAACTTTGAAACCACCATTTCCACTAGGCTGTTAATTTTCACTTTCCCAGAACTACTGAAATAATCCTGGCAGAACTGCGGCACTGGTAAATCTATAATTTTCTTATTAGCAATCTCGAAATGTCATTTGAGCGAGGGACTCGAGAGCCTCGTGGTCAGTGTATGTGACGCTAATCACAGTGTGTCGCCTCCGTTATATTCATCGAACCAAGGTGCCACATAATCTCGAAGGGCATGCCGAGATACCGCGTTGGTTCTGAACATTCTGGGTAGAGTACGTTCTAGTTCTGCGCTATGCAATGCTTCCCGCGAGTTCTGTTAAGGGCGTCTTTTTAAAAAAAAAATTGATGCAATGCCACCAAGACAGCGTTAGCAAGTTATGAGTGCCGCCAACAACTTCATGCTTGTTCGAACTGTCCAGACTGTTCGGTGTTCAAAGAACCAACGCGAAGCCAAAAGTTATTATTTAACTGCTAAAATCTATTTTACACTCCCGTTATTTCCGAAAATTGCTGTATACAATATGCACACATGCTTAAAGATTTTCCATGCGTGAACAAATAACAACAGTAGTCGTTCAGACGTGTATATTGACATTATGATATCCGACATGGTCTCCATACGGTTATGTTTGCGGAAATGTAATAACCGCACGAACTATCGTGTACGCGACTGAGTATAAAGCTGAAGGCATGTCGGTTAGCATCACCATTTCTTCGCCTTCAAATCGTCGACCTTAAATGCTACATTGATCATTTCGCAATAAGTGTGCCGTAATTGGTGAAAGTGACGACGTGGGAAACTTTCAAAGCGTACAGTGCAAAAGAAATTTGTGTTTTATCAGCCTTCGTCTGGAAACCCGTTTGAATGTACAAAAATAGGTCAGCTGCTGCAGGCCAGAAGGTTGCAATGCTGCCGAATGCATGCTTGCTATTTTATTGTGGAGTTCCAACTCGGCCCAAGGCTGGACGCCGGTGCCTTTCATCTGCAGACTGCAAGTGTCAAGCGTTGTCGTTGTCGGCGGTGTTAGCGTGGGCGCTCGTGTCTGTAGAGCTGCGCAGAAACAACACTATTTTAAGCAATGTTTGGGGCGCTCGTCAGCTACTTGTCCTTTTACAACGAGAGCAAAAGTCAATCACTAAAGAAAACTTCAGCACCAGCGGTTACATACAACCACACCACAAAAGAAGATTACACTCTTTGGGGCTCATTCTGTCCCTAAAGAATGATCTCCATCAAGCTCACGCTCAGTTGAATATGCACATGCCCTGAAGTTACCGAGAGCGCAAAGCTTTAAAAAAAGAACTGCAAGCAAAACATAAGAGTAATATTGTTTGTGAACAAAATAAGAACTAAAGGGCGCGACGTTTCCCTAGGCTGTGCCTAATCTGTGTTTCTCAGATCGACTTTGTATAGAGTTAAATAAAGAAGTAACCCACATAAAAAACTAGGCCAGATTAACTAACCCGCTACGTATGCGACGGCATACTAACGTGTGACATATCAACAGCTGCGCGCGTGTGCGTCAAGGGCGACCTTAGCACTCTTCTTTATCAAAGCGATATTTGTATAGATCATATCTGGTGCTAACTTGCAAATTCGCACCCACTGTGATGCACTCGCGTGCGCTCAACACCGCTCGAGTTTTCTGTTAGGTACCTCCGAAAGCGAGTGAAGTTCACCTATAATGCTATAAAGAAATACACAGTCGATGGCGGGTCAAAACCCTGTCTGCTAGCACATCATCGATATGCTCTAACCATTAGGCCGCAAGTAGGCAACAAAGACACCAAGGACAACATAGAAGACATTACTTCTACTTACTAACGGAAATAAAGAAATGATCAAATAATGCAACTGAAAGTGGATAAAAAAGCAACTGGCCGCAGGTGTAATATGGGCCCACGCCTTCGCATTACGCGTGCGATTCTCTTACCAGTTAGCTATCTCGGCGCCGTTTTCCCGTCCACTTTCTAGGGTACACTCTAAGAAAAGTTTACACCCTTTGGAGTGCCCCTTCTGCCACACAACAATAATCGTCATCTGCCTTGATGCATTTCTTTTCTTGAAAACGCCGCGCCCGCTACTTTCCTGTCGGGAATGCTATGATGCTGATAACGTGCATGCCGTTCGTTACTGGAAAGTACCGGGCTCGCAGCGTTAACGAAAGGAAACGCATCAAGGCAGATGACTATTATTGGTGTGTGGCAGAAGGGGCACTCCAAAGGGTGTAAACTTTTCTTAGAGTGCATTCATATTTTGTTACTACAACCAATCCTGGGAGTGTTAGCCAGCGCCACCACTCACAAAACTTGGCGGCGAATGTGTAACATCCTTTCTGCCGCATGCGTCACGAGTACGTGATCTGTTTGCCTGATGGTAACTGGCCAATAAACCAGCACATGCTTCCTGAAGGCATCAATGTCGCCAGATTCGAGACCATCGTAATGTAATGAACGAGAAGAAAGGGAAACGAGGGACCCGATTTTTATTATTATTATACCCTAAATAGGACAACTTAGGCAACACTGATGCCTTCTGGTAGCATGCGTGGATTTATTGAGCAGTAGCGGTGACCCAAATAGATGATTTACTGGTCACGCCTGCAGCAGAAAGGATCTTCCATATCCGACGCCAAGGTTTGTGAGTGGTGGCGCTGGCTAACACTCGCACGGCAAGTTCTAGTAGTAAAACATAAATACCCCAGGAAGTGGATAACAAAACGGAGCCGCGGTATCTCAAATAGTAAGAGCATCGCACGCGTAATACGAAGACGTGGGTTCGTATTCCACCTACGGCCGCTTGTTTTCTTCATCCGCTTTTATTTGCATTAATTTATCATTTGTTTAATTCAGTTATGACGTAGAAGTAATTTCCCTATGATGTATTCGGTGTCTTTGTTTGTTGACTACTTATGGCTTAATTAAAAACACGGCTCCACCAGTTCCCTTTCTTTTCGGTCGACCATGAGGCCACTGTCACGCGCATGCTTCTGTGGCGCCAAAGTCGCTTTTTGAAAGGCCTGGAAACGTGCGTCAAGTGTGACTTTCTCCCACTCAATCATTATGACAGCTAACGGTTGGAGACGCTGTGCTAAACTGCTCTGCCTTTGTAATCGGCCCTCACATCTTTTATGTACGTCCAAATGTCGTAAAACTTGCCGATTATGCTGTATCACTATAAAACACCGTTAATGACACAAAATCAAGAAACAAGCAAAGCACAGCGTTGTAAAAGCGATAGTGCTGGTAGAAACCAAAGATATATCAATAGGCGGATAACGGAGGCTGTTCAAATGACCGGCAGTGAAACAATCATGATCATCAGCCTCACCGTCATCAGGCTATTTTTGTGCCCCACTTAAGTACGAAGGCCTCTCCCAGCAATCTCCAACTACTTCTGTCTTGCGCTAGCTCATTCCAACTTGCGACTACAAATTTCGTAATTTTCCCACCCCACCAGATTTTCTGCCATCCTCGACTGGTCTTTCCTTTTCTTCGCTCCCATTCTGCAACACGAATGGTCCTCTGGTTGTCTGCCCTTCGCATTACATGGCCTGCCCAGCTCCATCTCTAAGTGCGTAAGCGTTTGTACGTACGCCTACCCAAAGAGAAATTTGTCCGTAACGTAAGACAATGAATGGCTCACACCCCCTTAAGCAATGACTCATACCCCGTTAGCAAGCAAAACATGCAATGGCTCATACCCACGTAAGGCTGCAAGCAAAATGAAGCGAACAGTGCGTGCACTCATTGAAATCATCCATACAATGTACAGAATAGCATACGTTTCAATAAAGAACAAGCTCAAAACAAGCATCCGATACCATGAATAAAGCATTGCATACCCCGCTCAGCAAATGTGATGGTCGCTTTGCCGCAGCTACGCTAAATTAACCTGAATTTACCTTAATACCAATGGTGGTGGGTTTGACACCCACGAAAGGTCGAGTGTACGG
Source organism: Dermacentor andersoni (assembly GCF_023375885.2). Classification (NCBI taxonomy): domain Eukaryota; kingdom Metazoa; phylum Arthropoda; class Arachnida; order Ixodida; family Ixodidae; genus Dermacentor; species Dermacentor andersoni. Next base: position 80,033,257 of record NC_092822.1, read on the forward strand.
GGGCATTAATTACCTCGGTTAATTACCTGGTGCTAAATAACTTCACCTTAATTAACACCAGTGGTCGTGGGTGCCGGAATGAATTCTACCTTAATTAAATCTGCCTTATCATGTTCGATAATGAACGTGATAAGCGAACGACCGATGAGGGTTGAGAAGAGTTTATAGTGGTCAGATCAAGTTCCATAACGTTGATAATGACACCGAGCTGCGTAGAGCTGCAAGTGCCACAATGCTTACGCATACTCGTAGCACTGCCAGAGGAGTTTCTGCGTGATTTTTTTTCTATTCGTGTGAACTAGACTATTGGCTATCCCCGTCGGCTCTCTTGACCACTGTGCTCTCTTCCTGTCTATTAACGTTACGCCTAACATTTTTCGTTCCATAGGTTGTTGCGAGAACATTGACTTGTTTTCGAAATTCTTTGTTAACGTCGAAGTTTGTGCCCCATATGTGACCGCCGTTAGAACGCAATGATGGTGCATTTTGCTTTTCAACGACAGCAGTAAGCTCTCAATATTCGGTAATGTCTGCAGCATGAACACAAACCCACGTTTATTCTGTAAATTTCCTTTTCATGATTAGGGTACCCTGTGAGTAACTGACCTAGATAATGTTACTTCTGCACAGACCATGGCGCTGACCCTAAAGACTAAAGGTCAAGCACCATGCGGCAGCAACCCCCCCCCCCCCCCCTTGTTTATCAACATAGGAGCCACACTTTTTCAACATTACGCATGGAAGGCCTAACGCTTCGACAGCAATGTCATTTCTTGCGTGCTTATTTTTCTGGTTTACGCAATTACCTGGGTATCTCGTACCTACTCTTCCTCGCTTCTATTGTGACGTGTACAACGCCGATCTTAAAGGAACAAAGTAGTTGGATGCCAACGTTGCTCCTGTAGCTTGCTTTGCTTGTGCTGCTAATTTCTTGCAAACGTATGGCACGGCTCCTCCCGCATCCCGCGACCGAACACCCCCCGAACATCCGTCAGTGTCATCCCGCTCTGATCGTCACTGACGTTCGTAACGGTATCTACGGTGAAATAGTCGCAGGCACGAGAGTAGGGGCATTGTAGAGATATTATTAGATGTTGCCCCAAAAAAAAGTAAGTGTAGAAATTTTCGCAACATATCTCTTCTGTTCTCTTCTCTTTTCTGTTAGCTTGTTTTTTTTTGTGATTTTGTGTACATCGTTTTATTGTTTCTTTTTATATTGTTAAACAAAATACTGTTAGGCAGTTTATCCCATAAGTGAGCAAGCTTTACTCATCCTCAACAATGCACCCTTTCATGTCAAAAAGAATAAAAAATATGAGGACACCTCATATTACGTAGTATGAGTAGAAATATTGTTTTTCTTTGCCTTTTTTAGCAGATTTACATTTTATATTGCAGTACGCGTACTAGTGGCACTTGCGAAGACTGCCTGATAACATGCTAAAGCCTGTAAAGATTGATTAGGTCACCAGGAACCTCATAAGTCTGGTCAGCCATGTGTAGCATGTGCAAGAGTGTAGACCATATTAACAAAATCATCATAGAAAAGACATTAGAGGTACTGAACCGCAACTGCAGGAAGTGGACTGACAGAGTACGAATATTAGCGAGACAATTAAAAAGTGTCTCGTTAGCAGAAAGTGCCTCGTTCCAGCAGTCTGGACATGATTATAAATGTACGATGAAAAATAATAACACTGGTGGGAGCTGCATCAGCTGTCAAATTATTTTCGAAGTGAAAGTGGTCGTCTTAATCTTGAATGAATAAATCACAGTTCTGCTTAGCTTGCTGATACTAGAAGAACCAGCGTATTGAGCGCCCGCAGCATAGCCTATTGCCAAGTTCATATGCGCTCTTCGCACTTTCTACAGTTGATATCTGGGGGTACGAACGCTTAGTCGTATTTCGAGGATGTGCTCCAAAAGTCCGTGAGAGAAGATTTACCGTTTTGGAGATATACAGTGCTTATGTTTGTTCATGCAACGCGGATACATATATAAACAGGACCTTCAGGATATAATCGGGCACCCTTTGAACATCAATGCTCTCTGGGACAACACCACCTAACCATCATAACCACATAATTTAAACTTAATTATACATTGATTACGACAACGCTCCTAGAAATACGAGTCGTTGGAGTATAGTCAGCTCACTGTGAATTTATTATTGCTCGGCTTCAAATTCGCAATTAAGGCTTGTACCCTAAAGAAAACAATTAAAAGTTGATTACTTGATCTTTTCATTAGCCATGTGGAAACTGAATTTTCATGTAAGTTAACGTCCGCCTTTTCAGGTAATCCACCTGAACAACACAATGATGCTCTATGCTTCATGCTCTTTCTAAAAAAAAAGTCACCACCCAAGCACCCCGTACAGATGGTTCACGAGCGAAGCTGAAACGTCTGGTCCCGGTGTGTATCACTCGATTAATCCAGACGGTTCATTAAATGACGGCTTGCTAGGCTGCCAGATCCTCGATACGCAGTCAGTTTCTGCTTGCATTCGGTCTCAAGAGTCTATTCTCGTTCCCGGGCTGCAGCATCGGCACAGCGTAGACCAGCTCGTTTGCGGTTCTGCTCGCGGCGTTGCTGATCGAAAGCTGCCTGCTCATCAGGAGTACGTATGACCCGTGGCCTACTCCTTTCAGAGCCGGAGAGAAACTGCTGCTCGCGCGCTCTGCTTCGACGGAGAGCAACAACGCCACTACTGGCGTAGCCAATCGCGCGGCTCGCTTTCTCTCTCTCTTTCTCTTTTCTTGCGCATGCGCATAGGGTTGCGCTGCATGAGTTGTCGGCGTACAGTTGGCAGACTGAAGGGCGGACGAATCGGCTCGCCATACACAGCGTCGCTGTAAAAGATGTTTCATGAAAAATAAACTCCAGTTACATGGGAAATAAACATCGAATTCTTGGGCTTCGCGTGCCTAATGCACGACCTAATTATGAGGCACGCCGCAGCGAGGGACTCGGAAATAATGTTGACTACCTGGGTTTCCGTAACGCACACCTAAATCTAAGCACATGAGCGTTTTTTTTTTTTTTTTTTTTTTTTTTTTACAGTTTGCTCCCATCCGAATTCGGTCGCTGCGGTATCAAAACCGCGACCTCGAACTCATGTGCGTGAGACACAGGAGGAAACCACCACAGTGTATGTCTATGCGAAATGTAAAATACTAAGATACTCGAATGAAACATAGGAATTGCATATAAAATATCAGGCCCCTTCTGCTCTATATCGAGTTCGGTGAGATTTTGACGCCTAACTGCAATTAAATGAGCGATGCCCCGAGGATACGTTCACAGAGAAATCTGGAAATGGCTGTTTTTCATAGCATTGTGCCATTAAAGACATTATAAACCGTATTGTTCAAGCGTGAAGTTGAGCCTGATAAGGCATTTTATTTTGATCTGCAGCAAAACACCATATAGAATTTTTGTTTCCATACAATTGGCAAGTATCGCATTTTTAGATTCACAGACGGAGATGATACATGACTACGCTAAATGTATGTACTACGCAAGAAAAGAATAAGACGCTGAGACACTGCGATGAATAGGAGCCTGTGTTAGGGTCCATTACGAATAGAGAAATGGGGCACAGAAGCAACTCGACAAATTAAGGAAATATTGCGGGCTATGCAAATGCATCTTGCGCAGCATGACATAGATTCAAAAAGCGTATCCAAGGTAGACAAAGTCAGATACTGAAAGAAATAGCAGGCTAGCTCAATTCTTCTTTTCTTCCTTTTCGATTATCGCTCTCGATGCATCTGCCAAATTCTTTTGTGTGACTCTTCCTGAACGACTTTGGCACATAGAACACGTCAAAGTTACCTGCCCTAAAATTTCTCGATATGTTGGAGTAATTCAAAAACCTAAAGTTCCTCCTGTCACTATGGCTAAAGAAACAGCTTTACTTGGGTGTCAGTCAATCCCATTTGCGTTGTTGTGTGTCAATCTGGTCTCGTACAAGTAACACAGGCCTCAATTCATACAAGTAACACAGGCCTCAATTCAATCTCTATTTTTTCAAAAGAAAGCAATTAGAGATGTTAACATACCGCATACTGAAATGGCGGCTACAGATTTCTGTTCACTAAGTATAGCAAATGTAAAGAAATAATTAACCTACCCGTCTGCAGTATAGTCGTATCATGATGCAAATGCAACTGGCTAATAGTGAAAGCAAAATTATTTCAACTTCAAATCACATCCGCTAACCAATCATGAATTGAGGCATGTCTCTCATAAAACACCGCGGATAAGAACAAATTATGGTGCGCGAACAGTGTAACTTCAATTAATACGTTTTCTTGACATTAACGAACACATCCAAAACCTTAGTTATGAGAATACGCCAATTAGGAATTACAAAAAGAACATTACAGAGTGGTTGATGCTTAACATGAAATAGTCGATGCACTGACTGTAAGTGCTCTTAGACGGTGTTACCGAATCTGTGCCTTAATAATGCGTTCCAGATGTTACTAATTTACGTTCACTCTGTGGCACAGCAACATTGCTGCTGAGCCTCAAACGCTATGTTTCTCTTTTTTTTTTGCATAAGGACGTGTCGTATCAAGAAATTTGCCTTTAGCATTCCGCCTAAAGAGCACACCTATTATTACACTTTGAATAAAACTAATTGCACTTCACTAGCGCAATATGAATCAGCAGTATCAGCACTGTCCGTGATTCTGTTCATTCGTAAAGAGTGTGTGTACCCGCATTCAGAAAATGCGCTTCGAACTGCTCAGACAGGACATGTTACACTGGCCAACCATGTCTTGGGGCACGTTATGAAATCCCGGGAGGTTAAAATTAATACAAGCCTCCCCTCTTCCCCTCCCCCCTCTACGGCAGCCCTGACCGAGTCCGATCCTTGTCACGTCGCGGGTTTTTTTAGAAAAACTGACCATTAATTTTTTAAACAGGGCAAAATGGTACCCCTACTTAAAATACTCGACAATGATAGCATATTATTGTTTTTAAGTAGAGAAGAGCAATGAGAGACCGCGGTACAACCGCGAGCATAGCTTTTATACATGTGCAGGCAAGTGGGGAACTTCAGACCTCAAGATCCTGGATAGCATGGAATATTTGTGCAGTTTTTGACACTAGCCAGCAAACTTGCACGGCAATCAGTGTTTCGTGAATATTTATGCAGGCTAGATGCAGGAATACTAGGCTGTGTCCCGTAGCAGTGGAGATATTTAGTCGCGGCTCCTTCTATCGAAAATTAAATAAAAGTGTGGATTGATAATGATTGACTAACGGACTGACTTTTGGTTGATTGACTGATTGGTTGATTGATTGATTGATTGCCATATAGTTATTTTCTCAGAACACGGAGTCCCTGCACCGTGTGTGCGTGTACATTCGCATGCATGTTTAATTCTTAGCATCGCTATGATGTGGCAATTCACGCTTCCAAGCAAAGTCTTGTCTCTTACTTGCAGTTCAAGTTGGTCATGCTTCGCTCGACATACTTCGCCGCCATGTCTACTGCCTCCGCGTCCGCCACAGCGCAGTTGAGGCCGTTTTTCTTCGCATAAATTGCCTTTGTAGAGAAAATAAAGAAATATATTATTTTGCTTACTGTGCATCTAAGGGCAATGATGATTCGTCAGAAGAATGCTCTGAGTTTCACACGGGTTTATAAGGTTAGCCTAATAATGGAAGGTAAATAACTTTACTGTGAAGTGTGCGAACCGTTCTTACAGCGATCATCGCGGCGAGGATGATGCGCCATTTGGAGAGGTGAACGTCTCTCGAGGAGCAAGAATGAATATCTTTCACATGCCATAGCTCGCAAAAGCGTAACCGTGCCATATATAAAATTCCCAAGCGTTAACTCAAGCACTTTATAGGAGACTCGAAAGTTTGCAGAAAGGGGCTTCCCCCACGCGTAAGTTAGGCACATTTACCGGTTGCACCCTTGAATACTACAGCGCGCACCGCACTCTTCATTCAGCGAAACATTAATATTTTATTTCTTGTGATTCCTGAGTACTTGAAACACAATTTTACGATAACATACTCTCTTCGAATATGCGAGATTATAATGACGAGGTAATATGCGGTTTATTTTGCTTTTCTCTTAAAGCTAAGCTAGATGATGTAATAACACCATACAGGCTGTCCCGCATAACTTTAGCCAGAGTTTAAAAATGTGCAAATGCCGCGCAGCTAGACAGAACAAAAGTAATGTTCGCCGTTGCTTATAGATACTCAAACTATTTTCTTGAATTCCGCCTAATTATATAATGAATCTTAAATAATTAATCAACTTCTCAAATATTATAATTAGATTAAAACTGTCAATGAGAAAATTGTAGAGCGACATGAAAAACTTCCGATACTGCTTTCTGCTGCTAAATAAGTGCTACATAAAAGTGTTTTCCGAGCGTAAAAGAAGCCCACGAATACACGGAAAGTGCCTTGAGTGGCCAGTCGCGCGGCAACCTTGCGTCTGTTGGCGGGACTCTTTCACGCTCTGGAAAACTCCTCTATGTAGCACTTGCTGAGCAATAGAAAGCTCTATCGCGAGTTTTTCATTATGCTCTACAATTTTCTTAGTGACCTTTTTCAACTAAATATAATATTTTACAAGATGATTTCAGATGTATACTAAGGGACGCAGATTTGCAATATCAATCACACCAAAAAAAGTACACGGATTCTTTGAAAGCTGTAGCTCAGAAGATACCCCAGCAATGCGGTCTGTCTTATATACAGCCGTGAGGTAGGTGTCTGAATACTAAACTGCAAGAACATAGCAATAAACTGCGCAATGGGCTAGAATGGTTTCTAGGTATCCATTGCTCACGATGCGGCTATATTTCGTTATTTGAAAAGACCAGTACCTTAGCTAGGCATCCGAATGAAAACACTAAACTTACCATTGAAGCAGCAGCGATCACTGACTCGATTAGTAAACCGCCAATTTCATTAGCAAATAAAGACCTTGCTTTCTTGAGATCACAGATGCGCTCTCGTTTGTCTTAAAGCTGCGGTTATCGTTCGTTTGAATTTTGAATGCGCACTCATGCTGGCTTCGTGTTTTGAAGAAGGCGTTTTTGTCTTGTTGACTCGCTTATACATGCTTGTTATTCAAAATTTACATTCACTTGAAAGTGAGCGCATGTCTTAGTGGTTCTTTCGGCCCCTTTATCTACGTCAATTTCTAATTCTACTTTTTTTATTATTTAATGTGTCCAACCTTTGGTCTGGTTTGGATAGGTGCGATCGCATCAGAATGCTTGATGTAGTGGTTGTGCGGTAATGCTTACGCCGTCCCAATATATTTCATCAATTTGGAAGTTATATGGTAAACATGCACATTTGCTTTCTTACCATTGCCTTCATTGCTGCGTCACTCTCGGTGTAATATATTTTGGAACCACACATAAATTTTTTCTGCTTAGATTTTGCATGGCAACCCTGCAGAAAAGAGCAGATAAAATCTCAGTGTCTTAAAAGAAGGAAAAAGGACGTATGGGGAGTGCATAACGCCGGCTTCAGCTCCGCCGCGGGTCGGGCCGGTATTGCACTATCTTCAACATCGGCCCACGTATGGGGAGTGCATAACGCCAGCTTCACATCTGCCGCGGTTCGGACCGGTATTGCACAACTTCGAGATCGGCCCACGTATGGGGAGTGCATAACGCCTGCTTACCTCTGTCGCGGGTTGGGCCGGTATTGCAGTGTTTTCGGTTCGGCCCACGTATGGGGGTGCATAACGCCGGCTTCACCTCCGCCGCGGGTCGGTCTGGTATTGCACTATCTCCGTGATCGCCACACGTATGGCGAGTTTTTTTGCTTACGACACGAAAATTTCCTTGGACGGTAGAGGTGTACAGCTTCGCTGTAAAACACTCCCAACTAATGGCCTCGTTCGATTGAGTGTAAGGAAAGTACCCTTCACAATCGTAAGCAGCTATTGATATCACATGCCACTTACTGGTGCACCGCATCAGCACTCAGATCATTAAACAAGGTGAACTTCGGGATTCATCTCAGGGGCGTCAACTGAGCAAGACAGCGGACAGGAAAGTCGGCACGCATATCATGCTGAGTCCCGCATATATATTTATTCGAGGAGGGGAAATCATATACGAGCGTCTTTAACCAAATCACGGAAATATCAGTTGCAGATGCACAAGAAAATTAAATTTTAAGAAAGCATGGCCCAAGAGCACTGAGCACTAATGGCCTCTCAGTGGCAACCTGAAAACGCGTTCTTTGTCGGACCAGTCACTGAAGGGAGACTGAGACACTTCTAAATGTTCTTTTATCGCCTGTTATGCCGCAACAGGTGTCGTCAGTATAGCGAGGCTTTAGAAAACAACCTAGGCAATTGCTTTCTCCTACCTGCAACTCTCCGGTCACCTTCTTAACGCTTTGGCACGCACCGCCTTGACCTGAAGCAAACTGAAATTCCGCCACTGCCGCTGTAGTGGCGATTGAAACGGGTTGTGGCATTTTCTTATTCAGTAGAATGGCAAGGTCCTAAAATGAAAAGTACGCACAAAAAGAGGATATTATAGCAAATTCCGGAGAAACTTTGGGAGAAATCACCGAAATAATAACTAGGTAATGTACAAATCGGCTAAGGTTTCCAAAGGTGTTAAATGGTGGCTGAAACTGTGCGAGTACTTCAAATTTCGAATATAAATCTAAAGCTCCGCCATTTCAATTGTATTTGATTTTATTGTTCGGCCTTCAAGGTTGTCGCATATCTCTTCCTAAAAATGAATCATATGGCATAACAACGCTTCTCGCATTCCACGAAAGAAATTCGGATATAGCTAGCATTTCTTGTGAACGATTCTCATGTAGAAAAGCACGAAGCAAATTTCTGCAGCCTTTCTGCATCTAATATTTTCATAACTACTTTTCACAGGTACAATCCCAGAGGAACGGAAAACTAGGGATGTAATTCCCAAATACACATAAAAAATAATACCTCTCCTATCAATTCCCGCCCCATCTCACTGGCAAGCGTACTCAGCAAGGTCAAGGAGCATGCTATGTACTCACACGCCATGGAATTTCTAGGCGATAACCTTTTTTTGTTTCATTCTTTGAAGCACGGGTTTCACAAGCGCTTGTCTTGCGAGACCCAGCTTGCGTTCTTTCTTCATGAAATTAAGGTCAACCTTGACCTTAACATAGGAACAGACGCCACATATTTGGATTACACGAAAGCGATTGAAAAGATATTACACCAACATCTACTGATGAAACTTTCTCATTTGAATGTGCATCCTGATATTCAGGCATAGCTCGATGAATTCTTAACTGCTAGGAATATGTCTCGGATAACAACCACTCTTGCAACGTTGCATCCGCAACATAAGACTTGCCACGATAGTCCATCCTCAGCCACCTTCTACTCTTAATTGACATTCACAACTGGCTCTTGCACGTGTTCTACCACATCTGCATTTTTGCCACTGACTGCGTTATTTGAGCTGCTGTCAATAACAACTGACAAAACAGCACTACAGTTTAACTACAGGAATGGTGCAACCTTTTGCTAATGATCCTCAGCCTTAATATTTGCAAACTCGCTACCTTTGCCCGTCGGCATCAGCCGTTCTGTTTTGTATTAATATTAGCGACGAGTCTGTGTTCTTAGTAGAAGCGTAGGTGCCACCGTATCTAAGGACCAAATATAGAACGCGCACGCTACTAAGGTGATTTCTTCAGCTCACAAATCATCGCGATTTCAAAACATTGCTCTCCGAAACGCATAAATATGACGGTATCTATGTACCTAGAAAGAACAAAATTTGAATATGCATCGTCTATCTGGGACCGGCATCAAGCTGACTTTGTCAAAGACCTTGAGACACTTGAACATCGGGCACGGCAAGGCATGTGCTTTCCTCCGACTCTGACGACGTCTCCGTATTATACACGGAAAAATAATCTCCCTTAGCCCCTCTATCCAGGCGTCGTCGCATTGTCACCCTTTTCTTCTTCTGCAGGTTCTTCAATTGGTCGCCTAATCACCCACCATACATTGTCCGCCCATCACACCGATGACAACGCACTGGTCATGTCTTTCCGGTAGCACAACTACGCTCACACTCAAGTACGTCCTCAGCCTCGTTTTTCCACCGTGGAGCAGCTAAGCACTGTAACGTGATTGCTCAAGCGGCTGTCGTCACGTGGTCATCAAACTTTTTGTTTTCGAGGTCAAATAAATTTTTTGTCGATACTTAGCTTTCATTACACCCTTCTGTATACGTTATAAGACATCCCTTCTTGTGGTACCCCTTTACGAAGTTTTTAAGCAAGTTACGCGATACAGTGCGGCGGGGAGAAATCGTTAAGTTTGGTATAAAAACCTTACACAAAAGGGCGTCAAGTGCAAGGAATCACGCTGATATCCTCCCCTTACGGCATCATAGGCCTTGCATAGCATTGTAGCACCATCAAACAAGGAGAAACGGGAGCCGTAGGCCCCACTATGCGCTAAAGAAAGCACGTCTACCTATTGTCTCTTCCTGCTAGCGCTACAATGCTATAAAATTTCCTATACTAACACACCCAACGCACAGCATATTGTCACATGGTAGTGACGTTAAAGAACACAGTAGCGATACTGTGAAAGACAAAACTAGCTTTTATTCGACGAACCTGTGCCCACAAAAGAGGCTACACTTAAAGCACAACGAGAGCGGCGAACACAGTCCGCGATCGTCGAAAATCTGCTCAGCGGGTCAAGCGCGTCGGCTTTTATAGATCAGTCGTCGAATGTTCCAGAGCAATCGCTGGGACCCGCATGCCTTCCACAAAGTTCTACGCCATTCGCGTCGCGCATACATGCAATCAGATTACAAGAGGTTCGGCGACAACTGACAGCGGATAGAGGTATCGATCACATTCTAGAAGTTTCCGATACATTTAGGCGTGTCCTGCGCTGAGCGATAACATTTCGCGGACGGTAAAAGCGCTCACCCGTAAAAGATAAACGAGTTCACGTGTCAATTCCCCCCTTTGAAAAGGCATCGTCCCGATGCTACAAACATAACAGGAGAGTAAAACACAAAACGACTTGTTGAAGAAAGTAACAAAAAAAAAAAACAAAGCCCAATGTGACGCAGTAAAGAAAAAATAGAATCAAAAGTTCAGCTATGGGACGTCCCCAAAGTTCATTAGCGCTGGTGAAACGGCTTAAAGGGAAGCTGAAACACTTTTAAAAAAAAAATGAGTTCTCTACGGCATTCTACAGTTTTGAGTCCCCTGAACACGAATATCTGGTTCAAAAAGGGCGGAAACAAGCGCAAGCGGCTGTTTTTTCATGAAAACGCGCACCAGCGCCTCAGGTTATTGCGCGAACGCCGCTGTTGCCCGTGATTGGTCGGGGCCGCTGTGACGTCACTCGCGGCAGTCGCCGGTCGGCGCCGCCGTTTCAGAGCGTAAGCACGCTGTTCTGTTCTGGCTTCATAGCTGAGTTGTAAGCATTATGGAACGTTCTCGCTGTCTCGGAGAGCTTGTATTTTCGCCGCACATGTTCGAACCGACAGCCGATACGGACAACGATGGCGGCAACGGCGGCAACGACGATGTTGAGTGTGCCAAAAGCGAGAGCGATGTGTGCACCTTCTCGCGCGTTGGAAATCTTAGCTGGTACGTATGTTGTTTTTTTCATGTAGCTGCACGTTCCAATGACGGGAGAAAAAAATGCACTAATGTGTCACTGAGAACTTGCTGCTGGAAGAATGCCGAAGCACTAACTTCTCATTAGATTGTAAACACGGGTGCAATTCCGCGATGTCAAGCACCTTGCCGCTGCTTGTCTAAAGTCCCGTGGTTTTTTGAGTGTTGATACACGATCGCGAACATAAGTGCCGTGTTTCAAAGCGCGCACATGCAGTGCTGCGAGGTACAGTCATGGAAGTTGCTTATCATACACATCCAGAGATGGCCAGAGGTATTAAATGTGCAATATTCATACTATGGTTCGACGACTTTGCGATTGTGGCTCAATCAAGAATCGGTATGCGTGCTCCATGCTAGTGTTGACATAAAGATATTAGGCAGTTTTAGCACCGCCGTGTGGTAAACACGATAACTGCAAGCGTACGTCGAATGTCACTAGGCAAGCCTATACTCCATTTCATACCTCAGGTGCAACGCTGTGGAAGCTACGCACGAAGTCCGGTCACCAAAATTTATTACTGGGCGCGTTTCCGTCTGTGCTTCGCAGCGTGCCAGCGGCGTTTGCTCGCGCGAGCATGCACGTGAAGCTGCCGCGACGGGCTGCAATTAAAAAATGCCGAGAAGAAAATTGATTTAAAAGAACGTGTTAGCAGCCGTATTGTTTCTATGGGTAAATTCTTTTTTTTTTCATTCAGAACTGAGCTTATATATGAAATATTTTCTCAAAAATCGGGTCAAGAAACACCGAACTTTTTCTAAGTGTGAACGCAGCCACTGCAAGAAGTATCTCAAGCCTCCACAGCGTTGCACCTGATGTATGAAATGGAGTATAGCAACGCTAGCAACAACGCGTTTCCGCATTTGTCGTAAGGCTATCCGGCTATCGCGGAAATGGTCCGAGCACAGCACAGTTGATTTCGTCGGCACGAACTTATCTCTCCTCACCGCACTGCGCTGCAAGCTTCTTGTCCTTCGGGAACCTGTGAAACACCACATCGTCTCGCCCGCCTGTGTTCGCGCAGACGAATTCTGCACAGAACGAGGGCATGTTGGGCGCCCTTGGCTGTAGGCACTCACGCAGCACCGAAAGAAAGAACAGTTTACGAAAATCTCAAAATAAAACAAACGTGAGCGGCGGCGGCGGCGGCAAGTCTCTCGTAGCGTCGTTCAGTAAAGCGCAGGACGAAATGAGGCATGCCAACACATGCCAGCACGCCGGTCCGGCAGCTCGATCCCCGCGCGTGACGTCACTCTCGCCGGTTCTCTCCTCTGGCAACCACCTCACCCGGTGCTCCGGGAAGCGATGGGGGCGTGTCCGCGGGGGTGATTTAGAAAGCGATTTCCGCCTCTTATATTAACAAAACGAAGAAAAAAATTGCGGAACCGTAAATTATTAAGTCTGTTCTTCCCAATCCCAGCAATTCATGGAAATTGAAAACCGTTTCAGCTTCCCTTTAAGAAGCGCAACATGAACTACTTCAGATCGTGAGCGGTGCCGTTGTGAATGCGAAATGCCGTCTGGCACAGCCTCATAGTCCAGTTCGCCAACACGTCGAGTGACCTTGTAGGGTCCGAAATAGCCTCGCAATAGTTTCTCACTGAGTCCTCGTCGACGTATTGGGGTCCAAACCAAAACACGGTCGCCAAGCTGGTACTGGACGTAGCGTCGTCGGAGGTTGTAGTGTCGGCTGTCGGTACGCTGCTGGTTTTTGATCCGTAGGCGGGCGATCTGTCGGGCTTCTTCGGCGCGCTGGAGATAAGTAGCGACGTCAAGATTTTCTTCGTCGGTCACGTGCGGCAGCATGGCGTCGAGAGTCGACGTCGGGTTCCTGCCGTAAACCAGCTCGAACGGCGGGATCTGAGTTCTCTCTTGCACCGCCGTGTTGTAAGCGAAGGTTACGTACGGCGGGACGGCATCCCACGTATTGCGCTCGACATCGACGTACATTGCTAGCATGTCGGCGGGGGTCTTGTTCAGGCGCTCCGTGAGACCATTCGTCTGCGGGTGGTAGGCAGTTGTCCTCCTGTGGCTTGTCTGGCTGTATTGCAGAATGGCTTGGGTGAGCTCTGCTGTAAAAGCCGTTCCTCTGTCGGTGATGAGGACTTCTGGAGCACCATGTCGCAGCAGGATGTTCTCGACGAAAAATTTCGCCACTTGGGCTGCGCTGCCTTTCGGTAGAGCTTTAGTTTCAGCGAAGCGGGTGAGATAGTCCGTCGCCACGACGATCCACTTATTCCCGGAAGTTGATGCCACAAACGGTCCCAGTAAGCCCATCCCGATCTGCTGAAAAGGTCGGTAAGGAGGCTTGAACGGCTGTAGTAATCCCGCTGGCCTTGTCGGTGGTGTCTTGCGTCGCTGGCAGTCTCGACATGTCTTGACGTAACGGGCTACATCGGCGGTAAGGCACGGCCAGTAATACCTTTCTTGTATCCTCGATAGCATCCGGGAGAAACCGATGTGCCCAGTGGTCGGATCGTCATGTACGGTGTGCAGTACTTCTGGACGCAGCGCTAACGGAACAACAAGAAGGTAGTTGGCGCGGACTGGTGAGAAGTTCTTCACGAGTATGTTTTTTTGAAGCGTGAACGAAGACAATCCGCGCCTAAATGCCGTAGGGACAACGTCGGTGGGACCTTCCGAATAATCGACGAAGCCTTCTAGCTCCGGGTCTGCTCGTTGCTGTTCAGCGAAGTCTTCCGCTCTTATTATTCCAAGGAAGGCGGTGGTGGGTCAATGGGGGCGCGTGATAAGCAATCGCCATCCGAGTGTTTTCCTCCGGACTTGTAGGTTACAGTGGTGTCGTATTTTTGCAGTCTGAGGCTCCACCGCGCCAGCCGTCCTGAAGGGTCCTTCAAGTTAGCTAGCCAACACAACGCGTGATGGTCGCTTACCACTTTGAATGGCCTCCCATATAGGTAAGAGAGGAATATTGCTGTAAATGATGCCGAGGCATTACTTTTCAGTCGTAGAATAATTGCCTTCCACTTTTGACAGCGACCGGCTAGCATAAGATATCACCCGTTGAAGTCCGTCTTTCTTATGGACTAGGACGGCACCGAAGGCTAGGCTACTGGCGTCAGTGTGGATTTCGGTATCGGCGTCCTCGTCGAAGTGTGCAAGTACCGGCGGCAACTACATGCGTAGTTTGAGTTCTTGAAATGCATCGGCCTGCGGTGTTTCCTACTTGAACTCGACATCACATTTGGTTAGATGTGTTAGCGGATCCGCGGTGCGTGAAAAGTCCTTGACAAAGCGCCTGTAGTAGGCACACATGGCAAGGAGTCTACGCACTGCCTTGTCGATGGGCTGCGGGAACTTTGCGATGGCAGCTGTCTTCCGAGTGTCGGGGCGGACTCCAGATTTGCTGATGACGTGGCCTAGAAACAGAAGCTCATAGTAAGCGACGCAGCACTTTTCCGGCTTCAGAGTGAGCTCTGGTGACTTGATGGCCTCTAATACTGTCGCAAGCCGCCTAAGGTGATCGTCGAAATTTCCGGCGGAGACAACGACGTTATCAAAGTGAACAAGACACGCCTGTCACTTCAATCCAGCTAACGCCGTGTGCATGACGCGCTTAAACGTTCCAGGCGCCGAGCACAGTCCGAATGGCATGACCTTGAACTCGAAGAGGCCGTCTGGCGTGATGAAGGCGGTCTTTTCGCGATCTCTCTCGTCGACTTCTATTTGCCAGTAGCCAGATTTGAGGTCCATCAACGAGAAGTATTTAGCGTTGCAGAGCCGATCCAATGTGTCGTCTATCCGTGGAAGGGGGTATACGACCTTCTTCGCGATCTTGTTCAGTCGACGATAGTCGATGCAGAAGCGTAGGGTACCGTCCTTTTTCTTCACCAGGACTACAGTAGGTGCCCACGGGCTTTTCGACGGCTAGATGATGTCATCGCGCAGCATTTCGTCGACCTGTCGCCTAATAGCTTCACGTTCTTGCGTCGGAACTCGGTAAGGGCTCTGGCGGAGTGGTCGAGCGCACTCTTCGGTTATTATGCGATGCTTTGCAACTGGTGTTTGTCGAATCCTTGATGACGTCAAGAAGCACTCTTTGTGTCGTCGAAGCAAACTTCTGAGCTGTTGTTTGTTAATCATGGGGAGACTTGGATTTATGTCGAAGTCTGGTTCGGGAACTACGGTCGTCGCGATAGATGCGGCAGAATCCGAGAGGACAAACGCATTGCTGGTTTCCAGAATTTCCTTGATGTATGCGATCGTCGTACCCTTGTTGATGTGCTTGAACTCCTGGCTGAAGTTTGTCAGCAACACTTTCGTGTTTCCTCCGTGCAGTCGAGCGATTCCTCTTGCGACGCAAATTTCGCGATCGAGCAGTAGACGTTGGTTGCCTTCGATCACGCCTTCTACGTCAGCAGGTGTTTCGGTGCCTACCGAAATAACAATGCTGGAGCGAGGCGGGATGCTCACTTGATCTTCGAGCACACTCAAGGCGCGGTCACTAGAAAGGCTCTCCGGCGGTATCGCTTGATCTTCCGACAGCGTTATTGACTTCGACTTCAGGTCGATGATTGCGCCGTGTTGTTTCAGGAAGTCCATGCCGAGAATGACGTCTCGTGAACACTGTT
The DNA here is from genome assembly GCF_023375885.2 of Dermacentor andersoni. NCBI lineage: Eukaryota > Metazoa > Arthropoda > Arachnida > Ixodida > Ixodidae > Dermacentor > Dermacentor andersoni. The sequence continues at coordinate 80,049,526 of NC_092822.1, forward strand.
GGAGGATAACGAAGGTGGCAGGGTAAGTCCGGTCGTTAATGGCAATTCTTGCCGTGCACATTCCAGTCGGCGTTATGAGGTGTCCTCCAGCAGTCCGAATTTGAGGGCCTTCCCATGTAGTCTTAACTTTCTTCAACTGGGCCGCGATTGTCCACTTATGCGGAGTAATCAGCCCCTGTGTCAACTAAGGCGGTGACTGCGTGGCCTTCGAGAAGCGTGTCGAGGTCGGTGGTTCTTTGTCTTGCATTACAGTTCGGTCTTGGCGTCGGATCACGGCTGCGTCGCGTTGACCTGTGGCTGGTATGTGACGTCGTCAGGTCGTCTTTCGTCGTCGTATTCTTTGCTTCCACACTTCGTCGGGACGGCGGCATGTTTTTATGTCGTCGAAGTAGTTTCTTCGGCGTCTTTGTCAGCGGCGAAGGATCTTCGGCAGTTCGACGAACACCAACCGCACCTCCATCGGTTTTTGCTTTTAGTTTTCCGGATATGGGCTCGCAACCGGCCCCGGGCTGGGCCAGTGTATGGTCGGCGCTGCGGCGACAGGTAACGGCCTGGTGACGGCGAACGGAACGGTCGCCGAGGGCTCCACTGAATGGCGGCGAGGTAGTTGGCGATATCGCGAGGTCGTTTGCCAATCTGTGGTCGCGGCGCGTTAACGGCGAACCCTCGGAGTCCCATCTCCCGGTATGGGCATCGGCGGTGGATGTGCCCGGCTTCTACGCAGTGATAGCAAAGCGGACGGTTGTCGGGGGCGCGCCAAACGTCAGTCTTCCTTGGAACGCAGCGTTAGGTGACAGGTTAGTGTGCTGCAGGCGGTGGTGGTGGTGGACGACGGAACTGTGTCGTCACTGGGCTCTGCCGCGGGCGTGGAGGGGGAACGTGACGGTGGGCTACACAGCGGCGTATGTCATCGCTTGCGGCTGGGGCTGCGGCGATTCAGGGGCTACTCCGAGTTGTTGTTGGAGCTCCTCACGTACGGCGTCGGCAATCGAAGCCACTTGAGGCTGTGATGATGGGAACAGCTTCTGTAGCTCCTATATACCGCACGACCACTCGGATAGTCTCGCGCAGGTAGTCGGTGGCCAGTGACTGATCTCCGGCGTAGTTTGTCGATTTCGTGCGGCGGTCGAATAGCCGGTTTCGTATGTCCAGTGTCTTCTCGATGCTGGTGGCGTCGCGAAGAAGCTCGTCTACGGTCTTCGGTTGGCTTCGTACCATTCCGGCAAAAAGTTCCTCCTTCACACCACGCATGAGTAGGCGGACTTTCTTCTCCTCGGGCATTTCAGGGTCGGCGTGGTGGAATAGACGGCTCATTTCCTCCGTGAAGATCGCGCTTGTCTCATTAGGTAGCTGCACCCGGGTTTCTAACAGCGCTTGGGCTCGTTGTCGGCGTACGACGCTTGCGAATGTCTGCAGGAAACCACTTCGGAACAGTTCCCAGGTCGTTAAGGTGGCTTCCAGATTCTCGAACCACGTCCTGGCAGCGCCTTCCAATGCGAAGAAGACATGTCGCAGTTTGTCGTCCCTGTTCCAACTGCTAAATGTAGCGACTCTCTCATACGTCTCAAGCCAGCTTTCCGGGTCCTCGAACGTTGAACCGCGGAACGTCGGAGAATCCCTGGGCTGCTGCAGCACAATGGGGGACGCTGGGGCTGCCATTGGGGTGGACATGGTGGCGATCTTCCTGATCGTCGCAGGCAAAATCCGCGCTCCGGGGGCAGTCCTTGCAGCCTGTGGTTACCTCGCTGGTTCTTGGCGACGTTGGTGTTGTCTTCCGCGTGCGGGCTTGGGTCACGGCTTTGTGGGGGCGTCCGGTACATGAATGTAAAGCACCTCCACCAGATGACACGGGGTAGTGACGTTAAACAACACAGTAGCAATACTGTGAAAGACAAAACTACACTCTAAGTGCCCATTCTGCCACGCAACGATAATCGTCATCTGCCTTGATGCGTTTCCTTTCTTTAACGCTGCGAGCCCGGTACTTTCCAGTAACGAACGGCACGCGCGTTATCAGCATGATAGCATAATCGTCATCTGCGTTGATGCGTTTCGTTTCTTTAACGCTGCGAGCCCGGTACTTGCCAGCAATGAACGGCACGCGCGTTTTCAGTATGACAGCATTTCCTGTCGGCAATGCTATCATGCTCATAACGCGCGTGCCGTTCGTTACTAGAAAGTACCGGGCTCGCAGCGTTAAAGAAAGGAAACGCATCAAGGCAGATGACGATTATCGTTGTGTGGCAGAAGGGGCACTTACAGTGTAGCTTTTATTTGGCGAACCTGTGCCCACAAAACAGGCTACACTTAAAGCACAACGAGAGCGGCGAACACAGTCGGTGATCGTCGAAAATCTGCTCAGCGGGTCAAGCGCGTCGGCTTTTATAGATCAGTCGTCGAATGTTCCAGAGTAATCGGTGGGGCAAGCACGCCTTCCACAAAGTTCTACGCCATTCGCGTCGCGCATACATGCAATCAGATTACACAAGGTTCGGCGACAACCGACAACGGATAGAGGCATCGATAACATTCTAGAAACTTCCGATACATTGAGACGCGTCCTGCGCTGAGCGATAAGATTTCGTGGATGGTAAAAGCCCTCACCCGTAAAAGATAAACGAATTCACGGTTCAATATAAGAGTGCAACAATTACAAGCCTTTGAGTTGACAGATACGCGTGCATTATCATCCTTCCGAAACGACATTGCAGAAGTGTACAGTGCTCATGGAAGGAAGCGTGACAGGGAGCATTTAGTGTAACCCTGCATACTTGCAATGTACTCGGGAGTACGAGGTCATGCCGCTAGGAATCTGGTCACCAAAGGTGACGCGGACTCCGATCTAACTGCACCCGCCAAAATTACGTCGATGTGGCACGGAGTGCAGCCGGTGGGAACGAAAGTATGCGCATTAGCTAGCCCTAATTTGACGCGTTTCATTTCATGTGCACTGTACATTGTGCTTTGTGTGCCCTAAATATTCTCTGGCGCGCAGTGTTGACGTAGTGCAGTCGTCTTTCGTATTTCTGCATCATTTGAGCAGAATTTATTTCCCAAACCCTCTTCCCAAAGCCGTAACCGCCGTTGGCGCTCCTTTCAAACTAGAGATGAACAATTCACGGAACTGATCCGATTGACACAAAGAAACTGAATGACATGCAAAGTTCCGCAAGTCCGCCTTTCAGCAAGTCTCGATTATGTCGCCAAACTAATATGACGAACAGGGGATTGTAATCGTTACAAGGCATCAGTGAAGCCGTGAGACCAGCCCGGCCGAGTAACAAAAAAAAAAAAAACTATTTTGCTGACTTTGCAACCAGTAGTACGCCGGCCCACCGACCGCAATGTTAGTAAAGTTTTCGCTTTTTAGCCAGACGCGTGAGTCTTTCTTTCACTATTTCCTTGAGTTCAGCGAGCACCTTTACCACCGTAAAGATAAATAAATAAATAAATAAATAAATAAATAAATAAATAAATATGCGAATTGAAAGAAGTACAGGCGCACGTAAAACAATTTCACCGACGATTACGATATTCCCTAATGCGAAATTTGAGCGCAGCTGTGTAGGTCTTTTCATTTCGCGATATATCCAGGCAAAGAATTTGAGAGAGACATGTAGCAGAGCCAGCAATCGTCGAAAATATGATCTGCGGGTCAAGCTAATCGGCTTTTATACATGGCTCGTCGAAGGTCCCAGCGCAATCGCTGGTGCCTCTTGGCTTCCAGAAAGTATGAAACAATTCGTGTCGCGCTTACAATCAGATTACAAAACGATCGCAAACCATGTCAGTCGAAACAAGCGCGAACGAGACCAAGCGAACCAAGAGAAGACCAAGGAAGCGCGAGAGAGAGAGCTGACGCGAGAAGACGATGGTACGGAACTAGCGGTCCAGCTGAGACCAGACGCGAGTACGCATCGAGCGGTCGGGCGGGTCCGCATAAAACCAGCTTCGCGCGCGCACGTCGCCGAAGGGGCCGCTCTCAGTGGTGTCTCCGCCCGCAAGCGGCTCGCCTCTTTCACCTGTCTGTCCGCGTGAACCCTTTCGCAGTTGTGCTCGTTCGCTCGGTTACGCACATTCGCCGCCGACGCTCGCAGCAGGAACGGGCCGTTAAGAGCTGCGCTCTACGAGTAAGAACGTAAATTTAATTTCGACGCTTCGGCAGCGGTGTGGCCCGGCCTTCATAATGACCCCGGCCGAAACGTCGAAATAAATGTTTGTTCGTGATGTTTTTACGTGTGCCTGCACTTTCAGTTTATTAAACACCAGATCCGAAGAATTCCTTCGCGCGCGCGCGCAAACGCACACACACGCGCACACACACACACACGCGCACACACACACACACACACACGCACACACACACACACACACACACACACACACACACACACACACACACATATATATATATATATATATATGCAATTGTTTCTGGTATCCATATTTTTAAACACTAGAGTGATGTTCGCTGTCTGTATTCATGTACCTAGTATCGTTACTGTAACCTCTTATTTCCTACATTTGTTCACATATTTCATTGTTTTGTAGACGTTTCACATATTGTATTGCCCTCCTGCTATGCTCTCAGATGAGAGTAGCACTATTGAAAATAAATAAATAAATAAATTTACGAGAAGAACGCGAGTTTAACCGAGGGTCCCGATTTTTATTAGTCATGTCATAAGAAGCCAACAAACACCGACACCAAGGACAACATAGGGGAAATTAATTGTGCCTAATAAATGAAATAAACAAACGATAAATTCATGGTAATGAAAGTGGATGAAAAATCAGCTTGCCACCGGTGGGCAACGATCGCACAACGTTCGCATCAGGCGTGCGATGCTCTGCCAACTAAGCTACAGCGGCGCCGTGTCCCCAACCACTTTCTAGGGTATTTATGTTCTGTAGTAGAACTCTCGGAATTAACATAAATACCTTAGAAAGTTGAAGGAGAAACGGCGCCGCGGTAGCTCAATTGGTAGAGCATCGCACGCGTAATGCGAAGGTTGTGGGATCGTTCCCCACCGTAGGCAAGTCGTCTTTTCATCCACTTTCACAACCATGAATTCATCGTTTGTTTATTTAATTTATTAAGCACAATTAATTTCCCCTATGTTGTCGTTTGTGTCAGTGTTTGTTGGCTTCTGATGATCTGACATATATATATTTGTAACACCATCTACCGATCGTCGAGAAACTTCAACCTCCTCTTCCCCTCACAACGTCCTTTTGTCCACGGCGGCACAAACTCGCACGTGACATTAACCACCGGCGTCAGAAGCATCGTCTCGATGCTTCCTAGGGTGCCGAATCAGCGTGCGAGTTATACGGCTTTAGTCTCGAAACGTGCACGATATCAGTTCTTGGAGGGGTAGAAGACGTCCAAGTCACAGGTGATACCTCATATGGGAGACTGGAGACTTGGCGAAGAACTTGGTATGGCCTGACATATCGCGGCAGCAGTTTATCGAAAAGGCCGACACGACGGGAGAGTAAACAAAGCAGGACAAGTAACCCAGGCCTGCAATGAACGCCCCGACGACGACTGCTGTAACGGTGCTTTTGGCCAGTCCCAGAAGACGGTCACGGGCAATGCGACGTGCTGTAGCCACGCGAACAATTTCGACGTGACCACAGAACATGGTAGTGGTGGCATCGGAACGGAGCAGCGAGTCAAAAGGCAGGAGTGGGTCACGGCCATATAGTAGATGGAGAATAACCAGTAATATCGTGACGCGAAGAATTGTACGAAAACGCCACGAAGGATAACGTGCAGTCCCAATCCCAGTGATCATCGGACACGTACATAGAGAGAATGTCCGTGAATGTACAGTTGAGACGCTCGGTAAGTCCGCTGGTCTGTGGGTGGTAAGCCGTCGTGAACTTGTGGGACGTGGTGCAAGAGCGAAGAAGGTGGTGGACAACCATAGAGAGACAACAGTGGCCTCTATAGGTGAGTAGCTAACGTGGGGCACCACGATGCAGGATTACTTCATGAAGGAGAAAATCAGCCACATGAGTTGCGCAGCTCGTAGGGAGGGCCCGCGTTGTGGCATAACGCCTGATATAGTCCGTCGCAACTGCCACCCACTTGTTGCCCGAGGCTGAAGTTCGAAATGGGCCACGGAGGTCCAGGCCCACGCGGTAGAGTGTCTCACTGGGGATATCTGTAGGCTGAAGGCGCATAGCGGGAGACAATGGAGGCTTCTTGCGGCGTTGGCAAATTTCGCAGGCAGTGACGTAACTTCGAAAAGAGCGATATATCCCAGGCCAGAAAAATAGCCTTCGCACACGGTCGTACGTACGGGAGACACCCAAATGAATAGCGGTGGGCACATCGTGTAACTGCGAGAGAATTATCGAGCCCAGATGCTGGGGAATGACAAGAAGCAGTTCAGCACCATGTGCACTCGTATTGCGTCGGTATAAGGTCCCCTCCTGAAGAACAAACATACGGAGGGAAACGTCCTGTTGCTCTGAGGTAAGGCGTTCGATGATGGATCGCAAATATGGGTCACGACGCTGTTCGTCGGCGATGCGTGAGAAGTCGGAGATTGACAAAACGCAGGTAGCTGTATCGATTTTGGTGCCATCGGGAGCGTTGACAGGATGGCGGGAGAGGCAGTCGGCGTCCTTATGTAGCCGCCTAGATTTGTAGGACACGGAAAAGGTGTACTCTGGCAGGCGTAAAGCCCAGCGGCCAAGACGGCCTGTCGGGTCTCTGAGTGAGGATAGTGGCATGATGATCTGTCACGACGGTGAAATGCCGACCGAACACGTAAGGGCGGAATTTAGCAATGAACGAAACAAGGGGCAAGCATTCACGTTCTGTTATGTAGTTGCGCTCTCTCGTGCTGAAAGAAGACGGCTGGCATACGCGATCACGCGATTGGTGTCCCGCTGTCGTTGGGGAAAGATAGCGCCAATGCCATGGCCGCCGGCATCAGTGTGAACTTCTGTATAGGCATGCGGATCAATATGACCCAACACGGGTGGATTGATAAGGCGATTGATAAGCGTTGAAAAATTTGCAGCCTGCTCGGGTGCCCAACGAAAAGTGGTGTCCTTTTTGAGGAGGTCTGTGAGAGGACGAGCGATTTTTGGCAAAGTTCCGGATAAATCACCGAATATGGGAACACAGCCCCAGGAAACTTCGGACATCTGTAGAAGAACGCGGAAGTGGAACCTCACCAACGGCATGAACTTTATCAGGATCAGGCTGGACGCCAGCAGCGTCAACCAAGTAAACAAGTACTCGTATTTGGCGGTGGCCGAAATGGCATTTTGCAGAAATGAGCTGCAGGCCAGTTCGTCAAAAAAGAGCAAGGATAACTGAGAGTCGGTGGAGGTGGCTCTCAAACGTCGGTGAAAAAACAATGACATCATCAAGGTAGCAAAGGCATGTGGTCCATTTGAATGCGCACAGAAGGGAGCCAATTATGCGCTCGAAGGTAGCAGGGGCATTGCACAGTGTGATGTGTGGTGCGCGACATGGTGCGGTGATCGCGACGGTCAAGAGCAGACGACAAGGAGTGCGCGCGCCGCGGCCGATTCCGTGCTGGAAGGAGAAGCGACGACGCCGAAGAGCGTCCGGCACGTGAACGCGCGGCGCATGAAAAGCAACTAAAGGAAGAAAAGCCTCACCAATCAAGAAAGACCACGGGGCGTCAGGCAGCCAATCCGAGAATGCCGAATCGGCCAGATCAGGAGAAAAAGCGTGGTGCGCTGGCAGAACGGGGGACACGCAAGAGGACACGCAGGGAGACGCCGGGGAGACGCCAGGAGAGTCCCAGGAAGCGACGGCAGGAGGAGGTCAACCACCGGAGCGGGCGTTGAAGACGGGCCGTCGGGTTCCGGACCCGAGCCCACCAGGACTTCACCCGCCCGGGGCCTCCTGCCACCCTGTTCCTGTGCGTCGCCCGTCTACCCGAGCGTGCCGTCAAGCTCCTCAAGGCCGGTGAGCTTCTGCGCCAGTGGGCAGGACGAGAACAGTCGGGCTTCGGGCCCGAGTTCTACGCCAGCTGCCCGGCCAGAACGCCACCCCCGTCTGCCGTGCCACCTGCTGCTCGAGGCCGGCGTTCGAGCTTCCGTGCCCGTGGTGGAGACAGGAGCAGTCGGGCTACGGGTCCGAGCTCTCTGCCCGGCCAGAACGCCGCCGCCGTCCACTCCTGCCACCAAGCCGCCCACTTTTCCTCGCCTAGCCAGAGCGGGCGCACTCCGGTCGCCCGGTCGGTCAGCTTACACCGCGACCTATGGTGAGACCGGCAGCACTCCTTTCGCCAGCTTGTCGCCGCGTCGCCGCGTCGAGACTGTGACGCGTCCCCGCCCTCGTGGCAAGCCCGGACTCGCGCACTCGTTAACCACATGCAAGCCCTATATGTGTTCGTTGCCGCAATGTTTTCTATTTTCTTCTATTTATCTTAAGCCTTTCTTAGTTAGATTAAAAGTCTTTGTGTGTGTGTTCAAACCAACGGCTTTGTCCTCAATTGGGTTCTCGGAGGCTCCGCCTAAGAGAACCATCAGAACCATTGAGTACACGAACCTTTGCCCCCATAAGTGGGTCATCACACACAGTCCGAAAGGCATCACTTTAAGTTGGTAGAGACCATCTGGGGTGACGAAGGCGGTTTTTTTTTTTTTGCGATATCGTTCATCCACTGCGATTTGCCAGTAACCAAAGCGCAAATCAATTGACGAAAAATAACAGGCAACGTGTAAGCATTCCATTGCGACATCAATACGTGGAAGCATTTACACGTCCTTTTTAGTAATCTTATTGAGGTGACGCTAATCGATACAAAATCTCTAGGTGTTGCCCTTCTTTTTAACCAGAACGACAGGTGTCGCCCACAGACTGCAGGAAGGCTCGATATCTTTGGAGAGCATTTTGTCCACCTCCGTTTGGATCGCCTGGCGTTCAGCCGCAGACACACGGTAGTACCTCCGGTGTATAGGAGGAGCGTCACCAGTGTGTATTAGATGGGTGACGACACGGGTTCGACCTAGCGGGTGATTGCCAAAATCAAAGATGACTTCATAGGACATCTGAATGCGGCGAAGGGCGTCGGCGTAAGCAGGTCATAAATCAGTAGCTATCATTGGTGTAAACTTGTCGTTGCGTGAAGTAGGAGGGGCAGAAGCTGCAACAGTGCCGAATCGTGGTTCGGGCGTAAGAGCAGCTACTCCACAGTCTTCCAAATGGGACAGCACCGCGAGAGATCCAAAGTTCAGAAGAGGAAGCCACGCTTGATTGTCGATGTCGACAAGAGTTACAATTGAGCTTGGTAGTGCTATTTGACCGGCCAGGAGGACGTCGAGAAGTGGGGACACCACGTAAGGCGATATGAGGACATAAGTCGCAGCATTAGGTTGCAGTCGAGCAAATTCAGTAGAAGGAAGGCGGGACTTGTGGTTGTCGGTCGGGTCGGCAATTTAATGGGGCAGTTCAAGGCGAAGGGTGCCGGTTCCACAGTCAAAAGTGCTGAATGGGCAGTCAGGAAGTCGATTCCAAGAATCACTTCGCAAGGACACTCGGCCAGTACAGTCAACACAGTACCAACACTGGACGGCCGGCAATGCAACACAGGTGGCGAGCATTCCCATCACCATTACCATTAGCTATTCGGACGACAGGGGGCTCGGCAGGTGTCAGGACTTTACGGAGACGGCTACGAAGATCTGACCGCATAACCGACCCCTGAGCGCCAGTATTGATGAGTGCTTGAACGGGTAGAGCATCAAATTTCAACAAGGTTCGGTCGAGCAGCAGGGGTCATCAGAGGTTTTGCAGTCCTAGTCGTCAATGCAGCCGCACCTCCGGGGGCTGCATTGCTTAGTTTCCCGAGAAGCGGCCCGCGTAGGACGAGGACGAGGGACGTCGAGGTGTAGGCGAACGGCACTGGCCGCGTTGCGGCGAGGGCGATCTGCTAATGGTGTTTTCCCGAGGTGGAAGGCCGGCATGATATATACAGAGGGGCGACAGACGCCGAAGGTCTCGGTTCAAGCGGCCATCAGCATATGGTCGACGCGAGGAGTACCAGCACCTGCTACGGCAGTGGCGGGAGATGTAACTGACCCGGAAGCAAGCAAAGCAAATTTGCCTGTCATCCGGTGTTCGCCACTCAGAGGGGTTCCAATATCGATTCGGGAACGACTGTCGAGGCGCAGCAGAGGCAATGACAAGAGCGGTAGGCGTGGGAAGTGGGCGGACGGCAGACTGGATATCCATGTTTGCAATTTCTTGGCGCACAACAGCATGAATGAGCGAGATGGTCATGTTGTCATGCGTATGGGGGCAGTGAGAACTTCCAGCCATAGCCTCAAGTTCGCGACGGATGACTTGCGTCAAGCTTGGCGTTGTAGGCGAATGTGACGCCGGAGGGTCGTTGCAAGGGAAGTGGCAGCCATGTTCAGAAGTGGGTCAAAGCGTTGTACGATGTGTTCGCTCTACGCTTGCTCAAAATTCCGGCATTCCTTAATGATAGACTCAACCGTTGAGCAGTTCCTGCAAAGCAGGAGGTTGAACGCATCATCCACGATGCCCTTCAAGATGTGTCCGACCTTATCCGCCTCCAGTATGTCCGCGTCCACTTTACGGCAGAGAGCCAGAATGTCCTAAATATACGCGACGTATGATTCAGTTGACGTCTGGGCACGAGATGCTAGCTCTTGCTTGGCCTCCATTTGACGTCCCACAGGTCTTCTGAAGAGATCGAGTAGCTTTTTATTGCAGGAGTCCCAGCTTCTAATGTCGGCTTCCTGCGTCTCGAACCGTACCTTCGCAGTTCGTCCCAAGTAAAAGATCACGTTGGCCAGCAAAAGTGTGGTATCCTACTTGTGCTTATCGACGCGTTCATACGACGTCAGCCCGTCTTCGACGTCGACCTTGCCAGTGCCGCTGAAGGTTCCCGGGTGACGTAACTGGGTTAGCACTACTTCCGCTGATGTCTGAGCGGCGGAGGCAGCGTCAGCAGCAGAGGCAGCGTCAGTAGCCTTAACAGTGGAACCGATGTGACGCCCGTTGCGAAGATCCAGGGCCGGCTTGTGGCAAGAGAACCCCGCACGTCCACCAAAATGTTAGGGAGGAGAAAATATATGTATTTACAATATATACAGTTACGAGGTTGCAGCTGAGTAGTCAGGGTAACGCAATCTACCGATCGTCGAGACACTTCAACCTCCTCTTCCCCTCACGACGTCCTTTGGTCCACAGCGGCACAAACTCGCCCGCGACAACATTATATATATATATATATATATATATATATATATATATATATATATATATATATATAAGGTGATAATTTTAGCTTCTATAGAATTCTAAAAAGCTTGTTGCGGATAACATAATTCAAGACCTTGAGCTAGTTTATTCCGAAAGGCGGACATTACTTGCACGAGAAATCAAAATACATACAGATAATTTACAAAAATAAAATTATACTTTAATTAATTATTCTACAACAGATATCGCAATTTACAAATTGCAGCCGGTGAGTTTGTGCGAACTTGGAATGAATTTCCAGAATGAAACCAGTTTAGTGATATGCCCCATCAAACTTGCTGTAGAAATGCACTATTGTTCCACTTACTTTTTTACCAAAACGCTCTTTCATGCATTGAAGCACAAAAGTAACTGGAAATGCCCGTGTATTTCGTTCAACAATTGAGGGAATAATATCGCGCAACTGGTGTCATCCTGGAAGTTAGTTTTATGTGAATTCGTCTTGCAAGCTTACCGGCTACAATTGGTAAATTGCAGCATGTGACGTAAAGTAATTACCTATGCAGTTAATTATTTAATAACCCTGTACATAGAAGGAACGTAATCACAATGACAAGCCTCAGCGTTAGTTGCGTAGCTGCATAACCCTGAACCAACCGCTTCGCTAACGTAGATTCCATCAAGTTTTTAAGCCACTAAAGTATCAAAATAAGCTGTAAGGCACCCCTCTAACTGTCTTGAACGGACTTTTCTTTCTGAAATGTTGGCTACTAATTTTTACGTTCTCGTCTCTCCGCCTCATCAGTGTTAATAAATTCGCGGTTGCTACTTGCGGGTTCGTGCACATGAAACACTATGGTTTGGCCATTTCATGAACTTCCCGAAAATACCATAGCTCTTGTTTTGTGTGTGTTGATCTGCTGATAAGCGAGCCTCTGCCGCTATACAGCCTTGACTTACCAGCGACTCCTTTTGCCTCCAGAGGTAATCTGTCGGGCACGAATAGCGACCCTTTCTTGTGCCAACCACGATGATGTGGACGCTGGAGCAAAGCACGCAAAAGGTCGTTGCGCAATGACACTGAGCTGGAGCACACGTGTTGCATTGGAACGAAAACTGTACATGCGATGAAAGTTCGTATGCGTTCAAAGCAAGCGAAAACACGTTAAACTTAGGCAGCCTTAATGGAGCTGATTTGTGCCATGACTAACACCAAAGGACTCTGCTAACCATGGATCTGCAAAGTAAAGGGTAGTCACACAGACTCACTCACAAAATATATTCTCTGCTTACGGTTTTGGTCAGTCTAACACTAATCAAATTTGTGCTGCGAAAATTCAATGAGAAAATGTAGAGCGACATGAAAAAATCCGGGCACAGATTTCTGTTGCTCAATACGTGCTACATAATAGTGTCGTTCTCAGCGTAAAAGAAGCCCGCAAATGCACGCAAAATTGGCGCGCGACTGGCTGCTCCAGGTGCTTTGCCTGTGTTCGCGGGCTTCTTTCACGCTCAGAAAAACACTTTTCTGTAGCACTTATTGACCAAGAGAAAGCTGTATCGGAAATTTTTCATGTCCCTCTACAGTTTTCTCATGGACACATTTCGTCTAATTATAATATTTGAGATGCTGATTAATTAAGCCTAATTATCTAATCAGGCGGAATTAAAGAATTGAGTATCTACCAGCGACGGCAAACATTATATTTGTTCTGTCGAGCTACGTGGCATTTGCATGATTTTAAACTCTGGCTTAAATTAGCTGGGACACCCTGTATACAAATCTACATGACCGAGTTTTACAGAAATGGCTCCATCACTCCAGGAGCACACTACATGCTAAAGTCTTTGCATGTCCTAGCGTCCTCCATAGCAGTCCAGATCCGCTTTTTAAAGCGAGAGCTTTACTGGCCCGAACTTGGGATTTCGCCATGGCGGTGCTCCGAGGAGGCACATGACGTCACAACGCGCGCCTCGCCGCGTATATTTCTCTTATCTCGCGCCCTAGTCACCACTGCGCATGCACCACTAGTAGCACCAAGTAGTAGCGCTAGTAGCACTAGTAGCACTACTTGCACTAGTAGCACCACTAATAGCGCCGCGCATGTCCGCACCGCCGTTTGGTATGACGTCACACCGCGTTCCTCGTCGTTGCGCTCGCCTCCGCTCGCTTCACCAGCTGCGTCGCATGCCTGATAAAATGTCGGAGGATTGAAAAGGAGAGCTCGCGTGCGCCGCAACCACAGTTGAGGCGGCAGTATGGACGGCGACAATTCTGATAATGAGGAGGAGGCCTGGAAGCGACATCGGAACGAGATGAAGAGGAAACGAATCGCCCAGGAAACAGACGAACAGCGCGCCGAACGACTGGCTAAACACCGCAACATAGCTAGACAACCAGACTAACCTGGACTTGGTCAATATTAACCAAGGCTAACCATGCTATGCCTTAGCTTTCGCTACGTATATCGTGGCATAGCCGAGCTAAGCCACTGCCAATTTTTTATCCCTTTTATCTTCCCCTTTCACTCGTCGAGGGAATTCATCTCTCTTCATGGCCAAACACAAACGCCGAACTGTTCATAATATCCCTCCCCCAACGTCCCATCGTTCCGCCGGACTCCCGCCTCCAACGTTGCACATCTCTCCCGCATATGAGGCAACTACGTGGCAAACTGCTAACCCGATGTTGATGCCGTTCCCATGGTAGTCCTCGACAATGGCTGCTTTCATCAATTAGTGACCTCTTCGGGACAGTCAATCTGGGAGGATCGGGAGACTAGCCTTCGTGGTAATCGGAGGGCGGCATGACCATCTTGAAGTGAGCTGTCATTCTTTACGCGTCGTCGTCGGCTCCAGGTCAAGTCGTAGTCCGGACGTGCACTCGACTCGCCTGCCAGCTTTGGGCGGTCGAAAAGGCGATGGTACGGAACATAATTGCTCATCCGTAAGTTTCAAGTAACGTTGATTTAGTCGCCTTTAGTAAATGACGAAGCGTGAATATCACTCCACTGCTCCGCGTTTGCTGGTGAACCACGCTTTGTTCTGAGGGATCGACAGGCAGAAAATGCTCTGTTACACCCATTGTCTAAGCGAGACTGGCCCTGAAGTCAAAGTTATGAATGTAGTTTTTGGTCCCATGTAAAGTGCTGACTCTGGTGGACACATGAATCAGTTTCGGCGCCCCTGACGACTGCAGAAGAGTCTTAAAGTGGCTGGACAAGGCAGCCTGTACAAATTCAAGGTGTGCCAACAGATGGGAGCTCAAGTTTAAGCTGCATAGCGCAAAAAAAATCTTGTTCTCACCGTACGTCGCACTACCGTGAACGCTGGTGAGAGCCAATTTCGTCAGACGCCTCAGTTTGTCGCGAGGGACGCGAGCGCGGCTGGATAAGGCAGACAGAATCTAGTAATGCGTCCCTGAGGAACAAAACAACTGACTTTATTTTCGGCACCGTCCAACCTCGGCAGCTCGGTATCGCCTCCTTGCACCATCGTCCCTTCCCCGCACATAACGCGATAACATTCGAGCGATGGTGAAAGATAGGAAAGTGTGTCTCGGCTGCTGCGGTGCGGCCATGAGGCCGCCACATCACTTCCCCTCTTAGCGAGTTAGTGAACATTTACAGAATTGATAATATTCAAAGGCATTTACGCTGAATCATCAAAGTTCCATAGGACGGGGTGCCGTGGGAGGGCGTCCACTGTGTGTCCTGGTGACATCGCGTGTTTGCACTACTTGAGCCTTAGCGGATGATGTCACAGATGCCGGGGCAGGTAAAACGGCGTCTGCGTCCTCGATGTGCGCCTGGCTTCAGCCAATCGAGGGGTACTACTCGTGATGAATGCGCACGTCGATCGTGAAGTGCTTCTCACTTCGTTGTGGCACTCGGACCGGCCCGTCGTACCGTGGTTGAAGAGGCCGATGAACGGCGACGAGGCGTACGAATACGTGTGTACACGAGACGAGTTCTGATGGTACGTCCACCGCACGTGGCGCTGCCCGTCGCGGTGGGTTAGCAAGAAGATTGCTCATTACGACTCGTAGCCTTAAGTGGGTAGTCCGCGGTGGCCTTGTAAGCGTCTTTCAGAGTGGCCATGAAGAATTCTCCTGGGAGGCAGAGTGTCGTTCCGTAGGCCAATTCGGCCGCGCTGCAGCCGATGTCTGTCTTGACGGCTGTCCGGACTCCCAAGAGAATCAGTGGCAGCGCTTCCGTCCATCTGCGCTCGTCTGTTGCAGCCAGCGTAGTCTTCAGCTGGCGATGAAAACACTACGTGATGCCGTTGCTAATCGGGTGGTAGGCAGTTGTTCTAATGCTTGAAGCACCGATAAAAGCATGATGCTGGAAAAAAGTGCAAATTCTAAATGTGTTCCATGGTCCGTCGTTATTATTGAAGGTGCACCGAAACGAGCAATCCTGTGTGCAAAAAGGCGTAGGCAACGGTGTCAGCGGTGATGTCTACCATAGGTACAGCCTCTAGCCAGCGTGAATCTGCCGATGCATGTCTGCAAATACATATGTTCTTGGCAAGGCACTAGTGGTTCGACAATATCGAGGTGAACACGGTCGAAGAGTGCGTCCGGAGGCGCGAGCTTTGCCAACGGTATCACAGTATGGCGATGAATTTTGGCGTACTGACACGACATGCATCGTCTTGCCCAGCTACGAACGTCCCGATTGATACCTGGTCAAATAAACATTGATGTGAGCAACTTTTGCTTAGCTTTTATTCCTTGATTGGATAGCTTGTGAATCGAGAGGAATACACGGCGACGTAGACAGGTGGGCGCGATGGGGCGTGGGTTGCCTGTAGAGGTGTCGCAGCAAATTTGGCCGTCTAATCCAGGAATCTGCTCGATGTCTTCAATCTGAGCTACCGCCTGTGTATCGAAGGTAATTCCTCAGGAGCGTTGACAGCATTTATGGCACTCCGCCAAAGGGCGTCGGCCACAATATTGTCGCTTCCATTTACGTGGCGGTAGTCTATCGTGAACTCGGAGATGTATGCCAGTTGGCGAAGTTCACGCGTCGTGTGCTTGCCACTGTCCGAGCGGAGAGAGAGCGAAAAGCATAGGTCAGAGGGTAATGGTCGGTCAAAATGAAAAACTCGACGCCTTCCAGAAAATAATGGAAGTTGCGTATGCTGGAGTAGACGGCTAGCAGTTCGCGCCCGAAGTTGCTGTAGCGGTGCTCAGTAGCTGCGAGCTTCCTTGAGAAAAACGCAGTTGGGTGCCATGTACCATTGCTGAGTTGCTGCAACACGGCACCGACGGCTGTGTCCGAAGCGTCCCTTATAAAACACTGTGGAATACCTGGTTGGCTGTACGCCAGGAGAGCCGCATTTGCCAAGGCCTGCTTGTTTTATGGGAAAGCGTTCTTCGCTTCTATGCCCCAAGGCAGGTCGCTTGAGAAGCCTTCCGCTGTCTTCAGTAGTCTATGAAGTGGCTCTGTGATTTGGGCTCACTTAGGCACAAAGCGATGGTAGAAGTTTATCAATCCTAGAAATTCACGCAGCTGACGCTTCGTGGTTGGTTGTGGGAAGTCATGTATCACTTGCACTTTAGATGCGACTAGGAGATGACATGGCCCAAGAATAACTCGGGCACTCAGTGTCCACTCTTGGCCGCGTTAAGGATAACGCCGTGCTCGAATATATGCCGAAAAACAGTGCGTAAGTGCTCTTCGTGCTCTTCCGGGGTGTTCCTCGCGATGAGCAAGTCGTCCAGGTAGCTGTGGCAAAAATTGAGGCCTCGTCGAACGCCGTCGATGAACCTTTGGAACATCTGACCTGCTTTGCGAAGGCCGAATGGCATGCGCAGCAAATCGAAAAGCCCGAATGGCGTAGCGATGGCTGTATTTGAGACGTCTTCTGGTGCCACAGGTATTGGGTGGTAAGCTCGCACGAGATCAGTTGTCGAAAAAAATTGTGGCGCCATTCAGACCTGCCAGTATGTCGTGGGTATGTGGTACAGGATACCTGTCGGGCGTCCTAACAATGTTCAGCGCCCGGTAGTCCCCGCACGCACGCCAGTCCTCCGATGACGGTTTATCAACCATGTGGAGGGGAGATGCCTAAGTACAGGAAGAAGATTGGATGACACCCAACTACCACATATGGTCAAATTCCTTACGTGCCACTAGCAGTTCTTCAGGCAATAGTCGACGGAGCCCGGCGTGCACCGGTGGTCCTGCGGTGTTGATGTGGTGGAACAGGTCATGTTTCACAAGGGATACGATTTGGTGTTGATGCGTCAGGACTGAATATTCGTTCAATATGGAAGCGAAGCGAAGAGTGCCAGTGGGTCTGAACAACGTAGGGCTGAGTGGCGAATGTCTTGAGGGCTTGCCTCTTACCTCACTGTGTGAGACAGGGTCTTGTGATCTTCGGTTACGCACCTCGACTAAGAGACCGAAGTAGCGCAGAAAATCCGCCCTGAGGATAGCGAATTTTCCGTTGGCCACTATGAAAATCCAGCGAAGTGTTCACTGCAGGGAGCGGTTTCCGTACTTGACAATGGTGGCGTTGTTTACCGCTTGTAGAGGCGATGTGTTCGGGCGCTTGCGGTTCGTGGGCCAGGCTGGAGCTACGCTTATTTTGGCACCTGTATCGACGAGAAGCGCATGCCGGTGTAGCGGTCAATTAGGAAGAAGACGGATGAACGCCGTCGTGGTGTGGAAGGGACACTGGTCGCCCTCAGTGCTTGCCAGGGGCGCTTCCCGCGAGCGCTCAAGGCGGTAAAGATTTGCGTGCGGCATTGCCAAATTTGTGGTGCTACGAACATACATTTTGGTGCTTGTTAGGCAACTGCGAAGAACTCTGACGCATTAAACTTGACTCTGTCTGGAGAGCGGTCACGGAGTCCGCTAGGCGCGGGATTTCGTCCTTCATTTTTTGAAGCTGCTCGGATAGAGACGGTTCGCTTGTGACGGTTGCGATAGATGTGGGAGCTGCCACCATGAGCTTGTCTGCCACCTCGGCCAGCTTGGATAGGTATGTTTCATTGGAGGCAGAAATAACCATTCTAATATTCGGGCAAATTCTTTGTAGAAATATCTCTCGGAACAATGTACTATCGAGACCATCCACCGTTGCCCAGTGTTGCCCAACGGCTGGCTGGGCGTGTGGTTACCGAGGTGGGATTGCTGGAGCAGCTGTTGCAGCCGTTGGTTCTCAGGGGGCGTGACCCTGCGAATGAGCTTTGCCTTCAGCGTGGCGTAAGCGTTGCCTGCTGGTGGGGATAACAGCAGGTCTCGAATTTTGCTAGAGGTTGAGGGGGGGGGGGGGGGGGTGCAGACTGTTCACCACGTAGTGGTATTTCGAGAGGTTTTCCATAATGCGCCGTGCAGTGAATGGCGATTCAGCCCGGATAAACCACAATTGACGATCCGCCGTCCAAATGGCGGGCAGTTTAACGTCGACGATGGAGAGTGCTGGAAAGTGGGCGTCTTGAAGTGTCTACATAGCACTTGCTACTATTCCTGGCGACAACTTTCTGTGGCAGTGCCGCCAAGTCCACGAAGTCGAGTCGCACTGATTTTGATACGCCTCTGCACGTAGTTCCCTACCGAAATAATATTTACGCTATGCAGGTTAAATTAAAATGTTACAGTAACTTGCACTTTCTTTAATGCAAGATAATAATTTAACAATGAAGAAAAACGTAGCCGTGTTGAATGAATTTCGTTTCACGCTATTCCATGCTTTGCGGTTTTTGGGCGTTCGTATCTATGTTCTATCACCTTTAAACAAATGAGAGTCCCCGAGTTTCAGTACGTCAACGTCGCCTGCAGACGCATGTCCACAGCGTTGCGTGACCCCAGCCGCCGTGCATCTGTAGCGAGATTTGTCGAAGGCAAAGCTGTCCACGCAGGCCAAGAAAGTCGTGTACAACGTTTACGCACAAGTAAGCAAAATCGACCCGCAGCTGGCTATCACAGACGCATGTCGGAGCTCACTGCGTTTAGCGAACGCGGTGTGCACTGAATTGAGCTCGACGCACTGTGTGGCACCTTGAGGTCACCGAAGCGCAAACGGCCGCGACTCCCAGCCGCACACAGCGATGCCAGAACCGGAAGAAAGAGACTGCAACTTCACGACAGTTTGTCCCTAGCCGCTCTACGAAGTGCACCAGTAATTCCTGCGAAATAAAATTCTGCCAGCCGCAAAACTTGCTCGAGATGTGACCAGTGATAGTGACATGGATAGGTGTAGAATATACGTACGTACACTGCGAAGGCTGTTCAACGACACTGACTTTTCGCAAGCGGAAGAGAAACTGCTCTCCTCGAAAGAAGCGACATCATCATGTGACGGCGGCAGTACCTGCGTACCATCCAGGAACTTCGCAGCCAAAAGCGGTATGTACGATAATCGATCCTTTTTGCAAGTTTCGTAATGTAGGATGAATAAGTGGTTTCTTATCACTCCGGAAACCTGAACCTTTATTTGTTTCGTAAAAAGGGAGGGATTGTTTCCAAGACGCAAAAGACTCGAACTGCGTTCGGCTGCAATATTTAGCATAAAAATTGGTAGCACCCAAGCTTTCGCTGCTCACAGAAGTGCTGTGTGCACGAACGCAAGCGTTGTTGCTTGACAGTTCAATGCGTTGTTAATCCTCGGGGAAGAAACATTAAGGCTAGCGTTGCAAGTGGAGGCGTTTTCTGAGGCCGCATGTCGCGCATCACCACACTTCGATGCCCGCTGTGCAGCTCAGGCCAATCACCTGGCCAGCATTTGTGCGCTGCGCAGAATAATATGCTTCGCTTATTGCGTCTCACGAATATTTGCTGCCTTGATATTCCTTAAGCATAATAGCTGAGCAGCGCAAATTCACTCAGTCCTTCGCCCGTCTTGAGAAATTGCGAGCTGCGTATGCCTGGCGACATGCTTGAATTCTTTTCGTTGTTTGTTTCTGTTTTACAGGCACCTTGACGAAACTTGGGTCAACGCTGGGTATACCAAGGAAAAGGTCTGGAAGGATGTGAATGTCGTTACACATGACGATGCTTTCCGGGAAGCTCTGACAAGAGGCCTTTGCATACCCAGCGGCAAAGGTGGCAGGCGGACCCCATTGCGCGCCGGTATCGAGGATGGCTTCGTAAATGGTGCTTCCTTCGTTTTCCGACCAGCGAGAGGAGCTGGTGACTACCACAAAGGAATGGATGGGCCATGGTTCTAGAAGTGTTTCCCTGAGCAGCTTCTACCGAACACTAAACCGCGCAGAGTTATAGTAGTGGACAATGCACCCTACCCCAATGTTCACCTCGAGAAAGTGCCGAGAGCATCAACACGATATGCTGACATTCAGCCTTGGCTAACGGAGGAAGGCGTCGCGTTTCCTTAGGATCAATAGAAGCCAGAGTTGCTGGAGCTCGTCAACCAACACAAGGAGATGTTTTTGGCCTATCGCGTGGATTTTGCGCGGCATATCGCACGGTTGCTAAGACTGCCGGTCACGAAGTCATGAGGCTTCCTCCATACCACTGCAAGTTGAATCCGATCGAACTGATTTGGAGCCAGGTGGAAGGTCATGTAGCGGCTAACGATACCGCATTCACCCTGGCAGCTGTCGAAACGTTGCTGCAGGAAAGCATCAATTTTTGTAACGGCAGACAAGTGGCTTAGGGCGTATTCTCATATTCAGAGGATCGAAGAGAAATTCTGGCAGCGTGACGGCATCATTGACGCGAGCCTCGACAGCCTTCAAATTTCACTCGCACCAGATACGAGCAGCGAGTGTGATACGAGTGATAGCGAGAGGAGTGAAATAGAAGAGCCGCTGTGAATGCAGACACGGGTGCAGAAGCCTGCGCAACATTGTGTTTTGTACTTGGGCTTTTGCCTCAAGCTTTTACTTATCACTCGGCATATGAAATAATTGACTATGAGGATTTACGTGCCAAAACCAGAGCATGATCCCAAGGAACAGCGTAGAGCTCCACCCTGGAACAATGTGTGCCACTTTGTTTTTCCTTTTAATTTTGAAAGCTTCCCCTTAGGCGTAACCAAGTGGGCGTTAAAAATACGGGAACAAATGCGTTCCGGGACGTGCACCAGATATTAATTTACGGGCGCTTTTACGTTTCGCCCACATGGAAATGTCACCGCAGTGATCGAGCCCGCAAGCTTAGCAGCCCATGGCTAATAATCAGTCGTAGTGGGTGCAGGACATGTGCATTTCGATGGCGGACATAAAAGTTGTGAGAATAGTTAGGAATAGTTGTATGCTGCAATCATCTGGAAAGAAAGTTTGTAGAAATGAAGACGTTGACCTTGCTCCTTGCAATGAAACACATCGCACGGCATGTCGTAGCGCGGCATGCCGTGCATTGTATGTGTAGAAAGCACGGCAAAGCGCATAGTCGGAGGCATTTTCCAAAAGTTACAGAAATAATGTATTTTACATAAGAGTACAACTGAAATTCAGTTCGTGCGTAGCTGCAGCGCCGGTTTCTTAAAGGTGACGGTTGCTCGTGAAAAAAAAAAATACAATTTTTAAGAATTCATATATAAAATATATAAGTAGATCAGCTCTCTATATATATGATGCGGTATACGTATGATTAATCTTTGCAGTGCCTTAACACGGCTAAGATATGTCTACCACATGCACGCACGAAAGCAGTCATCAAAAACGCCCATTGGCGGAAAGCGCTGGTGCAACCGAAAACCGAAACCTCGAGCGGAAGGTTGGAAGTAAATGTGCATAGGCTCCGCCCACCCATAGGCTCCACCTAGAATAAATGTGCATAAGCTCCGCCCACGCAGCCTTCGCTACACTGCCACAAAAAGTTGTCGCCAGGTGTAGTCCGGGTCACCAATGTCCTGTTGGACGCGAGATCGGCTGGATAAGGCAGACAGAAGCGAGTAATGCGTCCCTGAGGGAACAAAAGAACAATTGACTATTTTCATCATCGTCCAACCTCGGCAGCTCGGTATCGCCTCCTGGCACCATCCTCCTTTGCGTCCGTCCTGTGCACTTGAGTCTTTCTTGGTCCACGTTTTTTTTTTTTTTTTTTTTGCGCTACTCGTCAAGGTTTTCAGCTACGAACGAACTGGCACAAACAAAAGTTTTATTGATCATTTCCCCGCACGTAACGCGATAACATTCGAGCGATGGTGCAAGATGAGAGAGGGAGCCTCGGCTGGCTGCGGTGCGGCCATGACGCCGCCACAAGTTGTTTCTTTAGCATGGTGCTGAACTAACACGAGAGCTAGTGGAAGCTTTCGTCATCCATAGAAATTGCGACACGGTGTGTTAGTGAATCGTCACTGACTCTTGTCAAGAATGAACTGAATCTGCTGGAAAAAAAAATCCGTTTTATCTTGACGGAATGTCTTGCCCGCGCGTGGGCGCCTGTGTTTTGTTGCTCTTGTTTTACTTGTCCACTCATGCGTCTACTAAATTTCAGCTAGAAATCAGCGCTGGTCCTGACCTTTCTTCACCTCGTGGCCGCGTTTCTTTCTTTTTTCTGTGCTAAGAAGCTCCAGCACGAAGTCATACAAGCTCACCCAAGCCTCTAAGCCGATGAGTTGTCTGTGATCATATGAAAGTGCCTTGTGTCCTGTTATTTAGTCCTGCTTCTAGCTCTGTTTTTTCTTAAAACTCAGTTTAGCTAAACGATGAAGTCCACTGGCTCCTCGAATATAAGGCTCCTTCGAAGGGACCATGACACGACGTTTCAGATCCTAAATTATGCATCTCAAGTTCAAATGCACGTGTCCGTCAAGAAGGTGGCCGAGCTTGAGCGCATTCGGCATGATATTTTTTTTAATACTGTTATGTTAGGGAGTGGGCGGGGCATCGCACTGTTGAGTAGTCTGGCAACACTAGCAAGTAACATAAGCGATAAACGCGTTGTTTCATTTCCCGATGTGGTTCTGTAGGCGTTTTCGGCTTTCTGTTGTTTTTATCGCGCTAATGAATTAAGTGCCGGCACAATGTCGTAGCAACGCCCTCGCTGCGCCGTTGCGTGCCAGAGCGTGCGTAGTTAGGAGAGTTCAGGACGGTGCAGCTGTGGTTTCGAAATGTTTGGAAGCAGATAGACCCGTGCCCGCCCCGCACATTCTCACTTTAGACAAGTCATGCCGAAATTGTGACCACTGTTGGTGCAACAGGTTTAGAAGCAACCATTTCGAATTAAAATTTCGAATTAAAACGTGTCCGCAGCGACAAAGCCAGTCCCCGTCAAGATCTAAGCTGGCGGTGAATTCAAGAAAGACGACCTCCCCTTCCGGCCCAAGGGTCTACAAGGGATCAGCTATAGTGACGGACTGCTTCTTCGCATGATCCGCAGTTAATTACAAACCACAACCAGAATCCATCAGAATGACCCCGTGGCAACAGATGTCTTTGTGGTCTCTCTGTTGCAGCCTTTCCGTTGATTCACCACGTTATGTAGTCGTTGGCAAAATGCAATAAGCGGCGATTCATGAAAGTCACTGATCTTGAAGACTGGCCGACACTACGGAAACCCGCACGTGCAAGGAACACTTTCTTTACAAGTTGCACAATCAACCACGTGACACCCGCCGTGGTTGCTCAGTGGTTATGGTGTTGGGCTGCTGAGCACGAGGTCGCGGGATCGATTCCCGGTCATGGCGGCCGCATTTCGATGGGGGCGAAATGCAAGAACACCCGTGTATTTAGATTTAGGCGCACGTTAAAGAACCCCAGGTGGTCGAAATTTCCAGAGTCCTCCACTACGGCGTGCCTCATAAACAGAAAGTGGTTTTGGCACGTAAAACCCCATAATTTAATTTTCTTAACCACGTGACATTGTTTTCCGCCCAGCACCCTAAACCGCGTCGCCAGGCCTTTGTCCTCCGCGAATTTAACTCTGCCACGCTCTGAGAAACTGAAGCGCAGGCCGGTATTAGATATCGCATAAAGACATTCACACTCGGGTATTGTACCTCACGATATGTATTGACTGGTGAGCTATTGCACCTCACCGGCTTCGGCAGATCAAGTTGTTGAGTCCCAGCTTATATCTTATGTGTTAAGTTTTATGCCAGATGAGCAAATAAGACTCTCATGCGCCAAACACTAGGCATAAATTTTTCAAAGAGCTTATGTATAAAGTTCGTAAACAGGGATAAGGTGCCTCAGCAAGGCTGGCCAACGTTTCGATAGGAGGACCCATCTTCGTCAAAGGCGGCCTCGTCATCCTCGGCGTGTTAGTTTTAAAAGGTTCGTGCAGTGACGTCACGTGCGGGTGTTGTCGCTGGCGGCTGGTTTTAAAGAGAGAGACTACCAGAGGAAACAAGCGCTGTCGTCCGACGTCTGTGAGCTTCGTTCCCAAGGCGAGGGGAGAAGAGAAAAGAAACATAAGCAGAAAAAAAGGGCAAAAAGGAAAAAAGGGAGGGGGAAGCCAGGGCGGCACCAAGACAGGAAAAAAGGGGGGAGAGAAAAAAGAACAAGAAATAGAAAAGCAAAATTTTAGGAAAGACGGGGGGGGGGGGGGGGAGGCTAGAGAGCGTGTTGGGGATGCGAGGGGTTAGGAAGCATTCAGGGGGAGTCGTTGGCGGCATGTTTTTGTGGCATTAGAAGGGCCGGTCAGGCGGTCAGTGCGCCAGTAACACAAGAGCAAAAAAAAAAAAAAAACACGCACACACACAGAAAAAAATAACATGAATTGAAAAAGTGACTTGAGTAGCATAGCAGCAATACGTCGAGTAATTTTGAAATAGTTAAGATGGCGACGCGGAGTCTGCGGTGCAATGTATGAGGTGACTGAAAGGCAGCGGCATGGTCTTTCAAGGGGCATTGCCCCAGTCGCTCAACGTAGGTGTCGTTACGGCGGCATCCAGAAATGGCGATACTCTGGGTTGAGGCGCCGAAAAGGGCATATTGACTTCGGAATGTGTTGATGAGGGGGTTTCAAAAAATAGATTGAAAAAAAGGAAGGGAAAGGAGAAGGGGAGGGGGATCGAAGCCGGAATAACAAACAGGAGGGTGACGCGCGTAGAAGCGGGTGGGGGCAAGTGTACATGGCAGAAGGGGGTCGTACAGTTGGTATAGACGTAAAAACCTGAGAGCTTATGGTATGAATCTGGTATGAGCTTATGGTATAAATTATGGTATGGTATGAAAAACGAGCTTATGGTATGAATCGAGTTACACCAAGCATGATTCCGCATCTGGGAGGTCATACTCATGCGGCCTCCTAATATCAACAATGATGACGCCAGATACAACATAAAACTGCAGCGATCTTATCAAATTTTTAGATTTTGCGTGCCAAAACCACGACCTGATAGTGAGGCAAGCTGTATGAGGCACTCCAGATAAAGTTTGACTTTTTCCGTGCACCGGATGCAGGGTACACGAGCAGTTTTGCATTCAGCAGCGTAACACCGTAGCCGCTGACTGGATCCCATTATAGGCCAATAAAGCAATAAAACATATGAGAACTCACAGCGAATTACCTAGTAGATAAGGTAACATCACTTACCCAGGCATTTTTGATGGTTGTATGATGTCCTTAAGCTTGTTGGTGTAATCATCAGGTTCAATGCTCATCATTACCATTTCTTTCCGCATATTGATGCTCACGCAATCAATGAATTCCTGATAAAAAAAGTTAAACGCCATAAGGCAATGAGAATAGCGGGACTGCAGTATATATTGTCACATTTACTGGAATATAGGCCACAAAACGAACATAAATCACATCGAACAGGTGTTAAAAGAATAGAGAGATAGAGCAGGATTGCGATTAAAAATATTAATAAGCAGGCACGCAAGATATACGCATACATTCCACAGCACTACAGACTAAACGGAATACGCTATCGCTCTCCACACACCACTCTCGACAGAGAAGCGGTAACTTCCAGGAAGCTACAAATAAATTCCTACGTACGCGGCACTTTACACCACAGGACCTCGCTCACGCCACACCTATATACTTGCAAGCTCTGCGACGTCCCCAATGCCTTACGCCACATGGTGTGTGTGTTGTAGCTTGGCGCGAGGCACAGGTTAGATGATACTTTACTACCGAGGCGCACGCTGGCAGCCTCAGCTCAACAACAAGAGAACACATAACGATACTCGGGGCGCGTATGTAAGCACGCGCTATCTCTCGGCGCATGCTCAGCCAGCAGTAGCTTTCGAGTACACAAATAAGCCACGCGAATGACAATGACCGGTGACATCACACCTCCCTCCCGTAAAATTTTAGAAATGATCATAAGTGAGGCGATAATGTGGGCGCCGATCTCTTGTGCTTCTTCGTATGGTCACCGGCTGCTCGCGATTGCCGGAACGCAGTGTAGTCGTTGCTGGCGATGACGGCTCTGGCTTTGGTCTGTCGTCGATGTAGTGTCGGTGACGTCTGGTGTATGTGGCAGTCCCACTTCAACCAGTTGGTCACGTCATATCGCTGGCTCCATGCCCGATTGTCGCAGGTAGGCTGCCTGCACGAACCTCACTTCGTTTCGCACGTTCACTAGATACGTTGAAGACGACCTTACACGCGTCACTTCTGCAGGCCATCAGTTCACCACTTCTCCACGCACAGAACGCACTAGCACATGATCACCCACAGCAACTACTCGCCTCGGACTTCTGCGCATATCAGCAGATGATTTTATTTTGGCAGGCTTTGCGCTCACTGCAGCCGCGGCAATCGGGTCCGCAGCTTCATTCGCAAAATTAATTCAGCAGATGTTCTTCCTGCGAAGGTGTGATGCATTGTTTGATAACAGAATACGAAGTTATCTATCCTGTCTTCAAGTATTATCTTAGTGCCCTTTTCTGCATCTTCTAGCACTTGTTTGAGCAGTGCTCCTTTAGTTGCCTGTGTAACGTGTATCTGGCGCAGCACGGGCCTCACATGTACAGCACGTGTGACGTGACCGATATCTGTGTCACACATCCAACACGGTGGTGAGGGAACACACTCTCCCACTTTAGTGTTTATGTACACGGCTGTTCAATAGAGGGGGTTCACTACTGCTCCCCTTGCATGGAGCCTCTAGTAATGTGTCGTCTGCGGCGGCCACGATACAGTGTGAACTGCGCGCTCTGGCGTCAGTGTGCCTCACACCATTATATAGCTCTCAGGAAGGCTTTGAACTCAACGGCTCGAAACTGCGGCCCATTGTCCGTCACTACCTCCAGAGGAAGGTCATGCGCCGGAAACCAAGAACGCACAACTTCAACTGTCTTCGAGGTGGTTTCCAACCATTTGGAATAC
This sequence comes from Dermacentor andersoni, assembly GCF_023375885.2. NCBI lineage: Eukaryota > Metazoa > Arthropoda > Arachnida > Ixodida > Ixodidae > Dermacentor > Dermacentor andersoni. The sequence goes on from NC_092822.1 coordinate 80,076,964, forward strand.
GTGTCGATAGCAACAAGAAACATCTTCCCTTTTTCTTCGGCGAGATCTATCTAAATGCACTCGTTACCACGGATTTTGACTTACTTGCCATGAGGACAAAAGTACGGATGGTCCTGCAGGGAGAACACTGTGGTATATTTCAAATTTCTGCACAATGCTATCGAGGCTTTGTCTATTTCCAGGCCACCATACTACTGACCTCGCTAATGCTTTCATTCGAGTTATGCCCAAGTCTTCTTCATGCACCATTTGCAGAAGACCCTTTTGCAATGACCCCGGCACTACAACTCTGCTCGTCGTCGACACTGAGGTCCAACCGGCGTGTCCAGAATGGCTTCAGCTTTTCGGACAATGTTTTGGGTCATCCATGCTAAATCATGTCGCGTACAGCACTCAGCACTCCACCACGCCCCGTTTCCCGACTGGCATCTTTTGATATTAACGGCAAGTCATTTCAGGCCGAAAAGTAAAAGATTTCCTCACGGTTGCTGCCTGTGTCGGGTAGGGGTAAGTGAGACAATGCATCCGCATGCTGGATAGCCGATCCTGGATTGTGTTTGATTCTGTAACTGTAGTCGGCCAAAAATGTCAACCAGCGATGCACTCTTGCAGTGGGAACTGCTCAGCGCGGCCGTTCATGATCAAACAAAGTTGTCAAGGGCTGGTGATCGGTAATTATATCAAAGGCTCGTCCGTAGGGGTACTTGTGAATCTTTTTATAGCAAACACGAATTAAGCGCTTCTTTATCAATTTGCCCGTAGGTACGTTCGGACATAGACAACGACCATGAAGCAAAAGCAACTGGCTTTTTCCTCCTCGTTCACCACGTGCGATCGCACAGCACCTAACCCATAGTCAGATGCATCGCATATGTGACCGAAATCTATTTTTTCACGTCATAGAGTTGCAGCACACTTTTAGCCGTCATCATTTATATGCATCTTCCGAATGCCTCATCACATTCACGTTACCAGTGCCATTTAGTTTCTTTTCGAAGCAGGCAGTGCGATGCTTTCAAGACGAATGCGAAATTTCGCAAAAAATTGCCACAAAGTTAATCAAACCCACAGATGAAACCCACAAAGGCTTTCATCTGAGACACGCTAGTGGGCCTTGGTGCTTTTCTAATGGTTTCTACTTTTTCCGCCGTTGGATGAAAGCCATTGTTGTCGGTCTCGTGCCCCAAATATCTGACGCGCTGCTGAAAGAAACTGAACTTCTTAGCGGTCACGTCTATGTTGTCTTCACTAATGCGTCGAAGCCCTTGCTACTCTCTGTGGTACCACTCCTTTTAATTTTCACCTGCAATGACTATATCATCTAAGTAGCAGGCGGCTCCCGGCATACGGCCCATTATCTAGTCCATCACTGCTTGGAAAATAGCCAGTCCACACGCTACGCCACAAGGCAAGCGGCGGAACCTAACCAGGCCTAAGTGGCTTTAATGGTGAGCAGTTCTTGCGCTTGGTTGTTTAGTTCAAGCGACAAGTAGGCTTTCGAGAGATCTATGACAGAACACACTGTTCCACCCTACAGGTTTGCGAATATATTTTGAGGCAGCGGCAAGGGATGTTCGTTGACCTTCATTGGTGGATTTAGCGTGACGCAATAGTCGCCACATAATCGCAGTTCCTGCGTGTTCTTTTTTGGGACGACAACCAGCGGTGTTGCCCAGTACTACTGTGTCCGACCCTGTAATTGACACCAGCTATTTCTAGCTGTGGCATCGGTCGCGTTTGACACCAGTCACGCTTTCACGATGACAGGACGCACGTGACCCTTCAATTCGATACTACATTCAAACCCTTTAATGGTAACAAAACGCGCGTCAAACACTTCGGCAAATTTCTCAGCAGGGAGTACGAACAAGCCCTTACAGGCAAGACTTCAGCCAATTTATTTAGATATTAGAAAGCCAATGTCGGCCAAACAACGTAGCATTCTAGCCCGCTGCGCTTCTTTCGCTATGACCAGTTCAGCTTCGAAGCATTGGTCTTGATATTACACCTTTACATCCATCGCGCCTACCGTAGAAACTGCCGTTGCGTACGTGGCTACTTTGACATTTGGTTGTCTGCATGAGGCATTCAAAAAGTGTTTAGCACACTCTACTACTGATATTACTGAGACTGCTGCTCCCGTGTCAAGTTCTATGGGTATCACTTTATCATTTTCTCAGAACCTCTAGAAAATGGACCGGCCTGCCTTCCTTGTTGTTCATGTGACACAAAACGAGTAGTTCGTTGTCGCACTCTTCGCTCTCTACACTGTGGACAAGCTGGACATTTTGGCAACATGTCCCATTTTCGTGCAATATTACCAGGTATTGTTCAGGAATCGGCAACTCACGGGGGAAGGCTGTCCTCCACATCAACGACACATTCGTTTCGTTTCTTTTTTCGCTGACCACTTTGCTTTTGCGAAGCCGGACTTGGTCGGCGCTTTTCTCGTTGGTGCTTTGCTGTGTTGCGTGACTTTCTGGTGCCAGTGGATGTCTTCAGTTTCAGAAGCCGCTCCTTTGGCATTTGGTTACAGCGGTTCTTTCGTGTCGTGCCTCGCTGCTGCCATGGCTGTTGCAAATGCTGCACGCACATTCCAATGTCACCTCGTGTGGCATTGCGAATAGCCAGCACCGTACACCCTCGGTAAGTAGCCCGGCAACAAGCCGGTCCCGCAGAACCTCGGTCAAAAAGGTGCCGAATTTGCATGTTGCAGCGAGTTTCTTCAATTTGACTACGAAATCTACTGTGGTCTGATGTGGCTCTTGCTTTCGCTGGTGAAAGTATTACCACTCCGTCACTACGGAGCCCTTAGGAGCGCAATGCTTCTTCAGAGCGCCCACGACTTCCGTGAATAACGCCTTAGCTGGTGTTTTATGCAGCAGGCTCCGCAGCGTGACGTACGCCTTCTCACGTATAGCCGTTAAGAACACTGGGGGCTTCATGTATTCGGCTACGCCGTTGGCAGCAGCAAATACTTGGAACCGATACAAGTATATCTCAAGATTGCCATCATCTAGCTGGTTGGAGCTCCGGTAGCTTTCCAACAGTGGTCACCAAGCTTCCGTTCGCCCTGGTTGGGGTGGGCATCCTAGTGGCCCGACCTGAATCCCACTCTCTTCGCCAGTTGGTGTAGCTTGACGCCATGGACGGGTTAGAATATGCTTTCCTATCGAGGCGCACGCTGGCAGCCTCAATTCAACAACACGAAGAGAACACACAACGATACTTGGAGAGCGTACATAAGGACACGCCATTTCTCGGCGCATGCGCAGCGAGTGCACAAATATGCCACCCGAATGGCTGATGACGTCACAACAGTGTGAGAGTGTGGGGGCGTGGAGAACACACCGCCAACGCTCCCAGTGGGAGGCCCAGCTGTCCCGCTTGAACCCTGAGGAACAGCTAGCGCTGGTGGACAGGGCTTGGAGGGCGGCCAGCACCCATGGTCTCCTGGAATGAGGCCGCCAACCTTGAGTGAAGACTTTGCTGGCTCAGAACAAATCGTTGATTTAAGATCATCATCATAAGAAGAAGCACGCTTCTCTACCCGACGTTATAGGGGCGAGTGGCAAGAACTAACGAGTTATTGACGAATTAAAGATTATGAGGTATCCCGCGTTCTTATGTTACCAAATTCAAAGGGTGTTGCAAGTGCACAAGTTTTGCTTACTTTCATGTTACTTAGAAAATAACAAGCTTAATCGTGTCTAATTCACGATAAAAATGGGCTTCGATGACGCGTCTGGTTTGTACGGATTTTCATTCGCCAAAAGGCGGCGAAAATATATTTTACGACTTTGGAGTAGCTTGTTTCAAAGATACGAATGTTCTCAACAGCTATTTGCTCAACAGTTATTTCTTCTTACATATTGTTACTCGAAAACCAGATAAGGTAAAGCGCAACTTGTTTTAATGAAAGTGAAGGCCAACAAAGTGCGTCAATCTTGCAGACATTATGCAACGGCACACTTAGAACACGCGCAACTTCTTTTGTAAGCTTGATAGAGCAAAAAAAAAAACACAGCTATTGCACGTTCCGGCGGGAAAATGACAGTAACGTTTGGAGCTTTGGTTAGAGTTTCACTCCTAACAATCTACATGCCAACCATATGGTGTTCCCAGGCGACTGGCTGATGAATATTTAGGCAAGGGTAACGTGTATTCCGGATGCTTGCGTTATGTGAAAAGTGTTACGCCAGACGGCTCCGGCCAGTCTGTATGTAGCGTGGTGCACGAGGAAAAGAAAATAGAAAAAAAAATGACTCGGGGCATAAAAAGGGGTCATCTTCGAATTTTCGTAAACTTGTCGCAGAGCTTCTGAAAACGTAATTTATGAATACCAATGCAGGGGCCATGTAAGGTAATATTATTCCATTCTGACACTGTTCCAATCTGCTGACGTCAAATTTGCGCAACCGCCGACGCGGGCATCAAGCGGCGACTCGCATTTTTGTTTCACCGGTGTAATCATACGCTCTGCTGGTTTGCAGGAAGTCCCTTGTTTGCTTTGAAATCAAATGGCATTATCTACATTGACAGCTTTTCTTTTTTTTGCAGTGAAGCTGTCTACGGCTCGGATATAGCGGATCGGGTCCTCACGTAGACCAACAATTTTCACACGTGGACCAATCCAGAAAATGTGCAATACTGGGCCGACCCGCGGCGGAGGTGAAGCAAGCGTTAGGCACGGCCCATACGTGGGCCGATCCCGAGAAGAGTGCAATGCCAGGCCGACTAGCGGTGGACCCGGAGGTATTAGAGCGGTTCTGCTGCTCCTTGTAGTTCATGGGTATTAAGGGCTGGTCAAGCTGCCAAAAGTACCTCTTTTTCCCACTTTCGCAGTGAAATACTGTGTTTTGTGCTAGTGCTGCTGCTTGACATGCCTTGCTTTGCCGCCGCCGCTGCTGCTTTTATTTGTTTATTTATTTATTTATTTATTTATTTATTTATTTCGCCAGATTTTTACATTTTAGGTATTGCTCAACATATCATGGTATATTCATAATATAAGGACAACCTCGACCCTTGCGTTGAGATTTAGACAACAGGCGAAAACGCTCGCCGCGAACTTCGTGCTTCGACTTTTGCTTGTTCTCCTTCTGTGCCGAAGTTCGCCCCCTATTGGTAATTCTAGAATGTTTTACTTGCGCCAGCAACACTGTCTAAATAAGCAAAGACGGCTACGATTATACAGGGCCATGGTGGCAGCTTCGCTTGGTGCTGTGCTCAAGTTCCTTGATTTTGTCGTCGAATCGCAGCGTTTCCTCAAAGCCGAAGGGGCATACTATAGCTGTCGGTCGACTTATGTCGATCGATCTCAAGGACTCCAGCGACGAAACAGTGGAAGTAGCTGCTGGGCATGCAATCGTGCGACGTTCGCGTCGAGTGGCAACACATTTTCTCCCCTTCTTTTTGAAAAAGAGCCTTTTAAGTGAGCCGGAGGCTAAAGGGAGGCTAGTGTTTGCAAGCGCAGTATAGGCCTCTCCGAAATGTTCAAGTACTTGTTCGTGGAGTTGTTCCACCACTGCAGGTGGTGAACACCACTGTTTTCCACCTTCGGAGGCAAATTCGCTCTACTACTCGACCAATGTATTACACAGCTCCACACAGTGCAGGCAGTAGCGTCTATAATCCCTTCGGAAGCTGATTGAACATATCGTGCCCTCAAAAATAAAAAGGCTAAAAATGTGCAGTTGTGCGGTCAGTGTCTCTCTTGCGATCAAAGCAAACGAGAGCTCGAGTCATGGTGCGCCCTTCTGTTTCTTTCGCTGATTGAGGTAGTAAAGCTGTATGCATCTCCAGCACGCAGTACTTGGAGTAGGACCTGGGCTTGGGAACATAGCACCCACCCAGCACCCATGTGGGGGAGGGGCTCACACTCCCATGAAACTTGGAAACGTTAACATGAGACAACCAATTGTACCAGATTGTTTTTCTTCCGTCAGGTTTCCGACAAGTAGCCTTGATTTATTTTGAGCAAGGACATTTGCATTAATGTAAATGTACGACTTCTAAAGCACTCAAACCAGTTGTAACGGAATTTAACTGCGTTCACAGTGTCGGAAGCAAACCAACCGCACCGATGCGCATGCTGAACGCTCAAAAGCTGCAACGAGTGCTCTTTGCTGATATTGCTAAATTTATTGCGAGCACCTAAACTGACAACTCACCCCGTTAAATGAGGATGCGAGATATTCTGCTTGCACCTAAGTACTAAAGCACGTTGTCAAAATGATATGTCATTTTGCAGCATAATGCATATCACGACCTACTTGACACATTTCGAGCCAGTTATCGTTCACTGCTACCGCACCCTCGGACAAAAGTAGATTAGCGAGAATATTCCGGCTTTATAAGGACCGGTGGCAGTAAGGCTCGGGTAAGAAAATACGAACTAACAAACCAAACGAAGCTTAAGCTTACGGCTCTATAATTTATGAAGGCGTCGGCCTAAACGAAAGTGAACTCCGCGATTTCAAAAGTCCGCATGATAATTGAAATCTACGAAAAGAAAGAAACGTTCAACCAAACGGGAAGAAACAGTCGTCCAGAGTAAAGTGCTTCGAAAGGAAAAGCGTAGTTTGAGTCACCCTTTTCACAGTGCTAGAGTTTCTTAGCGATGTCAATCTCCGATGCGCGTCGTCTGCTTCTTTCGGCAAGCGGTGAAATGATCCATTGCCGTCTTTCCACCGCGAGGACATGCACAATAGTCACAAGAAAAGACTTTCGACGTCCGTTTTCTCTTTTTTCTGGCTGGTGAGTGGCGTGTTGCAAATGGGTCGCAAGCCCCAAGGGTAGCGTTGGCCTGGCGGCCTGGGGCACAACTGGAAGCATCCGAAGGTCCTGGCAAAGCATGAGTCGACTGCTAACAGAACAACTTGTTTATTCTAGCATCGCAAAAGAGCGGCCGGTCAGATCGACCGAAGTGGAGAGACGGGAGAGCACGTTACTCGACGGAAGAAATCGGAGCCTCTCTCTTGGCGTCCGGGGGCAGCTGCTTTTATACTCTCGAAGTCGAGGGCAAGAAGGAACGCCTCGTTAGAGGCGCACGTGACGGCGGGGCACGGACACGCTGAGAGACACGTTGAGACTAGAAGGTGACGCATCCGCCGGGCCGGCGCCGGTCAGACCTCCTCGCTTCACAGTGGGGGAGCTCCTCTCCCTGGCTGCCGCGCTTTGACAAGCGTGGGCACCAACATGCACACACACACACACGCACACACGAAGACACGTGGCATTGAAACATGCCTGGACGCGCTTGGCAGGAAGCGTTACGGCAGCGCTGAACGGGCCAAAATGTCCGCCGCTTTGAATGAAGCCCCGGCGTCCATTGCATCCGCACCGGCTATACCGCGCGTCGTAGGCGAAACGTAACAGGCGGCATGGCGGCGATTTGACAACTGGGAGGAAACTTTTCAGCCCGCGCCGAAATGTGAATACCTTTTCGCTTCATCACTGGACATAGATCTGCTTCTCGGTTCCGCCGCTAGGAGGCGGGCGCTCCGGTGGAAGCGCGAACAGATCTCGGTTCTTAACACACAGTTTTGGATAGCGCTTACTTCTTCCCCGTCACCAGACCACAACAATACATGCTGAAATTTATACATGTACTTCCGGGCCCGTAGTCACAACAAGCCACTTACACTGGACTTGTCCTTACGAGAGAGAGAGAGAGAAGTAAACTTTGTTGGAGGCGTAAATTAGTAGTTGAGACTCTGGCAGAGGAACTAGCGTGGAGGCCATGCGGCCGCAGCGCAGTTAGCTCACCCTTTCAGCATGACTTGGCATTCTGGCTCCTGATGATGGTCATGTGATTAGCGAATGCGCCCAACCGATTTGAACGAGTTCATAGGAACGAAAAGCTTTGTGGATTCGGCACCCAGTATGCAGCTAAGTGAGCGTGCAGAGCTGGCCGGCTAAACAACAGGGCTTCAGCGCGGCGCTTTTGGGTGACGAGAAAGAACATGCAGTCAGCATATACTTAGTGTTATGCTAACAATAAGTTCATAGAGAGCGAAAAGCTAACTTTAGGTGTGCTACCCAGTCAGCCTAAACAGGTATAGAAGGTGGCAGCAGTTTTCACGTGCAGACATGAGGGAATGGTCAAAACTAAGCACATCACGCAGACTACTGCCACTATATGTCTATAATACCTGTTCTTTTTTTTTTCAATGTGAGAAATATTGAAAAACAAGGCGTGCTTCTGAAGTAAACGAACAATCAATCATATATGAATAACATATGTGGTTTCACGTGCCATAATCAGGATGAAATTATCAGCCACGCCCTAGTGGCAGACTCCGGTTTCATTTTAACGACATGGGTTTTTTTAAAGCACACCCCGTGCAAGCTACAGGATGGCTTTAGAGTTCCGACTTTATCGGAGTACGGCCGCCACGGGCGGCATCGAACCTGCGACCTCGTACTTAGCAGTGAAATGCTTTAGCCGCTGAGTTATCGCAGCGGGTAACCGATCATAGCAGTTGTTTTATTTTGGTGCCTTCTATGTAAAAAAATATGGGTCTAATGTACATAAGGCGCAAGCGCAGATGATGTGACAGTTACTAAAACAATGTATTTTGCCAAAAAGAAGTACTATATCTAATCAACTGGCTCGTCCAGCAAAAGAATGGTTTTTTTTTTTTTTCTGAGCGTATTACTTCAATCGCAAAGGGTTGCTTTTTTTTTTACGGGGGAAAGATAACGAGGTGCGAGCTTAATTATTCTCAGTAAGGAAAACAGATCATTTCGTTTCGACAAACTTACTTCGACCAAGTTCGTCATAAACGCTTTTTGAAAAGGCACGTCCAGCAAGGCGCAACCCTTCTCCACCCAATCATGGTGCTGTCTTATGCCTTTGAACAAAAGCGCCTGGTCTTTTATGCCACGCAATGAGATCGCAAACCTCACTGTCTTCGGGTGCAAAGCCTGGATTTCTCTGACAGATAGCGGAACTGAAAAGAAAAAAAAAACACATGTAGATGTCTCACTGCATACACCCGCAACATCGTTCCGCACGACTTCAACTAAGTAGGTACAGCATTTTTGCAAATATGCATCCGCTTACTTATTGGAACATGTTGCACATACAGCACGAGATGAAGATGTTCCAGTTGCTTAGTGGAAATTATGTGTGCTAATATTATGTTATTACTGGTGTCGCACGACCAATGTCGATGGCAATCGGGCCCATTTAGGCTTGAGCTCGATGCCGATCGAGAGCTGCTATATAGTCACTTTAGATCGCGACCTTGCTCGATTCTCATCCGCACAATCGCGACCCGTGCATTGCGATTGAGCCTATTGATCGTGGTCGTAGGCTTATGATCACATATATTTCTGAGAATAGCAGACGATCAGCAGGTGATACTAGCCTTAACCGCAATGCCAAACGAAACAATGTTGCATCGAATATAAAGTTTATATCATAAGTTTTACAGCATAGTGGGACATATTTTATAAGCGCCCTGGACTAACTAATGGCACCTGGTGTGCTGGAGCTCACCCAAATGGAATTCGTATCGTTGCATCACGTAGCAGCGATAATTGCGAATCTCAATCAAGGAAGTACATCCCGATCGACATTGATCGCGAGAGAAAGTGTTACGGTATAAAGCTCAATAAAAAAAAAAAAGCTTCGCCGAAGGACGAACAAACGCTCAAATTAATTCCTTCCTTATAGGGCCGGTTAATTAAAAGGAAGTTTTGAAGACAGGTGCCATTTGCATAGTACCACCTATATGGAATGAGATCAAGTTTCATGGTGAAGCACTAGCAGGTTTAGTCACGTAAGCACGAGTGTGACGACAGTCCATTGCTTTAACATCGCATCGTGCTATAGACCGGACAATCTTTTCGAGCCGATCTCGGTTCATTACGCGGAAGATTAAATTGAATCTACAAAGACCTGTATTTAAACGTGCCACAGTCAGTCTTATTAGAAATAAACTATGCTGGAAAGAAGAAAAAGAAGAAAACAAGGCCGTGGTAACAATGTCGCATTGACATTTTACAATACTCTCTATTTTTGCAATACAATCAATGATTTAAGTAAGTTACGGAATGATGTACATATGCAAGAGTCTATATATCACAATGAATAGACCTTTTTATGCCTCAACTATTTCTTGCGTATCCGTTATGTAGAGTTTGTCATTTGTTGTGCTAGAGATTGTTTGCAGCCGTATAATGTTTCTCTTTTTGAGTTCTTTCTTGTTTTTGTTTGTTTATTTAGGGCGGTTTATTCACTGTTTATTCTTGTTTATATTGCTATTCTTTGTTAGGCCTAATCTCCGACTGTAACAAAGGATCCTTGCTATAATACCTTGTAAGGAATATAGGCATCTGTTATAAAAAAATGATAAATAAGTAAATAAACACATAAGGAGCGCTACTACGCGCAACTACAAAAGGACAGTAAAGGGAAAATTATACTAAGCTGTATGCGAAAATAGCTGTTTTAAACCACATAAAGAAACACTCTTACCGTAAAAGATAGGCTTGATAAGAAAAAAGAAATATAGAAAGACGAAAAGTGACAGTTCTTTTAAGTTTTCGCACCACCTCGCTGTGGCGTCATGAATTTCAAGGGCGTCGGCATGGGCCCGTTTGACTCGTTCTATTCCTAACGACCAATTGACTGAAACCTTACTGCGCCACAGCGCCTCAATTAAGCAAAACTACATTTAAACCCATGACGTCACGCTCACGTACGGGCGATGGGGTTTAGGCGCGAAAATATAAACATGGAACGTTGGCCTTTGGTCCTTCTTCTAGTGCTCTAGCCTTGTCCCTTACCCAACAAATTACCAAAGATACACTTTTGAGAAACGACTTTGTTTTTCGAACCTGATTTATTGTTTCGCTTTAGTTACCCGCAAGAGAGAGCAGGGCCGATCTCTCGAAGTGCCGACAAGGCATGTTGTAGGATTAGTGGTTCACACATCTCACAATACCAAATTGTTTAACCACGTATACTCCACCTCCTTTACTGCTTTTACTGACCTGGATCAAATGTGTCGTCTTCGGCGATAGTCAGCTTTACGTACAGTCTAGCGCACATGTCGTCGTACGCAGAAGTCGACACTTTCAACAGGGTGTCAGTGATGCACGTGAGTCCGACTGAAACAGAAGAGCGAAACCTCTTGAGCCTATCTGCATTTGAGTTTTGCACAGAGAGCGGCCTCTGTACCCACGTGCTTGTGAAACGAGAACGTTTATTCTCGTGTCTGCTTCCTCAGGTAACTTCATGTTATTTGTTTTGAAGCACTTAGACGAAAGCTCCGTTAATTCGAAGCAGCACGGATCATTACGTGGTAAAGGTAATAAGAAATTAAAAACATAAATGTATTTCGCCGAACATACCGCTTTTGACGCAAGTATAACTGGTGGCAACGCAACAGGCTATCTAGTTTCGTTCACGTAATAAAGGAGAAAGTACACAGCTGTTTATTGCACATAAATGAGAAAAAAACACACACAAACAGTCTAATATTTTCGCCCCAAAACGCATACCACAGGCAAGGATGCGTTCAGTCTAATTTCACTGCTAATAAGCATTGCAAGTTCCGGGGCCCTAACACAAATGGGTTAATACACCCTCTGCTATGACGTTCGGCGTAGTTGTGCCCAGCCGATGAGGCAGCATGACGACGTCAATTTACAAGAATGGAAAGCGCTGTCTTAAGGCTGAGTCACATCGGCGACTTCGGGAGGTCGCACGACCATTTGCGACTGGCGACCATAAAGCGACCGAAGGCGGTCTATGCTCAGACCGACGATTGCGACCGGCCACTCCCCATCAGATCACAATTGCGTCGCCACGTAAAATAAGTATCAGTGTGTGCAGACTAGCAGCGTAAACAAATGATAAATATGTACAGTGTTCCAGGCAGAATGTCAGCGTCAAGGGGCTGGGTCGAAGCATGAAGACTACTGTTCTGAGCTAGTATTATGGTTTTTCAGTGGCCCGAAAATAAAACCTTTCAATCGTAGATGTCCATACAGACGTCCTGTGGCTGCGCATCTGATTGGTTCCACAGTATTGCGACTGTGGTCGCGCGACTGAAAAATCGAGCAGCGAGCCACTGGCCCCAAACGGTCGCTTTTCGAGAAAACGGACTATTGGGGACCGTTTGCCGATGGTCGCTCTGACATCAACGTGGTCGCACGAACGGTGTCACTCGCTGGTGCGAGTGAGCCTTTAGCCACGCATGATAGACGTGATCAAATGCATGAATGAATCCGCATGGAACAACGCCTTCTTCGACGGTAGGCCCAAACGTCCTGCCGAGCATACGATGTGGAGGCTCACTTTCACGAAGTTTATGTACTTCTCAACTCTGAACCCACCAACACGAGGAGCGGCTAAACATCAGGAGCAAAACAAGAGTTTAATTTTAAATAAGCATATATGATTAAAGGAGTCTGCGTAAAAGTGCCGCTCTCGATACTTCATTTGGCTGAATGGGAAACTGCCTCCTCACAACGCACACGAAATTGGAAACATGCCCACGTCAGCGGTAGCGGGGGAATTATTGCTAAGGTAACCTGTACGAATGTTATTGTAAAAGTACCACAAAACAGTCTGACACGTCTAAACCAGCCGACACTTGCAAATTCGATCGTCAATGAACCGCCAGCAATTTCTCACATTTTTCAAATTTTATGCTCTGCTGACACAATTTGCAGTCATAGGTTGCTCGGCGCCACGTGTGGCGCTTGTAGAACACAGGGGCTCTAACGGGCTTGATCGGCTTCATCGGACCTTCATGCCAAAATTCCGCAAGAAAGCCCGCCCCGAAAAATGAAACATCTAGTGACTTCAAGAAGCACTGATATGATATATTCAAGCCTCCATTTTTCCCCCTGGTAAATACACTGGGACCCGCCGTGTTTGCTCAGTGGCTATGGTGTTGGGCTGTTGAGCACGAGGTCGCGGGATCAAATCCCGGCCACGGCGGCCGCATTTCGATGGGGGCGAAATGCAAAAACACCCATGCACTTAGATTTAGGTGCGCGTAAAAGAACCCCAGGTGGTCGAAATTTCTTGAGTCCTCCACTACGGCATGCCTCATAATCAGAAAGTGGTTTTGGCGCGTAAGACCCCATAATTTAATTTGTAATACACTGGCAAACCTCGAAACGCCGCAAATGATGTATTATAAAATATTTTGTGCAGCCAGTGTCGGTTTAGTTTACCGGGTGGCCACAGTGCCGGGACGTAGTGATTCAGAAGGTGTTCACGTGACAGCAAGTCAGCGCGACCAAGCAGGGAGGAAAAGACGTAGGAGAGAGCATTACGTCACGTAGCCAGTCATGGCAAGCGGCCTTTCCGTGAAGTAAGTCTCTTCGCTCTTTTCCTTGTAGTATCGGCCCAGCAGGTCTCGGCTTATTGGCAATAGATCTTTGGTTACCCGTAGTTTTCTATCAACACGCACTAGTTAGGCTGTCCCGCTTTAGCTTTCCCTCCAGAGACGGAACAGTAAAACCAACCGCGCGCTCTGACGAGACGATCATGTGTTGAGCCAATTCGTTTGGACGCAATCGCGTCGCGCAACGCTCTCTGTCCTCCATTCGAGCGCGACGTTCCGGCATTCGCTGTGTTCCGCGCGATCGCCTGCTACACCGCTGCTCGCTAGGAGTCCGGACATCGCAGTATAGCAGACGACACAGGGAGCGGGAGCAAATGCCACAACGTTGCGGTGTCCTGCGTCCACGTGACGACCCTCTGAATCATGACGTCACCACAGAGTCGTCCCCCGAGAAACGGTGCCGGAACTGGCTGTAGGAAACGTCCTAGACAGCGTCCTAGCGTCCTAGACAGTTCAACTGTCTAGGACGCTCTGAGGGTTGTTATTATATAGCTCGAATACTACTGAATTAAAAAACTGAATAGCCATCGTTGTGGCGAAGACGACAAGGAGAACGGTGTCCTTCTGCGGGCGGGCTTGTTGCCCACCGCAGTCTAACCACCTTGACCTCTCTGCCTGCGTCGCTACACAAATGCAATGTTCTTACTTTCTATCACCGGCTCTTGTTGCCTCATAGTCCGAGCTTGGTCGCATCTCGTCTATGGTCGGTACTCCCGATGATCCTGTAGATACCATCGCCTGTGCATCAGCCGGACAATCCAACTGTTTCTGATGCCCGTGTCCCGCTTGTCGATGACGGGGTGGTGAGGCATAGCAGATTAGACCTAGTGACGAGTTCGGCTGCCGCTTCCGTCCAGTGGCTTGCTCAAGTGATGCCGAAGTGCGTCGGGGACTGTCTCTCGTGGCGTTGTTCGTCTTCCTTCGAAGAGGGATTGCTGCTGGAGTACCCTGAACTATCGTGAAAGGCTGCAGCAAGTCCGAGGAACTTCGCTAAAACGTCGTCGAGGTCGACGGCCACGCGTCGGAAAGCCAGCATCACGGCCTCTGAAACCGAACACTCGCTGCTCCCGTAGCCAGCACGGCGCTGGCAAGACCACATCCTTCAGCCATAGCCACGCAGACAATGGCAGCTCAGCGCAGCATTTGTCCCGATCACGGCTCGGGTCACGAGCCTCGTGCCACCGAAACTTTCACCTCATGGGCTCGTGCCGCTTCGAACGCTTTCCTCTCGTCATCATCGTCGCCGTTTCGCGCCGCAGGTCTCTTACACATGACAGGACGAATACGGATGTCTGTCCGAGAGAGCGGTCATGAAGATGAAAACATCTCTATGAGAAGAGAGAAGGCGACGAAGAGGTTCTGTTCACTCAGAAGTGAGATCAGGAGCAATCATTCTACAAATGTCGTCAGCAGGCGAAAAACACTAAAGAGAGGATGGCAGGGACCCGCTGTTACTGGCGAGGGCTTCAGAGGACAATGAAGAAACCTGGAATTTTACAGGAGTGACGTGCGCCAGGCAAATGCCATGACGAAGAACGTACGTTGAAAACACAAAAATGAGGATGAGTAGGAAAGCATAATTTTCGAGGATTCCGATCGTGGCTTTCGGGGGCGCAATACTGCGCAACAGAACACGTCAGTGAGCAGGGATGCGACGTACTTGCAATCAAGAAAGGGACGACAAGGGGTCACGAGGACATTTGCGGTGACCTGTGGAGAGAGACGCGTGAACTCGGCATAATATAAGCGGTGTTGTGTACTAGAAGTCGCGTCGTAAGGAACGGCAGATCCAAATGCACAGTACTGGCGGAACAGTTAATTTGGCTGGAGCATTTCGAAAGAAAGTCAAGGACGAGAAGGAGGCCATATGGGCACTGTTCGAGGACAATAAATAAAGCAGTAGTGTAGTGGCCACCAGTGGTCACTCGTGCTGCCCACATTCCAATAACAAGTGAAGTGCTGCCTTTAGTGTCTTGTAATGTACAGGGCACGGCGGATTTTGGAACTTTCCTGAGCCTTCAGCGATGAGCAGCACTCATAACTGACAGCTGCGCTCCTGTGTCGACGAAAGATGCGATGGGAATACCATCTACTTCCGCGTTCAGTAGGCTTCCACGTGTAAGCAGGGACAAAAGAGGATTTGTAGGCCGGGTAGTAGTTGCAGTTTGATCTCCGGGAGCTGCACTGCTTAATTTGCTGGAGCGTAGTGACAGTTGTAGATGGGTACGATTAGCGCCGAACGAGAGGCGAACGCGACCGACGACCTTGCGGAGACGAGGAGCGGCTGGGTCTCCGCGAAGCGCTGTCAGCATTGGGGTTCTGAGTCGGCGTGTGAGGTGAGGAAGTACAAGGGCCTGGAGCTTGACGATAGCAATGGCGATCCAGGAGACGACGACCAGCGGCGGCGGGAGTGACGGCCGACATGTCGCATTCGGAGACAATTAAAGCCTATGGGCTTACCGTTCCTTCTTCAGCCGGGTCCCGACGGGGCGGGGGATAAATGCGTACGGAAGCAAGTAGCTGGTGGGACCTGATAAGCGTTCGAACAGTGGACCGGGCACGAAGACGAAAGCCCAAAGCTTGCAATCTCCTCTCGAACAAGCACTTATAAGTGTGAAGGAGGGCAGGCTGTCCCGTAAGTCAGATCGAACAGGACCCGGAGACATGGCATCCATCTCCCGGCGAATAATGCGTGGTATGTCTTGCTTTCGGCACCGGAGTTAACCGCAGTGGATCTTCGCACGAAGATGTCGCGGCGGTATTGGTGAGTCTGTCGAACATTTGTGCTATTCGGCGAATCTTTCATTGTTAAAAGCGCAAGGACCCTGATAATTGCATCCGCTGTCGCACAGTTCTTGCATATCAGAAGACTGAAGGCACCGTCTGCTATGCCTTTTAAGATATGGTGAACTTTGCCTCTGTCATGTTGCTGTCGGCTTTGTAGCTGAGGGCCTGCGCACCTTCTGTACAAGCGACATGAGATTCTGTTGCCGTTCGAGCGCGGCAGGCAAGTTCCTTTCTCGCTGCCAACTGACGACTGACAGGTCGGCCAAACAGGTCTCGCAGTTTTTCTTTACAGACATCCCAGCTACTTAGGTCGACGTCTTGCGTCTCATGTCATTTCCGCACGGTTCCTCGAAGATTATGAGTATCGCTAGCATCGTTGTCTGGTCCCACTTGTTGTAGTTGCACACTCGCTCGTATTATCAGCTTCAAATAAAACGTGAACAACGGAGCGCGTGGCCCAGGCATGATTGAAGGTATAGTGCGCACCGTCCAGTCGTCACCATCGACAGGCACGCACATCGGATTTGGCCGCACGGCGCTCGTTTCGAGTCAAACAAACGGCCGGACGCGCTCGGCACGCTCACGCCGGCCACCGTCGCGGCTGCCGGCGACACCGCGTTGCTCTAGTTTGCCGATCGAATGAATGAATGTGGCGCACAAGCGGCAAACCGTGTGAGCGAATGTAAAATTATGACGGTGAAAACTGCACCACGCGCACCGCTGTTCCCACCGATCGCACTTATGGCTTCGGCGAACTGTGCGACAACACTCGCCGTAAGCTGCAAGTTTAGCTTCAGTTCTCTTTTATTTTCATTTTCTCCCTTTCAAATGCACGAACCAGAATAGAAGCGAAAAAGGTACGCGGGCGCGGCCAAACCGGATGTGCGAGCCTTACCGTGGAGGGCGCGCGCTATGCCTTCACTAATGTTTGCGCCAAGCGCTCCGCTGTTCACGTTACGTTTGACGCTGATAGTACGTATCAAGTAAGTCCTCGATGTCAGATTCATTCATACCACAAAATGCTCCCAGGTCCCGTGGATGGGCCAGGATGACCATAGGCACAGATTGATGACACGTTGTCGCTTCGTCGACCATCGTTGTGGCAGGTAGCTGGCGTCCGTTGCGAAAATCCGTGATTGTAGCCCACACGGAAAAAGGGAGGAAAAGGGCAGGCGCACAGGTGCAAGCAGGTGTTTATTTACAGGAGATAGAAATGGCGGCCAGGCAGCAGCCATAGCCTTCGTCGTCTGCTTCTCGTGACACCTTCTTCTTTCACTTCCCCGCAACAATATGTACATGCGCAAGCGTTTATTTTTTTTTATTTTTTTTTTGGGGGGGGGGGAGGTCACTTTTTACCAGCCAAGAAATGCTAAACGTTATCGCTCGGCGCAGGCCATCCTTGCTTATATCGGAAGTTTTCTTAATGTTATCGATGGTTCTCTCCCCTGTCTATTGTCACCGAACGTTGTGTAATCTGATTGCATGCGCTGTCCGAATTGTGTAGTACTTTCTGAAAGTAACGCGGGGGTCAGCGATTAGCTAGAAACCTCAACGAGTCACGTTGTAAAAGCCGCCGATTTGACCCGCCGCTATCGTTGTGCTTCGATTATCACTTACTTTTGTGGGCACAGGTTCGCCCAATGAGAAGTTATTTTGGTGATTGTTACATGTAGCTACCTATGGATATGTCACAATTGTTATTAATGGATGTAACGAAGAAGACACGCATGTGTTTAGGCCGCATTGTGAGCGCCTCGCTCCAGGATAGAGTTCTTGCGCTCGATGTCTGACACTTGATGAAGAAACCTGCCTGCGTATCGTTTTGGCTTGTAAATTAAGCCGCGTTGCATAATAGGTGGAGGTTCCTAGGCTTTCCCCAACCCTTGAACTCCGTAGTCGGAAGTTGCTGCCCATCAAGCCGGACGACGCAAGCCAAACGCGACCGCCAGCCTCGCCCACTATTCCATGTTCCGGCCCGCTTCGTCAACGGGACCCACCAGTCTTAAGCGGCTCGGGATGAAAGCGACGTCGTCCTGTGAACGCGTTAAGTGCCCACAGCGTATGGACGGTGCACAAAAGTTGAGAAACGCGGTCTTTTACCTCACGAGCGTCACGAACGTGCGGTTCCACAACGACAAATACCTTCGCACCTGGTCCGACTTCAAGAGAAGCTTCGCGCAAGTACTCGGTCGCCCCGTGGTGCGAGAGATTAGTGGCGAAAGGCTCTTGCGCAACCGTTCGCAAGAGTCCGGTGATAACGTCACCGTCTACATAAAAGGCGTCGTCGACCTTGGCAAGCGCGCTAAATGCATCGATGATCCAATCCGATAAGTTCCGTTATATCTTGAAAAGTATCGAAGACGACGCCTTTCAAATGCTACTATATAAAAAACCATGAACCGTCGTCGAAACCGCTGTCCATAGTCAGAGTTATGCACACAACGACTGCTGACTCGGACTTTTCCACTCAGGATGCCTCGGTTTCAAGCTTAACCACAGTTCCCGACCATAGGCTCCTGCTCTGCGAGACCAAGGAGTTCATTCGTGCAGGTGTCGCTTGGCAGCTGTCTCTACTCACTGCCGTTCCAAGTACCTACGCCATCCTTGATTACAAGTATACCCACAACTTTCGCGAAATGCGAAGGTTGTGGGTTTGGTTCCCACCTGCGGCAAGTTGTTTTTTCATCCACATTAATTTCCATTACTTTATCGTTTCTTTATTTCATTTGTTAAGCACAAGTAATTTCCCTATGTTGTCCTCGGTGTCAGTGTTTGTTGGCTTCTTATGCTATGACTATTAAAAAAATTGGGCCCCTCGGTTAAACCCACTTTCTTCACGTTTATTACATAACGAAGGTCTCGAATCCGGCAACATTGATGCCTTCAGGTAGCATGTGTGGGTTTATTTACCAGTTGCCTTCACCCGAAAAGATCACGTTCTCGTGACGCCTGCGGCAAAAAGGACGTTCCACGTCCGCCGCCAAGGTCTGTGAGTGGTGGCGCTGGCTTAACACTCCCAGGGTTCTACTAGGGCACATAAATACCCAAGAAAATGGATGGGGAAACGGCGCCGCTGCAGCTCAATTGGTAGAGCATCGCACACGAAATGCGAACGTTGTGGGTTCGGTTCCCACCCGCGGCAAGTTGCTTTTTCATACACTTTAATTTCCATTAATGTATCGTTTCTTTGTTTCATTGATTAAGCACAAGTAATTTCCCCTATGTTGTCCTTGGTGTCAGTGTTTGTTGGCTTCTTATGCTATGACTATATATATATATATATATATATATATATATATATATATATATATATATATATATATATTGACGTCGACCACGTGACTGGATTCCCACACTTCAAACGCATAATTTTTCTCACTTTGACACTCTTATGCTGACGCATTAGGACGGAGTGTCAAATGCGAGTTTGTGATCTTTTCATTTCTAGTAATAAATCGTACCTGAAGGTTTCGAAGGCGGTGCTGTTGCTCTGACTTCGACTTTGACTGGACCACTCGTTGTAACCTTCGCTGCTAGTGCTGTCTTTTGACCGGCATACGCCGGGCTCTCTGCAACAGAATTTGAATATTACGCTATAATATCAGCGGCAATTATTTTAATGTTTGAGCAGTAGTGAGATGATAGGGAACTTATGGCCGCCTGTGTGCCGTAGCTACATCCTGCTTGCGTAAGAGAATGCTCCGCAGTTTTTGACAAAATATTGCGGAGAAGCTAGCGGCGATCATTTTCAATGCGAGCGAAGACCAGAATGAACAAATGAACGAACGAGCGAGCGAACGAAAGAAGCCGAGAGGCAAGGAGAGAGAGAGCGAGAGAACGAACGAATGGTTGCTCGCCGAGTCCGACCATCGACCACCGACCGACCACGGAAACGGCCGAGAGAGCCAAAGCAAGGTATTCGCATGAAAAGCTGCAAGAATGGGAGGTGGGCTATTAGAATGAGTTTAGCCTGGAACACATAGCGGTTCGATAAGATAATCGCTGTTCGATAGCCGTTAGATTAGGTAAACGCTGCCGTTGAAGAAAAACACAGGTCAATCGATACAATAGGAGCGAGGCATTTTAGGGCGACAGTAAGATCTAAATTCAAGAGGTCGCAGCACGCGCGGATGCGTGTCAATTTTTTTTCTTTAATGCTTCTTGGTTTCTGTATAATGACCATAAACTCCGGAACATTCCGGTTTTTACATAGTGCACTTTAAATGATCCACAGCATATTCAGTGCGTCCCGCGCCTTGTGGAAATCGTTCTAAGCTAAGTAGATTCATTTAGTCTGTCCGGGGAAACGCCGTTCTTGCCTAGCGATCATAAGCCAGTATAGAGCACACTACAAACTCGGACATATTCTTGTGGGAGAACAACCGCTCAACGCAAGCTTTAGGCTCTGAAACATTGCAGACACGTCTGAAGAAGAGTCAATAGCGCACACACTGCACATCGAACTCGTCCCGTACAAAGTGTTTCTCAATCTACTTGTTCGCAGCCGCAAACAGAACGCTCCCGGTTGCGCCGCTCTCACAACATTGCGTATCGACGATGCCCGTCACCTCGTTCGCGAGTCAGAGTGAACTTGTCTTCTAAGCCATTATTTGCTGTGCATCACGGTTTCTCCACTTGGCATTTACGAACCTGCATGCACTCGCGCTGTGAACCACGCTTTGCTGCGTGTGCGTGTAGAAGCCGTTCTCGCTCCTGCTGGACGCTTCTTTCGAGGCTCTGTCTTTCTCCACTTTCAATGCGCGTTTACACGCTTCGGCACCAGTTTGCTTGTGTTGCTCCGCGGGAATCCGCTCAACGTAATAGTCTGCCTGGCTTCACCTGGTGGATTCGGTTGGTACTGGTTCTGTTCGATTAGCCGTCCAGCACTATTCAGGGCTGTCGAAGAAACTGCGGACGCCAACGCTCATTGCCTGAAGGCACCGCCTTCCAGCAGTCCCGGGCCATCTCGACGACCAATCGAAGCGACCCGGTACCGCTGGGGCCGACCCGTTGTTCAAGACAGGTCAGCAGCAAGCACCGGCAAAGTGAAGGGAAGAGTGAGGCACTAAAGCTTTGCTCTTGAAATTATTGCCCTGGGAAAAGCTTTTGCCCGGTTACCTTCTTGTATTTCTTGTCCATGACTTCCGTGCTCAAGATGGACACGATAATGATGACCACCAAGGGTACGTATACCTAATGTACATTTAAAAACCTAAGTCCATGTTCGTTTTTGCGCTCTACTTCCGTCGAAAAACAGCTGCCGATTCAATTCATGGCTCTGCACTCAGTAGCAAAACGTTACCGCCTTTACGACCGCAGTATCTGAGCACAAAACCAAGGTAAGTATTCAGCTGAGTATTTAAGCTCACAATTTTATTACGTTTTTATACTGATGACAACAAGCTAGCCTGGCGGATAAAGTATACATTATATATTGGGTTATATGTCTAAAGAAACCTTTGGGCTACGATTATCGACCCCAACTGGAGTGACTCCGGCTTCATTTCGAAAACCGGACGTTTTTTAAAGGCGTGTAAGAAATTGTTCAATATTTGAGCAGAATAAGGTCTCCACTATTGTAGAGATACTTTTTAGGTCTGCTTTGAAGGGAGTGTCTTTAATCCAGACGGAACTACTTTTGGCCTTCGAAAAACGAAATTTCCATCGCCTGCATGTCCTCGGCGTTTAGTCTGTCGACGTTAGTCTGTCTCTCATAAAGTAGATGACGGGGTATTAAACAGGTAGTCTAATCGATTTATGTAGCCATTTCTACTGGCTCTACAGATGTGCCGGTGTGTAGCTGTGTTCCCTACAAGATTACACAATTAAATGTTAACAGTATTTAAAGAACTCAACTGCAACAAATATCCACCATCAAGCGCCAGGAAGAACAGTCCAAATTAGCCGAGGCCACCATTAGGCACTTATGAACGCAGGTTCTCGTTAAATGTGCGTTCGCCTCTGCGTCCTTAGCTTTGCAGCAGGCTCTGACATCATCTAGCGCTCCCGTAACTCGTGAGCACACGACTAAGCGTCTCAGTGCCTTCCCTGGAATCGGAGTGCTCGCATACGGTATTAATACTAGTCCTACTACTACCGTATTAATACTACTCGGCAACTCTTTTTTTTTTTTAGCCTCCCAGAGGGAGATCCCTCATGATGGTCGTCTTCACGCAACACATTTGCCCTTTCTCTGAAGGGAAACTTGAAAGCAGGACGCAAAACGCCGTTAGCTGGCTACAGCCTCTGCTTCCTCGAAGAGAAACGACGAATCATGGCGTAACACTTTCTAAGCACTAAACACTTGCTTTGTGATGGCGGAAATGACGCCCGCCGTTACACTATTCCACCCAAGCAGGTATTGTTAGTCGAGATACCTGAAGCGAATCCATCGGGGCCCCGTTATATTTCGTCGCACTGGCGTGGCCTCTGAAGTACCGCTAAAGCTATTTGACTTTTTCTTTGTGCGCCAAATTTTAGTCGCGGTCGTTAAACGCAGCTAAACACTTGAGTCCCACCTTGAGCACTTAGCGAACACATGGTCTCTTTCATTTTTCTGGTACATAATAACCAAGTGTTCAGCAATAGCCGATAGGTAACGTAATATCTTGTCAACTACCGCTCATTTTTTTTTTTTTTTGCACTCTATCTCGGCTGAACTTGAATGGCAGGTTTTCACTCGCACGACGGCCTCGTTGTCTCAAATGAAGGCCTTTCTCTCTCTCGCCTATCGCATTCCCTTGCCCTTTGCCCGGTACAGGGCAGCTAAGCGAAGATAATCTCTGGTTAGCCTCCCTGTCTTTCCTTTTCCTTTCTCTCTCTCTCACTCTCTCTGTCTCTCAGATGAAGGCCTTGAAACTGGACGGCTTT
Organism: Dermacentor andersoni; assembly: GCF_023375885.2. Classification (NCBI taxonomy): domain Eukaryota; kingdom Metazoa; phylum Arthropoda; class Arachnida; order Ixodida; family Ixodidae; genus Dermacentor; species Dermacentor andersoni. Next base: position 80,099,997 of record NC_092822.1, read on the forward strand.
AACGAGAGTTTGCTCTAGTGAAACAAGTCTTCTCGTAAAATTTGTGTATTTGCAGTTTCAGGCACTGTGCATTTAAACTTCACTGCATCTACGGGACGATAAGGCACGCAGTACGTACTGATGAACAATCATTACGAAGTCAGAACCAACCGCTTACCGCTTACCTTAAAATGAAAAGTGTAACATAATTGTTGTCTTGCGGTAATTCCACACGGGGTGGAAAAACCTGAGCTTGAATAGAAGTTGTGGGGCCACTCAGCAAACGATGGAACAAGAAATAATCGGTGTAAAGACAAGAAACAAGACGGCGTTGCGGTTTCTCGAGCAAACGGGAGCAGCCGATATCTTTTATAGAAATTGAGTAGCGATGGCCGTGCAATCCGCAGGGCTGATAACCGATGGTCTATTGGTGTTAACGAACGAGTACCAAGGGAAGGGAAGCCCAGTTGACGAAGGCAGAGAACCAGGTCGTGAGATGAAATTAAGAAATTTCTACGCATTTGATGGTATCAGCTGGTGCCAACAAGGGTGATTGGATAGCGGTGGGAGAGGCCTTTGTCCCGCAGTGAACATAAAATAGCAGGATTACGACTACGAATGCGTGATGATATTGTGTGCTACCATCATCAAGAGGTTCTAAGTAGATCCAATGTCCCCTAATCAGTTCTCGAAAGTCACACCCACACTTTGGCCCTTTAATTGCCTCATCATAGTTTTGATTATTAAAAATGGTTGAAGCAAAAGTGCCACAATTCTTACCTTTCCCTTGAAGAAGCCAAACAGCAAGGACCACACAGAGGCAAAGGACTAAAAGCATGCCGGCCATTACCTTCTTCTTGTATCTGTAATAGCGAAGGGAGAAATCTAGTATATACATAATGTCAACCAAAACATTTCGAAACGGAAGCGCAGATCCCTTTTTTATTATCTGGTCGTGAACAAAATATTCTTAGACTGGCAATGACTGTACTTATGCCTGATCTATGGAAGGACGAGAACCGCGGCCTAAACCACATGCCCCATCAACGAATGGCGTTAAACATGCTGCCTTTATTGAAACCTACGTGTCTGAAATTATTTTTCTGTGATAGGGAATGATACATCTTTCGCTCATTTTATTAAATAATTCATTTCGTACAGAAAATCGGAAGGGTCAGACACTGCACCTGATAACACATGACACATATATACAATAAAACAAAGTTATTTATCTAAAGATATACATCTCTCGCGATCCACAGGGCCCTCATAAACAACGCTAGCCGTCTTCATAATGCTTAAGACCAGTCCGACGTACAATAGGCCCTTTTCAAAATCATCACGTGTGCTTCTCTGCACTGTACATTTGCCCATCTAATGATAGCATTGGTGGTTGTCCATATGAAAATGAAGTGCGAGTGGCACATTCAAAGGGCTTGTCTCTTGCGCATGGTTCCATCTTAAAAACTACTGCTAGGTACTTGATGTTGTAAAACAAGAAAACTGTGCTCGTACCCCCTAATTGCAAAAGTGACTAAAAATTTCGGCGTGCCAGAATGCCCCGTGGGAAAGCTAGTTTTACAATTATGTAAAATGTTGTGTAACCACAGCTCTAGCCTTCTCAGGCCCCACAAAGTCCCAGGGGTCGAGCATATGTTACCGTCTGATTTATGGACACCAGTTATACTGCGAAACTGAAGAAATAATTGCTTAATTAGGTGACAAGGGTACTTACTGGCAGCAGTACCTCCGTGCGTGTAAAAAGAGAGTCAATTTGCCCAAATTCAGAGGAAAGCGTCTTTTGTTAGCCTAAACAGATCTGGGTTAAATATAATCCGGCGATTCACTGCCTTTACTTTTCATACTGAATGGCTACGTCATTTGGGGGTACTGGAAATGCACTACATATCCGTTTTTTGTCGTGACACCGTGGTACGTCTAGCACAATGAATCAGTTTTTTTTTCAATAACAAGTGGAAATGAAATCACTAAGAGGCCAGCATATAGTTCCATCCGCATGCACTCGTATATCACACCCAATAATTTTTTAAACTTGTTTTTCGTTGACTTTTTAAAAGGGACATAGCTGTTTATTTGGCCGTTTGCTTTGCAAGCGTGCTTGCATGTTTGTTTCTTAATGTTATCGCCAGCCTCACTTTTGTTTCCATGGTTTTCAGTGCGGTCTTCAAATAAACATGTTTGCTTGTTTGTTTGTTTGCTTGCTTGTTTTTTTGTTTGTGAGGGAAGAAAGGCGATGCCCACAAACGTGAACACATGCTTTCAGGAAATTGATGCGGCGCAAATCCCTCAATCCTTGAAGTCAAGAAGATGACGGGGATATGTGCGTTAGGTCTGAGAGAAACCCCGAATACAGTTAAAAAACCCCGAATACAGTTAAAAATACACATAAAATGCAGAAATGTTCTATTTACCACCCGTTGAATCGCTTTGAATTAAATTAGTTCAATTTAGAAACTAGCTTAAGGCAGGCTAATCTTTGGAGCAGATGCTTTCTTTAGGCTTTTTGATTTTATGTGAAGTTTCGTAATAAGTTGACAATATTATAAGATGGGGGCACGACGTTAGCAACTCTTTAAGTCAGATTCAAAAACAGATATTACAGTTCTGTAAATACCACAGCTAAGAACGCATTTAGGCGCACGAATAAATTTTGTGTACAGTGGTCGGACATGATCACGATTAGTTTGTATTCGCTACATTATTCATAATTCACTACAACAATTCATTAGGTGGTTTTCTTATCACTAGCCACATCCTTAGAAAAATGCGAATGCGCAAATTGATCTGGTAGTTTTAATTGCTATGACGTCAACTTCACTTTGATTACTTAGATAGGAAAAATGTACATGAATATCTATATAGAGCATATTGTCACGTAGTGGTGACGGCAGTCGCAGGGACGATGAGAATGGACAAAAGTTCTTCGAAAGCAGACTGTTTATTGGGCTGACTTGCGCCCACAATGCCCTGAGTTACCCGGCGGCGGCGAGGCGAACAGCGTGCTCGGCGGTCGTCGAACAGAATGCCCGCCGATGTCGTCTGCGCTCAATTTAAAGCGCGTCTTGGCGCGTCTCAACTGGGCGCGTCTTGCGTCGCATGGCGGCAGCGCGTCTTGCGTTGCGTGGCGCGTCTCAACTGGGCGCGCCTAGCGTCGCATGGCGGCAGCGCGTCTTGCATTGCGTCGCGTGGCGACAGACTTGAAGAGTGAGCGGGCACTGCATAGATTCGCTTCTCCACACGTGCGCCATCGCTGTCAATCTTGCTATGCGCAATCACCATGGCTATGTTCAGTTTCGCTATCGGACGCAACCGAAATATGGCTGCTGTGGTTTGATATTCGCCGAGCAACACTGTAGGAAATTGCGTTGGGATTGTTAAGTTAGCACAGCACACTGCGGCGACCATTCTTTATGCACCAGCCGTTGTCTTCATTTATAGCATTAGAATTCTTAGGGTACTTCCCTCGCTCTATCCGGGGTCCGTCCGTCCGTCTGTCTGTCTGTCTGTCTGTCTGTCTGTCTGTCTGTCTGTCTGTCTGTCTGTCTGTCTGTCTGTCTGTCTCTCCGTCCGTCCGTCCGTCCGTCCGTCCGTCTGTCTGTCTGTCTGTCTGTCTGTCTGTCTGTCTGTCTGTCTGTCTGTCTGTCTGTCTGTCTGTCTCTGTCTGTCTGTCTGTCTGTCTGTCTGTCTGTCTGTCTGTCTGTCTGTCTGTCTGTCTGTCTGTCTGTCTGTCTGTCTGTCTGTCTGTCTGTCTGTCTGTCTGTCTGTCTGTCTGTCTGTCTGTCTGTCTGTCTGTCTGTCTGTCTGTCTGTCTGTCTGTCTGTCTGTCTGTCTGTCTGTCTGTCTGTCTGTCTGTCTGTCTGTCTGTCTGTCTGTCTGTCTGTCTGTCTGTCTGTCTGTCTGTCTGTCTGTCTGTCTGTCTGTCTGTCTGTCTGTCTGTCTGTCTGTCTGTCTGTCTGTCTGTCTGTCTGTCTGTCTGTCTGTCTGTCTGTCTGTCTGTCTGTCTGTCTGTCTGTCTGTCTGTCTGTCTGTCTGTCTGTCTGTCTGTCTGTCTGTCTGTCTGTCTGTCTGTCTGTCTGTCTGTCTGTCTGTCTGTCTGTCTGTCTGTCTGTCTGTCTGTCTGTCTGTCTGTCTGTCTGTCTGTCTGTCTGTCTGTCTGTCTGTCTGTCTGTCTGTCTGTCTGTCTGTCTGTCTGTCTGTCTGTCTGTCTGTCTGTCTGTCTGTCTGTCTGTCTGTCTGTCTGTCTGTCTGTCTGTCTGTCTGTCTGTCTGTCTGTCTGTCTGTCTGTCTGTCTGTCTGTCTGTCTGTCTGTCTGTCTGTCTGTCTGTCTGTCTGTCTGTCTGTCTGTCTGTCTGTCTGTCTGTCTGTCTGTCTGTCTGTCTGTCTGTCTGTCTGTCTGTCTGTCTGTCTGTCTGTCTGTCTGTCTGTCTGTCTGTCTGTCTGTCTGTCTGTCTGTCTGTCTGTCTGTCTGTCTGTCTGTCTGTCTGTCTGTCTGTCTGTCTGTCTGTCTGTCTGTCTGTCTGTCTGTCTGTCTGTCTGTCTGTCTGTCTGTCTGTCTGTCTGTCTGTCTGTCTGTCTGTCTGTCTGTCTGTCTGTCTGTCTGTCTGTCTGTCTGTCTGTCTGTCTGTCTGTCTGTCTGTCTGTCTGTCTGTCTGTCTGTCTGTCTGTCTGTCTGTCTGTCTGTCTGTCTGTCTGTCTGTCTGTCTGTCTGTCTGTCTGTCTGTCTGTCTGTCTGTCTGTCTGTCTGTCTGTCTGTCTGTCTGTCTGTCTGTCTGTCTGTCTGTCTGTCTGTCTGTCTGTCTGTCTGTCTGTAACCGCTTTCCCGCGTACCTGGGTCACCGGGTAGTCCGTGGTTGAATGGGTTGCGCATCAGGCAGTTGTGCTGAGGGAAAGGAGTTTGAAACCAACCATCGGACCGATTTCGGTCACTGGTTATCTGGCAGTGTGTATCCATACGTGCCACTCATCAACAAAACTCTCATTCCTACGTTGGTCCCTGTAGATGCGGGACTAGGTAGGTGTGCACATGAGGGTTGGACCCTTGCGCGTGTTGCCGAGTGTGTCCTAGCCGTATCTGGGGAAAGAGGAATCATCGGGCTTTAGCCAATGCTGGGTGTTTGGACCTTTAAGGCTCCACGGCGGAGGCAACACACGTCTTTGGTCTCTGGTTCACATAGACGGTACCTCCATCCTGACCCACCTGGAAGGAATCGGTAGTAGCTTTTCTTGTCCTCTTCTGCAATCTTCGTCTTTCTGTCTCATTTTAAATCTTTCCTGTCTTCTACTCACTTTTCACTGCCACATTTCCAGGCGGAAAGGGTTAACCTGGTGTAGTTATCCAACCTTGGGTATTTTATATTAGGATATAGAAACTATGCACAGTAGGAGTCTTCGTTGCTCTCGGGCTTCAGAGCGTCCGCTTGTTGGGTTCGGTCGTGGGCGGCTGGCATAGCTACCGAAATTATAGTTATATTTATGGATTTTTCATCGTCCCCCCGACTCTCTGATCGTCCTCTTTCCAATACAGGGCGCACCGATGACTCCCTGAACATGTTCGGCCAGACCAAAGAAATTTACCCAAGTACCACGCCCTAAGTTGTGAAAACCCTAATAAAACTGCAAGAACCCTTTCAAAAATTTTTGTCGCAATTTCTCACTGAGTAACTATGTCCCGACTACAAGGTCACAAAAATGGAAGGCGGTGATCTGTTGCTCGAAGTCAGTCACAAGAAAAAGCTCGAGAAACTGTCCGGACTTGTTGAATTTGGTAGTACTCCGTTCTCATGAACGCGCACCATTCTTGAACAGTACACGCGGAGTCGTATCTGAGCAAGATCTCGAAGACTTGAGTGAAACCTAACTGCTTGAGGGCTGGAAGAAACAGCACCTGACAAATGCGATGGTGACCACCCTGAATAATCCCGGTCACGTCCTTCTTGGAACAGGGAAAAGGAAATGATTTCGTTAAAGATCGAACAGAACATTTCCTTTCTCCATACCGCAGGGTATGCTGATGCGGTGCGTAGGAGAGCGACGCCGCAACAGACTCCAGCATCAGCCCGGCCCACAAAGAGTGTGGCCGCAGCATTGCACCCAGCCCCCAGGCGACAGCTCCAAGAGACTGCTACGCCGTCTCTGGCGGAGGGCCCATCGACCTCTGGGTTGGTGGCCTTCAAGGCCCTGCCTATGAAGGCAAGGCCTACCTTGAACCCACCCCGCTCGTGTGATCAGAAGTCCAAGGGCTCCCAAGAGTCGATTGACACAATCCTAAAACAGGCGGCGCCTTCAACGCCTCGGGAGCGGCGCAATTCTCGCGACCTCTCCATGAAAGACAAAGCACGGATCATAGGGTGTGGAAAGTCTCCATTAGCCAACTCGAGTCCTCTTCACACACAGCACAAAAGCACAAACAATTTGGATTTAGAAGTATTACACTGGAACGTCAGGAGCCTTATCCAGAACCTCGATGATATAAAAATAACTCTTGCACGACCACAATCCAAAAGTGCTGTACGTTCAAGAAACACATCTTAAATCTACGCAAACAAACTTTCTCTGGCAATAGGCTATTTTCCGGAAAGACCGAGACGACGCTGTTGCATCGTCCGGTGGCGTAGCTTTAATAGTCGGCAGAGGCGTTGCCTGACGGCAACTGCAACTCCGAACTCCTCTTGTGGCAGTTGCTATCGAAGTTGCACTGCTTCGATAGCAACTGCAATCAATTCTGCTCTATCACAATTACATAGTCGTCGGTGATCTAAAGACGCATAGTACACTGTGGGGCGACTCTCGCTGTGATGCGAGAAGACGGCTAATAGAAAACATCCTATTCTCTGCTGCCTGCTAGGTTAGGAAGAAAAATACCAACATTCTACGGGTCTACACACAAAACATTTTCTTCAATAGCCCTAAGCATAGTGTCCTGTACAACATTTCCAACCGGTCTTGCCCGTTTGCACCTTGGATGCTGCGCACTTCATCAACATGACTGCATCTGCGCAAATCACCCCTGGCTCCGCCTTACGCTCATTGGTGACATCGCCAGCTGTCAGCTATATAAAATGCCCACCTGTCCCGTCCGCCTTTAGTGGGCACGGGAGCAGTACCGTTGACATGACTCTCAACCACTATGTTTTCAGTTCGAAGGTTTGTGCCTCCTTTTCTATGTACGCTAAGAAAAACGATGACCCATGTTTGCTTCTGCTCCCGTGCCCAAGAGTATTCTGTAAAACCGCTCGTGAGTGTTTTTCTATGGCATTTCTTTTGTTGTGCTCGGGGGACGTTAAATTGAAACCTGGCCATAACACGCGCTCTGAATCTCCACTTGACATTGAGTCTTTGCCACATGACCCCTCTGAGCAGATGAGCATAATCTTCAAGCTCATAAAGGACATGCATGCGCGTTCCTTGCAAAGGTCAAGGTTCCAGGACGAGATTACTGCTTATGTTAAGGCCATAAGAAGTGGACAAAAATCGATTGAATCAAAAATTTCTGGCATTGTGAAAAGGCTAGACGCACTAGAGGAAAAATCTCAAGACCTTGATAATGTCAGCGTGAAAGTTTCCAGCATAACAGAAACAATTGACAAAGTTAGCACTCGGAATAATCTGTTTAAGTCTCGTTCAAATGAACTGGAAGATTGGTCGCACTGTGACAGTTTAATTTTCCATGGTCTCCCTGATAATAATGAAAATCCTGGCCACGGCGGCCGCATTTCGAGGGGGGCGCAATGCGAAAACACCCGTGTACTTAGATTTAGGTGCACGTTAAAGAACCCCAGGTAGTCTAAATTTCCGGAGTCCCCCACTACGGCGTGCCTCATAATCAGAAACTGGTTTGGGCACGTAAAACCCCATAATTTCATTTTTTTAATAATAATTAAAGATGGCAACAAACAGAATCGAATATAACCACATTATATAGTAGTATTACCAACGCACTTCCTGCAGACACCATCCAACGTGCGCACCGCCTAGGTTCGTATGTGCCTAATAAATCCCATCCTGTTATTGTGACGTTCACAAACTTCAAAACCAAAGAAAAACTACTGCATCTGCGCAGCCGATTCAAGCATAAGAACATCAATCTAAGTGAAGATTTTCTGTTGCTACATGAACCGCGTGAAGAATACTGACTGCATTCGGTAAGAGCCAAGCCTCTTCTGAACCTTTCAAATTGCGATAAGTTCATCCTAAAAGGAATATCAAGCATGTACAACGCCAATTCATATCAAATTGAAGAACTCAAACACCGCTGTGATAATACTGCCGCGTGCATATCCTGTTCTACCATGTTCTCCGATCTAGGAAAGCGCTGTGGCAGTGGTTTATTTTCTTCATTTACTCAAGTTTCAGTTTTATATTTTAGCGTAAGAAGCACCTCCAACAAATACGATTCTTTATCTTCTGCAATTCACACATGTTCTGCAAAAATCGTTCCGTTCTGAAACATGGTTACCTGCGCATGTCACTTACACAGAAGGATTTCACGGTGCTGTGCATTTTTTTTTTGTTTATCGCTGCGATCGTACTGCGAGCAGAGGAGGTGGTGTCTTTTTGGCTATTTCAAATGACATTCCGTCTTCTCTTGTCCGTACGAGCGACGATCTAGAGGCTGTCTGTATTTCCGTAACTCGCGGTCGCAAAAAATTCACCATAGGCATGTGCTATCGCTCACCCTCTGCACAACCTACGTTTTCCCATGACCTACACGAGACTACAAACCTTGTTCGCACGTGATTTCCTTCAACTCCCACCCTATTTCAGGCCGGTTTTAATATGCCAAGCATAACCCGGAAAAGTCAAGCTTCTTCGCTCTCTCCCTTTTCGGCACAAGCTACCGACTTTTTAGAATCGCGCGCAGTTTTTTTTTTTCATTCTTACAGCTAGTAACACAACCTCCACGTGCAACTTCTAATGCTGTAAGCACCCTTGACCTGGTTTCGACATCCCACCCTGATGCAATCTCGCAGATTACGCACCTACCTGGTATAAGAGATCACTGCCTACTTGCATTTTCAATTAACGCTTTAACCCGCTAACCAAATAAAATCAGAAACACTACAGATATTTAGAAGAAAAGCTAACTTTAGCACCATAAATAACGAACTAACTGCATTTCTCGACACTTTCCTACCGAATTTTAAACATCGTTCACTTCAGCTCAATTGAGACGTATTCGCCGCTAAATTTCAGGAACTGTAAAGAACATTACATCCCGCATCATTAGCTCCAATTCTGATGCTTCTTGGTACAATTCCCATTTTAAGCGCCCATGTAACCGCAAAAAAACGCCTATATCGCTCCACAAAACGCTCGCCAACTGCCACACGCTGGTCTGCTTGTAAGTCCGCACTCGACCCGTACGTAACAGCACTAAAGAATGCTAAATATAACTTTCTATCTAACTTACTTCCATCAATGTTAAAGATTAACGTTAAAAAGTTTTGGGGTGTAATCAACCCCTTGCATGATGAGCGCCTAACCCTGGAAGAGCCATTCGCCAACCTTATACCTAAGGTACAATGCGGTGCTGCCCTTAATGACGCATTTCTGCAAAATGTTTCTGTCCTCTACAACGAGTGCCTACCTCCTACTCGTCAGTACGATTGTGTAGTTATGACTCCAGTGATCGTGGATACGGCTGGCATCAGAAAACTAAACTTATTCCCTGAACCAGCACTCATCGCCTGGTTACGACTCTATTAACTCAAAATTTCCTAAAAATACCAACGCCATTAGTTCAGCTATACTAACAAACCTTTTTCAGCAATCACTAAATAGATCTACTCAACCTAGCCAATGGAAAATTGGGAAGGTGGTTCCACTGCATAAATCGGGTAGCAAAAATTTACCAGCTACTTATCGCCCCATCTCACTCTCAAGCAGTTCTGGTAAATTTCTCGAACATATAATTTTCAAACATCTTGTTAACTTTCTGGAATGCAATTCATTTTTCACACCAGCCCAGCGTGGATTTAGAAAAGAAACATTTTCATGTGAAACTCAGCTTGCAATCTTTACGCACAAATTACATCGTATTCTCGATCGTTCGTCATTCGCAGATTACAATTTTTAGACTTCCCTAAGTTGGCTGAACCTTGACACTAACATCCTGAAGTGAAGTGATGCTTCCTATCCAATCACTCTCAATTTGTAACTGCAAACGGCCATAACTCTCCACTTCGAAGCGTAGCTTCCGGTGTACCTCAAGTTCAGTACACGGGCCTCCTTTTTCTCATTTATATTAGCGACCTCCCTTCGTCACTATCATCTAACATTCACTTATCTGCTGATGGTTGTGTTATCTTCCGTGAAATAACTAATTCAAAGGATCCTAACCATCTTCAGTCTGATCTAATTAAAGTAGCAAACTGGTGCAAACATTGGCTAATGTAACTAAACATTGGCAAATGTAAAATGATGCTGGTATCCCAAATAGCTAATAGCATGCCTATATATTACCTAAATAATGTTCCCTTGGAATTAGTTCACTCTTATAGATACCTAGGTGTGCATATATCTGATTATTTATCTTGGAATGTTCGTACCAACTATGCAATTCGCAATGCTAGCAGCATCCTTGGCTACCTACGCCGTAACTTTTCAGCTACCCCTTCATCCCTAAAAATGCTTCTTTATACTACCCTTATACGTACGAAACTTGAATATGCATGCGCTGTTTGGGATCCTGCCGTTGACAAACTAATTAATTCATTAGAACTCGTGCAAAATAATTCAGTCCGTTTCATCTTATGTAATTACATCAGAACTGCAAGTGAAACAAGTGAACGCAAGTGAAATGTTGCCGTGAAAACAAACCTTTCACTTACCCGACTTTCTTCTCGCCGCAAAATCGCATGTTTAGTCCTTTTCCATAAATTCTACCATCATTCAACACTCCTTGACGATTTCATTTTTCAGCTACAATACGTATCGCCTCGAATCGACCAGCGTTATAAAGTTAGTCTTGAATCATGTAACACTAAAGCTTTTTGCAGCCATTTTTTTCTGCGGTCATCCACGGAATGGAACCATCTTGCTGGTGAAGTTGTATCCGTTTACGGTAACCAAAGATTTCGAGCAGTACTAGCTAACATTGTGTAATTGAAGAATTTTTGTTGTTGTTTACTGTATAGTAGTCACCTAAGTGCTTTTGTATTTACCGCTTCTATCCTAGTTTGCTACCAATTTATCATGAACTTGTTAACCCTAGCTAAAGCTGTATATTCAGAAGCCTTTGTACTGAAACTTTCTAACTGCTTATATTTGTTTCTTTTCTCATTTGTTCTAACCCACTCCCCTCTTTAATGGCTTTGGTCCTGAGGGTAATAATAAATAAATAAATAAATATATATATATAAGTAAGTAAATAAATAAATAAGTAAATAAATAAATATGTAATACCCAAAGAAATGGGTCGCCTTCGAAACGACGTATTCCACGATGGAATGACGAGTGTATGGAAGCCCGGAAAAAGCAAAACAAGGCTTGGAATCTTCTTCGCAACTCCCGAAGCACAAGCAACCTAATTAAGTTCAAGGCGACTAAGTCACAAGGTAGATGAGCACGCCGCCGTGCTAAACTGGAAAGTTCATCTCATCATAAGAACGAAAAGCCTGGAACAGGTGAACAAAAGTAACGGCCGCTAAAGTCATGTTCTACCTTTAGTAAATATAAAAGGAGACACTCCTGAGGACCAGGCAGATTGTCTAGGAGAACCTCCGGAGCACATTTCAAGTACATCCCATTCCACATACATTTCTAAAATGCCAACGACAAGCACAGCAACTGCCTCTGGACCGGAAAGGCACATACAATGAAGTATACCATGGCAGATTGGCAGACCTCATTCAATTGTTCTAACAAGTCCGCTCCAGGAAGTTACAGAATAATGTATGAAATAATCAAACGCAGCCTAAAACACACAGAACACTATTGTCGCTTTTCAAGTCCATGTTCTCTACGGGCTACATCCCGTCCACCTGGACAAAAAGCAATCGGAATTCCTATTCTCTAAGAGGGTAAGGAAGTTATAGGCCTGAAGTTCTGACAAGTCATCTATGCAACCTCTTTGAGAAAATAATTAACCGGTGCCTCATCCATTTTCTTGAAAGCGACAAAATGCTCTATCCCTTACAGTGCGTTTTAGGGAAGGTACATCCACAACAGATCACTTTGTCCGTATCGAGACAAATATCCGTGAAGCCTTTGTGCACAAACAGTTTTTCTTCTGAGTATTTTTAGATACGGAGAAGGCGTACGACAAAAGTTGGCGCTTTGGAATCCTCCTTGATCTGTTTGAAGTGAGAGCAAGAGGCAACTTGCTGAATGTGATTCAGAGCTACCTCTACCATCGCACGTTCCGTGTCAGAGTTGGTAACGTCTTGTCTCGTGCTTTTACGCAAGAGACTCGCCATTAAGTAATTTATCTACATCAACTATGCAGAAAACTGCAATATTGTAGAAACGGCCGCAGTGTAATTGGCACAGTAATTAAAACATGCAATAAGCGCGTGACAGCTCCTCCTTTGAGCCCTTTCAGATGAGGCACTTGCCTGAGTGCGTTTTTAAAACTTGGTTGCAGCCAGTACAGAACGGAGCATCCTCTGTAAGGCCAACTACTGTCACACAGGCCTGTTGTTCACGTGTCAATAGATTAGTCTCTCACTGGTCCCTCAACCGCAATGGACAATGTACACGCTGGTGTAAGAGAGCGCAAGTGAAACTAAATAGAAACAAGCGGTTCCAAAGCACAGGATACTGTTGCGTTCGAATACAAATCACAGTACGCCTCCGCGCCATCATTCACAGTGTATTCAATTTCTTGCGTGCCGTTTCAGACGCTGTGTGCACAACTGCATGCGCAAATATAGTGCATTACCAGCAAAAGCATTGATGAAAGTAACGACATTTACCATGTTACGCATAACTCTTGTAATACTTCTGAGGGGAAGAGTCATTCAATTTTGAATACCATCAGCAAAATGTTTTAGTAAAACGGCTGCGAAGGTTGGCCGCTGTGTGTTGTTGCTAGGTGCCTGAGGTAGGCACCATATATACGAGGTCTGTCCCAAACGTTCGTGCATGCAAGAATTAAAAAAATATTTCGGAAAGTTTCAGTTATATAAGTGCTGTAACCTTCAAAATACTTTTCATTAGACAAAATACCCGGAGTCCATCAGATGGCGGATTGCATAAAATAGCGCGAAATAGAATGTGCGCCGTGCGGCACTCGACAAAGCGAAAATATTTCCAGACTAAATTCACGAAGGCAAGTTCCAAACCAAGAAAAAGGCCGTCAGCAGTTAAAGCGCTCAAGGGTAGTTAATAAGTGTAGAGAAGGTAAAAGATAGCATTTCTAAGCACTTCAGTGTTTCATTAGTAACCTTAGCTAACTAATTTAACTTAGCTTGCAACGATACGAAGCATTAGTTGACTAGACCTACACGTATCCCTTTTGCAGTCCCTATGCGATTCTGCAATATTGGCTGACTACCCAGGAAAGTTTTCGTTATAACTTCAATTTCACACATTACGAATCGCCTGAAACAGATAGGACTTCTTTCAGTTAGCTGTGTAGGTCCTTCCAGCATATATAACGACCGTTTAAGATAGCTTAGAGCAGTCGTCAATCATTCTACATCTTTTAAAGATGGCGCCCGAAATTGACGGCACACCCTATCTCACAACGACTGCCGCCGGTAATCCGTTACTTTTGATTTCATGTAGCCTATAGCGTACTGCCACCGTCAAAACGAGTTATGAACGGGCATGTATACTGCAGCGGTGGCCCTCTTTCGTGCATCCCCAAGAGCACTCGGTGCGATTTAGAGCTGCCGCCGTGAAGCGTGCTCATAGTCTACGATATGCATGGCGCGCAGGTGTGTACGATCGCTGAGAAGCGCGTCATGCGGCAACCGGACTCTTCCATTGCGCTTGTTTCTGGACACGCTGCTCCATCCAGTGGCATTTCCGCAAAGTCGCCCCGTCAGCAGCGAGACTGACTGGACAGCCTGGCTCAGTTCCGGGGACGTCGACCGACAACTTGAACTGGTGGACTGGGCGGAAAAGGCCAAGCAGGCTCAGGGCCTTACTTGAGCCCAAACCCTCAGCCACGTCCCTCTTTACCCTTCCCCCTTTCAATAAAGTGTATCACCACCACCGAAAAGTCCGCGCGTCGTCTTTGCCACACCGGTACCAGAAAACGCTGTGAATTGTTCCCTTGTGTGGCCAGACACTCAGTGGCACCTACTCAGTGCGCCGATTGTGCAGCTCGCTCAATCGCTGACGCGAAAGGCGCCGCCTGATAATGCGCCGCGTGGCTGACATTGAGGAATCCGTGTGACGTGGGCTTATTTCCCCTCACCAGTGGAGAAAATTAAGCGGTAGTTTTAGTGCTTGCAGAGCGGCACATTTCCAGTTGCACATCCTAGTTACCCAGGATGGCGTTAAAGACGTTTATTGAAAAGAGGTGCACACCTGCTGGCCCATATGCAGTGACCCAATTTGGTCAGCGGCTCGTTTGGAGCTGGGGCGCTATAACCTAAAGCTATTTCAAACTTTTCTATTCCAATTCTGCAATCAGACCTCCGCGAGAGGTCAAAAACTTTTTTGAAACACCCCCCCCCCCTTCGCCTGTCTGTCACGCAACGTCACGAAAACCGCGATGGCTCCTCATCTGATATGACCCGTACACACTGATTATGCATCATTGGACTGAACAAACGAAAAATTTTTATTTTTGATTCGACGCCTTTTCGCCATTAGCCCTCGGCTATTGGTCAAAAGTTTTCGGGTTGCACCCACTTCACCTGCCTGTCACGCGACGTCACAAAACTGCGAAAAGTCACCGCGTCAAAGTGACGTGTACGCATGAAAGATGCATTAATATGCCGAACAAAACTGAATTTTTTCTAAATAGCCGCAGGCTGCCCCGTTCCGTAAGGAATAAAAGATGGCTGCCGCCGATCGCTCAGGCACTGGCTACTCGCACATGCCGGAGAGCATGGGTTTATTTACATACAATAAAATTTTTGCGTGGCCGTGTAACGTTTTCTAGCACTTTCGGCACGTTTACAATCTCGACCTGCCAACTCTTCTTTACTGAGGATTCGTTTTACCGGTATTCTTAACCTTCCGTTGCATGCCGCCGTGATTTTCGACCAGCCACCTCAAGCTAAGTAAGGGAAAGCGGACCAATCGCAGACACCGGCACAACCCTCTTCGTCCGGTTATCTATTTTCAGTGCACTGGCTCAGCCCTAACGAGTCCCTGCCACTTGAGCGTGCTCCTCGCCTCTTGTGAACCAATTAGCTAAGAGAAGCCGCTCACTGTAGGCAATGCTATTCGTTTTTAAAGCAAACAAAAGTGACCGCCAATAATCGAGGAGAGCGTTTGGTCGGTCTGTTCAGACAACGCTGCGGGTCACCGCCCGATGCTTGCGTCGGTAGTTACGCAATTTTGACGTCAAGAAATTGGAATAAAAACATATTGGAATAGTATTACGGTATTGGGCCCCTCTATTACCTTATAGCGCCGCTGCCCTGTGCGTATGAAGTTCTCTCTCTCTCTCTCTCTCTCTCTCTCTCTCTATATATATATATATATATATATATATATATATATATATATACATATATATTATATGTATATATTTCGTTGTACGGAAGAAGTGCGCCGTGCAGAGCTCCGCAGCCGGATCGCCAATGCTACTGAAGTGGGGCTCGGGCTAGACGCTGTTCCTGGTGTGACTGGCTAAGCCTACGCTGTTGCGTCTTTTTGTCCGCGTCCTTCGCGTTGTCCACAGCCGTGTCGGGCTTCTTTGCCATAATTGCTGGAGGTTTGCTGGGTCTCCTGTAATCCTGGAATTGCGCAGCCGGACTCTCCCTGCCATCATGACCACCGCAAGTGTCCCGAGCTTACCACCATCTGCTCCCCAGTCCTCCGTATGCTCCGGCACCCCAGTCAACGACGGGATTTTCTCCCTTCTTTCTTATATATGGCCGCACACCATCATTTCCCATTGACACTATTCTTCCTTACCGTCCCGAACCGGTTTCCGAAGCCACCGGGTATGCAGAAGAATGTCGGTAACTAGCTCGCTCCCTTACAAGACGGGCGCACTCACCACCAGTTTTCGCCTGACGCTCTCGTTTGGCTGTGCGTGCCTCCTACTTCGACACCAGGTGTCTCCTCCAAGTTTGTATATCGATATCAGGGGCCTTACCGGGTTCGACAGCAAACTTCTCCGGTGAACTACGTCATCGTACCTCTGACGCCCCCTACGGACCTGCGTCGCCGAGGCCGTGAAACTGTGCACGTAGATCGGCGCAAGCCGTATCACGAGCCCTTTGTCCTCACGACGCCTTAGGCCTCCTGTGCGGCTCCGTCTTCAGCGAGGGGGGAAGTTGTAGGGAAGAAGAAGTGCGCCGTGCAGAGCTCCTGTTGCGTCTTCTCGTCCGCGTCGGTCGCGTTGTCCACAGCCGTGTCGGGCTTCTTTGCCATAATACATACATATATATATATATATATATATATAGTTAGCCCCAGGGAAATGCATGGAGTACCCATGGAATGCGAACGGATTAACACAGAGTTGGAAACTCCTGTGCAACATCACAACTTCGATATCTTGCTTTTAGTTTAAAAAAGAAAACATATTCAAACAATTATGCTTAGCTTTCTCAACATCCATAGTCTAGTCTGCTGTAAGGTTTGTTTAAATCGGCAGCGGTATTCAAGCAGTACTTGAAGTTCGTGGCTTTTTGATTTCCATATTGTGTCTATTTCATGTGGTGTATGTTAAAACGACGATGGCATTCGTTCTTCGGCCAAGAAATCCTCAAGCTTGAGTAACTTAGGACTGCGTTGGTGTCAAATAGCGGTTCTGGGCCGAGTAACATTACAGGATGAAGGGGGATGTGCTGCCGGTATGCTAGGGGAAAATGTTTCTTTCTCTCAGATTCGGCTGCTCGACACTCCAGAAGGACGTGGAGGACGGTCAGCCTCTCCCCGCATCTACCGCAGGTTGGAGGTTCATTTTCAGTGAGTAAAAAGTTATGCGTGCCAAATGTGTGTTCTATTCTGAGGCGACAGAATAGGACATCTGTTCGCCGTGATTTTGTTACGGAGGGCCAAGAACGTAACTGTGGCTTTATCACGTGCAGTTTGTTATTTACTTCTGCATCCCGCATACGTTGCCAGTGGTTTCGCAGTTTCCTTCTTAATAAATGCTTTCGGTCTGTCACAGGGACCGAAGCAGTACGATTAACTGCATGCAATAAAATTGATGTGGCCATCTGGTCCACTAGAACGTTACCCTCGATGCTCCTATGTCCAGGCACCCAGCATATAATCACATGTTGGTTAGATATATATGCTTTACACAGGACGGAGTAGAGTTCATTAATTACCGGATTTTTGTGGTTACAGAATGACATCAAGGCCTTCACAACACTAAGGGAGTCCGTATATATAACTGATTTCTGGAGTTTTGATTTCTTTATATGCTTTACAGGCGACAACAGTGCATGAGCCTCAGCCGTAAAGATGCTAGTTTCCGGATGCAGTACATCGGTTTCCGAGAAGGATGGACCGACGGCTGCATAGGACACCCCATCGTGTGACTTCGATGCGTCTGTGTAGAACTCTGTGCAGGAGTGTTTGTACTGGAGTTCCCGGAAATGCATTTGGATTTCAATCTCTGGAGCGTGCTTTATAACTTGCATGAAAGTTAAATCGCATTGTATCATCTGCCACTCCCAAGGATGTAGCAGCTTAGCTGGAGGTATTAGGCGATATTTAAGGATTGGGACATCCATTTCAGCACTAAGCTCCCTCACACACAGCGAGAAAGGTTGTCTTACGGAGGGACGATTACGAAAGAGTGTAGCATATGTCATATCGTTAATGGTATTGAGGATGTTGAGGATTAGAGTGGAGAGAGAGAGAATGAAACCTTTATTTGAAGTCGTGACTTGTTAGTCGAGGTGGGAGGTTCCCTTATTCCAGAAACCCTCTGGCTTGGATCGCCCTCCGGGCCCGGGCGACTAGTTCGCGCTGGTCGACCAGGTCCGGCTTGGAGATCGCAGCCTCCCACGTTTCAGCGAGATGGTTAGAGTGGACTTTCAGAAAATATGTTTGGCTGATGTGAGTTCTCTGCAGATGAAGTGACCACTCATTTGATTCTACATATAAACTTTGTGTGAGACTTGTTCTGAAAGCGCCAGTGGCCAGTCGGATTCCTAGATGGTGACTGGGTCTAGTATCTTTAGCGGGCTCGGGGCGGCAGAGTGATAAATCACGGCACCATAGTCCAATCGTGATCGAATGAGGCTGTTATAGAGATTCATTAAGCACTTCCTGTCACTACCCCACGTAGTCTAGGATAGAAGTTTCATTATGTTCATTGTTTTTAGACATTTTTCTTTAAGAAGTTTAATGTGTGGGACGAAAGTGAGTCTGTAGTCAAGTATAACACCTAAAAATTCGTGTTCTTTGTTTACAGGTATCTGTTGTCCACACAGTTCTAAGCAAGGATCTGGGATCAGACCTCTCTTTCCTGTAAAAAGAACACAAGAACTTTTGTTAGGATTGATCTTAAATCCATTTTGTCTGCCCACTTCGACACTTTGTTCAGGCCATGTTGTACCTGTCTCTCGCACACTGCGAGGTTACATGATTTGAAAGCTATTTGAATGTCGTCCGCGTAGACGGAATAAAAGATGGCCGCTGGTAATGAAGCACGAAGCGTGTTCATCTTCACGATAAAGAGCGTGCAGCTGAGCACGCCTCCTTGGGGTACACCCGTTTATTGCGTAAAAGGATGCGAAAGTACATTGCCGACTTTTACCCGGAAGGCACGATTGGACAGATAGCTTTCTATTAGGTTTAGCATATAACCATGGATGCCCATTTCTGACAAGTATCTTAAGATTCCGTAACGCCACGTTGTGTCGTACGCTTTCTCCATATCGAGGAATATGGATAAGAAAAACTGTTTGTGTACAAATTCGTCCCGGATATTTCCTTCAATACGTACAAGGCGATCAGTTGTGGATCGCCCTTCTCTGAAGCCACACTGATAGGGATCAAGCATTTTGCTCAGTTCAAGGAAGTGAATAAGTCGCCGATTAATCATTTTTTTCAAATACCTTACAAAGGAAACTTCTGAGGGCTATCGGGCGGTAGCTTGCCACTGAGGAAGGATCTTTGCCTTGTTTCAAAGCAGGGACCACAATGGCTTCTTTCCATGCACTTGGAAGGTATCCTACAGCCCAAATGGTGTTGAAAAGTGCGAGTAGTGTACCTTAGGTGTCATTGTGTAAGTTTTTGATCCTTTCATACATTATTCTGTCAGATCCCGGTGTAGAGGTCTTGCATGCGCTGAAGGCATCTCTGAACTCGACAATACTGAAAGGATGGTCGTAAGGCTCATTCTCTCAACTTTTTCTTGCGAATGGCTTACGTTCGGCTATTTGTTTATATTTGAGAAAAGATTGTGAATAATTGGTTGAACTTGACAATCTCTACAAATGCTCCCCAAGTGAATCTGCCTGGTCTTGCAGGGTATCGCCTTGTGTGTTTACCAATGGGAGGGAGTATGTTAGTCGCCCTCTTATCCTATTAACCCTGTTCCAGACTTTGGCCTCATCTGTATACGAGTTGATACCCGATAAAAACTTCTGCCAACTCTCTCTTCTGGCCTGTCGGCGCATTCTCCTGCCTTCGGATTTTACTTCTTTAATGTTAATAAGATTCGCCGAAGTGGGGAAGGCGCGTAGCAACCCCCACGCTTTGTTTTGTTTCTTACGAGCGATCCTACATTCGTAGTTTCACCACGGGACGCGCCGTTTGCATGCCAAGCCACTTACTTCAGATATGCATTTAGATGCAGCATCTATAATGAATGCTGTAAAGTACTCCACAGCACCATCAATTTCTAAAGAACACATATCAGTCCATGAGATACTAGTAAGAGTTCGAAATTTCTCCCAATCAGCTGTATCGACCATCCACCTAGGAGCCTGTGGTGGATATTCGTTTTCTTTAGATGTTCTTAGCAGTACGGGGAAGTGGTCGCTGCCGTAAGGGTTGTTGGTAACTTCCCATTCAAGTTCAGGCAGTATAGACGGGGAAATTAAGCTAAGATCTATTGAAGAAAAGGTTCTGTTTCCAAGAGAGTAATATGTGGGTTGCTTCTTATTCAACAGGCATGCACCAGATGAAAAAAGGAACTGTTCAACAAGGCGTCCTCGCGCATCTATACGAGGGTCGCGCCACAGGTAGTTGTGTGCATTGAAATCGCTAAGAACAACATAGGGTTCTGGCAATTCATCTATAAAGGACTGAAATTCATGTTTGCTTAGTTTGTAATGTGGGGGTATATAAAGCGAGCAAGTAGTGATAAGTTTGTTTAGCAGAACAACTCGAACCGCCACTGCTTCAAGAGCCGTTCGTACTGTAAACGTTGACACGCTATGCTTTGTTGAATTACAATTGCAACACCGCCCGATGATGCGATTGCATCAGCGCGATCTTTGCGAAAAGTAACATACAGTCGAAGAAAGTTTGCGTATTTTGGTTTTAAGTGTGTTTCCTTTAAACACAGCACTTTTGGATTGTGTTTGTGGATGAGTACTTGCACATCAGCAAGGTTTCTAAGGAGACCTCTGACGTTCCATTGAATAATTTGTGTATCCATATTGGAACTAAATAGGTCCTGTGTGTACGGAAACCGTAGTGATGCCTTAGATTACAGAGCTCTTGCGAGGCCCTGTAATCGGGGTTTTGCCCTTTCTGAAGCGTTCGAGGGAGCCTCGCCGCTCCTTAGGCGTTTGGTGCGCCTTGATGACAGGTGTAGTGTCCATTGCCTCTAGTGAGGCTCCGGACACATAGTCTTGCGAGCGAGAAGTTACCAGAGAGAAACACAGGCGAAGTTACTTGTACTTAATAATTGAATTAAAGATATTATGAATTACTGGAAATGAAAGTGCATGAAAAAACAACTTGCCGAAGGTGGGGAACAATCCCATGTCTTCGAATTACGCGTGCGATGCTCTAAACTATCGAGCTACCGCGGCGCCGTTTCCCCATCCACTTTCTTGGGTATTTATTACTACCTTTTTCATCCACTTTCATTTCCATTAATTTATAATTTCTTTAATTCAGCTATTAAGTGTAAGTAATTTTCCCTGTGGTTGTCCCTGCTGTCTTTGTTCGTTGGCTTCTTATGATATTGTTTAAAAAATTGGGCCTCTCATCGTTCATTACATAATGAGGATCTCGAATCCAGCAGCATTGTTGCCTTCAGGTAGCACATGTGGTATTACTGAGCAGTTGCCTTCCCCCGAAAAGATCACGTACTCGTGCCGCCTGCGGCAGAAAGGATGTTCCACTTCCACCGCCAAGGTTTGTAGGTGGTGGCGCTGGCTAACACTCCCAGGGTTAGTTCTCGTAGTAACACATAAATACCCGAAAAATCCGCAAATCTGCAAAGAGCTCATACGTTTATGCGCTCTGTGTTCTCGCCGCCCTTGCGTTGAAGCCACAGACCGCACGAAGGTGACTTCGCTCGCTGTTGCTGCCGGAATTAGTAACACCAGCGTTTTGACAGCAACTGTCCTCGCTCAGCGAGTGCGATGTTTTCGTGTTTGCTTGTGCGCCCTGACACCGTGCTTGTTAATTTAGTAAGTGAATGTTTACAAGTTTATGCGGTCGTTAAAACTGCTATCTTTACTTCGTATAGCTGTGTACTAATTTGCTATCGCAATTGATGCTTCGCCTTTCGGGCGAAACTTCGACTTTATAATATTGCTGAAAGAAAGCGTTAAGATTACAACTCTTCACTAGATAATTATAAAAAGTGATATCACAACTTGTAACCTGCATCTACTGGCACACCTCAAATGTACAAAACCGACAGTTTATACACAGTGCTGCACTATATCGATAACGTCGGGTGATAGCTTTTGGGAAAATCTCGTAAATGATGAAATGATGACTGCGTTGACAATTGGAACGCTTCAGAAGCCGTAACTGATGCAGTTTATGGAATTGTTGTATTCGTCTCTGCTCCAGATTTAGTGGGTCCATAGCTGATCCATCCTGCGGAACTAATCAAGGAATTGGAAGTTCAATGAAAGTTTCGAAAAATCTTTCTTCTTTTTTTTTAAGGTTAACCGAGGTCCTACAATTTCACACAAATGCCCGAAGCCATGATGAAGATAATTCTTACGGGAGTACTACTTATATTTATGCCCCAAGTTCAGTAAATTTCATTCAAATTGTTCAGCGGCTCGTTGATCGGATCATTTTTCAGTTTCGCGTGTATTTATATAAGTAAAAGATAGGCGGCTTTCCGCTGAAGCTTCCACTGTAGTTCAATACCTCCGCGGCTGCTTATTAAATGCAGAGAATGCGTGTTTCCTTGAAAAAAGGTTACGAAAGACTCACTTGCTGCTCTCCTGTGTGTCATCGTCCTTTCTCTCTGAAAGGGAAGAGCTAGGATTTAGGCAGTAGTCATCGTGATGACACACAAACAGCATGCACAAGATGTTCTTTTTTTAATGTTACGTGACCACAAGCTCCAGCAAGGCGCTCACTTTGATAGGTCGAGAATGTAACTGCTTCACGATGTGGAGCTGCATGTCCAGCGTACCGCCCGTGAAGCAAGCCCATGAGCCCAAGCCTATAAGCCGTGAAGCAAGTCCATGAGCCCAAGCCTAAAAACCGTGATGCAAGCCCATGAGCCCAAGCCTATAAGCCGTGAAGCAAGCCCATGAGCAAGCCCAAGCCTATAAACCTCTAGGTTCCCGGCATCTAGGTATTTCTTCTCGTTTCTATAATTCAGCCACTGTACGTCTCATCTCGAAACCAAATTGCGCACAGTTTAATTGTGGCCACATAATCGAGATTATTGAGCACCTTTCCTCCCTCGTGGAAAAAAAAAATCCCTGCAGAACCTATATGACGATGACTGTCGATGTTATAGCGATTAACGTTCAACCAATGAAGCGAAACCGTATTCCTGAATACACCTTTACGATGTGGCTCACGACAGTGACGTCATAACGAGGACTCTGTAGCGACGACACAGTGACGACGAAGAATCGACGAAGAAGGAATGATTTCGCTGGAACGACGACGGTGGTATGAGGAAGACGGCTTGACGACGATGAGATGACGATTATGAAATGACGAGCCTGGTATAACCAGGACAGCGGCACGACGGTGGTATGACGACTAGCGTATGATGGCGATGGCGTGAGGACGACTGCATGATATTGACGACTGCGTGATTACGATCGTATGACGACGACGTAATGACGACAATGGCATGACAACGGCGTCATAATCATGGAATGGCGACAGCATATATACGATGAAATGATGAAGAAGGAATGATGTATTAGGAACGACGGCACCACGACGACAATGGCAGAACGACAATCACGACAACGCTGTAACGAGAACCCGATGAAGCCCGAACGATGACGATGGAACAACCCCGACATCATTATGACCATGACGACATACCTAGTAGCGCAAGCTAGTAGACAAAACAGGTAACCAGGTCACAGAGAGACAGGCACGGGCATTAGGCAGGCAGACAGACAGATGACGATGAACCGATGATGATGACGATGACAGACTCAATATGTTTGTAGTAGGCAAAGCGTGCTTATCGCCTTTTTAGATATAATATAGATAAATACCGGAAAGTGAGTCAAGTGCACTAAGAATGCTAATCGTAATAAAACACGCATGCAAAAACTTTTCAGCGTAGGGCATTTGCCAGTTAACGTTACATTTTAAAGACATTTCACAATTTTAACGTGCTGCAAATTTTGTGCTGTTGGTTTGTGTACCTCTTTGGAACCCCTATTCTTGCGGAAAAGTAGGCCTCGTTTACATGCGCAAAATTTTCTCCAACTTTTCTTTGCAAACACGTTCCTGTTCTCTATAAAAGGGCGTGTTCCTGTTCCAGTATAGTGTGTTCTGCACAACTTAACATTCACGAAAGCTCCTGAAGGGAGCTGGAGCTTTCGATTGAAGGTTCAAAAGAATTGTTCGTTGAGAAGGGTGTTGGCTTGAGCGAGTTGCTAATTCGTCGCACAACCTACAAGCACGTGAACTAATTTCACACGCCATGTTTTAATTCTTCTATTTATTCGCTTGCTTCTTTTTTTCCATCTCCTTGTCAGGTGACACGGAAAGATATCATCAGTATTTTCCTCGTATTAACATATGTAATTTTTGTTTGCTCAGTTTACCGGTCTCGCTAATAGCAAAGCAGCGCTGAAAGTAAAAGCACCCTAAAAAAAGTTTACACCCTTTGGGTTGTATTTTGTCCCCAAACAATAATCGTCATCTGTCTTGTTCGCATTTTCTTCTTTTAACGCTGCGAGTCTGGTACTTCCTAGTCACGAACGGATTGCGCGTTATCAGCTTGACACAGCATTCACGACCGGAAAGAAGCGAGCGCCGAGTTTTCAAGAGAGGAAACGCAAGCAAGGCAGATGACGGTTATTGTTTGGGGACAAGATAAGCACCAAAGGATGTAAACTTATTTTAGAGTGAGCTGCAAATGCCTGCTGCCGACCATAACAGCACAATACACTTCAGTGATCGTGAGCAAGGAAAGTAGGCGAGTAGGTGAATTACTGTGGCAAAACAAAGCTGATCCAGCAGAACAAGATGTGAAAATGACTTGCCTTATCTCTCTATACTCGCTTCTTGTTGCGGTTTACGCATCATGCTATCAGTGCTTAAATATACAGCTCGAGGACCAGTTGCTGAAGGTGAAGAAGAGGTATTAAGGCTAACTACGGCTCACTATGGAAGCCTCACGCGAGAAACTACACAATGAGTTATGTTTGTTTAACGTTAGTCTGTGAGCGGACCTAGTCCGAGATGGACGTCAACGCCTTGTGCAACAGTTTTCTCTTTGTTCTTACGTTATCGTTTGAAATATGCGACTCCACTTAAAAAGGAAAGATAGCACGTGTTCTTTCCATTCTTGTAGATTTTTCTGGAGTTTCATCGCGTTATTCTTATTTCTTTTTGAATGTCATAACAACGAATGCACCAACTATTTCCGCAGCAAGCAGTAGCACGTTAGTCTGTGTTCCTGCGCATTGCCACGCGATGGTATGCGCGCTTATTGTTAATTTAATGAGTGGCTTTCTTGTAAGCGCAGAAGAAATAGGCGACGCATCTGATATCATGCCGAATACACACGGCTGATTTCGCGGTTTTTAATATTGCTCTCAAACATTCTTATTGAAAATGGCACCGTGAAGTTATTAATTACGTTCACGCGCTCCCTTGTTGTTAATCAACACGTTTGTCTTAGCGAAAGCCTTCTGGTGGGCTTCTTGTATAGCTTATAAAAATGGACTTGTTGCCATCTGCATAGAGGACCGCGGCCTTTTTTCTAACTCCGGGCGTGTTATTCGAGACATTCATTGCAAATTTGTTAAATGCTCAAAGCAAAATACGTGAAATTCTAACGCGCAGGTTTTCAAATGATATAACACGCCCTAATAATGTGTTCACATCAGCAGACACGACGCTGCCGCTTTACGTTACCAGTGGACGAAATGTTCCCAGTCTTTATTCGCTGGACCATCTTTTTCTCTTGTTACTATGTTAGTTAAACACGCCTGAAGCATTTATTTATAATGTCTCTCGAATACCTTAAACGTACAATATACAGCACTCTTTCTGGGGTGGTTTAAAGCAGCTGTACGCTTATATGTATAGGGCAACCTTCGACTTCTGTTTTTCAACAACTCTGGTCCACTATAGTGGAACAGATTTGTTGGCTCCTTGAACAGAGGCGTTGAAAAACAGGAGTCGAAGGGAGTCCTATGCATGTAGGCGTGTAACAGGTTTAGAGGGCCACAAAAATAATGTTGTATATTGTACTTTGCAATGTATGCGGGGGACGTTTTATATAAATGAAAGCTTACGGACCTACTTAGCTAACATAGTAGCAAGGAAAGGCGATGGTCTAAACAATAAAGGCTGGGAATATTTTATCCGACACCGTCGGATAATATTTAATCCGTTGATTCTCATCGTCCCTAGGACTGGCCAGTTGGCACTAGGCTGATTCTGAAAGATGCAAAAACGTTGACTCACCGAGATTGAGTGGCCGGTCGTAGTCAAACGCTATAAACATGTAAAAAAGAAAGGGGCATCATACACAACGGAATCATCATTCTTTGGATCAGGGTGGTGGCCTCGGAATAAACGAAAAGGCACAGAAACAAACGAAAGACAGACTAAAAGCGGTTGGCAAGTACCATGTCGGAACAATGCAGGATACCAGCTTGGCGAGGACTTATATGTAAAAAGACCCAGTCAAGGATTGCGAGTTTTTTATGAATGAAAATCATCTCCTATGCTTTACCCTTCAAAGTTGGTCCAAACCACGGCTCGCCCTGAGATTGGTCGTTTAATGTCGCGAGACGACAAAGCCACCGAACACTTCGCGGGACTGGTCATGCCAGTGAGTATGACCTGACCGGCGAAAGATACCAGTGTGTTTCACCGCCCCCATTCTGCCCATGTCTCACCTTAACGTTTCCTGGTATTTTCGTAACCTGTAGCTCTACCAGGAGAGTGCCGACATCGGCTCGGACATGCGGGTATTTTGGGAGTGAGAATGAGAAGGCCGCTGCTGCGTGTCTGCGGAAATCGAAAGCCGAGACAGGGGTCCCACTATACAGTCATGGTTTTGTGTGCTTCGGTACACGTACGTGCAGTATATGCGCGGCTACATTGTAGTGTGTTCTGTTGTTTTCAGTTTTCATATTTCGGGTGGTATAAATTTCGCCTGCATGAAGTGCATTGAGTTTATTTGACATTGGGGTTAGTTTCAGCTTGTCTCAGAAAGGAGGACAGCACTTCCGAAAACAGATTCATGTCTTATCTCTCTTTGTCACGTGTATTCGTTTGATCCCCGCGTAAATTCATTTGAGCTCGTATACGTGTATCGCTGGTAGGGCTATGTGAAAGATAGCAACGCAGGGTGTGGCGTGGAAAGCAGCTTAGCTTCGGGGTCCAGGCGAAACGCGGCCCCTCGTCTGGACGACGCGCCGCATGGTGGATTACGCAAAATATGAAAAAGCGGAGAACACCGACGCAATGTGGCGCGACTATTGGCGTCGGCCACTTAGCGTAGGGGCAAAGGGCCATACTATTTTGTTGCGATTCCCATCATTGATGTAGTTGGATGGTCAGGCAATTTAGTGAGTTGGTTATTCATCGAACGAACGTGGCGCTGGACTTAAAGGACTCCGACTGCCCGGTGGATACTGGCACTTTCTCTGTAAACATTTCAGGAAACGAGGTGGTATGGGTAGCGGATGGGACCCACGTTATCGCGTTCTTTGTCAATTACCTAATTTATCCTAAAAGATTCGGAAAGTGGCATGCTGCAAGCGGCAACCCTTTAGGCCCGAAAAAATGCAAGAAACGAAACATGCATGCAGAACACGTGCGCTGCCGTTTCGGCGTGCAGGTTGGCAGGCATCGCGCTGCGCTGCTGAGAGATTTCTCTGCAATGAAGAATGTTTTACGTACGTTGGTCGAACTCTCCCCATGGCACAGCAGCTGTAGGGTAAGATAAACCGTAGTTTAACCAAACTACACGGTGGTAAGAGGAAGAATAACATTAGAACACACGACAGCGCAGCTGTGTCTGACCCCTCGGGTATGGGAACTGTCACGAAGTGCAACGCATGTAATAAAGCCAATTTCCTTGACTCGCGACATGTAGGAACTGATTTAGATCAAGGGTCTTTAATTAACTCGGTGAAACCGCCCTATGATGTGCACTCAGGTTTGTTCTAAGTAAAAGTAGAGAGTTACAAAAACCTACATGACTAAGAGATGCGCCAATGCAATTACAAAACTGCTTCCCTGTGCGCTGGCACTTCGCACATTCAAGATTCCTGGTCACCACAACGTCTCGTTCTCTAGCTGCTCACTTCACGAAAACTGAATAAAGTTGACGAAAGATCCAGAAGTATGTTCTCTAATGAGAGTCCAGTTTTTGAGACCCTTAGTCAAGGCCGTAGAGCTCCTTCTCAAACTGATGACTTCACGGAAATCGTCAAAACGAAAGACGTGGAAACAATTCTTCTTTCGCTTGACAAGGAGCTGGTGGGCTGCGTGTGTGTACACTCCTCGTCTGCAGAACACCCAAGCTATAGAACCACTTTCTTTGTTGAAGTCGACGAAAGTAAGGCTGTGAAAACTGGTCCAGTTTCTTAAAAATTGCGTCGGCGGGCAGTGCGCTTGAAAACCTTGGCTTGCACAGCTTGGAATTCAACTGATGAAGTCCCTACCGTCGGCACTACAAAACAACTAGACAAGTGGCTCCTCTACCGATAGTTCGGTGCACGCATTGCAAAACTCAGTTACAGACGATATTTATAGGAATATGAGATTCTTAATACACATGCTGGCCACAAACTCCGCTAACATAATCATATTATATTATATACGATATACAGTGCATTGGAGGTTTAACATCCATAAAAGCAAACATTGCGTGTTCAACTAATACAAGCACGAAAACAAATGAAGAAATCTTGATAGCATATGCACAATAGGGAATATTAGACTAACCTAGGTCATCGTCTTGCCATGGCGGAGGACCTGTAGGACGTTAAAGAAACATGTGTAATTCACACTGGCGCATTTTAATACGGAGCACAATATACATAAACAATATATGTTGCAACTGGAACTAGTATGGTGCCAGAGAGCAGCAGCTATGGTCAACAAAGGTCGAGATAGTTCGCAAGGAAAGCATTGTTTTACAATCAGCATACATATTCCATTTTGCAGGATTAACGGCCAAAGACCAGCGAAGCTGTCCCCATTTCCAGCGTAAGAGGATCACACTAGAGAGATGCCGCGCATTCCGGATGCTATTCCGTTCTTTCAACATGCGCTCCCACCCTTTTATCGCCTTTACTCGAGTACGTGCCATTAAGAAAAACAGTTTTTGATGCTCTCGGCTCGTAGAGACCTACTATCAACTACAACTCTGCATCGGGCATAGTTGTAGTTCTACTTAGGCTCGAAATCGTTATTCTCAGCATAAAACAATAACTGCCAGATTAATTTCAACATTTGATAAGGAATTTTAGTGCTTTCCGCTGAAATGCCTTACTTTCGTGCGTCTTATCAAATTGTGCGCACATTTCTTTCCATAGTGGTGCTTTATATAGCCCACATTCTCGCGAAGTTTCATTCCATCCCGATCTGTATTTTTCAAACTGCTATTGTTCTAGCATATCCGTGGTCTGTTACCGGCATAATAAATGGAACGGTTTTGATGATGTCATATGGCGCAGCGAAATTTTGTGTTGAACACCGTAATTCCCTGCATGACATGTGGTAGAATTCTAGCGATTTGCCCTGTATCTCCATGGTGTGCGCGGAGATTAATAGCACTGGGGAAATAAACAAGGTGGTTTTATCTTCGCTGTAGAAGTACGACCTGTACATTTGCGAAAAGTTCTTCCGCACGTTTCAAGGTTCGAGTGATTCGACGGATGGTCAAGGTAGGCAGAGGCTAACGGCGACGTTCAGCTTGCGCAAAGAACGTAAAGCCGCGAAATTTGACTTCTGAAATGGGCTCAATTGTCTCGCTGTGTTTTACTATGGACCTTCTCGTTCACGAGCACCAGCTGCGAAGAGGCAATCATGGAAGGTCTAGCAATCCTGTCCTGCTGACAAGGACTGTTCCATGATCTGTAATGAAGATTGTATATGTTATCGTACGCGAAATAATATAAACTGAACCTACCACACGCGGACCATCGCCTCGAATCCATAACTGCAATTAGAAACACACAAAGACAGCGAGTGGCATATATTCATGCGGCCAACAGTGTTGACATTTCATATCTCACGACTTCAACAAGGTGACGTGCAGATATTTTCTTTCTTTTTTACACCAGACATAATGTTGAACGTTTCACTCGCCACCCATTGCACGTATATCGCTGCTTAGCTCTAACACGCAAAAGATTTTCCGAGTGACATTGCAGAACATTCGCGAATTGCACCACTCGAATAGTTCTTGATTTGAAACTTCTTAACTTTCCTGTGTGTAATAAATTTCTCACGCTCTACCGGCAGAAATGTGAACGCTCTTCGTACCAGTTTGAGCTCTCCTTACGCACTTATATCCTAAACTTAGCCCCCGCATAGACTCTTAGAAAATTTGCACCCTTTCGGGCTTATGTTGTACCACAACGATAATCGTCGTCTGTCTTCCCTGCATTTCCTTTCTTTAACGCTTCGAGCTCGGTACTTCCAAGTCACGAACGGCTAGCGCGTTGTCAACGTTACACAGCATTCTCGACAGGAAAGTAGCGAACGCCGAGTTTTTAAGAAAGGAAACGCAAGCATGGCAGGTGACGATTATTTTTGTGGGACAAATATATGAGAGGGTAACTGATATTGAGGTCATGATCTATTAAAAAGGTCAATATGCCTCGTACCTTAATCACCCATAGTCATTTGAATTCATGTTGGAACATGCGGTTTCTCCCATGCAGTGTCCAATACAAACACAACATATGTTTTATAGAACAGGAGATTTTGGAGGATGCACGTTTATGAAATTAGGAAAAAGAAACACAAGAAATTTGCCAGTTTCTCCGTAGGAATTATTGAAGGCTTATGTTACAGTTACAAAGAAACCTCATAACGTCGATAAAATGGAATTAAAATAAAAAAAGGATGACACTGCTGGCGGTGGCGTCGTAAACAATTGCCGTGCTGGCCACTTCATACATATGGTAACGTGGTTGTTAATGGGTGCACATGCACATCAGCCATCACCAGAGTGAGTGACGCTGGCAAACATTCTCCATGTTTGGTTCTTAATACATGTCCACGAATATACACAAGGAAGTGGTTGAAGGCACAGCAACCGCCAAATGATCGCACGCTTCATGCACGAGTATTGCCTTCAACTTTTACCGCTGGCAAAGTTATCGATTCCTCCTGTTTCATTTCTGCTTTTTGCACATGAACTTAATTGTAAATATTACTTTCATCGGCCCATATAAATAAAAAGAAACATTTCCACTCTGCTTTCCTTAGTCGATTTCATGAGCCTATGAGCATATTTGAGCTATAACGTTCCCCCTTATTCCTCCTGAATGGCTATATTTACATCACCGTTTTCTTTTTTTCTTGTTTGGCTCCAGCACAGATTATTTCAGAAGACTGATGAATTTCACATGAGGAGCGCAGGAACCGTCACGGTCAGTGTTGACAACCTTACGTATGTTCAGCCTGCGATTGGCGGTCTCCGCGATGATCATCATGCCAAACTGATTGCTATCGTGAGTGTCGCATGCTCGAATGATATCTGATAAGAAAACGCTCTTAATAACCAAGTAAAGGTTTTGTGAATGACCCAGTTCACTCATTCGGAATATCTCTCATTCTTCTATTTTTTTTTTTTTTTTTGCGGTGTGATCTGTAAAAAAAATATTGGCTGTGGCTTAGCTCGGCTATGCCACGATATACGTAGCGAAAGCTAAGGCATAGCATGGTTAGCCTTGGTTAATATTTACTTCAAGTCCAGGTTAGTCTGGTTGTCTAGCTATGTTGCGGTGTTTAGCCAATCGTTCGGCGCGTTGTTCGTCTGTTTCCTGGGCGATTCGTTTCCTCTTCATCTCGTTCCGATGTCGATTCCTGGCGTCCTCCTGCTTATCAGAATTGTCGCCGTCCATACGGCCGCCTCAACTGTGGTTGAGGAGCACGCGAGCTCTCCTTTTCGATCCTCCGACATGTTATCAGGCATGCGACGCAGCTGGTAAAGCGAGCGGAGGCGAGCGCAACGACGAGGAACGCGGTGTGACGTCATACCAAACGGCGGCGGCGGAAAGACGCGGCGCTGCGCGGCGGCGGAACACCTGTGGCTCCGTGCTACTAGTGGCGCATGCGCAGTAGTGACTAGGGAGCGAGAGAGAGAGAAATATCCGCGGCGAGGCGCACGTTGTGACGTCATGTGCCTCCTCGGAGCACCGCCACGGCGAAATCGCAAGTTCGCGGCCAGTAAAGCTTTCGCTTTGAAAATTCTCGCCCTCCCGTAATCGAGAGTAGATGTAAGCATGAAATGGACACCAGCAACGAAGCAGATTTGGTGGAGATAGTACAAGCTGCAATCTTAAAATGCGTGTAGTGCATGTTCACAACGGCCACAATACCACACCCCACCGCACCACGTCATATTGGTCCATATGGATGCAATAGTTTCCTGTCACAGACAGAACCTCATTGTACAGTCTCGTCTCGGTTAAACAACCATCCGCGGTGCGTCGGACGTTACCGGTTTGGACGCTGCCGGTAGCTACCCGCCATCGCCTCCTCTATTTTGGAAAAAAAAATAATAATAAGGCCGCTGCCGGGGCGCCGGACGCGCCGCAGATCTCGCAGACCACTGGCGTTGAAAAGAGCACAGGCAACTATGTCTCAGCGCCGAAAGATTACAATCCAGTGTATCCGCCTTTTAAACGTCGCTATGTAAAATTACACGTAAAGCTTCAGCGTACTAGAATTTACAGCTTGAGTGACATTGTGGACAAATGTTTGGAAGAACTCGGAAGCAATATTTTTGTAACTTGTTTGGGAAGTAACTGGTGAGTGTAATGGGGTCTTGACTGGTTGCCCGGATGATCCCGTTTTGTTCTCGCAAACTGCGCGGACGTTCTCGTTTGAGTGCCCGGATAACGGCTCTGGCTTTTGTCTCAAGGTGGCTAACAACGGGAGCTAAAAGCATTTCATGCTTAAAAGCACCTGTGCGTTCGCTTTCTACGCTTCAGAGAAAGCACAATAAGCGTAATGATTTACACTCACCGCCGCTTTGCTGTATACGAGGATCATACGCTGTAACGGAAAAAGCAGATCAAGTGCCATGATCAAATAATATTGCCCGTGCACAAATTGACCAATGCACGAGCTTCTCTACTCACTTAAATTTTTTTTCTGTTCCCATGAATGCCGTCACAATAACTGCTGTCCAAGAAATGACTCACAAGGTGAAGAAATGAACACCAACACAATTTTCGGAAATATCAGTGTCTCCAACTCTTAAATTACTTATTTTGCCGACGCGGTGCCGCGCACTAATGGGGTCTTTCCTAATAGAGCGTTTTACTATAGGGGACGCAAGCGTCTTGCGTTCGCAAGAACTAGGGTCGACGGTGATGCGCATGTGGAGATCGCTACGTCTACTTGCGTCCTTGGGTGGTTGGGGTTGGGCCGGCCGAAAGCATCGCTGCCCCTAAGAGGTCACTTTGCCCACGTGACTCGCGGTGTACGAGAACATACGAGAAGCGAGACGAGCCGAGACAAGCCGTCCATCCTGCGACACAGACGTAGAACATGGCTGCGCCGGCGAGGACGTGTGCACGTGTACATTTCACGGCCGACGTGGTAAAGAAGCTGGTCGCAGAGCTCACAGGCACGCTGTCGCCGCAACGGCTGCACGTCAAAATTTGCAGGAGGCTATAAATAAACAAAACACAGACCACAACGGATTATGCTGCACGAAACGCCTAACTACAGTTCCCCAAACGTATGTTTGGGGTTTCTTCGGCTAGGCCTCAGTCGCAGCGTAGGCGCGTAGATAATGTTATAAATATTTTGCCTAGTGTCGACAGACATCGTTTTTATATATATTAACTGATTTTAATAAAGATAGTTTAATGTACGCTACTTCATATGCTTGATTTAATATTTTAAAAAATGATAACGAAGCAAAGATCAGACGTTGATGGCACTGCGAGCGCATCCGACCTCACTTCGGTTTGCTTTTGGGGCCGCTGACTTATAACGTTTTTCTGCTTGCGTACCCAAACGCAAAAGCACCCAAGCGCTTGGGGCCCCAACGCCTTGCGTCCCCTAAACCAAAACTCTCTATTAGAGAGATTTAGTTGGGTTGGGGCCCCTAGCTCTTGGATGCGTTTGAGTTTGGGTACCCAAGCAGAAACAAACATTTTTAAAAATGTGAAATCATGCATATGAAGTAAAGCACATAAAACAATTCTTATTAAAAGCAGTTTATAGAGAGGTTTAGCGTGTCCGGTATTCGGGTAAACGCAGGCGGGGCGTTGGGGCGGTGCCGTAAACGGGAGCGGCCTAGAGTTACTGTACATATACAGCAATTCTAGAGCATCCTGCATGGTGCAGCCACCTGGTGGCGCAGAGCTCAAACAGACAAAAACAGCTAATATTCCTGTAACCAAGTCTATTCTACTTTGCTGCAGGTGTAAATTTTTGGCAGCAACACGATTACGCCAGTGCCGAAAATTTACACCAGCAGCAAAGTAGAATAGACTTGGTTACAGCAATATTAGCTGTTTTTGTCGGTTTGAGCTTTGCGCCACCAGGTGGATGCACCATGCAGGCCGCTCCCGTTTATTCCACCGCCCCATGCCTGTGTTTACCCTAATACCGGACAAGCTATACCTCTCTAATATATATAAAAACGACGTCTGTCGACACGATTTGTAAGATTAACTACCCGCTAGCTACTCGTAAGTACTCGTACACCCTCCAAGAGTCACGTGGGTAACGTGACCGCTTAGGGGCAGCGATGTTTTCGGCCGCCCCAAGGACGCAAATAGACGTAGCGGTCTGCGCATGCGCAGCACCGTCGCCCCTAGTTCTTGCGTACGCAAGCCGCTTGCGTCCCCTAAACTAAAACTCTCTAATATATCGCAGATTTCCATGCGTCTCATCAAGGTGCAGGTTAGGGCTCTGTGCCGTATTTCTGATACCTGCTGCCGAAAGGCATATCGCATGCTTTCAGACAGAAAAAAATTCTTGGGATCGCAACGTCCACATGTGGACGGATTACAAGCGAACATGTTTATGCTGCAACCATGGGCTGCATACATGGGCTATACCCATTATGAAATCATTAAAGTTTTTACTTTCATGCGGCACCACACCACACTAAGCTGACGCAAGCGCCACCGCGGTCACCGCACCTCCCACGCATCTGCCGCAACCGCTGCCGCAGCGTTGGCGGCACCTCCGACGCACGTTATAACCACGAAAACGCAGGTCACGTGCACAGGCGCCGTCGCCGCACTCTTTCCCCCTCGCATTATTCATCTAACGGGATTTAAAACAAATAGAGCGCGTGAACTCCAACTTGCTACGTTATTTCTGATGCTCTCAGTAACTTAATTAACCTTATGTTCAAAACCGGTATATTCCCTAGAAGTCTAAAAAAAGATATGGTAATTTGTGTTCATAAAAAGGGTGCGAAAGCTCAAGTAGGTAACTATCGTCCTATATGTATTTTACCTTCAATTAGTAAAGTTGTTGAAAAGTTACTACCCTGTCACACGGAAAGATTTAATGTCATTCGAATCGAATGACATTTGCTATCGAATGAGTTAGGAGAACTCATTCGCATTCGATTTCGAACCGAATGTATACTCTAGACCCCAGATAGACAACAGCGACACGCAACGCGAAAAAATAATGCGTGCATCAGCAAAGTCAGAAGATATTTTTTAGAGTTATAAATAGGAATAATTATTTTTGCCGCGATGATATTTTCGCCACGGGCTGTGCTCAAGCGCTGTTACTCTGCATCAGGAGTCTGTTGCGGCGCTCAGCCATATGGGATGTGTTGATCGAAGTGCCTTTAGTTGTGAATAATTGTCGTCAAAATGTTTTCGTCCGTTTTAAACGTAATCGCAAAAGTTCTTAAACGCGTTTAATAGACACAAAATGTATTCGAATTTCACAAATTTTGTTCCAGATCGTCATTGTTATCATGTGTGAATGCCATTATATTTTGCTGTGTAGCACCACAAGAGACCGAATGGCATTCGATGCATCGAATGCCATTCGTTTCGAATGACATTAAATCTTCCCGTGTGACAGGGGTCTTAGTCGTATTAACAGCTACCTTAACAAATTTAGCTTGTTAAAACCTTGTCGTTCGGTTTTCGTTCATGAAGCTTGACTAACTTGGCTTTGCTAATATTGACTGATTATATTCGACATTCACTTGATTTCGGATACTTTGTTGGCTCGGTCTTTTTAGACTTTACTAAAGCCTTTAATGCAATAAATCGTAAAATTTTCTTTGATAAACTGGAGTCTAATGGAATTACTGGTCCAGCTCTTAATATATTAAAAGGTTATCTATTTAATCGTGAATTAAGAGTACGCAGGCGGGGCCTTCTCTAAAAGCAAAATTAACCTCAGGGCTCGATTTTAGGTAGACTATTATTTTGCATTTATGTGAATGATTTACCTCATGGCCTTAATTATACTTTACCTAAATTATACGCAGACGATACGACTGTTGCCCTCTAAGATAAATGATTACTTTCGCTAACTTTTAAACTAAACAGTGATCTGTCTAAAATTACTGATTGGTGCAACGCCAATTTTCTAAGTATAAGCCCTATGAAAACGCAATTCATGATATTTAAGTCATCGCAGAGACATTTACCTTGTTCTCCGACCTTAACCCTCAATGGGAATGACATTTCTGCCTCCACTTGTGTCTCTTTCCTTAGAATCAAATTAAATCCCCATCTTAAGTTTACTAACCACATTGCACATGTCAAAAAAAAAAGAACAGCATTTGATATTAGAGCACTACTCAAGTCACGTGCATTTTTTCCAAAGTAGCATTATTATCATGATACTTCGCTTTCATTCACCATCATATCAATTATGGTATCGCTTCTTGGGGTAATACTTATCATTGTCATCTTTGCTCTATTTAGCACATCCAAAATCAGGCTATTCGCATTACAACGGCAAGCCATTTTTTGTCTAACACCTCATCAAAACTACGTACAAGCCGCATTCTTCAAGTTACTGATTTGTTTAACTATCATCTAGCGATATTATTTTTCAAATTACTACCTCAACAAGTTTCTTACAACTTCGTTAGTTCTGATCTTTTTATGCTAATAACACAAGGTTTGCAGCACGAGAAAATTTTCGGTTGCGCTTGTATCATAGTAATTACAGAAAGATGGCTTCCTTTTTTTTTGCACGCTTAAGCTTTGGAACAGTCTACCATATTCCATTAAGTTGTCGTCTACCGTGTTCCCGTTTATATACGAACTCAAGAATTATCTGCTGTCTAATTTCCTGTAATGTAATTTTGCAAATTCGTATCTGTGTAATTAGGAATGATTGTACATATTTCCTCCTTTTTTGCTTTTTATGTGTGTCATCACTAAATTTCTTGCTTATGTTTTGCTTATTCCATATTTTGTTTCTCTGCTCTATATTCCGCTTTATTTCTTTATATAACTTCTAATCCAAGGGTCCCGGTGCAGTGTCTGATTCTGGGACCCTTGTCTCTATATAATTTCTTGTAACCAATTGTTATGAATGAATAATAAACTGAAACTGAAACTGGAAAATTAAAGTGCACTTTTTTTCTACATGCCGAATTATCTGGTGCTACTTGGAACCAGGATGTTAAACCTATTTTTGAAAGGTGGCCGAGTGCTTGAAGCCTGCTTCACCTTCATCGCGGGTCGGCCCGGTATTGCACTATTCCCCGTATCGGCCCACGC
Organism: Dermacentor andersoni; assembly: GCF_023375885.2. Taxonomy (NCBI): domain Eukaryota; kingdom Metazoa; phylum Arthropoda; class Arachnida; order Ixodida; family Ixodidae; genus Dermacentor; species Dermacentor andersoni. Next base: position 80,137,610 of record NC_092822.1, read on the forward strand.
AATCCTGTCCACGCGCCGTGATACGGAAGTAAGCCGGCGAGGGTACCCGCCCCCCCCCCCCCCCCCCCCCCTAGGAACGCATGCGAGGGATACATGCGGGGTTTAATTTGTTTAAAGGTAATTTGTGGCCGTATTTCGCACTTTTGTGATAGTGAATCAGGAATTTCATGAGAACGGTCGCATTTCTCTAACATTATGAGTTTTTTTTTTTTTGCAATTTACGAGAAGTCTTCGACTGTAGTTTGCCAAAAAACTCTACTGATAATTTTGTTTAAAATTTCGCCGTGTCTTATTCAGACGCGAGATATATAAAATTTTCGCTTGTGTGTTAAAATTCCGACCTGCCATGGTGGCTGAGTGGTTACGGCGTTGCGCCGATGAGCACAACGTTGTAGCTTCGATTCGATTACATTTTTCAGAGGCGTTTTACACACAGGCTCGCACACGACGAGGTTTATATTTTCTTAGGACAAAAGACGCACTTACGTCCTATGGACTGGCGCCGAATGTCGTCACCTGGAAAGAAAATAATCAACGGAAAATTCACTAGCTAGTGCCTACCCGACTTTGTAATGGCGTGTCTGGGTTTCTCTTAGGTTATGAAAATTTCTAACTCAAGGTAGCTGCCACTAGAAAATGAGGTTATGGCGAAAGCCGGCAATTCTTCTGCGCCTTTGTTGTGAGAACTTTAACGAAGCAGTCGCTGCCGTGGCAGTGCTTCCGAATACCAACTCTACACTCACTCAAATAATAATTGTCGGCCATTCTAATTAAACATGAAAGCAATGTCCAATCACATGTGAATAGAGCTTCAAGCCTCCTTTCATAGCACTAAATTATTTTTCAAGAAAACGTCATTAATACGCACTGAGCCGAATAGATCGTAATAACACAAACGCGGCACTTTTTTTTCCGAGAACGACACTTACCTGGCGGGCCTGGCCAGGCCATATTGACACCTATAACGAAAATGATGTTAATTGCAGATTAGAATAAAGAAACCCTACACTGACGATTCAACGCCCGATAGACGGCAAACGTGCCTGCCGTCCTTCTTATTCACAAAATTCTACTATCCTAAAACAATTTAGCTGAGGGCCAGAACAGACAAAATTTAATGGCATCTTAACTGCTAGTCTCTGAGTGCTCAGGTCAAGAATTCAGGACAGAAGTTTTTTCTGCAATAACTTCTGCTCAGCTCAACGGACGGCAGAAGTTGCTTCCGCATTGAGACTGTCACGTGCGCGCTTGTACGTAGTCACATGGTACTTTTCATATTTCGCACCTTTTCTTTTAGCCAGAAATCGTGAACGGGTGGGTGTGCTTCCTGCTGAACACTTCTCATTATGACGTCTGTTACAGTTTTTGACAAAAAAGAAGAAAAAAGAAAACACGTGCAAGCAGTTTGGTACGCGCACATGCGTCGCTGACGTTAACATCGGGACATGTTTCGAAACCGGGCCACATCCCGGAAATCGCAACTCTACTGATTACATTTAAATAGATAATTCTGTATGAGGGACTAGATAGTTACTGGTCATTTCTCATATCTATACACGCTGCACAACACGCGCTTGGTCTTATTTGCGTGCCTCCTCCTTTATTTAAGTTCTCGTTCATAACTGGAACGCCATGCGTAATATACAGGGAGCACCGTTCGCCCGCGCTTGCAGCATCGCCAGAAGAATTGAAGGAGCTTTAATCGTTGCACAACTTCGTTCCAAGTGGCTCTGATAGCTTACTCCATGAGGTAAGCTACGTTTTCTCTAACCAGCAGCCTTATCATAGCCGTATCATACACTCCTTCTTCTAGTGCACAGCATTTAGAAATCAACCATACACCGACAGCCGAAAAACAAGCCGCCCCAATTCAACTTTCTTTCTATATTGCAACAAGATGTTTGTTCTTTTTTTACTTCGTTTTGTGCTTATAAGAACAGTTTCGGCAAACATATCAAATTGTCAACAGGCCCGTGATCATTAAACGTAACTGTTTTGTTACACACTGCCAGCCCGAACCACGTCAGATTTGTATATTTTCTACTGCCGGCATTCCTTGGTGAATGTCAATCTCAGTGGCCTAGGTGTTCGGCTGCTGAGTACGAGGTCCCGGAATCGAATCCAGGCCACGGCGGCCGCATTTCTATAGGGGCGAATTGCGAAAACACCCGTGTACTTAGATTTAGGTGCACGTTAAAGGACCCCAGGTGGTCAAAATTTCCGAAGTCCTCCACTACGGCGTGCCTCATAATCAGAAAGTGGTGTTGGCGCGAAAAACCCCATAATTTCTTTTTGTGAATTTCAATATTCGCGGTAACTTCAGATTAATTGTAAATATGTTCTTACCTGAAAGTTGTTGCCGCATACTATACCCGTACATGGCTGCAAGGTTAAAAGCGATGAGGTCTGTTAGTTATGGAGCAGTAAAATATAGAGTACCGAATATGAGGTTTTAAGGTTGAACGAAAAACAGACACAAAAAAGGGCAATTGCAAGATGCCCTGAGCGCGATTAGAGGCCACCACAGCGAAATTTTGCATCCCGTAAGGGATATTTCTGTCTATAGTTTGGCTTACGGACGAGGATCAGTGCAGAAATTACTCCCACACGTAGATCACCGTGACAGTCCGCGTAAGCGAAGCCTTGGTGAGCCGGTCAGATCAAACGGTCCTTCTCAGTAAGAGACGCGCCCCGCGAACTTCAGCCAAGGAGGTCGAGAGCGCGACTCAGCGCCACCGCCGACAGCAGCACCTAAACGTTCGGACGCCGCAAGAGCTCACGCACGACAGCACTTCCATCTTATGATAACAGGCACGTACGTGCTCGCACGCACACGTGCTACGTGACGTCACGCTTGCACAAATCGTATCCAAGAGCTACTCGGCAGCGGCACAAGAGAAGCATGCACGCGACTGCGGCCTAATGGTATGAAGATTTTCTTTAAAAAAAGGTCGTGGCCTAATGGCCCAAGCATCGGACTGTTGAGCTCGATGGAGGTTCAGTTTCGATCCCCCATCGGGCACGTGATTATTTTATTTTCTTTCTCGGGACTATTCGGCAAGGTAGTATAGCACCCAAATAAAGTTAACAAAATCCGGGAAGTTTGATAAGAAAGCAATTGTTTTAAAATTTTCCCATCAATGAAATGGGCCTGTCAGCAACAACAACAAAAAAGAGAAACGGCCGTAAAAAAGATTTTACAACTAAACTAGAAATAAGACGCAGCCATTAGAATTTATTGAAAGTGGCACAGAACCACGACTCTGCCTTGTGCAGACCTACGGGCATGCCAGCCGCTCCACGCGCATATGATGTGTGCTGTGTGAGGCTGCTCTTCCGATGTATTTTTGCATATCTTGAAAGCGAGAAAGCTAACAAAAACACCGTTGCCACAACTTGCAATATGCCACGCGTGATTCTGGCATCGACGTCAGGTTCGCCTCATCGCGTGACTGTCGTCTGCTACGGAGCATTCCGAATTATCTTACATAAAAGAAGGCGTGATTACGAGCTTTACGGCTTTTATAGTCCCATTACACCGCTGACATCTACTAAACAAATGGACTCGAGCGATATTTTCTTGCTGCCGACATTTAAGCAAATTGTAGAGATGCATACTACAACCACGGCCCTTCAGTGTAGCGCGTATAAAGTTACCAAGGCCGGGAAGCACTACCACACCGTCAAATGGGGCGGCAAAAATGTAGAGAGCAACGTTAAACGGGGAGCCCAGGTAACGAAATACAAATATATGCAACTAGGCGCCACGAAAATAAAAATTGGCTACGCGCGAAGGAGCCTACATAATATGCAAATGCAGGGAACTGCAGTCCACCATGCGGACTGGCACGTCAGGAGCTGTTTTTCTTTCTTCTTCGTAAACGTTCGAGCAGAACGGTTGAAGTTTATAAACTCCAAGAACCTGATGCAGACTTTCATTGAAAGTTGGTACTGATGTATAGTCTCGAAACGACAGCTACAGCCTTGAGCTAGCTGGCTAACACTTCCAGTACCAGAAGTTGTAATGCACAAAATGCACAGCCGCCCCCGTAGCTCATTTGGCAGAGCATAGCTAACGTAATGCGCAGGGCGATGGTTAGACTACCGCCGGCGGTAACTTATCTTTGAATTTACTTTATTTTGCTTATCATTCCACGTTTCAATTGAAACCACAGGTAAACCCTTCTATGCTATCGCTACCTGAATTTTGCGTTTACTGTGTACGCTTGTTACCATTACACATATATTTATTTTTCAAGGATATTTTGTTGCGGAAATTTTGCATTCGGCACCAGTCTCGGGGTCATTTCTTTTTTTCAGCATCAGGAGCGCGACTGCACAGAGGGTAAGTACAGCTCGCGACTCATACGAAACTGTCGAGCCAATGACTACGAAACCTGCACGTTGAGCCCGTGTAGCCTTGATTCGCGAAATACCGCTTACCGCCCATGGATGGTCGGCGCACGCCGGCGTACATAGCTGCAGTGAAAAAGAACGATGTGAGGGAATGCTATGATGGCACAGTGGGAATTCGTGACCCATCGTGCTAAGCAACAAAAAGTAGGTACAAGCCATGTTTCCTGAATAATGTTAGGCAACTATTACATGATCAAATATTACCACTAGTAACAACTAATTGACTCGTACCGGCGTCATGAATAACTAATTGGCGTAGGTTGGTCAGTAAAAAATTAAGCAAATCAGAAAACGGGTCGTGTCGCCTTCCTGGAAACAAACACAACTTCCCTTGAAGCCACAAACTTCTAGGGTATCTGCTGAACCATACTGTTCTTTATTAAAACAAATGATTACATCATGTACAAAAGTAAGCACGGAGACAGCCTGGCGATTTATAGAAAGTGTCGCGGCATGTCAGAATGATACAACCGTGCAAGAATACTTTGAAATTGATACACAAAGTCACCTCGATGATAACCGTACAAGGATTTGCAATATTTGAAATTAAACAATAATAACTGCCAACTTCATTTCCTTCCCTAATAAGTAACCTTCTCCCTTCCAAAAGATAAGTAAGAGTTTAAAAGTACTAATCCATCACCCAGCTGTTTTCTTCATTTCTGTATGGCATTCCCTTAAACGACATGTGTTGAGTGTAGAATTTTCTTGAGGGTAAAATAATAATACTCACGAATCAAGTGTTTCGACAATAATATCTGTTTTAGGATATTTTTTGGCGTGATCGCAATTATGACTCGTAAGGATCAGTAAGGCAATTTCGCAATAAATTATATAAAGAAACTTATATGCGTGTTGTACCTTAATGATCACGAACTGCGCTTCTCTGGACAGGCTTGAAATTATTTAATAAAATTCGGCACCAGAAATCAGCTGCAACGATGTGTGGCAGCCAATACCTCACCATTGACTTTGGCGGATAATTTGCAGACAAAGGAGCGCCATCGTAAAACGCTCAGATTGCATGGAATGTGACTGATAGGGAAAAGGTAAATCGAAGTTGTAAAGGATGGCTTCATTCCACTGCGAATGTCATTTGTGAGCTAGTCATGGGGCACCCATGAATCGTATTCGTTCGTTCTTTCGTCACGCTAGGATATAACGTGAAGTAATACAAGTAATCGAGTAGGTACGCCCGGAACCAGATCAGCGATCACGGGTCTTCAGGCCAACCTTTTTAGCCACTGAGTGAGGGCCACTTTCCGCACAAGCGAGCAGCCAGCACTTCGCTGAGATAGCGTCGTTGATTTCACTTACGTGGAGCCCACGTCCGCTTCACCTCTTGACCTGCATGTGGACAAAATGGCCGTGCAGCACTTGATTACGAATATTTGCATAAGCACATTATGTTTATTTCGGGCGCGTGAACACAAGCGCCAACTTAACGGTGTCACGTACAACTTCATCCATCTTATTACGCAAATATCGTATTTTCTTTTGACAAGGTGTGAGCATATAATACCTACGCTAACGCACTATCCCGCTTTGTCATAGCGAAAATGGTAGGCAGGGTGTGCGCGATAGGCTCGTATGCGCCAGTGCACTCTTACTGCACTGATACTACACTGCGCGTCCCGCAGTGGGCCGGTCATAGTTGCTGGTTGTTGTACTGTTACTTCGAACCAAGTCGTTTGTATCCGATAATTGTTTTATATGCTAGGACGGTGGGTTCATCCAGAAAGCGGCGAAACAAGTGCGGTGGTGTGCGATAATGGGCGCTCTCACAGCGCTAGGGTCGCACACATGAATAGCCACGACGCGACTTCACTGAATAAACGAATCAATGAATTCAAAATGTGCACGAGTAGCCTTTGGATACTTACACTACCTTTTGAATCCTTATTTCTTATCGAAGATTCTTTCCTGGCGCAGTCTCCAGAAACGCGTAACATTTTGTTGCTACTTTTTCGCTTATGCAAGTCCATCTTCAAGGATTGAAAAGTGTGGTACGTTGTGTCTTACTAGAGATGAACGCCTTCATAAGGAACACTGCTTTTCTGTAATTACATTTTCTGAAAAGCATGCACAATCCAAATTTATGTACCTTATACATACGTACAGTTAGCGCCACTGCTGCGTGGATCTCAAGCAACGTAATAATATGTGCAAAACTGATTGCAGTTCCCTACTAACAAGAACGCTTAGACTTGTCGCGTCCTTATCTGTGGTAGTTTGTCCCACAGCTTACATAGGTAGCTTGAGGGTATAATTTTCTGTTGTTGTTGTACACGACAGCGCACTCGCACATCACAATGTGGTAGGGATGAAAGTTAATTTCACGTAGATTTAGTACAGTCTCTCACAACTCTCATCATGCTCACGAACAGTCGTCAAAAAAGAAAACGTTAATTGTTCTCATCAACAATTCGATCATACTTTTTGTAATGGGCATGTTGACATGGCACCAACCTAATACCGTTAATACTAACCCCATATAAATAATATATATAATAGCGGGTTAGTATAACAATATTAACCCCTATCGCATAATAATAGGGGGTTATAAAGGCCTTAACCCCATATTATGTATTATTATATTAGAGGGTAAAGCATTTTGCCTGAGCCTACGTGCACGCTCTGGCACGTTTCTGGCCATTGTGTCTGCATTGTTCATGTGAAAACTAACTAGTTAGTTAAACTAACTAACTAACTAGCCTCAACTAGTTAACTAGTTAAGGCTTAAACTATTGCACCGAATATATAATAATCAGACAGGTATTAATCGCTATAACTATCTTCTCGAACCAGATTATATATTGACTCGCTGAGATAACAACAAAAAGATCTCAGCCTATAACTGCAGAACAAACACTTTTTACTACTCTTTTTTCCCCAAATCAATTAGACAATGGAACAGTTTACCAAATGATATAGTACATAGGTCAAAACACGAACTATTCTATTCAATGCTGTGACGGTGCTCTTGTAAAACAAATGTATGTGTTATATATCTTGGAACCTGTTTGTTTCACATTACTTCTATGCCTTTCTCTAACAGCTATTGTAGTGCTTCTGTTCGTTAGTATATCTGTCCAAAACCTTTCTGTATTACTGGTTGTATTTTGTTCCCCCCTACGTAATGCCTTTATGGCGATGTAGGTATACTCTGTAAATAAATAAATAAATAAATATGGGGGGGTATTCTCGCAGCTCGTCCTTAAGCGTTCTTTGTCATTGACCCGCCACCTTTCGTAATGATATGTCAGTATTGGGATTGGCTGGGACTTTGCTTTTGGCGTTAATTTTACGGTAGAATCTTTTGGTAAATACGGGCCCTAAATCTTTGTGCGACTCGTACGGTCACGCTCGACTTTCTTTGCCTCAAATGTGTTTTAAGGTGGGCAAAACAGTTTTCTTGCGCTTATGGGCGTTCATTCACAGAGGCGCCTGACGCTACAACTGTTGGTAAGAAAAAAAATCTGGCCAATCGTGATGCTCGCTACATTATAAGCAAAGGCTGCCAACCAATAGCAAAGAGCACTTCCGAAGGAAGAGTTTTGTGAAGTCGCCCACTAATTACTGCTTCTGATTACGCTCCTGATTATTTTCTAAAAGGATCCAGTGGCAAACAAGATGCAATCACTCATTCAGATGCTTGTGTTAAATTAGTTCGAAACTACATCCGGGCATGAGTGTGCTCTGTTTGAAAGTATCACCGTGCAAACTATGTGGAGTAGATAAATCTGTGATACATAGCGCAAGAATGGCACAAGGACGAAGCAGGAAGACGGGACGAGCGCTAAAGTGCATTTCTAGTACCTTGGGCCTTCCCTATGCTGTTTAGCGCTCGTCCCGTGTTCCTCCTTCGTCCTTGTGCCATTCTTGCGCTATGTATCCTAGTTTGCATGTATCCCACCAACACGCCCAAACTTCTTCCCTGATAAATCTGTGTTTGGGCAAATCCCAGCCCCAAACACAAATGTTCATTGGCGCTACCTCGTGTGTACGTCTATGAGACCTTCCTCCGCGTCCATCTACAATAGGGGAGAAAGCTAAGATAGTGCCCCACCTAGTACCATTAAAGGGTGAATGAGGGTGGCTGAGTGGACCTGAAAACCGGCAGCATTTCACCTTGTGCGGCACAAAGCAAATATCTTGCCCTGTCTTTATCGAAAAAGGTAGAGGAGACGCGATTAATAGCTAGTTTTACCTTCTACACCAAGTCAAAGAAGGCGGGTTGAGCCATGCTTAGTCGAACTGAAAGCCGGTTGTCAGGTTCACGTGAATGCTAGCGGTCGGGCCGAGCGGGCGCCGACGCAAGTTCAATGAACCCACCTTCAAGGGAAGGCTCGACAGGCTCGCAGCATTTGGCAAGATGCCGCAAACGTGGTCGCAAAGGAGTGACTGCTCTCGATTTTCTAACTCGACCTGCCGCTCGCGTGGTGTCTATTCAAACAAAGCTACCATAATGAAGTGTGTTCGAAGGATAATTAATGATACTCGTAGTTCTTGCGGGTTTCGTCATAGAATCAGGGTGTTGAGAATGTAAGGAGACGCGCACCAGCACTGAGCGCACAGGCCATTGGGACGCGGGGTTCGAATAAAGCAGTCGCACCGAGAGACCGTAAACGATGGACCTGCAGTCCCTGCGTTCTTCACAATATAGTGTCCGTCAAATTCAGGAAGGACACTGCCGTCGGCATGACTGATCATGGACCGACTACGCCTTTAGCGGGGCGTCATACAACGTGCCGCTACCCCAGTGGCAGCTGCCCCACTGCAGGGAATAAAGAATGTATTTGGTGTCTACCGAGAATGCTTCTCGGTAGACATCAAAGGCCTTTTTTTATTCCCTGCCTCAAGTCGACCTCTTGGAATTGGTACAGGAAGGCATAAAAAAACATGGAGTTGAGCGTTTTCAGAACGGCAGTGGCATCAGTGCATCCAGGCTCAAAGACTTGTTGCTACTGTACCCCCGCTCCACTGTGGTCGAAAAAAATGAGCATTTGCATATACAGAAGAAAGGTGTATGTATTGGCTGGCGCCCCGCACCCATTTTGAGCGACCTTCTTCTGGCCCATTAGTCCTTCAAAAGAACCTCGAGCCCATTGGGTGGATCAGGCTCTTTTGATACGTAGACGACTTCCTGCTGGTATACCACGCTCATGCTGAGGAAGGTCCCAACTAAGTTGAAAGTATTTTCAGGTAGTTCCATTCGTATTTTTCAGGCCTCACCTTTACCCGGGAGCTAGTTGTTGATGGCACGATACGCTTTCTCGATTTAGAGCTGCACTACAGCGAAAGCCAGGCAAGCTGAACCTATGCGCCACGCTCGAAGTAACTCCTTCTGCCGTTCTCGTTAAATCGCTCGAAACCCGTGAAACGAGCCATCGCCAGTGGCGCCTTCAGAAACGCCCTAGTCCGCTCCTGCCGTCAGCAGGTGACCCGAAGTTACGATACCCAGGTTCAACGACTGAAGACGAGTGGCTAGCCTGAATCCCTGTTGACTGACTTGACTGGTGCTTTGTTACGTGAGATCAGGTTCCCCATGGACCACGTTCGGCCAGTCCTTGGTAAATCCAAGATGGTGGTAGTCCCCTATTTGCACAGTGTTTCCCATCGCGTTAAGAAACTTTTGGGACGGGCGGACGTGCGCGTTATATTTTCGCCTTCTAGCAAACAAAGCTCCCTCTGCAAAAAGTAAATACTTGGAATACCGCCAACAAGTGCTGTGTCACGAAGCACGCCACCTGCTATGCACCGCGCAAGAGCGCGGCCGTGCACGAGATCTTGTCATCGTGCGGCCGATCATATCGTCACGTAGTAGTGACTGCAAAGAACACAGTAGCAAAACTGTGAACCACAAAACTAAGTTTTATTGTGGGAGCCTATGCTTGTAAAAACAGGTTACACTCAAAGCACAACCGCGCAACGCTAGCGGTGAACGCAGTCGGCGATCGTCGAAAATCTGATCCGCTGGTCATACACGTCGGCTTTTCTACATGAGCCTTGGAAGTTTCCAGAGTAAGCGGAACGTCTAAGCGGCCAATCGGATTTTCAACAACGGGGAGGCGGTGAACGCGCGGGCCTGTTCAGACCGGACGGCTTGCATGGCTGCCCGCGCCGCCGATGAGGCGGAGGATCTAGCATTCTCGTGGCGCCACGTGCGCCATCTCGTGGCACCGGTCGTTCGTCCTCACCGCGCCGCCGTTGTCTGCTGTTCTGATTGGCTGCGGCAAAGCGGACAGCTCCGGCAGGCGGAATAAAATCGGTCCGCGAGCAATCGGCCTCGCCGCCTCGTTTTCCGCCCACTTTTACCCGCCTGGCGAGGAGGTTCGCCCGCTTTCCGCCTGCAAGCTTGCCCGCTTTGGCCGCTCCGTCTTCAGTGTGAACGTGCCTTTAGTCAGCGTTCGCACGCAGCGGCACGCCACGCACTTCGGAGGCCATGCGCATGCTTCGCGACAGCAGCTCTAAATGACGCCGAGTGCTCCGAGAGATGCACGAAATTGAGTCCCGCTGCGGCACGTATGCCTCATTCATAACTCGCTTCGGTGGTGCAATACCTTGTGCCGCTACACAAATTCGATGCTAACGCATTACCATCGACAGTCATCGTGAGATGGATTTTGCCACCATTCTTAGGCACCATGCTTAAAAAGTAGAATGAGTTACGTTTGCTCTAAACCTCCTGGAACAGTTCTTGCGTATGCAGGAAGGCCCTACATATGTAATCGACGGAGGTCCTGTCCATTTCATTGACACGTTGTAACGAAGGCTCTGCTGGGTACAGTCGGCCGAAGTTGCAGAATCCCATAGGGACTGCAAATGGTTTACGTGTAGGTCTATTCAACCAATGCTTCCTATCAAAGCAAACTGAATTAGAATGTTTAGCTTACGCTATTTATGGAATATTTAGGTGCTTAGAAATGCTGCCTATTACATTATTTGTAGTGATTTACTACATATTTACTACATATTGACACAAGATGATTTCAAATTACGCGCGCCATCCGCCTCCTGCGTTCGTCCAGTTGTTTACTGCTACCTGCGAAATATAGCGGCAGTGAAGCGGGCAACACGGGCTCGCAAGGCACGCGCAATCGGAGCAGCGTGTCATGAGCGCGGGACACGAGGGAAGAAGAAGAGGTGCGGGTCTCTTGCGAAAAGACTGCGGACGCTCCAGTGAGGCTCTTGTTTAGTGGTTTGTCGGGCACAAGTTCGCCCAAGGTAAAGCGATTAAAGCACCATCACTCAACTGTGCGTTACAAATCTGGTGGAGGTGCGGGGTATGATTTCAAGCCCTTCTCAAGTCAGAGAAAGGAGCCCGGACTCACGGCAACCTGGACCCATCGAATTGACTCCTGTTCACCAACGCAGCATTCGTCGCCTACGTGGTGAGCCCCCTGAGTTCTCCCCTTTGCCGGATTCTATCGGAGCGTCAGCATCTGCTAGCGGAAACGCTACCGAGATGACCACTCAAACTACGCCAACTCATATCGTAGTCGACTCGCCAATGATGCCAGAGCTTTTCCACGGCGACACATTTGAAGACGCAGAAGACTGGCTGGAACGCTTTGAGCGCGTCGCTGAGTTCAATGGATGGAGCGGAGAGCGCAAGCTACGAAACGTTTACTTCGCATTAGAGGACAGCGCACGAACGTGGTTTGAAAACCACGAAGCGACATTTGTGTCGTGGGATGCTTTCCGACGGGAATTGCTGGCAACTTACCCGAGTACCGACCGCAGGGAGAGGGCCGAAGCTGCCCTGCAAGCTAGAAACCAGCGTAACAACGAAAGCGTGGCCATGTATGTAGAAGACATGTCCCGCCTATTCCGCCGAGCGGATCCGAACATGAGCGAGGACAAGAAACTACGCCATCTAATGCGGGGCGTAAAACAGGAACTGTTCGCAGGGTTGGTTCGGAGCCCGCCGCGCACCGTCGCTGAGTTTCGTTCAGAGGCGACGACTATGGAAAGCACGTTGCAACAGCGATCAAGGATGTACAACCGGGAGATTAACATCACCTCTGTGGACGCATTTCCAGCCGTCTTCGGAAACAGCGTGGAGGTCATGCGAGAGCTCGTGCGATCTGTAGTGCGAGAAGAGCTTCAGAGGCTACGGCTTGACCAGAACGTTCCAACGCCCTCTTCGCTGGCAGACCTCGTTCGCGAAGAAGTCAGACAGGTGGTCCGGGAACCACAGCTCAGTGCGCAGCCCCAAGCGCCACTCCTGCGCCAGCCGACCCTCTCATATTCCGATGTGCTGAGGCAAACTCCCGGACGTGCTGACGTCGCAGCCACTTCCGCTATGAATAGCTCGATGCCTCGAACTACGCTGCCGCCACCCGAGAGAACATTCAGGAAGGCCGATGTATGGCGCACTCCTGACCGAATACCCCTCTGCTACCATTGCGGTGAGGCTGGCCATCTGTACAGAATGTGCCACTATCGTCAGGCAGGGCTTCGCGGTTTTCCGGTGAACGCACCTTGCCCTCGAAATGGTGAGCGTCCCTTGGAAATCGAAGAGTACCTGTCCACTCGTCAAAGCTCCCGATACGCCTACCAGCAACACCAACCTCGGTCAACAGCGCCGTTGAGGCATCGGTCACCGAGCCCCCGCCCGTCTTCAAGCTCCCCAAGACGCCGTTCACAGAGCCCGCGTCGGGAAAACTAGAGTCAGCGACCTCGGGAGGTAAGGTCGCTGCCGACGCGAAAAGAGAAGAACCTCCATCGATGACTCCGAGCGACGACGAGGGACTCAGAAACCAGTGCCGTAAGAGTGACGTTGCTTCCGATTTACGTGTGTTTGTTGACGGTTACGAAGTAGACGCATTAGTGGATACAGGTGCAGATTACTCGGTAGTAAGTAGTGAGCTCGCCAGGAAACTGAAGAAAGTGCTGACTCCTTGGAAAGGGCCACAAGTTCGCACAGCAGGAGGACACCTCATCGACCCGACGGGCAAGTGTACGGCTAGAATAGGAATACGAGGCTTCACGTACGTCGCCAGCTTTATCGTGCTTTCCGAGTGCTCAAGAGACTTGATTATTGGCATGGACTTCTTGCAGGATAATGGCGCTATAATCAACTTGCGGGAATCATGTGTTTCCTTCTCAACCAAGCACGCTGTCGCAGCATTCAACACTGAAGAAAAATTCGACGCCCTTTACATTGCCGATGACGACGTGATGCTTCCTCCGAGATCCAGCGTAGCCGTCACAGTCAGAAGCGACGCGTTCAGCGACTACGAAGGAATTGCAGACAGCAACACCAGTCTCCTACTCGAAAAAGGGATCTGCATGGCAAGAGGCCTTGTCCAGCTGCGTGGCGGATGTGCCAACGTTTTCCTCACTAATTTTGGGAATGAGGTGCAACATGTCGCGAAGGGAACCGTTGTTGCCACCCTTAATAACTTCGTCCAAGTTCCAGATCTCAGCATTCTAGAGTCTTCACCATCGAATTTTCAAGATGTGGATTCTGTCCTTGCAGCCATCGACATCGAACCAGGCCTATCACCCAGACAGAAGGAGCAAATAGAGACCCTCGTAAGAGAATTTGCCGAATGTTTTTCAGTGTCATCCAAAGTCCGGCGGACATCTATTGCCAAACATCGGATAATTGTTGACGAATCAGTGAGGCCTATTTGCCAGCATCCCTACCGAGTGTCACCAAAAGAGAGGGAAGCCATCGGAAGTCAAGTTAAGGAAATGCTTGAAGATGACGTAATTCAGCCGTCGGCCAGTCCGTGGGCGTCGCCTGTAGTACTTGTAAAGAAAAAGGATCAAACCTTGCGCTTCTGCATTGATTACCGAAAGCTGAACGCCGTCACAAAGCGGGATGTGTACCCACTTCCAAGAATCGATGACACTCTAGATAGACTACGAGATGCCAAATTCTTTTCCCCCCTGGACCTCAGAAGCGGCTACTGGCAGATAGAAGTGGACGAACGAGATCGTGAAAAGACGGCGTTTGTGACGCCAGACGGACTGTATGAGTTCAAAGTGCTCCCATTCGGCCTTTGTTCCGCACCTGCCACATTTCAGCGGATGATGGACACTGTGCTCACCGGTCTGAAATGGCAAACCTGTCTAGTTTATCTTGACAATGTCGTGGTTTTTTCTACCACCTTCGAGCAGCATGTAGAACGACTGCGGGCTGTGATGGAAGCGATTAGGTCAGCAGGTCTGACGATAAAACCGCAGAAATGTCATTTTGGCTTTCGCGAGCTTCTTTTCCTCGGCCATGTCGTCAGTTCAGAAGGCATTCGCCCTGACCCTGAGAAGACTGCGGCAGTGGAGAAATTTCCGAAACCAACCGACAAAAAGGCTGTTAGGCGATTCTTAGGACTTTGCGCCTACTACAGACGCTTTGTGAAAAATTTTTCAAGGATCGCCGAACCACTAACGCGGCTAACAAAGGAAGACGCGCCTTTCGTCTGGTTGAATGAGCAGGAGAATGCTTTCAATGAGCTCCGCAAGCGTCTTCAGAACTACCCAGTTCTTGCTCATTTCGACGAGGAAGCCGAAACTGATATTCACACAGACGCAAGCAATTTAGGTCTTGGTGCCGTCCTCATTCAGTGGCAAAACGGAGAGGAACGAGTCATTGCGTATGCCAGTCGAACACTTTCGAAGGCTGAGGTGAACTACTCAGCGACAGAAAAAGAATGCCTCGCGGTGATATGGGCCATCAGCAAGTTTAGACCATACTTATATGGCCGACCATTCCGCGCTATCAGCGACCATCATTCGCTGTGCTGGCTGGCGAATCTCAAAGACCCATCTGGACGGCTGGCAAGATGGAGTCTACGGCTGCAGGAATACGATATAACGGTCGTATACAAGTCCGGTCACAAGCACAGTGATGCAGATTGCTTGTCCCGTCCCCCGATTGAATACACGGAATCTACGCTTAGGGAAAATGAACAGGATTGCCCTTTCCTAGGAGCTGTAACAACATCACAAATGGCTCAGCATCAGCGATCCGACGCGGAGTTACGCCTGCTCATTGATTACCTAGAAGGACATGCTGTCGACATTCCACGAGCTTTTGTACGCAGCTTGTCGTCGTTCGTCCTGAGAAATAATGTCCTGTACAAACGAAATTTTGAACATAGTGCAGAGACATTTCTGCTCGTCGTACCTTCAAAGTTACGACTCAAGATATTGGAAGCATGCCATGACGACCCAGCAGCAGGACATTTAGGAGTGAGCAGAACATTCGCACGCATCCGCATGAAGTATTACTGGCCAAAGTTATTGAATTCTGTGCAACACTACGTAAGAACCTGCCGGGACTGTCAAAGACGTAAAATACCACCATTCAAGCCAGCAGGCCTCCTACAACCGATACAGCCACCGGAAACTCCATTCGCACAAGTGGGAATGGACTTACTTGGCCCCTTTCCCACATCGTCATCAGGAAAGCGTTGGACCGTAGTTGAAACTGACTACCTAACTCGATATGCCGAGACAGGGTCTCTTGTCAAGGGAACGGCCAGTGAAGTAGCTGATTTTTTTGTCACTAACATAGTACTACGGCACGGCGCCCCTAAAGTTCTCATCACGGACCGAGGAACCATATTTACTGCCCACTTGACACAGTCCATTATGAAATTGACGCACACCAGTCACCGAAAAACCACGCCATATCATCCGCAGACAAATGGACTGACTGAGCGACTCAACAGAACGCTGACTGATATGCTGTCAATATACGTGGACATGGAGCACCGAACATGGGACAGGATACTACCGTACGCAACGTTCGCGTACAATACCGCTGTGCAAGAGACGACTCAAATGACACCTTTCCAACTCGTTTTTGGCCGGACCGTCACCACAACCTTAGATGCAATGCTACCAGTAGATGAGACCTCCGAAAATGACAATGACGTCAGCGCCTTCACACAAAGAGCTGAAGAAGCACGGCAGCTGGCACGACACCGCATCCAGCAGCAACAGCAAACCGACGCGGACCGATACAACGTGCGACGAAGAGCCGTCCAGTATGCACCTGGAGACAAAGTATGGGTGTGGACTCCCGTACGGATGCGCGGCCTATCCGAGAAGCTTCTTCGTCGTTACTTCGGCCCGTATAGGATAATTCGCCGAATTAGTCCGTTGAACTACGAAGTTGCTCCAGAAGGTCAAGTAACCTCATCACGACGGCGGCATCGAACAGAAATCGTCCACGTCGTCAGAATGAAACCGTACTACGACAGGCAATAACTGCTTCCGCCTACAAGCATTGCGAAATCATGACAGTCTAGAAATCACCGCCCTCTGTATGAGCATCGGGACGATGCACTCTTGGAAGGGGGACAATGACACAAGATGATTTCAAATTACGCGCGCCATCCGCCTCCTGCGTTCGTCCAGTTGTTTACTGCTACCTGCGAAATATAGCGGCAGTGAAGCGGGCAACACGGGCTCGCAAGGCACGCGCAATCGGAGCAGCGTGTCATGAGCGCGGGACACGAGGGAAGAAGAAGAGGTGCGAGTCTCTTGCGAAAAGACTGCGGACGCTCCAGTGAGGCTCTTGTTTAGCTGTTTGTCGGGCACAAGTTCGCCCAAGATAAAGCGATTAAAGCGCCATCACTCAACTGTGCGTTACAATATCAACACTTTAAATGCAGACTGCCTTTTGCTTGGGTTGGAACTTGCGTTCTTAAGTTTCGCCTCGAAATGTTTTCGCTTTTACGAGTGTCGCACGGCGCCTGCACGCTCTGTTTCGCACTATTTTATATACATCGAGAAGTGATTGACGAAGTGTATCTTGTCTAATGGAAAGTATTTTGAAGGTGACTGCATTGATATAGCTGAAACGTGCCCAAATCTTCTTTTAGCTCTTGCATGCACAAACGTTTCTGACATACCTCGTATATCTGGTACCTACCTCTCGTACTTAGCAAGAACACCCAGCTGCCAAACTTCTCACTCGTTTTACTAAAACATCTTGCTCATGTTATTCAGACTTGAATCACAATTCCACATCCGTCGCTAAGATTTGTGACTGTTGGCGCTGCCAAAAAATCCCAGGAATAGTTCCAGTAGCAACACAAAAATTCCCCAGAAAGTGAATGAGAAGACGGCGCCGGCGGTAGCTCAGTTGGTAGAGCATCGCACGCGTAATGCGAAGACGTGGGATCCTTCCCCAACTGCAGCAAGTTTTTTTTTTTTTCATCCACTTTCAATTCCATTAATTTATCATTTCTTTATTTAAGTTAGTAAGCACAAGTTTTTTCCCGTGTGTTGTCCTTGGTGTCTGTGTTTGTTGGCTTCTTATGGTAGGATTAATAAAATTGGGCCCATTGGTTAAAGTCCTTTTTTCTCGTTCATTCTACTGAGAAGTATTACAACATGTATGTGACACATGTTAAAGATTACTTTCATCAATGCTTTTGCTAGTAATGCACTATATGCGCGCATACAGTTTTGTACACAGCGCCTGAAACGGTGCGCAAGAAACTGAATACACTGTGAATGATGGCGCGGAAGCATACTGTGATTTGCATTAGAACGCAACAGTATCTTGTGCTTTCAAAACAATTGTTTCTATTTAATTTCACCTGTGCTTTCTTGCACCTGCGTGCACCTCGTTCATTTTGGTGAGGACCAGTGAGGGACTAGCATATTAACATTTGGCAACGATACAGGCCTGCGTGACATTGGTCAGCCATACAGAGAAAGCTCTGTTCTGCACTGACTGCAACCGAGTGCAGTTTTAACAACGCACTCGGACAAGTGCCGCTATCTCAAAGGGCTCAAAGTGGGAAGCTGTCACGTGTTTATAGTGTGTTTTAATTACTGCGCCAATTGCATTGCGGCCTTTTCTGCAATATTGTAGCTTGCTGCATAGTTGATGTAGATAAATTACTTTATGAGGATGGGGCACTGCATCCAGAAACAGCGGTCGAGGTTGAGTTTCTCCTAGTTGTCATATTTCGCAGTCTCATCAACCTGCACTGATGACCTAGCAACACTCCCAAGTATTTGTACCAAGCAGAGCAAACTTACGCCCCGTTAAAAATGTGTTGCATTTCTAAAAGATATTTACTTCTTTATCACCTGCCTATCTGGTCTGTGGATCCAATGGAGAGCTTTATTTTGTCATCGTTGGCACACGTAACGCTTTCGCGTACGTGACACGTGTCCCCGAACAGCACCGAAAAGAAAGTTAGGAGTTTCGACGCTATGGCCTTCTTGTGAGTAGTTGGGCTACAACTGCAGCTCACCCGATCGCGTGCAACGTCACAACGAAACAGGAAGTTGAACAGCATTGTTCCGATCCATTTGCTGGAGCAAGATGCGTAAGCACATGTAAAACGCCCACTGTTTTCATCGCTTCAAGGACAGCTTCGGTGGCACGAAAATTAACAAAGTAGCGAGTCTGCAAAAGATTTTGTGGTTATTTGAAGTTATTTGAACTTTGCTGTAGTGATAGGAATCGTTTGCAGGCTGCGGGAGGCTTTGAGCCCTTGTCCGACGACTCCCCTCTGACCTTCCCCCAGCATATCGCCCACAGCGCCTTCCGAACCGTTTATTTTCCCGTTAGGAATGATTTAGCCAATAGGTTCCTGTTCGGGTTTGGTTCCTATGTGGACGAAAAATAATGGTTGGCTTCAGTTCCGCTTCGGCTGAAAATAGCAGTTCATTTGGGCTTTTGGTTCAGTTCTAATTCAGTCCGACGCTATCATTTTAGCTGCTAGTCTTTATAGCTAAGAATCAAGAAATGGTACTCGAACAAAAATATGGTTGTTTTATAAATGCACTCGAAACAAAGGCGTTTCCATTTTTTTGTATAAGCTGTAAAAAATTGTGAGAACAAGATGTAATTTGATTTGTTGCATGGTCATATTAGATAGTTGTGTCTGTATATGTGCGTCACATAAGAAACAATGCAACATTAAATATGCAGAAGATATTTACAAATATGAAGTGTCATTGTGAGCAGCGCGCGTTTTATGATCTCACTCACCGTGTAAATTTCGTGACGTTGCATAGAGAGTGAAAAAAAAACTGGCAAATATGCAGATACCAGCACGCTTGAATAAAATTACGTCATAGCACGTGCCTCAGGTGATGTCATGTGCACATAACTTCAGAAGAATTGCCAATAGACACAGGGGCCTCAAGGAACATAACCTCATCAAACTCATACACGCGTTCGTCACCTGTCACTTCGCATACGTTGCGGCAATGCTCAATTGGACACGATCCGAAAGAGACAGACTGAATGCCCAAATCAGGAAGGTCACCAAGCAAGCCCTCGGCATTCCAACCAGCACCAGCAACGAGAAGCTGGGGCACCTGGGCATGCACAACACCCTGGAAGAAATTGCCGAAGCCCAGCAGCGCGCCCAGCTTGCTAGGCTTTCGACGACGCCTCCGGGGCGCACGATCCTAGAGAAGCTAGGCTTTGCACAAGGACACATAGAAAAAGACTTTGCGGACCTCCCACGGGACATACGCGCCAGGATCACGGTCCGCCCTATACCCAGAAACGTACACCCCGAAAACAACAGGGGCAGACGACAAGCGAGAGGACAATTCCTTCTTAACCAAGCCTTGGCGAACCGTGAACGCTCAGCTTTTGTGGACGCGGCGGCATACACGGGAAACAAAGCTTTCGCAGTGGCGGTTGTGGACGGCCGCGGATCCACAAGATATGCAGCCACGGTAATTGCAAGGAAGCCTGAACAGGCCGAACAGGTTGCGATCGCTGTTGCGCTCACCGACGACAATCTTTCCCATATCTACAGCGACTCCATAGCCGCTATCAGAGCTTTCCAGAAGGGCACGGTCTGCGCACAGGCTCTCAAAATTGTTTCAAAGAAAGAGATTAAGAAACACTTCATATACTGGTTCCCGGCACACTTAGGACCAAAGCTCGGCGACGTCCCCAACCTTAACGAGGCGGCACACGAGGCTGCGCGCGCGCTTACAGACCGCGCGGCTTCACCCGACCACTCGGAGAATAAGGACGCGCCCACTACATACAACGAAGTCACTAAACACTACTACCTACAACGCAGACAATATAGCACGCCACACCGCACGCTCACTCGAGCTCAAGCGGTTACACTCAGAATGCTACAAACAGACACATACCCCACTCAAAACAGATTACACCATTACATGCCTGAGCTCTACGACAAGTCTTATTGCACCAATTGCAATACATCCCTTAACGTTTATCATTTACTCTGGCCGTGCTCGCAAGCTCACGTAAACTACGAACAGGACAAGCGCAAGTTTGAAGAGGCAATCCGGAGCGAAGAACTCGCTCCCCAACTCTGGGCCGTCCAGCAGGTCCACGACGCCGCCAGGAAACTCAACCTCCCGGTTCCGTCGTGGGAGACGCCCACTCCATGAGAGCCCAAAGCTCTCGTGGCCTGCAGGACCTGAATAAAGTTGATTTCCTTCCTTCCTTCAACAAAAGTTTATCATTTGAATCATTTGAGGCTACATATTATTACGTACGATATGATCGGTAAATACCCGAGAGATGAGCCGCCGTGAGAACGACGACGAAGTGGGTCTGTGCCCTTGGCGCGAGTGAATGTCGGCCTGGTGCTCTGGCTCCAGTCTCGTGTAAATAGTCTGTAAATAGCCTCTTTTGTCTGTGTCTTTCTACATGTAACATTCTGGTGGAGGTCAGCGATCCCCGTCCTCGCCACGGAACTCCGGAGTGGTCGGTACGTCGAGCTTGTCACCATGCCTCCCGGTGACGAGCCCGCCTCTGCAACGGCTTCGGCTGGTCCGACTGCTCCCGTCGTTACGGTTGCCCAACATCGCGACCCTGGTGTGTTCTCTGGCCTGGAGGGACAGGACGTTGACGAATGGCTGAAGCTATATCAACATGCCAGCGCTAATAACAGGTGGGACCCAACCATTATGCTCGCCAATGTCATCTTTTATCTTGGCGGGACGCCTCGCGTGTGGTACCAGACGCATGACGAAGAGATCAGCAGTTGGGACTCTTTCAAAGAAAAGCTACGGGAACTGTTCGGCGACCCCATTGGCCGCAAGGTTGCCGCGAGAAAGGCTCTTGCGTCTCGCGTTCAGACATCTACAGAGCCTTACGTTTCCTACATCTTCGACGTCTTGGCTCTATGCCGCAAAGCTGACGATGCTATGTCTGAATCCGATAAAGTGTCACATGTCCTAAAAGGCATCGCCGACGACGCTTTCAATTTGCTTGTTTTCGGCAATGTCTCGACAATCGACGACATCATTAAAGAATGCCGTCGCCTTGAACAAGCCAAGAGCCGTCGTATCACACACCACATCACGCGGCTACCCAACACCGCTGCTACGTCGACATGTGAGGGTCGATCGCGTCAGGCCACCACCTGTGACGACGTCACCCGTATTGTTCGCCGCGAGCTTGAGGCCGCCTGTTCGCCAGCTTTCTCCACGACGCCTCCCGATCCGCCAGCAACCACGATTGCCATGATTCAGGCCGTAGTCCGACAAGAATTTGAGAACATGGGTCTGAACTCCGTGTGTTCAACATCTCAACCCAGCGTTCCCCAGTTCTCCACCGGCCCTCCTCGTCCCCGACAGTCCTTTTCCGCCACATCTCGCCGCAACCCGTCCGATTGGCGTACCCCTGATGACAGACCAATCTGCTTTCACTGCTGTCGCATCGGCCACGTCGCTCGTCACTGCCGCAACCGATGGCCTCCGCCTCCTCGAACATACGCCGCCACTTCCTCCCGCACCTTTGGACCTTCTGTTCCCTATGCCACCCGCCGTGAACCCACTGCCGCTGATGCTCCTCTTCCGAACCTTCGCTACAGCCGCTCACCCTCACCTCGACGCCGTCAGTCCCGTTCGCCCCAACCCCGCCGCTTCTCTTCACCGCCTATCACCTCCCGGGCCCAGCCGGAAAACTAGGCACTGCAGCTTCTGGAGGTGAAGCTGCGTTGTCGACACTGCCATCAAATCCTCTGCTCACGTTAAACACGAACCAAAACCTTCTTGACGTTGACGTTGATGGATATCCTGTCACGGCACTCATCGACACAGGGGCACATCTTTCTATTATGAGTGCTGCCTTCCGACGACGACTGAACAAGCTCCTCACCCCAGCGTCGGCACGCGTCGTCCGCGTTGCGGATGGCGGTACTGTGCCTATCATCGGCATGTGTACGGCACGTGTTAGCATCGCCGGCCGCCACACTCCTGTCCTCTTCACCGTGATTGCTCATTGCCCCCACGACCTCATTCTCGGCCTCGATTTTCTCTCCGCGCATTCTGCTCTTATTGACTGCTCTGCCAGTACCCTTCGCCTTGAGTTACCTATTCTCGCAGAACCTTCTGACGCACCCCAGTGCCGCCTACGCCCCACTGGCTTTATTTGCATGCCGCCACAATCAATAGCCTATATTGAACTCTTGTCTTCTCCACCAGTCCCTGATGGCGAGTACCTCGTCACTCCTCTGCGCGACATTCCACTACAGTATGACGTTACCGTGCCTCACAGTATACTTACTATTACTGCGAACCGCACTTTCATGCCTATCTTTAACTTTGGATTGGCGAAGCAAATTCTACCACAAGGTATTTGCCTAGCCAACGTTGATTGTCTCGGCGACCATCACGTGGCACATTTATCAACCGATCCTTCTTGCGAGCTTAGCAGGCCTCTCGTGCCAGCCTCTGCCGCCGATCCCAAGATACAGAAAATGGTTGCGACGGACCTGTCTTCTGCGCAGGCTGAAGACCTTTATCGAGTATTAGCGGCCTACAGAGATATTTTCGACTTCGACGATCGCCCTTTAAGCCAGACGCTCGCGGTCAAGCATCGGATTCTTACTGGCGATGCTACTCCTATTCACCGACGACCATACCGAGTTTCTGCGTCGGAACGCCAAGTTATTCAAAGCGAAGTGAACAAAATGCTAGACAAAAACATCATTGAACCTTCTTCGAGTCCCTGGGCGTCACCTGTAGTGCTGGTTAAGAAGAAGGATGGCACGTGGCGCTTCTGTGTAGACTACCGTCATCTGAACAAGATTACTAAGAAAGACGTCTACCCGCTCCCGCGTATAGACGACGCCCTTGACTGCCTCCACGGTTCCAGCTATTTCTCTTCTATTGATCTTCGTTCTGGATACTGGCAGATTGCTGTTGACGATATGGACAGAGAAAAAACGGCATTCATCACACCTGATGGCCTATACCAATTTAAAGTAATGCCGTTTGGATTATGCAACGCCCCTGCCACCTTTGAGCGTATGATGGACTCCTTGCTCCGAGGTTTCAAATGGTCCACCTGTCTCTGCTACCTCGACGACGTCATCGTCTTCTCACCCACGTTCGACACTCACCTTGAGCGTCTCACAGCTATACTTGATGTATTTCGAAAGGCGAAGCTGCAACTTAACTCGTCCAAATGTCGTTTCGGCCGCCGCCAAATTACTGTTCTGGGCCACCTCGTTGACGCTTCCGGAGTACAGCCTGATCCTGACAAAACTCGCGCTGTCCGAGACTTTCCAGTTCCGAAGACAGCCGCCGACGTTCGAAGTTTTGTAGGGCTATGCTCGTACTTTCGTCGTTTTATTCAAGATTTTGCGGCAATTGCTAGACCCCTCACTAATCTTTTGAAGAAAGGCGTACAATTCTCGTGGGGTACTGCAGAAGCTACCGCCTTCTCTCGTCTCGTTACTCTTCTCTCCTCACCACCCATTCTCGCCCACTTCGACCCTGACGCCCCTACAGAATTGCGTACAGATGCCAGCGGTCATGGCGTAGGTGCCGTCTTAGCCCAGCGTCAGCGTGGCCAGGATCGCGTTATTGCTTATGCGAGCCGCCTCCTCACACCACCGGAGCGCAACTATTCCATTACGGAACGAGAATGCCTTGCTGTAGTCTGGGCGGTAGCGAAGTTCCGTCCTTACCTTTACGGTCGCCCTTTTTCCGTAGTCACTGACCATCATGCTCTCTGCTGGCTCTCATCGCTAAGAGATCCTACAGGCCGGCTTGGTCGATGGGCTTTGAGGCTACAAGAATTTTCATATTCCGTGGTGTACAAGTCTGGCCGCCTGCACCAAGACGCTGACAGCTTGTCGCGTTATCCTGTTGACGACCCTGACTCCTCCAATATTCCCAGTGCTGCTTGCGTATTCTCTGTGTCGCAGCTGCTTCATTTCGCCGACGAGCAACGTCGTGACGCCTACATCAGAGCACTCATCGACCGTTTTGAACACTCTCCGGCCGACGCCACACTACGCCTCTTCGTCCTCCGCGACGGTACTCTGTACCGTCGTAACCTTCATCCGGACGGCTCTGAGTTCCTACTTGTCGTACCTAAACACCTCCGCTCAACCGTTTTAGAAGAGCTTCACGACGCACCAACGGCAGGACACCTCGGCGTATCTCGAACCTATGACCGTGTACGTCGCCGTTTTTTCTGGCCGGGCCTTGCCCGTTCCGTACGACGTTACGTCGCCGCCTGTGAACTTTGCCAACGACGCAAGAAGCCTTCCCAGCTCCCCGCTGGTTACCTGCAGCCGCTCGACATCCCTGCCGAGCCCTTCCATCGTGTCGGCTTAGACCTTCTCGGCCCATTTCCGGAATCTACATCAGGTAACAAGTGGGTTGCAGTCGCGGCGGACTACGCGACCCGCTATGCCGTAACCCGCGCTCTTCCGACCAGTTGCGCAACTGATGTTGCGGACTTCCTCCTGCATGATATCATTTTGATTCATGGTGCTCCGCGTCAATTGCTAACAGACCGTGGCCGTACGTTCTTAGCCAAAGTCATTGACGATATCGTGCGTGCCTGCTCAATACAGCATAAGTTTACCACCTCCTACCACCCTCAAACGAACGGCCTGACTGAGCGTTTGAACCGCACCCTTACAGACATGCTATCCAAATACGTTTCAGACGACCACCGTGACTGGGACCAGGCTCTACCTTACATCACCTTTGCGTATAACTCTTCCCGTCTCGACACTGCTGGCTTTTCTCCTTTTTACCTATTGTATGGCCGTGAACCGACGCTCCCACTGGACACTGTGCTTCCGTCCACCACAGCATCAACTAGCGCTTATGCCCGTGATGCTATCGCCCATGCTGACCATGCTCGCCAACTTGCGCGCACTCGTCTACAAGTCTCTCAAGACAAACAAAAGCAGCGCTACGACCTCCGTCACCGTGATGTCACTTTTGTCCCCGGCACCCTCGTGTTGCTTTGGTCACCATCGCGTAAAGTTGGCCTTTGTGAAAAACTGCTTTCCTGCTACACGGGCCCATATCGCGTGCTTCGCCAAGTGACAGATGTCACCTACGAAATCGTTCCCGCCACGCCCACTACGTCCTCTGCTGTGACAACCAGTGATATTGTCCACGTCACCCGACTCAAGCCCTACAACTCTCCACGTGCCTTGGATATTTAACTGCACCGTGACGGCGCTTTTGCCGCCGGGGGGTAGTATTACGTACGATATGATCGGTAAATACCCGAGAGATGAGCCGCCGTGAGAACGACGACGAAGTGGGTCTGTGCCCTTGGCGCGAGTGAATGTCGGCCTGGTGCTCTGGCTCCAGTCTCGTGTAAATAGTCTGTAAATAGCCTCTTTTGTCTGTGTCTTTCTACATGTAACAATATAAAGACGTGAGAATATTAAGTAAATATTCAGATTGTATGTGTATGTGTTCTGTCTATACACCCAATAAACATGGAAAATAAATTGCGTAGTAAATTTGTCACTTCTTTCACTCGTGGTGATGCATAATAATGACAGTTATTTGCCAAATATGAGTCAAGCTATTCAAACTTAATAAACCTCAGTAAAGGGTGCAGTTTACTGATAGACTTGACGTTGTCTCTTCTTAACCTCACACTCACCTGCTGCTGGCTGTGCTGGCTGCCCATCGGGAGCTGCAACATAGACCAGATTAAGGCAAATAAGGATCAAGCCAACGGTTTCATTAGATGCCCCAATGTTTGTTCTCGTGTTTGGATGCTCGGAAAACAGCAAGGCTGCTCAGCCTGTGGCATATTGTAGGGCACCTCTACATTAGTCAAGCTGGTTGTCCAACACGGTCCATCGCGTCATCAGCGGCCCTGGCACAAAACCTGAAAGATTTGTTATGACGCACGTTCTGGTTACGCATCTCAGCAATGGTTGCTTCGGTGTGACGCAGTCGCTGACGAAACATTATTGGATGATCATGCCGGCCAGTTGGCTGCCCGTTGTGACTACCGCTACGCTTCAGCCAATTGGCAAAGTACTGACTGCTTAAGTCTCATTCAGTGTGTAGCGGCATTTTATAGCAACCAATGTGATGTCAGTCGTGCGATTTTTGTCTTTGTTTTTCACCATACATCGTTTCTTAGCTGCTATACGAAAGTGCATAGGCGACTGGCATTCGCAAGCTAAGGATTAACCGAGCTTCCTGTTCCACCCACAAACGGACGCGTGGTTAATCTAGTATCGTATGGAAAAATTAAGGTTTTGGTTTCTCAGACTGAGTGGTCAGGTCAAATCAAAGATTTTAGATAGCATCCTCATTTCGCTCGACCGGTGGGCAGCCCTTTATACATTCTGGTCAAGAAGCGACTGTTATCCAACAAGCAGCCCACCTTGCCAGGATATTTAAAATATGGAAGACTCTGTCCTTGAATGTCTTAGCGGTGCTGTATAGACGCTTTCAGCGAAGCATTGTGCTCTAGCAGAACGAAGTGCCGCTGTCTGCGGCGCCTGGTGACCTCAGGTGAGAGCACCCGAATGCTAAACCAGTACAGCTTCTGCCCTGTTACTGTGTGTCCAGCGATCGTAAGTGCAACTTGGTGATCCCTGATACACTGTGCCATTGATTGCTACAAAGTGGGGAACAGTAGAGGAAAGGCGTGTGCGTGTGCAGTAGTTGGCTTCAAAAGAAGGTTACTGGCATATTAAGGTACAAAATTAACTATTTGTGACGGAGCTCACGGACCTCCGCTACACAAGGTCCGCCTGCGTTGCCGACCCTTCGCGATGGACAGCTGTCATCGGTCATCGCTCAGCTGTCAACAGTGTCCGCGGTCATCGAGTGTGATTTGTTTCTGTTTGCTTTCGCGCCCTGACACCATCCTTATTAATTCAGTTAGTAAGCGAACGTTTCCAAGTTCGTACGGCTGATAAAGCTACTGTCCTTAGTTCGTATAGCTGTCTGCTAATTTGCTATAAGAATCGGTGCTTCGCCTTTAGGGCAAAACTGCGACTTTTTGTGATAATCTACAAAGTAAGCACTGACTAGCCGTAATACGTCTTTGCTATAAGTTATTGCAAAGTACAGACGATCCATGTTCAGAGCGTTGTGCGCGGCAACGACGAATCTACTGCAACTGAGCACATCCGCGAGCGATTAGGTCGAATACAAACGATCAGATGGTGACCGCAGCGAGGATCTTTACTGAGTCAGAAACATGGTGAGCCACTGCTTCAAAGGAATTGGCAAATAAAGAACAGCGAGAACAAACGGCGTTGATACTAACTTAATTTAGAAGCGCAATGTTTCGACAACGTGGAATATATTTATGACACCAATCTAGTACAAGCATCGTATGCGCTGCTAGCACCGTTAGGACAAGCTCACATGTCCCCTGAAGCTGTGGCCGAATCCACCCAGTCACCATCCACAATAGTTCGCTTTTAAATCAACATGCAAAACCATGTTCAGTCATTGAAGACTGTGCTTTTCTGCAGAGCATTATAGAGGGACTTCATAATTTTCAGTACTTTATTGTCTTAGCTTCAAAACAAAGTAAATAACATCGCTTTTTCCCAACGCGAAGGTATTCGCGGCTCTCATATTTTTGAACAGGGATTCTGCTTTCATCCAGATAGCCAGTTGACATGGGCGCTTGTATCTGACCGATCAAAAAAGGATGAGAAATATAAGATTCAAAAATAAGATTTTGGTCAATGCACCAAATGGTGTCAGCTTCTAAATCGACAAGTGCATGATCACAGCTTTCGAAATGGGCGTAGAATGGCCATACTGCAGAAGGCCTTCACGTGAGCTTCATTTTCAGTTGGTACAACACTCTTGATCAGTTACTTCACTACGCCTTCGCCCTATATATATTATTCACGATCTGTACGGCCCAGACTTCACTTGATTTTTCTATCGCATTTGTCAAGAACCATTAGGCCTCACCCCCTTCACTCACTTCTGGCGCTCCACTTCGGATTTTAATTTACGTTTTTACGCTTTCTTCTCGACAAAGTGTCAAGTTTACCAACTCAGGGCATTTCAATAACCTAGAAAATCAATGTATGTGAACCTCGCCACTGAGCTGACTGAATATAATTTTTTCGGCCGGCAACCCTGTGCCTCTTGTGAATTTAGTGCTGGAATCGGAGGTTAAAGTGTCCGGGCACTATCAAATGCTTTGCAGAGGTTCTATCTTGCCCGCGCGATTATAATTACTTCCGCCACCGCGAGGATAGATCATCTTGCGATAACGCTCCTCAGACGGAAATCGCTTACAGGCACCGTGGACAAGATGATGGCAGGAAACTTTCAAGAGAACAAATGCGCAGTTGTCGGTGAAGTCGTCCTAATAAGGCTGTCGCACCAGGAAGACGAGGACTCGAGGAAACGTAAAATGGAAGCCTCGCGTGCTGAACTAATAACTTATCTGCACACAAAAGCCGATATCTTGTTCCTGCATGTGTCAATTGATCACGCTATTATCAGCAATAAAACTCAGTTCTTAGTTCAGCGCTCATGGCGTCCCTCTTGCGTTTTCTTCTGTACTCGTCTTCCCTGCGCTGCTGACTTGTGGTATGTCGAACCAACTCACTCATCAATTCGTTGTCATAATAAGAAGACGGAAAACTGGAGTACCGTCGACTTCCGTTAATTCGACCCTTGTGGGACTAAAAGATTCGGTCGAAATAAACGAAAGGCTGAATGAAAAAAAAAATGGTGGCGAAACAACCAAGTTTAGATCCATTTTAATCTTTGAAGTATATTGAAGTATCCTTGAAGTATCTTGTAATGTAGGTTTGCTTCTTACTCTGGAAGCGTGACTCCGTCAGCATACGGCTAAAAGCGCCCAGAGTCGCTGGCGGGCTTCAATTAACTGAAGCAGCACGCTATCACATTTGGGCTGAACGAGATTTCCTTTTATAGCAACGTTGCTTTCATGCTAAAACTTTCCAGTGTGTTCGAATTAAGAAAAAAGTCGGATTAACTGAGGTCAAACAAACGGGAATTAACTGTACTCCTGTCAAAGTGCTAGAGTAAACCTCGTCTACCACGTGTCCCAGCTTACGTTAGCCGAGCTGTTCAATGAAAAAGAAAAAAAAAAGATTGAAAAAAAAATGGTGCGAGGTACAATGACAAAAGCTATGGTGTTCTGTTGTCACAGGTCTGACGACCGAATTCCGTAGGCCTTAAAATCTTATACCTGGCACCGTGTTTTTGCACTTCTTTTTTTTTTTTTTGAAGACCTTGGTTAACATTAGCTGGGACAATCTGTATGTAGCTAAAGCAGATGTAGCGATCTCTTCAATTGTCTATACTACCATGACCGTTTCGTTCCATTTCATGAGACTCCTTGTCGTAAAGCATTACTTGTATACATAGGTTTTGTTGTTGTTGTTGTTGTTGTTGTTCATGACCCTCAAGTAGCCAGATAATCACTCTAACGCACTGCTCATCTTAAATGGCGCACCTCTGCGCTGCCTATACACCAGGTGACCAATTCATTGCGTTTCGAAACTATTTCTTTCTTTAGTACACGTGCTGCAAGAATGCAATGATTTCGATTGCGATGTTAGCGCCCAAAATTTCTTGGTTGAGAACTGCAGCAGAACACCGTCTGCCCGCCATTTCTGTGCCCACTCCTCAGTAATGCCCTACAGTCACGAGACCCTTCAGCACGCCTGCATGTGTACGTGCATGTGTCTACGATGGAGATCTGTAAAAGATGTTTGATTTATTTTCTCGTGAACTGCTGACCAGAGGTAACATCAAGCGGCCAGTTTAGCTCTGGGTTATCTTGATCATGATTGCTACAGTGTTCTACAAGAGTCACGGTTCTGAAAGCAGCATGCACTCGCCGCTCACTCTGGTATTTCATTTTCTTAAGAGCGTCGCAATTTCACAGCAGCAATTTCGGGCAACACCATAACACCTACGTTGTCGAGAGCCTCACGCTCGTAAGCAAGCGGCGTAGAGTACGAGATGGCTTGTCAAGTAACTGGCGCTATTCGGAGAACAGATGAGCACACAAAAATGGCCGGCAACCCGTCTAAAATATCCTGTCAAAGCGCCGCAGATGTTGCTGCCTTTCAGTGTTCTTCTCTCGCGCACAATGTTTTGGTTGTTGCAAACCTAGTTTTAAACGTTTGGGGGGCGCTTAAGCTTCGCCTGTAAGAGTGGAACGCGATAGCATTCAGAGATCCCCAATGGCTTGTCACGCCTCCCGGCAACAGCAGCTCTCTTGCGGATGCGTGGAGGCGAGCGCCATCTGGGTGTGCGTTGTTGCAAGGAACCGAGTGGGCCACGCCGATCTATGAATGGTAGAAACGCTGGAAAAAGGTGGTTGCGCTCAAGTTTCCGTGTAACAGAATTATGTTTTCTGGTATATTCAAATTACACTCCGACGCTATCATGTCTGTAGGTAGTGTTTAGGTCGTGCTTTGCGATCTTTCTGACGCATGTTACTTTGATGACTTCAATTAGTTGAACGCACGCTCCCGTGACACATATTGATATCTTCTTACACATACTCATGCACCCAGCTTCTACATGACTTTAGTAAATCGCATGCGGGCAATAGTGGCGGAATTCCGCAAACATTTCAATCAAAACACGATAGGAGGTTGATGTTAGTCGAGGCTTGCTACACTTACCAGCAGGGCGCAAGGGTGCCACCGGCGGTTGCGGCATTCCTAAAACGTCAGTAAAACACTGTAACATGCGCTTTCTAGCCAGGCGTCCTCTCAGAATTTGCGGCACTGTCGATATCTGATCCAGAAAAATCTACACGATGACACTTTTTTTTTTACACAAGGGAACGGACAACGCTTTTATGGCGGCATTATTCTGTTGGTCATACCATACATTATATCGGCGGTATTCGATCGCCTAACGTTAGTTTAATTCTAAATCACTTTAACGACCTTTACGTCGCATGTCAATTTACATTATCCGGAACAGACAGCAAAGTGAGTAAGAAATCTTACGAGTATTGAGAACACTATTTATTTTTGTACGCGAACAAAGAAGACAGACAAGCACTTGTTTTCGTTGGCACCAGCAAGCCGCGTGCTCAGAAATAATGCAGGTTTCATTTGATTACGGAGTAGTCTACGGTGGGTAATTTCAAATGGCGCGGAAAAACACGAAACAACGGAAAAAAGTTTCCCACACAAAAAACTCGCTTTTTCGTAAAGCCATGGCCACATTTTGCTGCGTGCAAACACTGCACAGCTACCGCCAGAAGAACGACGACAACGAAAGAACCGGGCAAGTTAATTTAACCAGATTGAATATGAACATTGTCTCCGTGCATTAAAGTTTTCTATGAAAATCAAGTTTACTGTTTCAGAGTGATACGGACGAAGCATTCATGGGTACATCTGCCACTCCTTGTATGTGAAAGGCTTCAGCAACTTGCCTCGTGAACTGGTGTCGGCGCTTTACTGAAGTATCTTTGAAAATTTTCCTGTCTGATATTTCGCGTTTGTTACGCCATCTACAATTTCATTTCGCCCACTTTGCCGCCACGTGCTCAGCGGGCGAAAATAGCGATAAAATTACTCAGTACATGTTATATTGATAACTTGCAGTTGTATATAGTGTGCTGCAGTAAATGAAGGCATACACACTGTGCACCAAGCTCTGTGTTCTAAGGACGTTAGGGAAAGTGAATGAAACTATTTTAAAGACTATTAAAAGATGGTTACAATACGGCTGGCACAAAAGTAGAGAAAGCATCGAGTGAGCGAAAATTTTTATCGTTTGTTATAGTACGAACTAGAGAGCCTTATGCCATTCGAAGACCATCCCTCACTCAGGTGATACGAACAGTCGGCTACTAACCACCAACTGAAAGCGCGCGTCCAAGGTTTCACAGTTCGTAAGTAACTATTGAGGACCACTTGGGCAACCTTCATGCTTTATCAGAGGACATGGAGATCTCCGTTGTAGGACGGCAACTTAGCAAGACCCGCCGACACTGCAATTTCGAAGAAAGTGAGCACTCACTTGGTCCCGTTGCCGCTTTCATGGTGGTTGCTGTGCGAAAGGGAAACGTAATAAACAAATGAGGCACTGTCTTTTGGCCATAGCACTGGCGAAGCAGCTCTAGCACGCATCTTGTATATAGCCCGGCCGTCCTAATTTCCCCATATATAAGCATAACTTCAGGCAAGTGCGGTAGAACTCTTTAGTGTGCAACTAAGCAACGTAACAGAGCTAGACTCCAGTGGCAGTTTCTTTAACTGAATTACCGCAAACGGAAGACCTTTATTAGACACTTGTTCCTTCGTTTGTCGGAGAGCATTTGAAAGCCGCATCGCGCGCCATGAATTTATCCGCGATGTTTTAGCGACACTTATTGCTGCATTTCGGCATACGTTTTGCTTCGCACGAGTGTACACCCAAAGATAGTTTTGCGAAGCTATTAACTTTGCTCATGGTACATTTTCCAATGAAAAAGGTGATTTCTCTGATTAAGTGTTATCTCTTCCCATTCGGCAAAGCTATGGCCGCGGCGTCGACGTTAAAATGATCCGATTAAAACTGGATGAACATCGGTTCCATTTCATGTAGGATAACATAATTTCATAACTTTTCTGTAACGTCAACCCATGGCTAAGCGAAGGAGCGACTCATTAACGAGTACAATTGGTCCGTTTTCGATTATATAAGTTCTGTTAGCGATAATGCCTTTAGCCAAGTAACTTATTAAGAGTTTCAATAGAGAGAGTACTGCAGCGTTTACAACGAACTGGTATCCGATACAAAAACAGCCATTTTTAAATCTGGTATTTGTTATAAGCACATACTCGTTATGCGCTTTTATCGACGATAATAATTTTTTTTCTATACTTCATTTCACACAAGATTTTATTGCATCCGCGTTCGTCATATCGAATTTCGAATTACCAAAAGATGTCAAAGTGCTACTTACCTGTGGGTGACGCAGGCTGGGCCTCAGCGCCTGCGGAACATTAATTGAAGCATCATCATCATCATCATCAGCCTGGTTACGCCCACTGCAGGGCAAAGGCCTCTCCCATACTTCTCCAACTGCCCCCGTCAATTGAAGCATAAGAGCCGCCGAAAATGTACAATTTCAAGCACGACGTTCTACGTGGCAGTTGCACATAATCGTCTCCATCATTGCAAGGTAATTTATTCGGACTGTAGGGTTTACCCGCACGCGTTTCTCGAGCATTAGGTGCGCTGCGGTACTTAATTTGCATTGTAATCACGGGCGGTTCATATGCGATGTAAACCCGGCTGAGTGGAAGCGGGTTATATGAAAAGCTAGAGGGTTTCTAGCCAACAGGAGGTCCCAGGTGAAGCCAATAGAAGTGAAATGGAGTCAATGGTCACTAGTCGCGGAACGAAATGCGAATTGTGCTAGATATGTTAGGGCAGAAGCTCCTGAAAAAGCTACAGAGAGAACCTTTGTGAAGTTTTTGTAGGCAAATAAATGAAGCACAAGCAAGAGAAAGTCGGATACTACGGGTGCTACACTGAACACTTACTACAGCCCCTTAAACGGCCATAGAAATGCTCTTGCGTTTTTTTTTTTCCTTTTATTTGCGATAATATGGCTTCGCGAAGTATCAACGGTGTACGTATGGAAACTGTTCGCCTTGTAAATGATGGCAGGCCGTCATTTTGTAATGCATACCATGTGACCAACTGCGCACGGCGCGCAATCGAATCGCATGATTATCTCGAACAATTTCCTTATTTTTGTTCATTTCCCTCTCTAATTCTTCGCGGTGATAGAAACGTCTTGTTGGAGTGATAACGATGGAGTGTCAAAAATTATAAAACATTAGAGTGAAGGCTGGCTTCTAAGTATGATGAAAGATATTAAGTTAAATTAATGCCCATAGAAGACCGGCAGTAATGGCATTAATAATGTAACTAGAAAAAGAAGAGAAGATGAAGTGTCATGTGACGAGCTCACCTGTGGCGGAGGGTGCTGTCGGTCGGGACATATCTGGAAGGCAAGAACCAATATGAGAGCAAAGCCGGTATCCTGTTTAAAAACCAAGAAAAATTAATGCGCGTTTCTTGGGTAAGAAATATCCTGTCTTCAATGCTCCGGAAAGCGGTACTTGTTTGTGGGCAATCTTGTCACGGTCAGGTTGCCGTAGTAATATTTAGCGTCCTTTTATTGATCTGGAGCGCTATGACGTAAATTTATTCCAGTCTCGTGGCGTCACACTTACGTAACCGCTGACGCAAGCAAGGGCGATGTTCCGGCGGCACGACCAAGCTCTCCTCGTTTGTAGGAGGGGATCATTACCTGGTTTCAAAGCGAACAGCATTGCCTAACGCGACACGTTTTTCTTATCTAACTAGTTCACAACAGGCGAGGAACCCGCCGTGTTTGCTTAATGGCTATGGTGCTGGGCTGCTAAGCACGAGATCGCGGAATCAAATCCAGGCAACGGCGGCCGCATTCCGATGGGGGTGAAAACACCCGTGCACTTAGATTTAAGTGCACGTCAAAGAACCACAGGTGTTCTAAATTTCAGGAGTCCCCCACTAAGGCGTGCCTCATAATCAGATAGTGGTTTTGGGACGTAAAACCCCTTATTTTTTTTTAAGAAGCGAGGAGAGCGCAGAAGAGAAGAGGTTATTCATGGGGCCGAGCTGGCGCAGTGAAAGTAGATAACCGGGTGTAGAGTGTGGCGCCGGCGTCTCCGATTGGTCCGCTTCCCCTTTCTTAGTTTCCGATTTAACTACCGGAACCCGCCGTTGACCATTGCGGAGGCGTGCTAAGGAGCGTAAGCCTGTAGCCACAAGGCATGCTTCGTCGAGAAAATTTGTCAGAGCGACGTTATATACGTGGTCCGAAAGGCTCGGCAACGTTGCAGCGCTACGCAAAATATTTTTTTATGCGCAAGGAGGCCAATTCTCGCGGGCAGCTTCAAGTACACAGCGTCGGAACGATCAGTGAATAGTCATCTTGTATTCGCAAAAATGGCAGTCTCAGCTATTCCAGGGAACGCTGACTTTTTTTTTTCGGCATAATAATGCTCCTTTAGTGAGCACGGGTCGCTTTGACGTGGTGTGTGTCCATGGCTTTGTGACGTCGTGCGACAGACAGCCGAACCAGACGTTGCTCGAAAACATTTTCGCTCATCGCGGAAGGCTAATGGGGACCAAGGCGCAGAATTGGAAAGGACAGTTTTACTTTTGTTCTGCCTCATTGTTAATTCCTAATGAGTGTGTAGACATCATCTTCGTGGTTTTCGTGATGCATCGTGACTGACTGGCGAAGTGGACGTCACCCCAAATATGTTTGACCAATCGCGAAGGGCTAAGGCAGAAAATGGAATAGAAATGTATTGGAAATGTTTTGCGAAATGGCAACCCTGCACCGTTGCCATTGGACCTAGCAAAGTGTACGGTGACGTAGCCATCGCTAGTTCAGTCATAAGCTGCTCAAGTAGGCGTCCGCAGGAAGTACTAATACGTTCAACTGAAATTCATCGTTGCGCGGCTTGCATATACATATTCATTCGTAATCTTGTTTCTCACTTCGCGTTTTACCAGCTACACATTGGAAGTCGGCTAGGAAGCGAGCGATAAAAAGCTGACATCGTGGTATATTAACGCAACTTGTATAGGAGCTTCAAAGCAGCCACAAAGCAAAAGCGTTGACAATTAATGATCACAAAGTACCGGCCCCTAGTACTTCCTACGAAAGTTGTGAGAAGTCGCCGATACAACTTCGATGTGTGTACTGTATCATTTGCTCAGATCTGCACATATGTGCGAAGGTATTTTTTTTTTCTTGTCGCACTTGCTGTTTGTTCTCGTCTAATCGCTTAAGGAGAACGAAATATTAATTTCGTTAGTGCTCCTTTGCTAGCGCTCCTTAGTGCATGAATGAACGGACTGTTTTGCCTGGAAGAAGGCGCCAGCCAGGGTCGCCGCGAACGTGTACAGTTCTCTAGTACCTAGACTGATGCCGCTGTTGAAATGTTTGTTTCAACTTCTGTGGTAGTGTCGTCTGCTAAACGGGGCGGCGGATGGAAGTCGATGGAAGAAACGGTGCTCAGGAGTCAGCTTGTGCCACGGAGCATGCAGTTCATGCACTCGAGGCAGAAAATAAATCTGCAGGCGAGCTGACGCACTGCCACTGTTTTTTCAAGGCTTGTTCATCGGCGACGACGAAGTCTGCTCTTTCGTCTGAAAAGGCTCTCTGCCTTTACACCACAGGTAAATATTAAGCAGTACGGGCAGGCTTACTTTCTTAGGTGGAGAGACCGACGGGTTTTGCTAGAAGAAATGGCGTAGCCCTTGCAACCTGTGAAAAGCTGAAACACAAAAGGAATGAATCCGTCGTTATGCATATACATTTATGAGCGCTTAAGTAGGTAAATGTTTGTACAACTCGTGGAAAAACCTTGTTGGGCTATGTTATTTCCGGACCAAACTAGGGGCGCTATGACGCAAAGCTATTCCGAACTGTTTATGTTTCATTTCTGCAATCAGACCTCCATTATTGGCAAAAGAAAAAAAATTGCGCCACCCCCGCTTTGGCTGCCTATCGTGAGACGGTGCGAAAGCTCCCCATATGATATCACGTGTAGACACTGATTCTACATGCTTAGACCGAACAACAGAACATTTATTTTTGATTTGACCCCTTTCTCATCGTTAGGCTTTCGCGATTGATCAAGTTGTTTACGGGCTGGGCCCACTTCGCCTTTCTGTCATGCGACGTCACGAAAACTCACCACGTTAATTGAAGTCACCTGCACGCATTGAAGGTGCATTAGTAGGCCGAACAAAAGTGTATTTTTTTTAATCTGAATGGCTGGAGACTGCCCCGTTATGAAAAGAATAGAGGATATCAACCCACCGATTGATCTGTCGCTGGTTAAGCATAAAATAAAAAGAACAATTTACTCTTAAAATGTAACAAACCGTGTTATACGGCTGCTCATATACGTTGTATTAAATCTTTCTTTCTTCTTTTGGGTTTATTTATATTTGTACCTCGTCTCAGCAGTCTTACGCGCATGCTAGCGCGACTAGCGCGAGTGCATAGCCAAGCATAAACGGACCAATGACACATGATTCGCGGGGCTGCATGTAGTCTCATCTACAGATCTGGTATGAAGCTCAAAAGACGCCGCAAAAAGTTCACACAAAGAATATTTTCAAGTGATCATTAAAGAAAAAAATAAACAAAACGAAGAACGTTCCCCAGGCAGGACATCGAGCACACGCTCTTTTGGATCAGACCGGCATGTGTCTAAACTACTGAACCACAAAAGGCGCGGCGCGGTCCATTGCGATGGCCGTGCTTCCACAGTGTTGTGCGCCAAGTGCGCCAAGTGCAAAGCCGAAAGTGTAAGAACAGTTCGCGTCCTTTATTTCCACATCTGTAAGCGTTTTTTCAATGGCGCTGAGGCTTCTACTAGTTAGCGCTTATCTATATAGCAGGTATAGCTATGGATATGCACATGTCGTCATTTATATTGCACCATTATGGATATTAAACAAGCCTCCTGTCGCGCTCGCGTATTTCTTTAAACGTCATTGAGCGTTTCCGTCGTTTCAAGGCGGAAGCTACCACGATGGGCGAGCAGAGATGAGCGCATACTCTTCCTGAGCCCCGCAGACTGAAGCCAGTGGCGTGGCGAGCCGCTCATTTCGTGGGCATAAGCTATAGGCCTTCATGCCGCAATACTCAGAATATGTTTTTAGAATACTGCCGCGATAACACCTCCGAAAAGGGGGCCAATGGATCGGAAGTGCAACCCGCTTGGCCAGGAGCGTCAAGGCTTGGCGCCGCCACGTGGGGCATTGACGTAGAATTCGTCGAATGGAAAGGATTATGCAGAATGTCAAAGTTTCTCTAGAACGCGTAGAAATAGTTCTATAAGAGTACTTGGGCGACGAGCAGTGATGGTTGCGCTGCTCTTCGCAAGTTCGCTTCTTTCAGAAGGTTTCTTTTTAACAGCGAAGCTGTATGTGGGGGGGGGGGGGGGGGGGGGGGGGGCTAGCCGATTCGTCCGGCCGTCGCCTGTACGCCAAAAGCCTGTTTCACATGATGCGATTTTCGTCGCACCGGAAGTGCGATTTCCGTCGTTTGCGATGAAAATCGCAGTCGCAGTGCCGACCCCCCGATTTTCGGCTGCGACCAACCGGTTGGTCGCACAGTCGCACCATCGCACCGATCGCTGCGATTTTCCGTCGAAATTGCGCGGAGAGCTGTCAACGGAGTTATTTCGCCGGTTTGTATTGGAAAATGGCGTCCCGCAAGACAAGTGCAATGCGCGGAGACGTGGATCGCCGAATTCGGTACGTACGCGAAGGGAGAATAAAAAACTTGTACCGCAGATTGCATTCTCCGATTTCTATGCGTTTTTGACTCGCTACACAGCAAGCGAAGTGCATTTTCACGTTTGCTTCGTACGCCTTTGCGAGTTGTCAGTGCTAGGAGGTGTTCGATCCCCAGCAGACGACGAG
Organism: Dermacentor andersoni; assembly: GCF_023375885.2. Classification (NCBI taxonomy): domain Eukaryota; kingdom Metazoa; phylum Arthropoda; class Arachnida; order Ixodida; family Ixodidae; genus Dermacentor; species Dermacentor andersoni. The sequence goes on from NC_092822.1 coordinate 80,176,724, forward strand.
GTCGTCATAATTTGCTTGCATGCAAAAATCGTGCTTACGGAGCAGCTTGAATTATTTCAACCTCGGCAAGGGCAAATGACAAGACAGCAAAGTACCCGAAGTTTCAACGTTGCGCTGAGCGCGGTACCATTCAGTTGCATTTTCTTGTCGGTTTTCAAGCATGAATTTCCCGATGCATCTTGAAAGCTTATCTTGCCTCTTATTAAATTTGACAGAGCGAATGTGTAGGCTATCGTAATGAATTTGCTACGATAGCATTAAATCCGTGGCTTGAATAAAACCTTACATGCACGTTAAGTTGCACCTCTTCTCGGGATAATTTTTTTTTCTTGCACAGAAACCAATAAACATCGACTATGTTGCGGGCTTTGTATCCTTACTGCATCTGTATGAACACTTGCTCTGCAAGGTAATTAACTGTACAGTTAGTAGATTAAGTATATTGCTTGCTATAGTGGCACAGTGACAACGTACCCTCCTGCACAATTATGTAGAACTCGTGCAACGATGCGAAAAGCAGGCAAACGGCCGGTTCTTGAGGGGATAAATCAGTATAACGCGAAACGCTGAAGAAAAGTAAATCAAAACTGTGCAGTGAAGTCAGCCAGTACAAGCAGTTCTTGCACATTCACAGCTGATCAAGTGTGCAGAAACATTCATGCCTTACATGTTTCTAGTAAGTTTCTAATAAGTTTGTGGCCACATGTATTAGTGTGTAAACCCATATATCTTTATAAGTAATGAAATACCTTGCTACTTGCAAGAACATATATCACCCGAGGATTTTAGAACAAATTTCTGCATTTCAACTATACACAATATGTGGTTTATTCAATAAAAGACCACAAACTGGGCTTTTTTGCAATGACAAACTTATTCCAAACTTTGCTTACATACAGGCAAGAAAAAAAATTATAGACAGAAATATTGTTCTTCAATTTGTTCACCTGCCACTGTGGCTATAGCATTCTGCTGCTAACACAAGGCAAGGGGTTGATTTGCCAGCCATGGGAGTCATAGGTGAAAAAAAAAGCTCTTGCACTTAGATTTAGTTCATCACCTTTTATTGAACCCTTACACTTCAAAATACTATTGCATAGGGGGGCATGCTTATGCAAAATCTAAAACCAACAGAAAGCAAAGGGCAGAATTGTAAAACAACCATCTTTCATGATAATTCGAGTGTGTAAATATTCATTGCATCAATATATATTGTTCAGCAGCACTGCACAAATAAGCATGATCAGGTATAGCAAGTACTCGGTCAGGAAGCTGGTTCTACAGATGTATAAATGTCAAGGCATGAATGCTCATACTACGGCGCACACATAGCACAAAGAAAACCTTTTTCAAGAGTTGTCCCTTCTGGCAGATATGAGTGGGCCATAAGCAGCAGAAACTTTATTGCAGGACATTGTGTAATACCGCTTATGAAAGAATGAAGAGAGTGAAGAGGCTTTTAACAGCAGTACCTCATGGTACTCTAATAAGAGGAACTATGAGCAAAAACATTTCTGGTAGAGCACTTAAACAGGAACTTTCTGAAAGACCAGGTGAGAGTTGGAGGTACACTTGGCCCACACACACCAACAACACGGGCATACTACAAGCAACACTACAGCCTACGGTCTATGGGAAAGTTATCTTATACAGAAATCAAGAATGATGCCACGAGCCCTCGACAACACTGCAGACTTTCTTGGCCAGTCTGGCCTCTTGCTTTCTGATAAGTCAGCTCATATCGACGTCGGAAAAAAAGAAAGACTAGAATCAAGAACTACCACAGATTGCGCATTGTGATCCACATAGCTGGACAAATATGCCCGCAAGTCAACATCCACAAATCCTCAGCTAGTGTAAGCCCATGGCGGCAGAGCCAGCATGTGGGTGAAACAATTATGCAATGCCTGGACGCAACTTCCACACCTGGTGAAAAGAATAATCTCGAAATAATGGGGGTGGACGAGTGGATACTATAGAAAATCGCAGATGCTGTGCTTGTGTCCAAGGTATGGTACGGTATGAATTACCAGCAGCACACAAAAAAGACAACTCATCGAATACAGGCATCGGGTAGTAATAACAGGTCTTTCCAACTTTACCATGCTTGAAGACCTCTATGAGAAAGTGCTAACGAACAAGCACCTAGACAGAGTAGAGTTGCAGCCTGCAGCACAAATTCTTTGTCTCAAGAGCTCAGAACCTCGTCCCAAGATACTATGCCAGCTAGCATATGAGATGCAGACGACTACCCCTCCCTTCAGAAACACAACCTCAGGAGTACCTGAACTTGAAACACAACAGGCCCATACTGTGGAATATGGGGGCAAACAATTAGGCCAGGAGACTATATGCAACTGCCAAACACACAGAGGAGGTTGCTAATCATGAAGATGCAAGCAAACATAAGGCACATATGGCATGGCAATAGCAGTGTAACAGTAGTATGACACTACATAGAACTAAACCCCATATAAGTGAGTACCATTCCAGGTCATCCTACACCTAGAAAAGCTGAACTGAAAGCAATCAAAGCAGCACTTGTAGTGCAAATTACACCCTGCACAACACCCTGCATGGATTCACCAGAAACTGTCTGGGCCTGCCCATCACACAAGCGGGCTTATAAGCCCGACATAATAACTGAAAACTAGATGAGTTTGTGTGTATTCCTTATTAACTAAAGTGCAACAGATAGACAACACACAAGAACGAAGTGCTCTGGGTGTTCACTTCGTTCTTGTCCACCGTATTTCTGTTGCACTATAGTTAATGAATTCATAAGGCTGCACAGGAGAAGAATGATACCTCTGCCCAAGGGCCCGATCTCACATCCAAATCCACGCGTGTGCACACACACACACACACACACAAATGTTGCAAGAGTGCATAGCATGAAGCAGTATCAACAGGATGACACTAGATATGGATGAGGACTAACTTTCAACTGAGGTTCATTTATAAAAATGTGGCGAGTTATATAAATTACCAGAAAAAATAGGACGATGAGCAAAACGAGAACAAGGTGAAAGCAGGAGCCAACGTTTCGACAAGTGGAGTTGTCTTCTTCAAGGTCCACTTGTGGAAACGTTGGCTCCTACTTTCACCTTGTTCTCATGTTGCTCATCCTCTTGAATTTCCGTCTCCTGCCTTCCCCGAGTTTTCCCCAGAAAAAGAAAGACATCTTTGAAGGATAGATAAAAATTGGTGCTTGATGCAGCCAAACATAAATAAAAATGCTACAGAAAGAAAATAGAGAAAAATTCCAAGTGCAGGAAAAAATCATTACAATTACCAATCCTGCATGCCAGCACCTTTCGAGAAATACTGTTGTTATTTCAATAGACAGACTGACAGCTTGCTGATGCAAGCACATTCTTCCAGTTCCATGCCATTGGGAAAAAAATCAGTTTCCTGGAAGGTAGCCACATGCACACTTGGTGATCGCAATGTTTTTTTTTCCCTGGACTTGTATATATATATATATTCTCCCTTTCCTGCTTTTATGTTTCGTTTCATCAAGCACTAGTCTTTATCAGGTTTTATTGCTGTACTACTTTGTGGTAACCTTTATAGATCACTGCATTTTCACAACAAACCTTTTAATTAGAAGTTAGCGTACCCTGTTCTTACTGCTTCACACTGTACATTCTTGCTACATTGGCCAAATAAAAAATTTTATAAGGTATCACGAGGGCCATTAAAGTGACTTGTTGCAGTCTATAAAAAAAAACAAATAGCCTGGCTGCAAATGGCGCCAGAAAACACATAGGACAAACAGGAAAACCGAGATGATCTAACAACCAAAAGTTTAATGTACACATTGAGTAAATACTCGCTGACAAGCAATAGACTGAACATACACAAAAAGAAAAAGCAAGAATTCATGTGCGTTTCCTGACAGGAAATGCATCCATTTCTAACGGAGGCCGTGCTCACAAGATTAACCCAGCATTTTTAGATCTACAGCTTCCGTAATTTCTCTAGGCAGCCGATCTGCACAGAATGCTAGCTTCTTCCTCTGCAATGCACGCTCAGATGTGGAGAGTGCATTGTAAAGGAAGAAGCTAGCATTCTGTGGAGATCGGCTGCCCAGAGAAATCATGGAAGCTGTAGATGCAAGGACACTGGGAGAATCTTGTGTCAGTATGGCCGCTGTTACACTTTCAGAGATGGATGCGTTTCCTGTTGGGATCTGTATGGACACGCATCAGATCTTGCTTCTGCTTTTTGTGTAAATTCGATGTATTGCTTGTCAACCAGCATTTACTTGGCATGTTCACTAAACTTTCATTTGTTAATACACCTCATGATTGTCTTGGTCTCTAGCAGAAAGGTGTTCATTCTTTTTACAGTGAAGCTGTATATGCCTAGGCGAAACACTCATGGTCCGATCCCAAAAACCCTATTGTAGGGGTATGAGCCATTGTTTAAGGGGGTGTTAGTCATTGTATTCGCCTTGCATGATGGACAGAGAAATTTCTTCTTGGGTAGACATAGCAATGCTTATGCATTTCAAACATACATTTATATGCGTATTATTGCAGGGAAGGGACACAGAGGGGGATGGGGTTAAGACAAGATCATGATGTCATTATTATCTCGCAGCAAAGGTGTGGTGGGCCATTGGCTAGACCGATAGTGACGTCGTTTCTCTCTAGCAGCAGAGCGCGCGTGCAGCAGTCTCTCTCCGACTTCCCAATAGGTTCAAAAATGTGTCCCTGTATTTAATTAAATGAAATGTGCAGCCCCGGTGTGTCACTTGGTAACTACAGTGCATAACTGAGTCATAAACATTATGATTTACGCATTACAAAACACAAGTGCGTAACATAATTCAGAAAGACTTTGATGGACCCGCTGGATTAACACAATGAACCACTCATTGCACTTTCCATGATGGTGATCTTGCAAAGTGCGATGTGTGGCATTCCAAATAAACAATGTGATAAACCCAAGCCAAACATGTGCATAACCTCATTAACAAACATAGACATAACCAATAATATAGAAAGACGTGAATAAACCATTGGAATTAACCCAGTGATAAACACCGGGGCCGCACATTACAGCTTCGCTGATTTACCATCTGTACAGGGTGCATGGGCAGTAACTTTTTCTGTTATTGTTTGTTAAGTATTGTATAATGTTGTGCCAGTAAACCACGTTGGGCTAGTTGGTGTAATGTATTGGTACTGCTTTTTTTGCTGGCTTCTTTCTTAATGTGCCCTTCTTCCTTTTGTAACAACTTTTTTATTCCCTCTTGCATAATACTCCAACCTTGCAGCCTGCGAGGTACGTAAATAAATAAGTACATAAGCACGTCATTCATTCATCTGCATACACCTCGCACCATTTCTTGCTCAACAAACGTCACTGTGTTGATGTCTCGCAGCGTGCATCTACGTTAACTGCCATTTGCGTTTCGGTACAGTTTGTGAACAGTGTAATGCATAAAGATTACATGACATTAAGGTTGTGACCTATGCGGTGCATAAGCAAACCTTGCAAAAGATCACATGTTGGATTGTTGAAAATAAGACAAATTGTATATATTGCAGTTACTTTAACAGATTTAATTGACCACTTGACAAAAGCTTCACTTCGCATAGATTTCAACACGTACACTGAATCTGCAGTTTTTTTTTTTTTTTTTTTTGCTTATTAATGTAGTCCTTACTGCATGGCCACATAGTAGATTTGAAAACAAAGTTAAATAAATTTGTTTTTTTGCAATATAACAATGTGTAGATCACTGCGATTGTAACACCAGAACTTGATACAAACATGCACAGTATAGGATGCAGACAAATGCTCAGGACAAACTCCAGAATGTTTGCATCCTGATACTTATGAAAGTGAACGGTTTCATTCCATGGCTGTCAATGAGAGGGAGAGAGAAAACTTAATTGTGTTCGTGGAACAAAAACGCATGGATAAGCTTAGACATATAGTTATTGCTTAACACTTTCGAAATGAATAATTATAGCTTGCTATCGACATTTAAGCAGCCTTTCGACAGCAAGAAAAGGAATCAGTTTTTCCAGCTCTGAACATTGAACTGCAGGAAATGCTAGCAGGCATAAAATTCTGCCAATATAATCTGTTTAGGAATGCCAAATTGGAATAAACATTGAGACTTGCATTTGTACTTTCTCTTGCTGAGCAATCTAGTTTGAAATGACTCCCATAAGCATGTCGTAACAATGTTGATATAATACAGGTTAAATGCATGACTAGCTTAAGAAATCTGGATGATTGCTATAAAAACAGTGAAGAAACTATAATATCTAATAACATTAATAATATAATAATAATATTTATTTCCACAAAACAGGCTAACCGTGAGCGGCGTGCGAGGCTGAGCACAAAGCTGAAAAATTCTACGGCAAGTGCGCCTGCCGTGGGCCTACGATCCTGCATTATGAATAGCGCGTATTGATACGGTCTTCTTGTTAGAAGTTCCGAGTATACCACCAGTGCGAGACACGGGACAAAAAAGTGGACGAGAAGCGTGTCTTTTAGAATGCTATGTTACAACGTACAGGTTTCTACAAAAGTGACGGTAACTGGTCGAAACATTTGATGCGTCGGCTTTTGCGCCTTTAGAAATATTTAGAGAGGGCTCCCACATATATATTCGCAGCGCAAGCACGGCGATGGACGAACCAGGCTAGCGCTAAGGTTGAATTTCACAACACAATTTTCGTTCCACGTCGTAATCACACAGATCGTTTGAGGCTTCGTTCACGGGCACACGCGGACGTTCGGGTTGGTGCTTCTTGTTGCATTTGGCGTAAGAATACGGCTAGGAGCAGGCACCACATATGCGTAATGACGGGCAATATACACGCATCATTTCTCCAGAAGCTGACGCCGAGCACGGGTAGCGCGAGGATCTTGTTGGGCTGACCCGACAACTTCGTGGCAGCCGAATTTCGAATACTGCATATGCGGTGAGGGTAGCTATATGAATTTGTCGATAGGTCATCTTGTAGATTGTTGTAGCGCAGGCAGAACGAAACGGTCATAGAAGGTAGATAAGACAACACACAGCGCTGAACAATGGAATAAAGAATCGCTGAACCGCTGAACCACCTGCGAACAGCTGTTTACGTGCGCGATGTCGCACTGAACTACAGAAACCGCCGTCGCGCACTCCACGACAAATCTTAACTAACGTTTTTAAATTAGTAAACGTACATATTATTTGCTTCCAATCAAGATAAGTCAATAATATTATAGTGTAAACGTTTTATTCACCACAATAAAAGAATTATGCAGCGTGTGCCACGAAACCTGGCAGTAAGCAACCCTGGGCGTCGCAACGGTCGCATTGTTAAAATCGCAATCATGTAAAATGAGCCCTCTAAAAATCGCATTGCGACGCGTGCGACAGTACCGATTTTCGTCATTGCAGTCGCAGCATGTGAAACAGCCTAAAGACGCCTCCGGCGCAAGCCCACGTACATGCGCGAAAAAAAAAAAAAAGAGGGAGGCACGCGATTGGCTGCGCCAGTAGTGACGTCGTTGCTCTCCGTCGTAGTCGAGCACGCGCAGCAGTTTCTCTCCGGCTCCGAAATGGGTTAGCCACGTGTCATACGCACTCCTGAGGAGCGGGCAGCTTTCGGTTAGCAACGCCGCGAGCATAACCGGGAATGAGCTCCTCTACGCCGTGCCGATGCTGCAGCCCGGGCACAAGAACTAGCTCGTGCAGCCGAGCGCAAGCAAAAACTGCGTACTGAGGATCCGGCAGTCTACCAAGCCATTGTTTAATGAACCATCGGGATTAACCCAGTGATAAACACTGGGGCCGCACGTTTTAGCTTCACTGGTTAACCATCTGTACGGAGTGCTTGTGTGGTGATTTTTTTCTCGATGGCAAGGCTTTTTACTATGCCTGGCACAAATAGCTGTGTATGAACGGTAACAACGAGCGTGCGAAGGTTACTTGATGCAGTTTTTTTTTCTTCTAGTCGTTCACTCATAAACTACTTGCGTTGTAACACTATGCATATACGTATAATGTTCTGTCACATTTTTGGAAGGACACAGGCGAGCGCGTGGCAGATAGCGTCGGCGGCTATATGTTAAGCCGCGGCGCGAAAAGACGACAATACACAAGGAGACATGATCATCATTCCTTTTTCTGCTTGCAACCCATCACGAGCTGCTCAAAAAATCCTAATACTGCGTCTGGCATGCACATCCGGTTACATGCGAATTTGACATCGGCGCAAGGTAGCTTTCGCACCTGCGGAAGCTATCAGAGTGAATGCTGGGTATGACAAGTAACATCGTCACCCTGTCAGATTATTTCGTTCTTCTCCATTGGCGAGCAATATAAGCTCGGAAGTAAGGAAGCCTGCAACAGGGGGTGCAAGCATGCAGCAGACGAAGCGTCGCCGTGCTCTTCCTTTCTTTTTTGCATTTTCCCGCGTCACTACGGTATATGCGGCTGACTGGCTATTTACCATGTGACTTTGTGTTTCACCTTGATAAATATGTTTATAGTACGTTGTGGACACCTCAGCCACTCGTGCCGCCAGAATGGGCACTACTTCTGCCGTGGTGCAGTCCTAGTTATGCAAAACTACCAGTCAATCTCCTATCACATATATCGATAGCTTTATGACAGTACGAATGATAGTGTGGGAATTTTCGAATGCTCTTATTAGCAGAAACATTGCGATAGCCATCACCAGCAACGCTCAGTTCATGCGATTTAGTACAGAATCTGCACACGCGACACCGCATGCATGGTAGACTAAGGGCTTCTTTCATCTACGCAACGATACCAAAGTAAGCTATATGGTTATACGGGTAGCACGGTTGCAAAGGATATAAGCGATAATGCTTTAGCATGTTTTGTTACATCGGTTTCAGCAAGCGACTCTTTGAGCCTTTTTAAGGAAGTTTCGCGTAAAAAAAATGCGTTTAAATTTAGGCGCTGTTCGGCGGAATCGAACGCTGACACATGCGTTCCAGAAGCATGGCATACAGAAGCGTCAGCGTGCTGCGCAACAAACATTTTTTTATTATGATTATTGTTGACTGCGACATGACCGCGGGGAGGGTGAGATTATTTACCAGCGCTCGCATGCACCGGTGCACCGCGCATCTAGGCGGCCACGTGCGGACTTCGCGAGATCACCGCTATATGGCGCAGCGCATCAGGAAGAAATAAAAACTGCAGGGAAGAAATTGATACGACCGGATCCGTTACAGGCTTAGGCAGCTGTACAAGACAGGTAAGTAAGTGTTGAGGAAGAGAAAGAAAAGATTAAGAAGATGTATATGCACACAAAAGAACCCCCCCCCCAACCCCCTATTTCCTTTGTGTACCGAATGAAAAGCATGTATAGCATACCTGATTAACTCAAGCAGGATAGGTGACTATTTGCCACCGCCCCGTTTAAAAGGCATTATCAGAAGAGGACAGGTCGTCGTGGCGTACGTTTCACAGAACTTACGGCCCCGAAACCACGGCCGTTTCATCGAAGCGCATAATGAAGATCGAAAATTCGTGGGGCCGCAACATTCATTTCGGGAGGGATTACGAGCGAAGCTGTTTAGGCTGCATATAGGGGCTGCATACATTGGATGCGTCCATTGTGAAATCATATATATATATTTTTTTCATTTTCATGCGATACCACACTACGCCGACACAAACGCCACCACGGTCACCGCACCTCCCATAAATCTGCCGCAACCGCTGCCGCATCCCCGCCGGCTGCTCCGACGCGCGGGACGTAATAACCACGGAAGCGCAGATCACGTGCGCAGGCGCCGTCGCCAAACTCCTTTTCCTCCCTCTCCGTCTACATGTCTCCATTCCTGTTCAGGTGTCGTGATTCGGACGTAAGCCGCCCAGGGTACCTCTCCTGGGAGCGCATGCGGGGATGCATACGGGGGCTAGAGGTAAACAGTATCGCTCTAATGAATCATCATCATCATCATCGAAACGCGAGAGAGAAGACCAGCTGCAATACAGGCCTCATACCTGATGCATTTCGGAGGTGGCAGGACGGCGTGTCACTCAACTCGTTAATGCATTACCGTCGACATTCATTGTGAGATGGGTTAATTATGTCAAATACTTTTTTCTCTCTCTTGGGCCCCTTTTCCCTGTGTAGGGCAGCAAACTACACGCGCATCATGTTGACCTCACTGCATTTCCTTCTTTCTCTCTCTATGTCTCTCTCTCTCTCTCTCTCTCTCTCGTGGTCAGGCGTTGCTACACCTTTTAGTGTCTCCAATCTCCTTATGTTCAACTGTTTCCCACGTCCGTGGTAGGACTTTGCTTGGCTCAAAAAGAACAGGTACTTTTGCCTTTGGAACTACATTAAGGTTGCTGTTAAGAGGTCTTTCACGTTATCGAAAATTAAAGCTTTGCTTTCATTTAAGTTCAGTTCTACACCACACATTCGTTCGCATTCGTACCCGCGGTGGTTGCTTAGTGGCTTTGGCATTACGCTGCTAAACACCGAGCCGCGAGATCAGTTCCCGGCCACGGCGGTCGATGAGGGCGAAGTGCAAAGCCGCTCATGTGCCCGGCATTGCGAGCACGTCAAAGGACGCCTGGTGGTCAAAATTAATCTGTAGTCCCCCCTCTCTCATCTACGGCGTCATAACGAGGTCGTGATTTTGGCACGTAAAACTCTAGAATCTAGTTTCAAATTTTGTATTCGATATACATTGCGATACATAACTATAGCTTGATTCATTTCTTATCAAAATGGGACATCGTCTCTGTAGTCTGCGATCTCAGCCGAGTTCGTCGTGCCCTGATTCCGTCACTGCTATTAAATTGATGTTCGCAGTTGCTATTCTTGCTCAATACTTTCCTTCAAAACCAACAAGGCTGCTCTAGCTTTTGCTAAAGTATTTGTGTAAGTCTTTCCATGTGAGGACGCTAACAGTAGACAAAACTAAACCATCGATTAACAACTTTACCGCCGCATATACACTCTTTAAGTTAACGCCTCTCGGTCGTTAAAAATAAGATGCTTAATGAGTGATCTTGTGTTAAGAACTAGGAGATGGTGCACGTTGTCGCGGAGACTCGAAACTTGCGCAGACGAATGGAGACTGCGGTGCCGTGGTGATCGCACTCTCGAGTCTCAGCGAATTGTATTTTTGCGCGCAAGCGTAGGTAGGTGCTCGTCTGTGAAATCGGCGAAATTATGTTTGTCCCTGCGAGCGAAGCAAGAGCCGGAGAAGGAAGGCGACAGTCTGCGACAATCTCCTCCGTCTGCGCGTCGCGTGGCTATACGGCTTTCGGAAGTGTCTCTTGCTTCCCCGTTTGCGGGGCGCGTTCCTCAGTGTCATTTGTCGCCTCTGACAGTGCTTGCGCCTGGCTTTCCCTCTCCTGCCTCTGCTCTTGCCCTATACATCCCCTTACTGGGCGATACACCGTTGCGGTGACACGATTGACAGTTATAGCGTTTCGTCCCCTTACTTCTGGTACTTCCCACCCCAAGCTTGTGCGGCCACATTCAGGCCTGTCTGTGAGTGAATGATGAGTGAATGATTGTGTGACCTCTGCTCAACGTCGCTGTTCTCCACCCGTTTCGTGATCCCACCTCAGAAGAAACATTGAATAGTAATTGCTAATCCCCCCCCCCCCCCCTCTCCGCGGCGGTGACCCGCTATATAATGACGGGATGGCACGTCGCCGGAGCGTCGGCTCGATAGCGGCTGATCGCGGTGTGTGCTGCCCAATCCGAAACGCAGAACCGCCTCCGTTCGGCACTGCGTGTTCTGTATGCGGTTGCCTGTTGTGAAAATGAGGCAGCAGCTGCGCTCAAAGATCGCATTACCAAGAAGCGCTATCGTCGGCCAATTTTTGTACACCTCCGTTGTTTCTTGTTTCCTTAATTCCATTAATCTTCCAATCAACTCTTACTAATCGTTATTGCAGACATGGCGCTTGTCACCGCCGCTAGGGAGCGCCATCTGGAGGTATGTCAAGGAACCGGGCGCGCCGCTCCGTGGCCCTCGAGAAACTCACGCGCCGGCGTGCGCAAATGGCGGACGCCGTGGACGGTCTTTGAGTGGGGGAAACGCTGGGAAAGAGTGTTTCTTTAGTTTTCGCGTAACAGAATTACGTTTTCTCGTATAGTCAAATTAGAATCCGACGCTATCATGTATGTAGGTTGTGTGTAAGTCGTACTTCACGGTTTTTCAACGTACTTTAGCTTGAGAAATTCAATTAGATCAGTAGCTTCCTTGCTCCACATGGAGGGCCTGGGTATTGGTGATTCGAAAATCTTTTTTTTGTGAGACTACGTCCGACGCCGCATTTTCTGTGACACGGGTCTCATAACGCTATCACTTTAATATGCGCTTTCCCTGTGGCCTGTCGAGGCGTCACACCGTCGAGATCCGTGTAGCGACCGCGTTCGCCCCGTTTCCCTTCGTGTTTCAAGGCCGCGGTCCTCGCTGTACATGTTCGCGGCGTCCGTACTCGAGCGCGTAACCCGCGTTTACGGAGCGAAACGTCCCTGTAATTGTTTATCGCCGATTACAAGGTTGCAAACTAGATCCTGTAACTTTATTTTTAAGCTTCCTCTTTCTAAGCATCTTCTCGCAAAATTTGCTGTAACGAAAAACCCACTTTTTTTAAGCCTTACAGTGACGCTCACTTCGCGAACACGGGTTACGCGCAATCGTATGGACGCCGCCGACATGCACAGCAAGCACCGTAGCGTCGAAGCACAAACGGAAAGGCTACAAACGCGGTAGCGGAGCCGCGTTGATCTAGAGGTTGCAACGCCCGGCGCGCCCCAGGGAAAGCGCGTGCTTCTGCGCGTGCAGACAGACGTCAGGGACATGGACGTCGAGCACCGCGGCATCGAAGCACCAACGGAAAGGGCGCGAATGCGGCGATTCTCTTCACTTCTGGTCTCGTTCCTCCTCCCGTGCTCGCTTCCCCCGCGGCGACAAACGTAATCGCGCCGATTTGACAGACAGGGACATCTACGCTTGCGCGTAAGAAGGATGGGACAGTTCTATTTGTTGCGACAAAATAATACATCTAAAGAGGAGAAATTAATGTATTTTACCCCGTTTTGACAAATAATGTATCTCAAGAGCAAAGATTAACGCATTTTGCCCCGTTTTGCTATGTGACACTAAGTTGTGCGTAGGGCTTTAAAAAACTCACGTATGCATTGTGGGAATATTACTTAAGCTATAGACTCATGTATGAAATGTTGCCGCTTTAGGGGCTTTAACAAATGCACTTGACAAAAGTGCGATATATGCCTTTCTCAGTAAGCACTTTACGGCGTAAATTGCGATTTAATAATTGCAGCGGGCGAGTTGGCAAGGCGCATCCATTTGAAACGAATTATGAGTGATCGACTTGCAAGCAGAAAGTAGAATCGAGCTCAATGATGCCCGTGCAGTTCTCATGCCTATTTAGTGCGGGGTCCAACGTTTCAAATCGGTTATGACTTACGCCGCATAGGAGAAGGCCCTGGACACATTTTTGTCCGCCTGGGCTTCGTCAACGCGCACCCAAAGCAACGGTTCGCGAACGGTTTTTTTTTTTTTTTTTTTTTGCATTCGGCAGCCGTCAAAATTCGCTCCCCACGGCAGGGAGTCGAAACCGTGTGCTCGAGCTTAGCAGTGCAAGGCCAAAACTAGTGAACCACTCCGGCGGGTCTGTCATAAAAATATGACAATACATGTCCTCGATAACGCGTGTCACACACCGGCAAATGCGGCATTCCCAGGTGACATTTCAAGCCAGAATTCAACGGGTCAAGCTCACGAGCTTGCGTGGCTACCCTGACGCCACCCCCCAACCTCCAATGCGTGGAAATTTCACTCGAAAATCAGTTACGAAGCCCCTTAACCTGACGCAGTTCATCGTCGGCCTACACGCTGCTGTCCGCTGGCGGACATTCTTCTCGCGTGTATGCAAAGATACTAGGCTCGTCAGCGAAGCACTGAAATATAATACAGTGTTCAGCCAGCTTACCCATGTCAAGGGCTCGTCTTTTTCCTCGTTTCCACACGGCGATTTCTCGGCGCCATAATGTAGACTTATATGTGAGAGCTTGTGAGATAGTGGCCCATACCCACGTTAGGGTATTGACCACGAACCGCCTAGCACCATATACAACATGAGATTTGCAATAGAAATAAACTTAAGTCGGGGATAGACAGATCGGGATTGAGCAGAGGTAGGGGGAATTAATAAAATGAAGGAATAAAGAGAAAAATATATCACATGAAAAAAAAAATCGAAATCACTTTGGTACAGAGAAAAGGAAACATTATGGTCAGAAATTAAAGAATAAGTCGCATGGAAGGTGTATCAGAGCGTCTTCGACATCCTTGCAAACCTTTCCGTTACTGGGCTCAAGGTATATTTTTTTCTTTTACTACAAAAGTAACAAAATCCGAACGTATAGGTCTCTTTATTGCCAGTTATCTAGCAATCTCAAACACACTACAGAGGCAAGAATTATGAAAAAAAAAACAATAAAGAAGACATTGAAATTTCACTAGACAAACAACTAAGGTCCCGAACACACAGAAAGTGTCGCGTCACTAGAGAGTCATTAGCACTGGTAGGATAACTCGTACCCGTAATATCATGCATCACACAGGAGAGGTATATCATACTCAAATACTTTCATGTACATATCTCACCATGCGTCGCCACCTGTACAAGTGGCGAAATTGCCGCCTGGCCGCATCAAGAAGGTCCTCTCTTCTCAGATCAGTCGGCTCTCTTGTACATTTTACTCCGTCCGGGGTGTAAAACCGAAATCTTTTCGGATTCAGCTCGGGTACTGGTTCACGTTTTTCGGTTCGGTTATATTTCGGCTCGGGAGCAAAATTAACGATTCAAACCGGCTTGGAGCTTCCTGAACCGGTTCACTCGGGTTCAACGGGGTTCGAAGAAGAAAAAAGAAACATTCGCATACTTAGGGTTGAAAAACGCGCGATGCCTTTAGAGAAACGTAGTTTGCTTAGCTGCCAGCTGTGTAAGACCGTCTTGTTTTGCAGGGACACTAATTTGAAAACGCTATCACAAAAATTATGCAAGATACACAATTGCGTGTTGTAATTTGCGCGTTCAATTAGCTTTGCGGCGCCCTGCATGCCTGTGCACTGGTTTACCGCGACACCAGTCTCCCAAGTTTACCCTTTCGCTGGATTCTTGAAGTTGCTCGCGCTTGTTGTCTGTACTGTGCAAAGTGCAAAATCACTATCCAGTCGACTATTAGATACTCATGTAGTACGTGCTCATGTTATTTTACTAAGGCATCCAGTTCTGAGAGAACATGTAATATCGCAGTGTAACGAGTTGCTGGGCTAGTGTGTATCTCAAATCCGAGCAGGAAAACAAGACAGGACGAGTGAGGCAACTGTTCTCAACACCAACTAGGTGCAACCCGCACGGGTTGTGACGGTGATGTAGGAGTGTGCGTTGTACGTAGGTGAGATTTCAAGTCAGCTTATACATCGGGAACGTTGGCCACCAAGTGGGTGATGGTTCTGATATAAGAAAGAGTCAGCTGTCAACTGGGCGTACAGAGTACAATTCATTCTGAAAATTTACTCTTTCCCATCATGTATTTCCTTCTTCATGCTTATCAAACCGTCGTGATTGCTTAGTGGCTCTGCCATTGCGCTGCTAAGAACGAAGTCGCGGGATCGCGCGGGTGTCGCATTTCTATGACTGCACGTTGCAGAAACGCCCGTGTACCGTGCATAATTTAGTGCACGTTAATGCAATTTAGTGCACAAAATTAATGCAGAGTCCGCTACTACGGCGTGCCTCATAACCATATCGTGATTTTAGCGCGAGAAATCCCCAGAATTTATTTTTATCTACCTAACGGCATTAGCAAAGGTTGTAGCAAATTAAGCGCTACGGAAGTAGCAAAGTGTGAGTAAACGGGATCAAATAATTTCTGATTTTGTCCGGAGATAGTTTACATCTTCAGTACATGTTCTGCTCGAATAACAAATAATGTTGAGGATTTTTCTTCTTTTCTTTTGCGGGGGGGGGGGGGGGGGGGGGGAGCATTCAAGAGAGACGCTATTTCAAGAGACAGTGCGGTTCCGAACTAGGGTAACAATATTGGCATGGGGTGATCTATGAGAAGCATGATTCTCCGGTTCTCACGGTGTCTTTTGTGACAACTGAGCTAACGTGAGTGCTTCGCGTGTCCTCGCTTCGAGATCCGAGCGACTGGTTGCGGAAATGACAACCAACTGCCGCCAGCGTGTGCCTGCATTGACGCACTCGGCGGCAGTGGGAGATTTAGAAGTCTGTGAATAATACTATTCCACAGCAGAAGAATAATTCCTCAGCCTTCAGGACTTCAATTTAAGATGTGGTTTACGCCTCGCAGGTGTCGCAGCAGTAAATGGCAGTTCGGTGTTAGAGGAACCATTTTATTAACTGATGTGTAAGGCATTCTAGTTGATGCTTGTTTTCACAAAAGAAGGAGAGCATTAAATGTTTTGATGGGAAGCGTTTAGGAATCGCTAATGAACCAGGCTTAGCCACACAGTGAACTTATACGTAGCCCTTAACAAGAGATGCTAACGCGCCATGTGTCTAGCTATGAAAAAGGTGCGATTGAAATGTACGTTGGGTTCGAGGGTAATTGAGTACTACGAGATCAGCAGCGGATGCGAACTGTGATGACTATGCATCACGCGTGTCTCCATCAAACGTGTCCCAACGTTAGGATGTCGCATTGATATCGCCGGTAATGTCTGCTAATGAGTGCATGATGCGAACGATGAAAACCTTAACTTCGTCGACATTGGTTCGTGTGCAGCTCGACGCGGCGCGGAAACAGCGATGACGACAGATGTGAAACCAGTAGTCGCGCAATTACCGGCCACTACCAGTTCTGAGTTGTCAAACATAAATATGCCTTATCGATTAACGGGGGCTAGACAGGTCTATACAGTACGCACCGACAGTCGGTGCAGTTGGGTCAGCCACTGAGACCACCGTGGCGAGCAACATGACTGTTGCCGAGGTTATAACACTCCATGCGCTGCGATAAATTCACACGAGAGACGTCCTCTACCCTCGTCAGTGGAATTTGAACGAAAAGAACCCTGAGCTGAACCTGTGGCCGAACCAGCTCGGGTTCGTTACCAAGAAGGCAGGAAAGGTGGCTTCGGTTCGATTCCGGTTTCGTTTGACACCCTGACTCTGCGGGCCATACTCTTCTAAACTGATTTACTGATAGTTATTTAGGCGCTTTGAAAAATTGTTGACGACAGCGGAGCAGCAGACCGTGGGCGATATTGAAGCGATGGCGACAGCTCGAGGAGAAGAGGTCTGATGATGGAGACCAAGCATGCATCCGGCTGACTGCATAGGAGTATGTGAATGTCCAATGTCTGTCATTAAATACAAAAGTTACAACAAACTGTACATGCCCAATAACTGGGGTGGTCTGCTGGATGATTTGGTGCATCGTGAGGCTATAATGGTCCCAGCTGATTAAAAGACGCGAGCACAACTAGAAGGAGGACACGGTACGAACGCTGGATTCCCAACCACTGTACACGACTGATTTTTAATTTGAAGACAATCCCTCAAAGCGCTTCCGCGCTTGCGCGTGAAGTTACAGAAAATATTAGGAAATAAAGAGCAATAAACACGTGTTTAGCGTCGTACCTTTGGTGTCTGGTTTGTATATCCGAACTCTCAATCAGTAAGTTGGACGGAGCGTTCGCTTACACACATTTCTGTGACCAATTTTCTGATGTGGGCAGCTTCACATTGCTCCCTCTCCAGTCTACTTTCAGTAAGTGAACCTTCTTTTCAACTTACTGATAAAGAGTTGGAATATTGAAACTGTAATCACTAAAGATACGCTCTAAGCACGTGTTCATTGCTGTTTATTTCTTTTTCTCCTCTGCTGCAAATAAAACTTTATCTCTCTCTCTCGCTCCGATTTTTGTGTTTGTTGCGCTTGCACGGCACTGCTCCGTGGGATGGTCTTCAAATTAAAATTTATTTGTAAACCCAGTATCCGTCCTCCGTGCTCCTTCCAACTATGCTCGCTTCTTTTACTCACCGGAACCATCACACTCTGGCAGCTCTCAGTGTGAATGGCCCAGCTCATGGGCGCCACGGCTACACAGACCAATAGTAACTGTCGGCCAGAGCCTTACGTTGTCGCAAGAAATGCGACTGAGTTACGTAAAATAGCCAAGGTTGCAGCTTCGCTCGGGGCTACAGCCTCCACGTGACCCACAATCCTGACAAACGTTCAACGAGAGAGTGCTTTTATATTTGTGCACGAGTAACTTAATTCGTGATCTTTAGAAACCTCAACCATTGCGCTTCCCTCCACTACTCATCCATTGGTACGGTCAATACAAAGGGCGATTGCTTTCAAAGCGAAAATAACCTGGACCTTTTATTCCTTTTATTAACATCCAATCCTGATTATATCAGCGGAATAAACACGCTACCAGGTATCAGTGACCATAACCTCTTGCACATCTGTATTTGACCCCCAATCAAAAGCGATCGCCTATCAGTAAAGTAATTGTTGACTACAAGAAAGGAAACTTTGACGCTATTAACCACAAACTTCCATTTTATCTCGACAGTTTTGAACGCTCGTATCTGACTCGAACCGTAAATACTAACTGGGAGTTATTCAAGAACACGCTTTTCAAATTAAAAAATAAATACATTCCAACAATAATTCTTAAATTCGATTACAACAACCTCTGGTTTTCCAAACGTCTCAAATCTCTCTTGAACGGAAAGAAAACGTCTATCTATTATTACGATATTACGATACTCGAGACGAGCCGCCGCGAGAACGACGACGAAGTGGGTCTGTGCCCTTGGCGCGAGCAAATGTCGGCCTGGTGCTCTGGCTCCAGTGCAGTGTAAATTAGTGTAAATAGCCTGTAAATGGCCTCTTCCGTCTGTGTCTTTCTACGCGTAACATTCTGGTGGAGGTGAGCGATCCCCGTCCTCGCCACGGAACTCCGGAGTGGTCGCTACATTGAGCTTGTCACCATGCCTCCCGGTGACGAGACCGCCTCTGCAACGGCTTCGGCTTGTCCGACTGCTCCCATCGTCACGGTTGCCCAACATCGCGACCCTGGTGTGTTCGTTGGCCGAGAGGGACAGGACGTTGACGAATGGATCAAGCTATATGAACATACCAGCGCTGATAACAGGTGGGTCCCAACCATTATGCTCGCCAATGTCATCTTTTATCTCGGCGGCACCCCACGCCTGTGGCACCAGACGCATGACGACGAGATAACCAGTTGGGACAATTTCAAAGAAAAGCTCACGGAACTGTTCGGCGATCCCATTGGCCGCAAGGTTGCCGCGAGAAAGGCTCCTGCGTCTCGTGTTCAGACATCTACAGAGCCGTACATTTCTTACATCCTCGACGTCTTGGCTCTGTGCCGCAAAGCTGACTATGCTATGTCTGAAGATGATAAAGTGTAATATGTTCTAAAAGGCATCGCCAACGACGCTTTCAGTTTGCTTGTTTTCGGCAACGTCTCAACAATCGACGCCATCATAAAGAATGCCGTATCACACACCACACCACGCGGCTACCCAACACTGCTGCTACGTCGACATGTGAGGGTCGACCGCGTCAGTCCACCACCTGTGACGACGTCATCCGCATTGTTCGCCGCCAGCTCGGGGCCGCCTGTTCGCCAGCTTTCTCCGCGACGCCTCCCGATCGAATGAGAAAACGAGTGCTTCGTGTCTGAAGCGAAACGACATATTTAAATAGTACTTTTCCTAATGACACGTACACCGTCGACCCTCAAATTTCTGCAAACAGTTCATTCGATACCTAATTGGCATATTCTAGCCCGGGTGAAATGGGATCATAAATCTTGTATCACAAAAAAAGCAACCGAGAGGTTTTACAACCATTTCTGCCATATATTTACGCAGTGATCATTTAAAATTTAATTATAAATCTTTCTTTTTCTGCGCATATAATCTCTCTACACTGCGTAACATACGAAATCGACCGGCTATACCCCCAATTACCAGCGCCAAAGCGGGTGGTGTCAGGCCCACACTCTCAATCATAACTTGTCGTACACCAATACTTTCACTAATGTTCCAGCAATCGAATGATTAGGGCAGCCTTCCGAATGACAGGACGTCGGCTCTTTTGTTATAGCAATTTATACCAAATCTGCCGATAATGCCAATCTGACAAATACTGACTAATCTCTTGAATTTATCTGCTGTAAAATACTACAGTATAACAACTGCTTAATGAACCTTTTAAACCATCACAACCCACTCATTTACAAGCAAAATTACATGCAGTTACATGTAATTTATCAGTTACATGTAATTATGATCATTTACATGCTGTAACGCATGTAACTGATCATAATGCCTTGCACACGTTTTGCTATGTTTATTTATTTTTGAGAAGCCTATGAGAGAGTGCCTCCTGGGCCATTATAACTTATTAGTTTAAATTGTCTGTGTCGAGCATGATTGAGAAGACGAAAGTTGTTTTGAATGCATTTACAAAAAACAATATCACTGAAAATAAGTAATTTCTTGCTCTGCGATGTCCAAGTCAAATGCGTTATCCTAAAGGTTATTGCTCGGCGCACTTTGATTTTTACCATACATAAGTGATGCTACATCAAATATATGCTCCTCAAACATATTTTGAACGCCATTACGTTTTGTTGTAAACATGCCAATGTCCTACATTTCCTGTCTCAGTAGCATTGGGGGCGAGGACTTACGGAGTCGCCATCTGTCGGAAGCGCCTCCCTTGCGTAGTATGAGGGATAACGCGGCGCGCTCCTCATAGGTTTGGCTTACGGCGCGTAATAAAAACACCAAGCGGCAGCCTTCCTGTACATTTCTGTAAGTACTTTCAAAAGGAAGGAACTTTATTACTGTCGAAATAATAATCTTGGGCAGACTGAAAGCACAGAATCGTTTACAGACGCCATCTCTTTAGCGAATACGTACAGCGAAAGCCACTGCGCGTAGTCGCCGTAATTGAGTCTCCCGCGTCGGCTTCTTGCCTGAAAGGTCGGCAATCGCCGAGCGTAAACTATGTGAAATATGTTCTTATAGTGGGCGGTCTGTATAACCAAATCGCGCATAACCAAACGAAGCCTCAATGCATGCAGCTATCGCACGGGTTTGCGGCGACCGACCACGCGTCTGCATGCATGTCCGCGCACAATGCTTCGCTTTCACTGAGAGCGTTTTCGCACCGTGCTGTGAGCTTCAGGCCGCAGCATATGAGCATTTAACAGTACACAGGCAACCATTGTTGCGTGAACGTTATCAGACCTGTTCAAACACAATTTCGTTTTAACAAGGGACTTCGATGCCTTTGGCGACTCTGATGTGCCGTCGCGACGATTCAATATCTTTTTTCTTCTAAATTGTTGGACGTTTCAATATTATTTCTAAAGTTGCGTCGCACTGTATGCAGTCAGCGGGCGATTTCGCACTGCTTCTTTTTCGTAATTCAGTGCGTTAATTCATAACACAAACATGACCATATGCCATGCCCTTATTTAATGTGCTTCTTACCACTCCCTTTCCATTCCAATGAACTTGCCAGTGTCTAGCATCAACAAGTTCAGAGACTAAACCGTCGTGATATTAGCCGGGCAAGGAGCGCGGGCGAACGCCTCAGTGCGCGTTTTCTGCTACTCACCGAACATCGCAGTCCCGGCGCCGTAGCAGGAATATTCCTCGCGACTGTGCTTGCTGCATACCCGAGCTGTAGCCGATGGCTGTTTGCCGGTTCTAAGTTTCGCTAGCCGAGCTTCACGGAGCTTCTTGTCCTGCGGCTACGTGCGAATAAGGCTGACACCGGGCTCCGTTACGTACGTCCGGCACTGCGGCACCGAGCAGTAGCCTACCATGCTACACGCCACCAAAGGCAGCCACTACCTATTATAGTGATTTCAAATGTTGTCAAAGAGACACCTAAGGCGAGAAAGCCTCACCGCTAAATCAGAACCGCAGCGCAGGTGAGACTTTAAACTTCCGTGTTCAGCTCGCTTCGGCGCTTCTGAAGCAGACGACACGGCCGCTGTGTCCGCGTGATCCCTCATAACACGTCACGCCGACGGTGGCGCCAGCTTTTCCAGTGGTGGAGCTAGCCCCCAATACAAAGTAGACATTTATGAACAAAATTATGAGCATGTGAAAATTCCGCTGTATTCCCAAGCTCCCAATGTGTACTTAATGAATTGCACCACAACTCTATCGATTCAGTAGCATAAATATTTATGGGTTATTTTCCGCTCCGATTTTGGCTTGGCTTCTCCCACCAGAAACGTCAGTTCTAAGGCTTCAGGAAATCTGGTACTTCTTAAATGTCACGTACTACTTGCTAATAAGGAAAAAATAGTCAAGGGGCACAATTTATCAATCCGTTCTTCAATTGAATATGCTTCTATTGTATTATAAGCCACGCATGTGACGCTCACCTCGCAAATTGTCTCCAATCGGTACAGAACAAGGCAGCGGGTTTTCATAACGCCTTCGCACTCAAAATACGAGAACTTATATCTGCGCTGTATAAATCGCGTATTCTGACAGCACCTGTCATGCTCAGAAAGACTGCTGGCCCACAACCTTTCCGTTCCCTCTATACCACAGCAGTACTTCATTCGTGCTTGCGCTCATTCACACAGCTCCCCACACGTCATCTGGAGTTGATTGTTTTACAGAGTTATTCCGATATTCGCACGGACTCTTTTGAATGATCGAAGCTCATATGCATAATGCACGCATTATTCTCAGCTTTTCCATCCTAAGACCACCGACTAGTTTGGAAGAAGCGCGCTTACGAACTCGCTAGAAACTCGCAGGCTTCTGTAGTTAGTGGGGTTCTATTTTTGTTGCCTGTTTTTATATATATATTCTAGCTTGTCACATTATATGGTGCACTGTTTTGTATGTAAAATGCATGTATTTTTCTCTGTACGGTTCTATTTATCCTGACCGAATGCAAATTTTTTAGGACTACGTGCTTTCCTCGTTTAATTGTGCTGATCTTGCAGTTTACTCTTAACACTGTTTACGTCAAACTTTGTCAACCGTTATCAAGTGATTCTACACATCGCAACGTCTCTTTACAACTAATAGATTTCCCGTTGCTGCTAATTTTTTCCTCTTCGGGGAAGGGGAATGGTGAATGTTTACTGTTCTTTAGGTTTCCGAATTAAATAAACTGTGTAAGTTTACCAATCTATCATATACGACAATTTGCTCATGACACGTAAGCTGTAGTTCGCTCATCAGCAGAAAGCTGCGCGTTGGTCCTCATACATGAAAGCATAGGCGGCAGAAGATTGTTTCGAAGAAGCGTTCCTTCTGGCGGCATGCTCCCCCCCCCCCCCCTCCCATTTTTTTCAACTAGCTCAATAGAATTTCACTATGCGAAGATTGTTGAAAATCTCATTTTATCATTTTGTCGAACTTTGTATTTCAGTATTTTTGCACATTATACGCACGAGGCCTGTAGCTTTTTTTTTTTTTCAGATACCCTAAAAGGGCCCTTGCGGGCATTACATAGAGGGGGCGGAGGAAGGATAACAACAAGAGATTTCAAACACAATTCTGGGGAAAAGCAATATAGAACACCGTAGTATAGGTCACTGAACACAACGAAACGAAGAAAGAAAAAGAAACAAATGCATACATGATGAACACTCGGTACAAAGCATGTAAATGCAATTACAATGGGTCAAAAGCACAAAATTATGTTTTATTCGACATGCGTATTTAAACTACGCTTCAAATGCCTCACAAACGGGTCATGATCATGTATAGAAGCAATTTCTTTTGGCAGCTTGTTCCAGTGATATACAGCAAGAAAGAGCGGTGATTGTCGAAGCAGATTCGTATGCGCAAACATGGGACGCACTTTGAAGGGATGATCGAGACAGGGGAAAATTCATTGCGGAGGTTTGATGTGGGATGCAGTAAAGGATGACGGAGTATGATATAATCTGCGGAAGTGGGAAAGCAGTGCTAACAGTCGTCGGTTTTCTAGAGAGGGTAATTGGAGGGACTCTTTGATATCCGTGATGCTGGATGTTCTAGAGTAGGTCTTAGTCATGGAACATGCTGCTTTATTTTGTAAAGATTCAAGCTTGTTTATTAGGTATGTCTGATTTGGATACCATATTATTGAAGCGTATTCCATCTTTGAACGAACTAGAACTGTGTAAGCTAATAGTTAAGTTGACTGATTTGCTAAATACAAATTTCGCCAAATGAATCCAAGTGTTCTATTTGCTTCCGAAATTATTTCATCTATGTGTTCATTCCATGTAAGGTTAGGATTTAAATGGACGCCCAAATATTTCAACGTAGACACATTCTCTATGAACATGTTGTCCATAAAATTTGAGCTTAACTAAGCGTTACTGGCTCTGGTAAATGTCATTGTTTTTGTATTAGAAACATTTCCATTTGCCATTGCTCGCACCAAAGTGAAATTATGTTTAGGTCTGCCTGTAAATATTAGTATCTTCCGAGGTAATAATTTGTCTGTAGAGAGTGCAGTCATCTGCAAAGAATCGTACTCTTGTGGTCAGGTTGTTACTGATGTCATTAATGTAAATTAAGAATAAAATTGGTCCAAGTACGGAGCCCTGAGGGACGCCAGATTTTATTTGTGCTAAAGCGGGAAACTGTTCACTTACGGAAACAGATTGTTAGCGATTGGTTAAAAAACTTCAGATCCAATGAACAATTTTACCATGTATATGTTAAGCCGGCTAAGTTTCATCATTAAGCGAGAACGGGAAATTTTATCGAATGCTTTTTTGAAGTGAGTAAATATGGCATCGATTTTTATGGAATCGTGAACAGCTTGATGAAGATCAGTTATATGTTCAAATAATTCTGTTCCACAAGAGCATCCTTGCTGAAATCCATGCTGATTATTATAAAAAACGGTTATGTTTGGTTAAATATTTCATAACTGTGGAAGATATGATATGCTGAAGTAATTTCCCTGGAATACTAGTCAAGGATGTAGGTTTATAGTTTGAGGCCACTCAGACGGTGACCTCATTTGTAAATGGGAGTGATATGACCAATCTTCCACTAATCCGGTACAATTCCTGTATCTATTTATGGCTGGAAAAGGGCGGCTAACCCGGGGGATCTTATAAGCTTAATCATTTTAAGTATCTTTGGGCAGATGCCGTCTGGACCTGCACTGAGTTATTCGAAAGTCGATCGATGGCCAATTCTATTCCCTTCAGCGTAATTATAAGGTCATTCATAGATGAGCTAATTGAAAGAAACGTATGATCAGGTGGTATTGGGTTTTAGTTTGCGAATACAGAGCTGAAAAGCGAGTTTAATTCAGTCGCCGCTTCAGATGGTGAGAGTAGCACGCTGTTATTGACGATTGGTATAGTGGATTACAGTGCTTTACCTAAATCGACGCATCCATGTATATATAGGTATTACCATGGTATTACGCAAACCACGCGTCCATCCCTTACCAGAGCCAAGGCCAGGTCTCCGTTGAAACTGCCAATAAAGTCACCTAGGCGACTATGACGTAATCACAACACATAACGCCCACTGGTGGTAGCAGTGTGTATTGGACGCAGGGGGCCGTTAAACCGAGCCTCAACACCAGCCACGACATGCGTTGGCCGGGACGCAGTCAGAGCAGTGCACGAAACAAAACACGTTTGTTTGTAATTTGTGGTTGAGCATACTTCCTAGTTAATTAGCTGAATTAAACTTGGAAGGACTAGAGTTTTATTCTATAGCGGACAAGCATGGGCTGTCCGTTTTCCTCCCGCAGAAGCCCGTGCATTGAAAGCAGGCGGGAATTCCACAATATTTACAACTTCATTGTGAACTACGTGATTATGAAAAGTCGATGAAACTCGGCTTAATGTTAGAGTCATCTTAGCGGCTAATTGTCATGGAATTTCTTTTGGGCCAGTTTCGATAAAACAAGTTGCAACCATTTTCTGTAACCATACTCCCCCCCGTAGACGGCCATGTATTGACAGCTGACAGGAATTCAGTAACATTTCCAGCTTCAACTACCGGCCTGCAATTGCGACAAGTAGACTCAGCGTAATGCTAGAGCCCTTTTAGCGGCCAATTTCAATATGATTTTTTCCGAGATGTCTGTATTAGATCGAAAGCTACAGAGCAGTCGCGACCAGCTAGAGCCGGAAATTTTTCGTGTCGACGCGACGCGTAGACGGACATACATCGACCACCACCGGAGCTTCGGTGTAAAACAGACCGTCACACAAGAACGAAGGACGGTACGGCCGTTTCAACACAAGATGACACGCACAAAACACGCGAACGCTCAAAATAGCGACCGGCAATGTGGCGGCAACCATGGATGGTGCTAGCTTTCTTCGCGAATGATGACGTGAAGTGCTTACACCCTATAGGGGTAAGCACTTCACGTCATCATCCGCTTACCCCCTATAGGGTAAGTAAGAATGCACGAGTGCGTTGCGCTGTGCACTAAAGATGCTGCAGCTTAAGCAGTGACTGTTGGCTTCATTCCCCCCGTTAGTTTGCCGCGCCGAATTTCACGCAGTTCAGGTCTGTGGATCTGTTTTGCGCGCAGCTGTGCGAATATTGAACTGTTGCTAGTTGCTTCACGAGGAACTGTTGTTAATTTTTCTTTTTTTAGGTACGAATTTTTCGCCTCACCTGGTTTATACCGAGATAAATCGCGGTTATCTCAGAATGAGGACAGGCAAGTGTATTTTCAACAGCATGATTCTTTTCGCTCGAGGACATCTTCAAAACAGGCAGCTGCAGGGCTAAGACTGCTAGCAGTTGCTGCGCATGGATTCTCGTCAAAAAAACACGCATCATATTTGTGAAGTCATTAAAGCTGGCTGCTGTTTGAACACACTTGCAACACGGAGTGGATCGTAAGTTTCGCGGTTGAGTAACCTTTAGGTGTGCATTTCGTAATCACTTGATTTCTCTGAGTGCAACGTTCAAGCCGTGAGGCCCGAACCCACCACTGCGGTGAGCGCCCGTCTTCCTTGGCCAGTGCTGGTCCACCTTTAAAATTTGGTCTGGCTTCTCGATTCAGTAATATTTCCAAAATACTGAAAATTTGGTAAGTCTTTCGCTTTCACGTTTTCAAGTGGAACACTAAGAGGACTTCAAATTGAGACAACAGTAGTAGAAAGGGCAGCTCGTCATCGTAGGCAGCGAAATTACATTGGCAGTGCAGCACTTACTCACGCTTCTGTCTACCTGTGCATTTGGCAATTGAATTCGTTGACGATCGTCCGCATATTTATTGGCAATTTCGCAACAGCTCTTCCGGAGGCCATTCTCGCGACAGTTATTCTGCGATGACACATGTATTCGGCGGTAGCCAGACCATTATGTACTGTGTACCGGCATCGTGCCGTGTGGAGTCGTTTGAGATATGTCTGCACCAACGACGTGTGCATCTTGTTGAGGCACATAAACAGTAATGTGGCAAGGGTAGAATTCTAAAAAGGAGTATACGACGGAGACATCGCATTAGTTCACACAACGAAATGGCTACTAAACCCGAGCTCGACTTTGTAACAGGGCTTTGTCACGCTCGTCTGCGAGGCGCGTGTGACGCGTATGCGGACTGGTTTGTCCTAAACTCCGTTGACATCGTGTATATGTCAGCTTTCACAGAGGACCGCGCCTTTCCTGCAGCTGTCACCGCAGAGGAGAAATCACAGCTGCGAGCTTCAGCCATCCTTGCGGCAAAGAGTTGTCGCCTGCTACTGATCCCTAGCGTGGGTTTGAAATGGTCCCCTAGGTGGCCAACGGCCAAAGTTACTGAGGCAGTTCCTGACTGCAATTATTTCTCAGAAATTTTAGAACTTGCAGCGTACAAGCAAAAGTCAGTCAAAAAATATGCACAGCCCATGCACTTTATTATAAATCTTCTATTTAAAGGCGCAAAATATATTATTGCTCATAACTTTAAAACGATGTTAATTTACTGGCGCCTCTGTTTACAGACAGCGCAGTGGCATCTGTGCGATGGCATTACAGGCCCTACACTCGAAGCTTTTAAAAGAGGTACTGGCATGTTTTTTTCGTCTATTCATTTTTAATTCTTTGTGGTAAATGAAAGTCCTAGACCACCAAACTCTAGAAAAAGTAGTGACATACATAAGAGTGCCGTTAATAATTTAACATAACAGCGTTGCTACAGAGGGTTTCAGTTTCGTTTCCAGGAGGATACTGTAACATGCCGTCTCGACATAGTATGTCAGAGCAGGACATTCCGACACTCACTTAGGCTCACTCGGTTGCTTCGCATGCTGCTACTTATTGTGAGCGCCGATGTAGCAGTGTAGTGGCACAGTCTCCTCATGGGAAACAAAGCTGAAAGTGGCTGTTGAG
The DNA here is from genome assembly GCF_023375885.2 of Dermacentor andersoni. Classification (NCBI taxonomy): domain Eukaryota; kingdom Metazoa; phylum Arthropoda; class Arachnida; order Ixodida; family Ixodidae; genus Dermacentor; species Dermacentor andersoni. The sequence goes on from NC_092822.1 coordinate 80,205,150, forward strand.
AGGCTGTTATATTAAGTTATTCATGGTAGCCTTGTCACTGTTTTTTCTATTGCTTTAGGTATAGTACCGTCATATAGCGAAAAAACATGAATAGTCGAAGACACGATGTCAGTACCGCTTTGAGCGGCATAGAAATATTGTCGCGCTCGCGCATTGTTAGAATGGAATCATGAGAGTTCAAGCACAGCGCTAAACCTTGCTATGACCATGGTCCTTGAATACTTTCGAAAAGTATTGAAGGAGCCTGCCATTACTGTAAGTGCTTCGGCCTTCAGGCGAAATTTTTATTTTCTCAATAGGCTCAACAACTTCTCAATTAAAATTTTAACGCGATCAGGATTCTTCAGCTACTTGAAGCACTTTATTGCTGTCTAGCTGGGTCTCTAATCAATTTACCGCCGACTTGGGTCACTGGGCAGTCCACGGTTTATCGAGTAGAGCATTTTGACCAACAGGAAAATGCTCTTTTCCTGCTACGCGACATATACCTCGAACGGGAGTTTTAACTTTTCTAAATGTAACCTTTATGACGAAATATTCAAAGAATTTATAGGAGCTATGGCTTGCAACATGATACCCAATCGAGACAGAACTGCACATTTATTTGGACTACCATGAAAGTCGTTATTTTTCTATGCAACATCTGTGAACTTATAACCCGTATCGGAGATAGGTGGTGAGTTTATTTTAAATTTCTGTTGAATTTATGTTGTTTTTCGGAGCTCACCAACGCGCATGTTTTGTTGTATTCCTATTGGTCTGGCAAGTAATCAATCACATTACACTATGGGTCCAACTATCGTTGCTTATGTTTTTCGAGTTATTTATAATAAAGTTCTATTGAATGATACATTCGTTGCTGTAGAATGTGCTTAAGCGTGTAGTATGTGCATAAGTGTGTAGTATGTGCATAAGTATGTGCATCAGTGCAGGTCCGCGACTGGAGCAACTCACATCGTGTCTCCCACCTCTGGATCCGCCTTCTCGAGGCGTGATTCTCATGTCGACGGCACGTGCTGGAGGACACCCGATATTATAAAAAAAAAGAAACACTCGTCATGTTTCAACCATGGCCTCCGAGATTTGGCGTTCTGGGAGGTTTTGCTTGTTTGTCGCGAGCACGTTACATTGTAGGGTTTCGCTTCCTTTACGTCCCACGAACGCGTCCCATGGATCCTGTCAGGACCGATGATGCGGCTTTATAAATACCTAAGATATTGCAAGAGTCACATAACCCCTACAGAGGCCATTGTTCAATTGCTCGACATTATATATGCTGGTTAAGTACACATACGACTATATGTGCTTCTATGGCAGCCATAGCGATGTACCAAGTTGGGAACCACAGATCCGCTGAAATCCAAACACAGCTCAAGTGGTTTGCAAAGCTCTTCACTTTGTCTGTTTTCTGGAGACCTGAGAAGTGGGCTGTGTAATGTGATGCGAGATAAGTCTTGCAAGACCTATAATTACTTAGAATGGTCCTTGTTGGGGCAGTTTGCTGTAGTAGTTCATACACATCACAACATAAATGGACAGGCACTTCTATCAACTGTTTATTTAAGAACGACCTAATAAAACGCATATCACTGTTGCGCACATCTGCATTAGTGTTGACAAAAAAGATGGAAAAAAGTTGACTATATGTTTGTCCTCCATGCTTTAAGAAGTCACGTCTATTTCGCATTCAATAGAAACAGAATGGTAAGTCAAGCCCCCAGAAATAAAGAGGCATGCTCATTCCAGCTTTTACCAAGCGTCTCCGTATGAAAACAATGCCCTTATAACCACAAGAGTTCCCATACTCAACCAAATTCATGCTTTATTTATTTATTTATTTATTTATTTATTTATTTATTTATTTATTATATTACGAGGCAGACGTTACACCAACCTTTCTATAACCCAATGAAGGCACTCGAAAGAGACCAAGGCGCAACCCACGATGATGACCACGCACAGGCATTAGAGACATACGACGATAATGATATACAGACAAGAAAGAAAGGCACAATAATGGCCTAAATGTATTCAAATGGTGTATTTGAAACGGTCATTTACGCACCATTCTGTTTTACTGACGTGTGCTTTTCACTGGACAGTTGCTTGTCCTATATACTACATCCCTGCAAGTTGCAGTGACGAATGGGTGAGTGTCGTTCTTTTGAAATGTATATTATATATCAGCTGATGTGGCTAGTAAAGGGCAAAGATGAGCTGGCTAGTTGCGAGCAGAAAGTACCACGTGAATGCAATGCTGCTCGCCACATGACAAAAGTGCAAGGTTTTATGTATCCAAGGCACGATCTGTGTGGCTTTGTCATGTTTCTTGCTTTGTCCGTCAGATTCTTAAGAAGGATTTCAGCAACCCCAAATATCCTTGCGGCTAAAAAGTTGATTTGTGCCAGTTTTGACACCTGTGCAAATAATTTTACATTTCCCTTTTCACTCTTATCATGCGGAGTGCACAGTGGTCAATCCCAGCGATAACGTCGGCTGGCGAATCATCTTCCGAGTCATTGACGAGGGGCGAAAATAATGAAAAAATGGAATCGAACGTTAACACAATGCGGCTTCACTCAATTAGAGCTGTTGGCACTTTATTTTTGACCCAACATGATTATGTATCTTAAAGCCCGATATAATTTACTCCAATCTAATGAAATTCGCGATATAATGAAGCACAACCTTTTGTAACGTCTTCTCCACCGATCGCCATTATAAGTTGAACCTCAACATGACGGAGTGTGTTAAATTTTTAAGCGCGATTTCAATATACCTTAATTTTGCTGGCACCACGCGAATAAACACCGAGGCAATAAATGAAATGTACCAGTGGCGCAGAGGGCTAAGTTACATGCAGTTGTTTGCGAAAGCACCTCTTCATATTTCGTGGCCTCTGAAGCGGAGCAGCGTCGTCACCGCTAGCAGCAAATTCAGCGGTGATTTCACCTCCCAAATGTTGCGGCGCCCGCGTCCGGATTTCAGAGGTCATAGATGGCGAGTGCGGTGTCGGCGCAGAATATCGCGAATTTGACATATTCCGCACGGCGTACAGCTTTCCATAGGAGCGTGCGCTGCTGGAGCGCGCCATATGTTTTTTGTTGGTATGGCAACAATGTGAACAGTCAAGGCTAATTAATTTCCGCCGTCGTCGACGTCGCCGTGAAGTTCCGTATTGAGTCCAAGTGCGATAAGATTGCAGCCGCCCGCCGTATGCGTGCGGTAGATGCGCAGGAAAGTGTGCAAGAGTGAGGCGAAGATGGCGCCTTGATGCACGGTGCCTTAAAGTCCCTCAATAAGAGGGACCTTACGGTGCTTTCATGAGCGCGCGAGGGGAGGGGGGAGAGGTTGCATGCCGTCTTCTTGCGAGCCCTAAGGAGGAGAGCGGGGAGATGAGCGCGCAAGGTTGGGGGAGGGTGCGATTACTATGGACGCAGTTGCACACGGCGAGGCCGGAAGCGGCCGCGCGCACCCTATCTTGAAATTAATCTGCGGTGGAAGCAAAAGGCTAGCCTACACGAAATCGCTGATGGATTCGTGTGTGCTGTGCCCTCGAGCCCCTGGTTCGCGCTGAAGCGAGAGGCAGCACGAAGGTGAATTCTCTCGCCGCTGCTGACGTCCTTCACCACACCACGGTTGGGACAGTGAGTGCCCGCGGTCATCAAAGGAGGTCTGTTCATGCTAGCAGCCTGTACGCTCGCGACACCATTCTTGCAAACTTAATCATAATTTTAGTGAGCGAATGTTTACCGCAATTTATATGACCGATAAAAATAGGAAGCTTGCTTCACCTAGTGGCTTCATACTTTATCGCAATTAATGTGTCATCTTTCAGGCAATCTGATGTGACCAATTATCCCTCGTTACTGTGGGAACAGCAGTGACAAACACCAGTAGATCTGTACTAGGACTAAATGCAAGAAACTCCCGCCGTCAAGCACCGAATGCGAGGGAAAGCACGCGCGGTTGACCGAGAAGGATAGTGGCTTGCTGAGTCGAGGGGGGAGGGAGCGGCAGCTACGCGAGAGCACTTCTTGATCGTAAGGCCATGCTGCAGATAGGATGCGAGGCATGCATTACTGAAATGCATGGGAACACGAATTCTGACTTTAGACTTTCGAAGCGTGGGCTGTACCCGGTTGCAGTGCAATACCAGGAGAACCCGTGGCACTGGAGGGGCAAGCCCCGTCCTAGCACCGCCTTAGAAAAATAGGATTAATATCGTAAGACCCATGTGAGGGCCGTATCAGATATTAAGCTGATAAGAACAGAGGTTTTGAAAAAATGCTTGTTACATTTTTCCAATGAAAGACGGTTTTATTGATGTGAATTTACTAGAGTTTGGTGTTAATTTTTGGGCAGGCATGGAGGCGTGTGTTTGTTGGGTATTTTAGAAGTTTTTGTGCTGGCATAGAAGTGTGTCTTCTACCTAGTGCTGTTCTTCACTTGGCTGCGATGTGCGCTGCATAGATGTCTCGTGATGCAGCGATTGTCTCGCTCACGGCAAGTTTCTTGAACAGCCGCAGGTATATGCGGCTGCAGAAGCGGCGCATGACCCGGTCGTTTCGGGGATCCCACGATCCAAGTGCTCCGATGATGATGGCCTCCACGGTAACTTTCTGGAATTTCCGCAGCAGGTACTCCCGGACTGGCTGGTACTTCTCCTCCTTCCCCTGGCGGGCCGCGTTCAGGGCTGCAGGCCGGTTCTCGAACGGGCAGGTTACATCGATGATGTTCGCCTCCTCGCCCCTGCAAAGCACAGGGTCTGGACGGAGATTAGTATTACCTACTGGTCGATTCTCGTGGGTGACAGTGAACTTGGCGGAGGCAGCGGCTTTCACTCGGTTCACGATCTGGTTGTGGCGGTTGGTGTATGCTTGACTGTGAGTCATGCAGTGACACAGGACGTGTGGCAGGGTCTCTGGTTGACCGCCACAAATCCTACACCGTTGGTCCACGGCCGTAGCCCATGGCCTCGCTGCGTTCAGGGGAATGACGTTGAGTCGGGCCCGGTGAACGAAACGCCAGTCGGCAAACCTCGTGAATTGGCCGGTAGGTACAAGGTGGGAACTGCTCCGGTCGGCGGCAACGCACTCCATCACTTTCCCCTGACTGGGTTTTTGGTGGACATCGTGATCTCGTGCGTTTGCCAGTGCCGTCCTGAGTGTCTTCACCACCTTAGTACGTTTCCTCGGGCCAAGTGTTATGTCACCCCTGGAGATACGGGAGCCGTCTTGTTCGAATTCCCAGGTGACACCAAGACGCCGAGAAGCCTTGCGGGCCTCCGTCCACACGGACTGGAGCTGCGTCGCCGTGGCCCCTAAGTCACCCTCAGTCTCGCCGCTCAGGTAGGCGTCCATGTCACCCGGTTCTGCAATGCGCCTCAACCTCCTGCATGTCACGACGATCAGCGCCTGCAGTGCCAGGTCCTGGGCTTCAGTGTCTGCAGAGGAAAGAAGTTTGAAAGCATTGTCAATTCTGCAGATGTCACTGACTTCTGCCGCCACAGGAATGCCAATGGCACCCGCTGTGGAGCTACCGTATAGGTAGTCGTTAGCAGCGTTGGCAGGCAGGTAGAGGGTCCGTTTGATGAGTGGGCGAAGCGTTGTGTCCAGGCGAGACCACTCTGCCTTACCAAGGGAGCCACACCTCATGGCAAAGTTGAGCGCCGGAAATACGAATGTTTTAACGGCGTCCAATCTCTGCCACGGGGCGAGCATCGAGGTAAGCAGGCGGCGACCCACGTTGATGGCTTCGTCCACGGTTGCCTGGTCCGGTAGTACCGAGAACCCGACTGGTCGCCCGAGGAAGGTGTGTGCCTCGAAGTCACTGATTGATGGGATTGGGGTGCCGTAGACCGTGAAGGTCGTAGGTCTTGTCCCCACGGGTGTCTTTCCGGAGAGGTGCAGTGACTTGCACTTCGCAGGGTTCAGACGTAGCCCGAGCTGGCTCGACAGGGTTGCCACTACGTTAATGCGGCTCTGTAGTGTACCTGGCTCGCCAGCTAGCGGCATTAGGAAGCAGTTTTAAAGCAAAGTAAAGTTTGCGGCCAAATTACAGTAGCTCCACTTGCGTGCTCATGCTAGAACGCGCCGCGGTTGATTTTTCGCCGTCGGAATCCGAATGTGGCGAGGGCATCTCATTGTCGACAAGCCACGGTTAGCTGGGATGCGACGCACGTGAGTGCATTGAGGAAGCAGTTCTGATTTTAGATTTCAGACGGTGGGCTGCACCCGGTTGCAGTGCAATACCAGGACAACCCGTGGCACTGGAGAGGCAAGCCCCGTCCTAGCACCGGCTTACAAAAATACGGTTAATATCGTAAGACCCATGAGAGAGCCGTACCAGATATTAAGCTGATAAGAACAGATACTACACATTTGATCTTAGCCAAAAGGCCGAGAAGCGATGTCGCTGGTAAAGTGTCGATGTGACCCGCTTCAAGCTAACCTACAACATAGAGCCAGGGAAGTGCGAGTGAGAACTACATTTTCTAAATACCTGTCCAAATTTCACAATAAAAAATAATGCTTCCTATATGCGTAAATGGTACGCAATATAACTTTTATCTTAAAATACAATAAGTTTTAAATATAACGTTTCCAATTTGAAAAAACAATCTACGTACTATCATTTCGCGTGCGTTCGAGTGTGACTGGTCTTTAGGTTAGTGGCGCCACCCTGTGGCTAAAACGACAACTTAGTTGTCTCGTTATGGTCACGTGCCTTTGTTTTCATAGCGGGAATCCCGGAATCCATGGAGGAAGGAAACTGAGGAGAGGCCCTACCCCTGCCGCGCGCTAGGAGAAAAGTGTGGAGGAAATGACGTAGAGGTTCTCCTCTTTTTTGCTCATTTTTTATTTCTTTGCCGTAGGGAAAGGCCACATGGTGTCGTTTAAGGATAGTGCAGTCGACTTCCGGTGTAACTGGTTTCCGTTGGTGGGCCGAGTGCACGTTGGTGGCTGAGTGCCGAGAAATAGACAGCTTTAGTTTAGCGTCCGCAACTGATAGCGTGCGCTATACGCTATAGTATAACGTACGCTAAACAGCGCACGTTTTTCACAGTTTTAGTTGGCCAGCGAGATCTTCGCATCTCAGAGGACATATGCCGTCTTTGGGGCTATTTCTGAACTCTAACGATAGGTAGCGCTGACATCTCGAACGTTTCTTTCGTTAGGCTTCGACTCGTTCGAAACGAGAAGTGATCTCGAAAACACCACAAGGTTATCCATAACACTCTGTCGTCGAAGCGGCCTGAGACTAAGCGAAAGCCGTTTGCACAATCATTTGCTGCGAACGAAGCGCACTTTACAAAAGAAACGCCAAATTCAATTCGAAGCGGGCAGCCGGGACCGCCGCCATGTTGGTGGCTAATTCCTTCCCATAATTCCTAATGCGACGATCCTGCGTTTACATGCTCCGCGAGAGTCGACTCGCGCCCGTAAATCTACCCTCGCCTGGCGCATTAATGCGATGCTCCTTCCTAGCGCATTACCGCTGTTTACATGAATGTGATGCGCTAGAAATGCGATGCGATGCGACACTGTCGCATTCATGTAAACGCCGCTCGTGTTTTGTTGCACTGCGTTATCTGCACCGTGTACTCCCGGATGTTGCTATGGCCAGGTGGGACAAGAGGAACTAAAGTTTGTGAAATGAACGCGCACGCAACGCTGTACGCAATGTACCGTGCGACTACAATGGCAACGGACGAAGGAATATCCGCGGGAAATATTGCTCTTTTCGAGGAATCATGCTAACGTGCCATCGCACGCCGAAACCGATGCGTTTTGTACAACGAACGCCTTGCAGGTCAGTGATTCCTGCAATTTTGACAGCGCATATGGTGCATTTGCGGCACGTAGACGTACGTTATGAATACATAGTTCGTGTTCAGTAGCAACTTGCTCTTGTGCATATTAAAACACATGTTACTGAACTGCTGCTTGTTCCTCGCAGTACTCGCGACAGCACGAAGTCTTTTCAGCTGAGCGTGTTCGAGGTTCATGCTCACCGGCACAGGTGTACCTCAATACACGCGCTGAGAGAGCGTTACGCCGAATATGTGCTTTTTGCTGCCCACGGCACCGTGCACATGCCAGCCGACGAGTCATCCTGGAAGATGGGAAAGAATCGGCTGCTTTGACTTAAGGAACGAATCCTCCCTACCGCGGGCGTATCTTATCTGTGCGCGCGAGAAGTGAAGGTTAGCGGGTGCGCTGCAAGAGTCTGCAAGGCTCCACAGAACGAACGCCTGCGAACACATCAAACGGCTGTTCCATGGCCGCACGTCGGCTGGTTCTATGCGCGTACTGTTCTGCAGCTTGCGCCGGCTATCGCAAAACTTTGATTCACTGATGCCATTCACTTACAGTGGTAAGAAGGCACCTCAGGCCGCAGTATATCAATTTAAACGCGAAGTCAGAAATGACATTTTGCCTCCTCGCCGGCGCGCTGTCGTAGTGATGCGCGGCCACCCGAACTTTGTTCAATAAAGCACAACGATTCCTCAATCGAGAATGTGTTTGTGCTCATAAACTCCGAATGGATCGCAAATGGGTCGATGTGTCGTACGTGTCTCGAGTGCGTTCTTGCAGTGCAGTGAGAATGCGTACATTTTTTTCGTATCACCAGACGTCTAGTCCGCAAGATCGTCTGAGCGCCCCAGGAAGTCCAAGCAGAGAAAAGCGAGTAGAAGTCAGCAATAAAGGTGACCTGTTTTAGAACTGGGCAGCGGCCGGTACCCGCGGTTGATGGGAATAGCTCATTTGGTTGGCCTGATAAAGCATGTTTATTTTCATAAAAGCCGGTAAAAGCAGCCGATTCGACCTCACGGCCCAATTTGCGAAGTTCGTTATTAACTTCTTTCAACATGACTTCGGCGACGCGCGCGTGCCCTAGCAGCCCGGTTGCGCGCAGCGCGGCGTGGTTTTTAAATGTAAACAAGAGAGGAGAGCTGGCCCGATAGGCGGAGCAACGCCACGAGCAACGGCAACTTCCGGCTTCACTTTAGCTTCACAAAGAGTGACGTCAGGGCCTCTCCTGAGTTTCCTTCCTCCGTGCCGGAATCCCATGGGCCAGCGTAAACCCCGGCGCCACGGGTCCACGGCCTGCAGTGTAGGTAAGTTGTACTGGAATGGGGCAGTGTGCCGTCCGAACAGCAAAACAATGGGAGAACCGGAGACGCTTCCCCGATGACGCAGGGCGCTGCGATCGGCCGGCGTGTCTAGCGCGGGAAATTTAAACATGTTATGATAAACCCCGCATTTATGAACTAAAACGGTCTCAAAATGATTGAAGGTAATATAACTCACAAAAAATAAATACTACAAATTAACTGTTAGGATACGTCAATAACGCCGTCTATGCTTGCAAGTTTCAAACCACAGATCATGCAGTGTTCCTGATCGTATGCTCAGCGTTTCTGTTACAGAAGAAAAACGAACACTTGTCTACTCCTTCCGTTCGGTAAGCACGCATATATGCTTTGAGTATTTCGAAACACGTGACGAAAATAAGCATGGAAGGATCACCTGCACTGCGCCTGGTGGGTGCCACGGGATTCCTTTCAAGTTGCATCAGCCAGAAAGGCGGTCTCCAGGTTTCACTGAAGAAAAAAAAAACGCGCACGCACGCACGCACGCACGCACGCACACAAACACACACACACACACACACACACACACGCGCGCGCGCGCACACACACACACACACACACACACACACACACACACACACACACACACACACACGCACGCACGCACGCACGCACACACACACACACACACACGCACACACACACGCACGCACGCACGCACACAGACATTTAAGAATCCAGCGCTTCCCGTGCACATAAAGAATGTGCGAACGCCGCAGGAAAAACTACGAAAAACCACAGCAATCAATCGGGAGCTCCGTACGTACACGCATGACCTCCGCGACAACCATAAATGCTGATCCCGGAGGTACTGTGTTGCAGCATTATTTTTCCTCTTGCCAGCAATGACTCGAGGCTGCAGTGACAGATGGCACTGCAGTAGGCCGGCGTGCTCCAGCACGCCCCGCCGCGTATTTACATTCGCACGCCCATACAGCCGGATGAACGAAGCACCCCCGCGTGTCCCCAACAGGAACTGCCCATATAGGTACTTTTTGCCCAAGGGTGCCGTGGTCGCGCGAAGCGTACCTAGCTTCGTTGAGCCCCCTAGTCTCCATCCCCAGAGAAACATCGCAGACCACCCCCATAGTCCAGGCAACCCGAAGTAGTGTGTGGGATCAAACGAAGCGATGCGCGGTGGAACAACCTGCGACGCGTTTTTGAGCCCAAACGAAGCGATACAAGGTGGAACAACGTGTTTCTATAGATCGACTTTGTTTGTGTGCGTGTGCGTGCGTGCGTGCGTGTGTGTGTGTGTGTGTGTTTGTGGGTGCGCGTGCGTGTGTGTGTGTGTGTGTGTGTGTGTGTGTGTGTGTGTGTGTGTGTGTGTGTGTGTGTGTGTGTGTGTGTGTGTGTGTGTGTGTGTGTGTGTGTGTACCACCGTCGTATGAGCCGATTGTTGGTTTCTACATAGGTACTAAACAGACGTTAACTAGAGAAACGCGCAATTGGGACGCGATTAGCGAGTGTATAAAACCGTACGCACGTATGTATGCGTCATTTGGTCAGTAGCAAAACTGGCATTCGTGCGCCAAATAAGTGTTACAGCGTGATTAAATTAAACCAATCATGAAGTCGGAACTACCACCCCCCAGCAAACCACAAATATCCCATGGACGTACCACAAAATACCAAATATTCAAGACATTTAACGACGTCTAGATCAGGTATACGAAATGTACCACTAGTAACGGGCAAGTCAAGGGCCATTCAAAGGATCGAATGCCTGTGATTTGGACATCCCTTGCACATGAAAAGCTTTCGTGCAATTGATCGTACATCGTGCGTTGTGAGCAGATGAACACACCATACCGCTGAAATACAAGCAAGTTGTATATAATGCTGAACATATAGCTGCTGGGAGAGGAAAAGCGACGCTATTGCCTGTTCCAGCACTGTGGTGGGGCATTTACCACAGAATAAAGAACCAGCTTTAGAGAAGGGAAAGTGTACCTTACGCAATGGTGCGAAAAAAAGCAACGGTAGCACTTGAAACTTAGGCAGGAATGAGACAAGTGGCAATGCTCAATCAGGAAGCAGAAATGAAAAATCTCTTAAAAGCAAAATCTAATATTGGCACTTTTTTTCGGTAGCGCACGCTGGTACATGACGTGCTCGCCCTGCTCACTTGGCTGCATGCCTCAGTGCCTTGACTGCAGTGTAGCTGTTGCATTCTAACTGCCAGGAGAGCAGAGAGCCTCGACTGACCCCCATACAAACAAGCCAAAAGTGAGTGAACAGGACGTGCGACTTCATTGACAGAAGACAAGCAGTGCACATTGTAGTACAAGAGCATAAAAAAACATTTGCATGTCGAGATACACTGAAACCACTAACGTGAGCTCGCAAACGGCTCACCTTCATCGTCGCAACGGCGGTCCAGTCATGAGCGACAACCATCAGCGCTAACAGATTAGGTGGCACGTCCCGCCTGTTTACTAACAGTCACCGTTGAAGACAAGCAACTTGTATTGCAAAGCAATCGGCTGATACAGGCATCAGCCGCTGCAGCCACCACAGCGACATGGACTACCTGGTATTATAGCGCAACTTCTTTCCAACATGCCTGTTTCCTTTTTTTCGGGGTGCGCTAATGTGCGGCTCAGACTTAGTGCCCCACTCAATCTGAAGGTGGGCAAGTCGGCTTCGTGGGCATCACCTTCGGCAGCCAAGTTTGCGGGCCTTTCCACCCATGTGGCTATCAACTTCATGTACGTCGGACCATGTAAGCGCGTATGTTGGGCGCTATAAAGTAAAGCTATTCCAAACTTTTCTATTCCAATTCTGCAATGACCAATCGCGGAGGGATTGGTCAAAAACCTTTTTGGACTACACTCACTTCGCCTGTCTGTCACGTGACATAAGGAAAACCGCGAAAAATCACCACGTCAAATTGACGTGTATGCGTTAAAAATGCATTGATATGCCGAGCAGTACTGAATTGTTTTTTGAATAGTCGCAGGCTGCCCCGTTCCGAAAGCTATAGAAGATGGCTGCGCTGATCGCTCAGGCACTGGCTAGACGCACCTGCCGGAGAGCGTAGGTTATTTGCATACAATAAAACTTTTTGTGTCGCTGTGTTACGTTTTTGGGCACCTTTGGCACTCTTACGACCTCGCTCTGCCAACTCTTCTCTGCTGGGGATCCGTTTTAGCAGTATTCTTAACCCTCCATTGCATGCCGCCGCGATTTTCGACCAGCCACCGCAGGCTAAGTGAGGGAAAGTGGACCAATCGCAGACGCCGGCACCACCCTCTTTATCCGGTTACCATTTTCAGCGCACTGGCCTTGACCCATCGAATCCCTCTCCCCTTGAGCGTGCTCCTCGCCTCTTGTCCGCCAATTAGATACGACAAGCCGCTCAGTGTAAGCAATGTTATTCGTTTTGAAAGCAAAGAAAAGTGACCTTCTATAAACTAAGAGAGCGCTGGACTGGGCTGTTGAGGCAACGCTGCGGGTCATCGACCGATGTTTTCGTCGGCAGTTACGCAAATTGGAAGTCAGGAGGTTAGAATAAGAACATATTGGAATTGTTTTACGTTATAGGGTCCCTGCTCTCCATTCACGCCAAATCGTGGCTAGAAAGGCCACAAGCACAATTTGCCCACAGCAGCAGCTAGACAGGACGAACGGGGAGCACCAATTACGGTGCGTGTAAATTGGGAGGCTGCGTCACTGTGCGGACTGCAGAAGCAGGTGCTTACTTGGAGAGACTGTTGCCTAGTGCTACTATGCGAGAAACGTAATACAGTGACCACGACCAGGGGGACAGCAGCAAAACGAGATTCTGCAATCAAAAACTTCAGTGTAGTTTCTGCAAAATGCCAGGCTAACGAGCAAGAAGAGCTATTCGGAACGAAATTAGGAATTAAACATGGGAATGAGAAAGCTTGCATTAAACAAAACACTCTGCTCTGCAAGCACTGACGGCTAAAACCATTAAGAAAAGTCAAATGCCACATAGCACACAGCTCAAATGTTATGCAAAACACTTGCCAACGCCACATCAGCTATTTCAGCAGAGGAACTGCACATGACGGCACACACTAGAAGATACTACCACACATATTTTATGCTACTAGACAGTGCCTGGCACTAAGTAGGAGCTAAGAATCGGTTCACCTTTTTTGTTTGGTTCAGGAAGAAGAATGTTCAAGAATATTGTGGAATGAAAAAGCTTTTATTCATAGAAAAAAATTATACTTGGCACAAAAGGAATTTGACAAGGCCAGGAAGCTGATTAAGGAAGGGCAATCCGAAGGAACTCTTTTGGACAACGTCATCCATGTTTGTTCGGAGGTTGCAGATACATCTGAACACAAAGAATTTCTAGAAATTTTTGTTGGGGTACTTGGATGACTCGGCCAATACCGTACTGGCGGAATGATGGCTGAGGCACTTGTAAATTTTGACAGACTTCCGTAGACTTCATACCTCATCCAAATACTTCAGCAGCCGCTTCAGTGATGTAGAAGCCTTGCGAACTTTGCTCCAGCCCCTTATTGTTGGTGCAGATGGGGGCACCTGTGATGAGGACTAAGGTGTGCTTGGTGCAGATTGTTGGGGGTGATGATGATGATTAAAACGTTTTATTGACAGCAAAAGGGGAATGGAGTTAGGAGAAGGGTGGTCGGATTCTTATTTCGGAATTCCGTTGACTAAGGCCGCCTCTCTGGCTCCTTTCACGAGAGCTTGCTGGTCCTCGAGGGTTGAGCTGGAAAGGGCTGCCTCCCATCCTTCCCACGTTGGCTGTTGTATCTAAGGCACCATTAGCCTGGCAGGCCCATACCATATGTTACAACTCTGCTTTCTATCCCCAGAATTTACACTCGGCTGAAAAGGATTATGGCTCGTTGAACAGTAACAGAGATACAGCACAGAGATTAGACACAGCATGTATTAGTCAAACCTAACCGTAAATATGAACAAACATTCATATGATCTGCTAAAAATAAATTACATGTATCTCAAGACTAGCAAGCGAATACAGTATATATCGAGCATGTTTATTTCTGAACCTGGTGTTGTTTACCTTGTAGTAGCAGCCAAAGTCCACAAAATGGCCTTTTTGTAGCAGACAGTAGCTTCTCTTTAGGGAATAGAGTGTGTTGCTTTACACTGGTGCCGTCCTCTTTACTGCATGTCTGGAACAGAAATTTTGACTGCATCGTAAATTGAAAAAGCACAATTTTTCCATGTGAAATGCAAAGATCTGCGACATATATTGTAATGGTTTGTGACTGAAGAACACATACAAATGAACACTGTTGCTTCTAGGGCGCACCTAAGCAGCATCTTAGCTAAATGAATCATGCTAGTGTCCATAATTGATGTCTGCCTAACTACAATACGTGTCAGCAGCTTAAGTATTATTAGAATCACAAACTAGAACATCTGCGCACTCATTTATACACTAGAAGAGACGACATTAATAGTTCCACAAGCAAATGCGTGACATGCATGAAGCTACAACAATTGATGCATTCTTGTTTTGCCCGAACGTGATGCACAGCTTTACTGAAAAATATATACTCTAAGGTAAGAAGCAGCGGTGGCGTAGAGGTAGAACACCCGCCTCACGTGCAAGAGGTCCGTGGTTCGAATCCCGGTGCCGCGCAATTTTCCACCGGATTAAAAAAAACAAATCGGCGTGTCGATAAAAATTGCATAAACAGGCCTGGAGTGTGGCCTGATCCCGGTGACCAGAACCGGCAACGCACTCCCTCACCAGAGCAGGATTGGCCACCCTGGTGCCGTATTTGGCCACAACCTCCTATATGAACACAACAATTAAACCCCGGCCCTCAGTCCCTAGCAGCTGCGAAGCAACTGACCACGGCGGCAGTCAGACCTGCGACACAGCAGAGGGTGCTAAGAATCCCTGGCTCCGGACAGGCCGCCATTGGAATATGAACCTGGCAACGTTTAACGCTAGAACGTTATCTAGTGAGGCGAGTCTAGCAGTGCTACTGGAGGAATTAAGGGCAGTAAATGGGATATAATAGGGCTCAGTGAAGTTAGGAGGCCAAAAGAAGCATATACAGTACTAAAAAGCGGGCACGTCCTGTGCTACCGGGGCTTAGCGGAGAGATGAGAACTAGGAGTCAGATTCCTGATTAATAAGAATATAGCTGGTAACATACAGGAACTCTGTAGCATTAACAAGTTGGTGGCAGGTCTTGTTGTGCAACCTAATAACAGGTACAAAATAAAGGTTGTACAGGTCTACGCCCCTACATCCACTCATGATCACCAGGAAGTCGAAAGCTTCTATGAAGACGTGGTCTGATCTGATCAAGAAACGTCAATGTATGAAAGCCTCTAACCGCGGTGGGCTGAGTGTTCTAGAAAAACTGACCACCCTGTATACGCAATGCCTCATGACCTCGAGCGTACCGGAATCTTGGAAGAACGCTAACATAATCCTAATCCATAAGAAAGGGGATGCCAAAGACTTGAAAAATTATGGACCGATCAGCTTACTGTCAGTTGCCCACAGTATTTACTAAGGTAATCGCAAATAGAATCAGGAACACCTTAGACTTCTGTCAACCAAAGGACCAGGCAGGATTCCGTAAAAGCTGCTCAACAATAGACCATATTCACACTATCAATCAGGTGATAGAAAAATGTGCTGAATATAACCAACCCTTATATATAGCTTTCATTGATTACGAGAAAGCGTTTGATTCTGTCGAAACCTCAGCAGTCATGGAGGCATTGCGGAATCAGGGTGTAGACGAGCCGTACGTAAAAATACTGAAAGATATTTATAGCGGCTCCACAGCCACCGTAGTTCTCCATAAAAAAAGCAGCAAAATCCCAATAAAGAAAGGCATCAGGCAGGAAGATACGATCTCTCCAATGCTATTCACAGCGTGTTTACAGGAGGTTTTAAGAGACCTAAATTGGGAAGAATTGGGGATAAAAGTGAATGGAGAATACCTTAGTAACTTGAGATTCGCTGATGATATTGCCTTGCTGAGTAACTCAGGGGACCAATTGCAATGCATGCTCACTGACCTGGAGAGGCAAAGCAGAAGAGTGGGTCTAAAAATTAATCTGCAGAAAACTAAACTAATGTTTAACAGTCTCGAAAGAGAACAACAATTTACAATAGGTAGCGAGGCACTGGAATTGGTAAGGGAATACATCGACTTAGGG
Source organism: Dermacentor andersoni (assembly GCF_023375885.2). Classification (NCBI taxonomy): domain Eukaryota; kingdom Metazoa; phylum Arthropoda; class Arachnida; order Ixodida; family Ixodidae; genus Dermacentor; species Dermacentor andersoni. Next base: position 80,221,474 of record NC_092822.1, read on the forward strand.
CAGGTAGTGACGGCGGAACCGGTTCATGAGACGGAAGTAATCAGAAGAATAAGAATGGGCTGGGATGCGTTTGGCAGGCATTCTCAAATCATTACCAGCAAGTTGCCATCATCCCTCAAGAGAAAAGTGTATAATAGCTTCGTCTTATCAGTACTCACCTACGAGGCAGAAACCTGGAGGCTTACGAAAAGGGTTCTACTTCAATTGAGGATGACGCAATGAGCTATGGAAAGAAGAATCATGGGTGTAACGTTATGGGATAAGAAAAGAGCAGATTGGGTGAGGGAACAAACGCGAGTTAATGACATCTTAGTTGAAATCAAGAAAAAGAAATGGGCATGGGCGGGACATGTAATGAGGAGGGAAGATAACCGATGGTCATTAAGGGTTACGGACTGGATTCCAAGGGAAGGGAAGCGTAGCAGGGGCGGCAGAAAGTTAGGTGGGCGGATGAGATTAAGAAGTTTGCAAGGACGACATGGCCAGAATTAGTACATGGCCGGGGTTGTTGGAGAAGTATGGGAGAGGCCTTTGCCCTGCGTGGGCGTAACCAGGCTGATGATGAAGTCAAACTTAACAGCAAGAACTTGAAACCAACAAGTACGGAATATGAATTAATTACCATGCGTACAACTGTTAACAGCCAGCACACCAGCAATGGTCCAACCATGGCCCAATGCTGGCAGAAATTGGTACCAATATTAGACCAGTGTTGGCATATTAGCAAAGTGCAACCCAATCCAATGCTGGCCCAGCGTTAAAGCCAAGATTGGACCAATGTTATGCCACTGCAGCAGCCATCGTGCTGCCAGCGTAGGACCAGTGTTGAGCCATATCGTTGCCATTATTAATGCCAGCTTTTAGCCAATGCTCTTTGCATGACGAATATTTTAGATACGCTGGCTCTAGAGCACGCAGCCATTCTTACCGCAAACCTTTTGCTAGCGGCCTTTATTATAGCAATTGTCCCCATACTGTCTTCCTCAATAGTAGCTAAGAAAGCTCGACAAAAAGATACTATGTCAAGAAGCAGAAGTCATCTATACTTGCAAATAATAATAAAAGAATACTGAAATTGAGTTTTATGACGGTTTATTTGCGAATAAATTTTCACAAACAGGCATTTTCCGTAGACCTAGATGGGTGACGCTCGGTTATCTTCAAGCAGTTTATTAACAGGCACTGCCCTCAGGATAGGAATTGGGCAAGGTGCCGAGGACGGTGGGCTGGCCAGGGGTTTCAGGGCAGGGAGCTGACGTCGGTAGGCAGGTTGGTCACTGCTTGGATGACGGCGGGCTGGTCAAGCCCCCGAGGACCACGATAACGCGGTGGTTTCGTTGAATTTGCTACCACTTCCCATAGCGACTTCACCATTACTTGGAGGAGATGCTTGCACTGTAAAATAAAAAGAAATATTATCAGAGATGTTGGTATGACAAATGTATGTGGCAGTGTTTTCATTTGAAAAATCGCCGTACCGCAACAATATTATAAGTTTGAGCAGAGTTCGAAGGGGTGAATCAAGAAACTTTCTTGCAAGAGATTTGTCAGGTAATACTTTGTAATATTTCGACATATATGGCATATTTCGTATAAGGTGGAACAGAATATTTAAAACAAACATAAAATGCGTAGGATCCGTCCGCCTTGTTTACACCCCACACCTAGTCAGCGTAGCATTTTATAATTTAAAAAATTTAGCAAAACCTGCTGCAGCACTAAAAGCCTAGTTTCAGAGTGTGTAGACACAATGCGGCCTTCGTGCGAAATCTTTAATGCGGAACCCGAGTAGTTCCGTCAGGAAACACTAGCAAAAGAGGCATTTATTATACGAAAGGAAAGAAATACTGCCGGCTGAAAATTATGCTTGACCTATAACAGTGAGAAGAAGCGCGGTGCCTCGGTATGACTAGCAGGATCAGGCCGCGCGCAAGGCTTGATAAAATCATAGTCCTAGAATTTGGGTGAAATTCACAGATTTACACGTGTTCTACTCCGGGCACTATTCAAAGGCTGCGAATAAAAAAGAGCTATGTAATTACAGGCACTCTACATTAGCCAGGGTTGTTTCAGTAATATATACGCCGCGTGATATAGCTTGGGTGATATTGCTCCTTGCGCAAAACATGCGCAAAATAAATGCACTCACCATTGTAAGATCCATGCTTCTGTGTATCCGAGTTCATCCCAGATCGAACACGGTGACCACGAGCGCCCACTTTTTTCTAGGTGTTGTTTCGCCTATATTACTTCTAACACTCACAAAAATTTGTGGCCACTTTGCTGCGTATTTCAAGATGCAGGCATTTCAGTAGGAATGACGACCGCAAGCGAGCATTTTTCACGATAGGAGTGCGCTGATACGAACGGACAAGACTGCAAGCACTCAGGCGGTGTTGCAACCAGTCGGTGTGCTAGCGCAATGGCTAGCGATGCATAGAAGGAAAGGGTAAAGGGAAAGGGTGAATGAAGAAAACGGCGTAAACGCCACACTTTCACCCGCTGGACCTAGCCCGACTGCGTTCTTTGGGCGGCAGCGACGGAGGGAGACAAGCAGGACAATAGTGACCCCGCCGCTTTCCCCCGTACCTCCGAGAGCCGGCAATTCGACACAGCAGCTTGTAGCTGTCTGAGCGCTTGACTAATAGCGTTGACCAGGCTCACGCGGGTGCATGGGGGAGAAGCAAGGGGGTGGGGGCTGAAGGACGGAAAGTTAGGCCAAAAAATAATCCGGAATGCGCCGTGCCAAATACAGGTAAAGACGAGAGGTTGTTGACACGGAAAAGCCAAAACGTGCAACTAATTTTTTTTCTCTGTCAGGGGCATTCATACAAGGAGCTTACTACAAATGCACGAACAAACAAATATATTGGAATAGGAGCATGATGATTATGTCACCGCAACATGCCATGCATGCTAAACAAAGGAACAAAAGTTGCGCTGATACATATGTGATCCATCTCGATGCAATCTAACACGGTTCCATCAGCTCTGTAGCACTGTAATTCTCGATTCTCCTCAGAATCCTGATTCTCCAAAGCCGTGGAGCGCACGTGCAAAATATACAATGCACAGGCAAACCCGCAATACGATTGCTTCTTATGGAAAGCTCATGTTCCCATGCACGATCAATAAAGCAGCGGCTAATTTGCCCGTTATGCGACTTCCCCTGCTTGCTACGTTGTGCACTGGCTTTTCTCTTTAGGGGGCGCATTTCTGTGAAGGAGAAGTGCAAGAATGGCGGTGTACCATGCATGGAGTTGACATGGGAGAACCACAGGTGGTTAGCACAAATCCTACGTCCCCCTCACCAGCCCCCTACGACGCGCCTCATAATCACATTGTGGTTTGACTAATATGGATGAGATAGTTCAAGTGGCTGAGGAATTCTATAGAGATTTATACAGTACCAGTGGCACCCACGACGCTAACGGAAGAGAGAATAGTCTCGAGGAATTTGGCATCGCACAAGTAACGCAGGAAGAAGTAAAGAGAGCCTTGGGAGCTATGCAAAGGGGGAAGGCAGCTGGGGAGGATCAGGTAACAGCAGATTTGTTGAAGGATGGTGGGCAGATTGTTCTAGAAGAATTGGCCACCTTATATACGCAATGCCTCATGACCTCGAGCGTACCGGAATCTTGGAAGAACGCCAACATAATCTTAATCCATCAGAAAGAGGACGCCAAAGACTTGAAAAATTATAGACCGATCAAATTACTGTCCGTTGCCTACAAACTATTTGCTAAGGTAATCGCAAATAGAATCAGGAACACCTTAGACTTCTGTCAACCAAAGGACCAGGCAAGATTCCATAAAGGCTACTCAACAATAGACCATATTCACACTATCAATCAGGTAATAGAGAAATGTGCGGAATATAACCAAGCCTTATATATAGATTTCATTGAATACGAGGAAACGTTTGATTCAGTCGAAACCTCAGTAGTCATGCAGGCATTACGGAATCAGGGTGTAGACGAGCTGTATGTAAAAATACTGAAAGATATCTATAGCGGCTCCACAGCCATCGTAGTCCTCCATAAAGCAACAAAATCCCGATAAAGAAGGGCGTCAGGCAGGGAGATACGATCTCTCCAATGCTATTCACAGCGCGGTTACAGGAGTTGTTCAGAGATCTGGATTGGGAAGAGTTGGGGATAAGAATTAATGGAGAATACCTTAGTAACATGCGATTCGCTGATGATATTGTCTTGCTTAGTAACTCAGGGGCCCAATTTCAGTGCATGCTCACTGACCTGGAGAGGCAAAGCAGAAGGGTGGGTCTAAAAATTAATCTGCAGAAAACTAAAGTAATGTTTAACAGTCTCGAAAGAGAACAGCAGTTTACAATAGGTAGCGAGGCACTGGAAGTGGTAAGGGAATACATCTACTTAGGGCAGGTAGTGACGGCAGATCCGGATCATGAGACTGAAATAATCAGAAGAATAAGAATGGGCTGGGGTGCGTTTGGCAGGCATTCTCAGATCATAAACAGCAGATTGCTATTATCCCTCAAGAGAAAGGTGCGTAACTGCTGTGTCATACCAGTACTCACGTACGGGGCAGAAACCTGGAGGCTTACGAAAAGCGTTCTACTTAAATTGAGGACGACGCAGCGAGCTATGGAAAGAAGAATGGTGTAACGTTAAGGGACAAGAAAAGAGCAAAATGGGTGAGGGAACAAACGCGCGTTAATGACATCTTACTTGAAATCAAGAAAAATAAATGGGCATGGGCAGGACATGTAATGAGGAGGGAAGATAACCGATGGTCATTTTACGGACTGGATTCCAAGACAAGGGAAGCGTAGCAGGGGGCGGCAAAAAGTTAGGTGGGCGGATGAGATTAAGTTTGCAGGAACAACATGGCCACAATTATCACATGACCGGGGTAGTTGGAGAAGTATGGGAGAGGCCTTTGCCCTGCAATGGACAATGCTAGGCTGATTATTATTATTATTATTATTATTATTATTATTATTATTATTATTATTATTATTATTATTATTATTATTATTAAGTACACGTGTTAATACATGGCAATGTTGCCTCTTCCAAGAAAGCTCGCTACATTTTTCCTTTTTAACTGCGAGAGCTTGCGAAGAATGCCCGCATTAGCCCACTGGAAAGAAATAGATTCCTTGCATTGCCGAATCACCGGCGGAGTTGAGATTCAGAATTCAGTTGTTTTTACTCTTCAGGGTTTCCGCGTCAGCTCATATTTTAACTTATCATATGTAGAATGGAACACTGGCGTTTTTATTCAGAAACAACTGGTATGTGTTGAAACGTGTTCTGAAAATTTTACCTAGCCTTATGTTTTTTTTTTTATTCCAGCATCTTGGGAGACGCATTGAATGGCTTGAACATTCTCGCACTGATCGGATAGCGGTAATTAACTCTTGCGATTTTATTCTGCCTGAACTTTTGCACCAGGGTGAATGACCTTTTACACCTTTTTTAACCAACGCTTTACCCTCTATCACTCAAGTTCGGATTGCAAGCTGAAGGCGACTTGCGGTATCTAGGTGTCAGCCCTCACTTCTGTGATCACCACGTTTATTGGGGAAAAATTGACGCGCATACATTGTTTATCATTTTTCAGGTGACAACTCTTTCACCTGCTAATAACTGCTCAGGCCGAACTACACGTAAACTTACCGGCGCGCAAAAGCTCGAATTTGACGCGCGCGAATTATCCTACCTCGCTACGAATGACGTTTTCACCTTACAAGCGCCCGCCCGCTTGGTGCAGTTGATTCACTGTATTCGTCGTCGTAGACATCCTTTCGTATTCAAACGCGATAGCGTTAAGGGCTGCGTGTCGCAGGAGATCCGGCGTTGGTGGAGTTGTCCGTGAGCGATAATATTCGTATATATTTATGTATATGTATATGACACGCCTTGTTATATGACACGTGGTATATGCGGTTTATATTGCCACACCATTCCGCCACTAAGGTTTCTGATACCTTGTCTTACATCCTTGACAAAGTTATTCCTCGGAATTTTGAGAATGACAGCCTACAAACAAACGTCATGAAACAAAACAGCGACAGCGCATGCTTTTTCTGTTAAATCTTCTCAGACTTACATATTAAAAGTGCGAAACAATAACGGAAACCTGAAAATGATGCAATTTTCTTTTTTTTTCGGGGGGGGGGGGGGGGGATGCAGCTGTGCACTGCCTCCCGAATCAGCCCACGCAAGAGGCCGCGTTTCTACCAGAAAGTTCGCATTCGTGCATAGCGCTCGCCGCCAGCGTTTCCCGGTAGACATTACGATTACATAAGCTGCAGTTGCCTGGAAGCGCGAGAAGCAGTCAGGGACCTTCGAATACTATCGCGTTCCACTCTTAAAGGCGAAGCTTAAGCGTCCTACAAAGCTTTCTTTTGTTTCTTGTCAGGCAGCCAGAGCACAGCTGGAGAATGTATATCTGTGCGGACGCGAGCTTTCGCGTTCCCGCGAGTTTACGTTAAGTTCGGTCTTTAACGCTACCGGCGAGTGCAAAGCGCGCCTGCGTATATATTAGAACATTCTCAATTGCTGCCGCTGGAATTAAGTGCGATCAGATTGAATGCGCGACGCGACGATGTTGTGCCTTCTGAGAGGCAAGTCAGCACCGGCCATTTGTACGCCGGAATCTTTGACGAGTCGCGCATAAATAGCTGACGTGCCGGAGTCGCCTATGGGAATTAACGATGATCGCCGACTGTAGTCGTCGTTATTTTTGTGCTTTGAGCGTCACGCGTATTTCGGGGCACGAGTGCGCTACCTGAGGGGTTATACTTTCGTAAATCACAGTTCTCGCTGCTGTCTGCTTGGTCGCCGTCACAACAACGCGACAGTGTCCTCGTAGAGTCCATAAACCCGAGTTACCGCAAAGCTGCTATTCCAAACCATATACAATGAGAAGTTGCTAACTCGTTTCTAGGCAGTGTCCAAAATGGTGCCGTAATAAAAGCGCACAGAAGCCTAACGAAGTAGTAAGCACGGTCGTCGGGAGCTCGATATCCGAAAGCCTTGCACGCGTAGGTGCAGAGGTCTTTATGAAAAGGCCTCACACAGAATGAATTGAACTAGGGAACAGCGCGAAAGACGAGGAAGAAGAAGCACTCAGTCAAACGTAGCTCTGTTCCCTAGTCCAAGATGTTCAACTAACTAGCCGACACGTTCGCTTTATTTGCTCGTACCGAAATTAACACTAGCTATAGTGAGAATTTGTGCCTGATAAGAGAACTTTTTCGATGTTATTTGCATTGAACGGCACATTGTCTCAATATTTCTAGATCAGTGAGTGCAAAAGCTTTTTTTTTTTTTTTCTGCAACATATAGTAAGGGGTGCCAGTTGACGGACCCATATCGCAAGATTGTACTTACCTGATCGTAGAAGCATCGCAATCGGTTTCTTGAATGTGAGCAACTGGTTGTCTAATAACTCCCATTGCCGTATATCAAAACAAAGGTACGAGACCAAGGGATCCATGACTGCTTTACTAAAAGCTAACATAGCCTATTCTGAATGGAAAGGAGTACCACGACGATCAAACCTGTGTAAACTATCGCCAATACTCTGTTTAAATAATGCGTAATTCTAGCTAGACAAGAAGCTGAAGTAGTAATTATGCGAAATAATAAAAACCGAAGCTATTACCAGAAGTGCAAAATGCATGTGAGCGCAACGTCTGTCAATTTATCTGATAAAGACATGAGGAACAGTGTTATGCTTGGAGCAGGAGGGGTGCGAATGCACGTAAAATATGCATATCGCGTCCCCATTTCCACTGAACTGACCGTTGAAGTTACAATTATAAGCGCACCGTATTGGCACCAGCTCCCTCTTTGTCGCCTTGACTGCTGACGTTAAAATGCTCTCCAGGTACACTTACCACATGTATGCGACTGCTTTAATCCGGAGATCACCTATAGCAGCTACACGTCGAAGCGTTCTTGAAAGCCCACACTTGTCACCTCCGGATCGACCAACTTTATAACACCACTTTTCTAAATTCCTATCAGGTCTTGCAGTGCAGCGATTACTTCAGGCGAATGAATATCTACCCTGCCATATCAAAGCAAGAACTTATCTTAACGCGTACGGATGCGTCGTATGCCAGGTAATTTCTTCTCACAACGATCGCATCTTAATTCAGGAGTTATTTTACCCGTTTCTCTACTTGGCAGATATGTGCCTTAAATATTGAACAACGGCACTAATGCTATTTAGTAACAGCCATTTTCCTTCACATCAGGGATACACCTTCGACGGTGTAGCAGTTTCAAAAGCAGTGCGACTACCTAGCGGTTTTTCTCGCGCACAGCATGCAATGCTAAAGCCAGCTGTTTCGGGAAAGGCACGTTAATGGCAGAACAACATTTGTTCAGAGTTGTCGTATATATCTATTCAAGACTGACTTCATAATCTGTTAAAAAGGATCGATTCTTTTTGATGAGAAAATAAGGCCATTGTTTTCCCTTTTGAGTGTCACACGCTTACTGCAGCACCCGTACTTTAGTGTCACATATCTAAAAGTGTTGTCTCATGTTTGTCCGCTTTCTCAGTAGAAGATGTTAATGAATACTCGTACTCGTCAAATTCACTTTAGATTATTTCTTATGCAATGTAATTCGTCTTTGTCGACATAATCTTAATTATTTCTGAGCAGGCACTGTCCGAATCCATGTCGTCACAGGTAGTTAGTGCGGGATCGTCAAGGTTGAGTCGCCACTTGCCTTTTGTTCTTGCCCGTTTCCTAGCTTAGCAACTGTTCTCGTGCGGTAAGAGGGACATTTTGGGTGCTCACTTAGGCAAGGCGAAGCGCGAATAGCACAACGTCAGCGCAAGTCAGGCACTAATGATCTACATTACATATAGAGCATTTCTGTCACAGAAAAGTTAGTTTCATTGAAAGTCTCTCTTTGGACATTTCGTGAATACGTGCAACGCTATTGCGGAACTGGGTCGTTGTGCACAACTGGTCGACCCGGTTTTGATACTCCGCTGCCGACCAACTAATAGATAGTGCTGGTACTATGAAGCGTGGCTAGGAACACCGGCGAAATGCGATGATTTCAAAATAATTTGAATAGAATCGTTGTATTTTCCCTGCCCAGTTAGCTTTCTTCAATCGCAACACATTGGGGTCAAAGCATCCAATAAGCTTTTCGCATTGTGCCTTCAAACTCGCATAAAAGGAATGTGTGCGAATATTCAGGCCCTATGTGAAGTGGTGGGCAATACAGGGCTTGCACAAGAACGGGAAGTGACGCAGCTGACCTGATCGTTTCTCGCAGCATCATCGTGCTCTTGATCGACGCGGACCAGGTTGCGCCAGGAGGCGACGACGGCCACCTGCGGTGCTTCCGGCTGGCGGTCACCGTCACCCCGGCCGTTGTCAGAGCCTTGGCCGAACAGGAACCTCAACCGTCGACATCACGCGGCACTTGTCTTGTCTTGTCTCGTCTTGTCTTGTGTCCTCAACAGTGTCACATACCCACTATGGGGGATTGGCCAAGAAGCAGGCGGTTTTTCGTATGGTTAGAAGTAAAGCTAAACGCGGCACTGCACAAGTCCGACTTTCGACTTCGTCTTCGCACAGCGGCAAGCACTCGCGAAAGCTCACCGATTTATTCTGTCGCCGCAAGCTCAATGCGCAAAAGCTGCTGATCTGTTGTTCTTCTGCACAAGTGTCACACACCCGTCGTGGGGTTTCGGCCAAGAATTGGATGTTTGTTGATTCACTTTGACAAACAAGTAGCACACAGTGCTTAATGCTAGTTCCCGGGCCATAACACCGGGCCGCAGGAAATACTTAAAAGTCATAAGTGAAAGTGTTCATGATGCTCTCAGCAATTTATATTCATCAAACCAGCCGTGGTGACATAGTGCTCGTAGCGTTGCGCTCTTAAGTTCGAGGGTGCGGGATCAAATCACGGCCGCGGTTGCCTCATTTCGCAGGGATCGAAATTCAACCCCCCCCCCCCCCGTTTACTGTGCACTGGGTATGCGTTAAAGATTCCAAGGTGGTCAAAATACTGCGGACTCCCCCACTACAGTGTGTCTCATAATCATATCGTTGTTTTGGCACGTGACCACCAAGAATTGATTTTCCTATTCTTCAAGTATCCAGCGAGCACCTTCACAAGTTACACACGTTGTGGAGAGGATCACAAACCAACGGAGCGGGCACAGGGAGCCATACACGCTAAGGATAATCTAAGCTCTTCTAATTAACCGTACAACCTATGAAACTCTCTTCCTGGCACTCAAGCTGGCAGAAATCGGGAAAATCAACATCGCCATTCGAAAGGCAATCAAAGTCGCCTTGATCCTCCCACCCATGGCATCAACGAAGGAACTCCACAAGCTCGGCGTGCACAACACGTGGAAAGACCTCGCCGAGGCTTATAAAATGAAGGAACCAGAGCTGCTCACACTCATACCCGCCGCAGTTTCGCGTGCCCTACAGTACAAGCAACATTACCGAAAGAGACAAGAAAGCAAGAATCACACCGGCACTGCGTTGCACGTATCCTGCGCAGTATACGTCCGACTTGCCATGAGGAGCGCTGGAAAAAGAGCAGCCGGACGCTCAGCAAGAAATGCATTCAAAATCCGGATAAGAGATATACCGATGGATGCACGCTATACTAAATGAAATGCCTTTGCCATATATGCGTCACAGATCACCTAGACAAGGAGCTCACAGCTGAGTCGACGAGACGGCAGAGGAAACGGAAATCGCTCCGGCGATAACAATTAACTTGCCCTGAAGTAGCAGTAATCCTCACACACTCCCAAGCAGCAGCTCGCAACATCAAAGAAGACGCGTATATCAGAAAACGCACTCAAAATACTTCAAAATCACATCGTAAGGGCCCCGCTCCCCGACACTCACATCAACTGGGTTCCAGGACGTCAGGACGTGGCCGGGTATACCAGCCGGGCTTTCCTGCCATCCATGACCAGGCAGGCCACCAACATTGATCCGGGGCCCGAACCTCGTAAACCTCCTAAAACACCTCCTAAAAAGTTCAGGCCTGCGCGCTATGCGAGTGACGTCACATCCGGTAGGCGGATGCCCGCGTCGCTTGCTTCCATCGCCGCGCTTGGTATCGCTTTTTTAGGGTGGTTTACTCCCTCTCTATCGACCGCTGTATTCAGCGCGAGTGTGACCGCTATACAAGCCTTAAAAAGAAAAGATAGGCATGCGCTCATTTATAAAGAAAGGCAGAACCTGCTGTGAAAGCACTAGGGGCCTGGTCAGTTGCAGTGCACTCGTTAAAGTTCTGTCCTTCCCACGGTAGTTAATCATGTCCCAAGACTGTGATGAAAACAAATTTTTAGAGCGCAGCTCCTATGCGCCCATTCCTGCGTTGCGCGTCGGCGACCGTCAGCGTAGCCGGCCGCGCGAACGCGCTCGTGCGACTGCTTGCGCTTTCGTCGTCATCTTCTTCCACAGCTGGCTCCGCTGCCGCTCATCCTACCACCGTTCCCATACTGTACCTCCCTCTGCGAAGGCGTTGATGGCACTGGCCCACAGCCAGTCGGTGCAGTGATTTCCGTATGAAATTGTTTGCCTCAATATATGGCTCGCTCCTTCGTTGTCGTCTTCTTCCACAGCTGGCGCCGATGCCGCTCATCAGGTAAGCATTCCCATACTGCCCCACCCTCAGCGATGATGATGATGATGATGATAATGATGAAAAACGTTTATTTTCTCTATTTTGCAGTGATTTTTGCGGCTTCAGATGGAGTCCTCCATTTTCTCTCCAGTGTCGGTTCCCCTAGTCCAGGGCTCCGCTGAGGGTAGCTGCCCTGCGTGCACGCCTTACTAGTCCTTGTTGGACTTTCAGGATGTCGCTGGATAGCATCCTCTCCCACTGTTCGGCACTCGGGTTTTTTATTATGGCTAGCCCATCTGTTTTCTGGCAAGCCCATGTGGTATGGTATAGGGCTGGTTTGTCTCCACACCATGGGCACTAGCTCTCGTACTGCGTGGGGTAGATCTTGCTTAGCATGTTTAGGCAGGGGAATGTTCCCGTTTGTAGCTGTCGCAGCGCTGACGGCACTGATCCACTGCCGGTGGGTGCGCTGATTTCCGTTTCAAATTGTCGGTCTCAATATATCGCGAAAAAAGCGCTCAAAGTTCGCATTAGGGAGTATCGTAATCGTCGGCCGCTTTTTTAAATGCGTAAGCATTTCTATGGTTACCCAACGAGAAAACTGTCCGTCCCTCCCTCCTCCGCATAAGACGATCACTTTCAAGATAGTCAGCCAGCTGTGGTAGAAGACGACAACGAACGCGCGACCAGTGGCACCAACGCGTCTGTGCGGTTACGCTGAGGGTGACCGCTGAGGGTTCCCGGAGCAGGACGAATTTTTCTTTAACTGCGAAGCTTTTCTTTCGAGGAACCCGTATGGGTTTCCCTTGTAGCACTTAGTAACGCTTGGGTGGATGTCTCATTTCCCCTATATAAATTAAACTGAGGGATGCCGACTCTCAACCCACGAACGGGCGTCTAAGAGCTGCGCGCTAAAAAAACTATTCGTCAATTTTCCTGGGTGATTTTAAGGAACCACACAAATCTGGATCAACACAGAAGTTACCATATATGACAAGCTTCAGGAAGAGTACTTAATCCTGCCGAGTCAATAGCTTTATTGAAATCGTCCTCTGTGTAATTTCATTGTACTTGTGCTGTTCCACGTGACATTTCATAAACACCAGCAGAGCCTCACATCAATATGAATTATAGCCATTATGCTGAAGTCACGATGTTGCCAACATTTACATAAACTGCAGGAAGAAAACAAATGCGCCGCCAAAAGCGATGTGATGCTGCGTTGAAATTCTAGCTTAGTCTAAACCCAACCGCGGAGTAAAAGAGTGTATAGCGCCATGGAGTGAGCCATTGCAAGATGACCAGTGGTACACGGGAACCTTCTCCATGTGACCAAGTCAACAACTTCATATTTTGCAACTGCGCAGGAAAGCATCCTGTTCCAGATCGATCAGTGGAGCATACCATGTGACAACTTTATAAAGGATTCAAATGTGCATTCTGTTACAATCCCTTCCTAACAAATAGCGCAGTCAATCACAAAGGCTGCAACATATTTCACAGTCAGCGGGCATGTGAAATCCCAATAATATTGTGAAATTAAGCTTGCTCTTTGATGCACATAAAGTCAAAAAGAGGACACAAAGCACCACGCACTGTCAAAGTACGCAAAAGAGGAGTGAAACAAATGCCGACTAGTAATATATAAAGACAAACTTTGCGAAAACACTAGTATTGACCAAGAGACACATAGGAAATGGTGGCTTGAAGTGATCAACAACGGCCAAACAAGGAATCTCTTTGGAACCAACAATTTGAAAAATGGACTGGCAAAGGGGACTCCCCACCCCTTCTTTAAGCGTCGCAGGTAACTTCATTGTCTTGACCAGGGGCGAGATCCCGCAAGCATCTCGCTTTGCAAACGTTCTCTTGCGGTCTCGTGATTCCCCGGTGCCACGCTTTCGTCAGCGGTTGTCTGCTCAGGCAGGCGGGAGCGCCAGTTGAACACCGCCTACTCGTTCACGTAGAAGGCAAAGCGCATGTTCGCAAAGCGATATGCTTGCGCATCTTGCCCCAGTTGCTCATTAGAGGGCTTTAGAATAGGGGCCCCAAACGTTTTGGGGCCCCAAAGAAATAGCGTCGAAGCCTCTGTGCATGAGCGAGACGCAAACGACATCTGGGTTTTGCGTTGGGCACGCTATTTCACTGATTGAGCGGGAGCCCCAAAAGTTGCCCCAAAAGATTTGCGTAAACAAACATGGCGGCACCCATCGGAGCGGCGGCTCTAACCAAGCACCAAACTGGGTTCGATTCGTGGTAACGCGGGAAGTTCGCAAGCTAGAAGTGAGTGCGGTTATCGTTTTCTTTCAACTAGGATGTGTTATGAATTTATTCATTAGACGCTGCTGATTCCGAATTCGATTGTGGATTTTATGCCTTGTGGGCCTAACACAGCTTAGCTTGGCTCGTGAAGGCACAAGAAATTGGTTACTCAAAACTAAGCGCAACTAATTGTTTGCTGCTTACAGAATGACCTCTAAATTGTAATTAAACACGAATACAAAAAAGTCAAAGTTACTATTCTTATTATAAAATGGTATACTTTGTTTAATTACTTCTAATAGCTTTTGTTTGACGCCGTAGTGGCGCTGTCATCGCAAGATGATATCCGCAAGCGCAAAGCCCTATTCTAAAACTCTTCACTCTTGCGTGCCCCAACGCTGACACCCGCGAAGCTCTTTGGGGCCCCAAACAATTGGGGCCCCTATTCTAAAACTCTCTATTGTGAACAAAGGATGTGGTTCTATCGCACCATGTCAAGGTATATAAGAGAATAGGTTATGAAATCATGCCTGGTGACTGCACGAAACAGCATTAGGTCAATTCGTTTCAGCAAATAAGTTTCTTTGCACTTTCTGTACCTACTTATGGTGCGCTGCACCTTGGCCCTCAATTGTCTGAGGTAGAGTGGCGCACCCTGCAGCCCTGTCCTCGATTGCACGGGGTGCAAGGTAAGGTGCCGGCACAATGCATTGCGCCCTCGAACCTTGCAAAAGGTGGGTGCAGCCTGGCACACCACAAACGGCACTGCTGGCACCTATTTTGTGTGGTGTGTGATGCAGGGAATGTTTTCTGATTTGAACAAACTTATTATTTTATGTTTGCTACTGGTTCGACGTGATATGCACTTAGTCTGGAAAAAGACTAAATTCTGTGGTTTTAAGGGCCAAACTATGATTTCAGTGAGACCTGGCTGATGGAACTTGAAAGGAATCCCGTGCAACCCACCAGGCGCAGTGCACGTGATCCTTCCATGCTTATTTTCGTCACGTGTTTCGAAATACTCAAAGCATATGCGTGCTTACCGAACGGAACGAGTAGACAAGTGTTTGTTTTTCTTCTGTTACAGAAACGCTGAGCATACGATCAGGAACACTGCATGATCTGTGGTTTGAAACGTGCAAGCTTAGACGCCGTTATTGACGTATCCTAACAGTTCATTTGTAGTATTTATTTTTTGTGAGTTATATTAACTTCAATTGTATTGAAATCATTTTAGTTTAAAAATGCGGTTTTTGCACAACATGTTTAAATTTCCCGCGCTTGGCACGAGGGCCAATCGCAGCGCCCTGCGTCATCGCAGAAGCGTCCCCGGTTCTCCTATTATTTTGCTGTACGGACGACACACTTTCCCATTACAGTACAACTTACCTACACTGTACGCCGTGGACCCGTGGCGCCGTGGTTTACGTTGGTCCATGGGATTCAGGGATTCCCGCTATGAAAACAAAGCCACGTGACCATAACGAGACACCTTAGTTATCATTTTAGCCACAGGGTGGCGCCACTAACCTAAACACCAGTCACGCCAGTCAGACTCGAACGCATGCGAAGTGGTGGTACGTAGATTGTTGTTTCAAATTGCAAACGTTATAAACAAAATCAATTGCGCTTTAAAATAAAAGTTATATTGCTTTCATAGTACGCATATGGGAAACATTATTACTTATTTTCAACTTTGGCCAGTTATTTGAAAAATGTAGTCCTCTCTCGCGCTTCGCTGGCTCCACGTTGTAGGTTAGCTTGAAGCGGGTCACATCGACACGTTGCTTTAGGTATCGCTTCTCGGCCTTTTGGCTAAGATCAAATGTGTAGTACACTTGGATCGTGGGATCCCCGAAACGACCGGATCATGCGCCGCTTCTGCAGCCGCAAATACCTGCGGCTGTTCAAGAAACTCGCCGTGAGCGAGACAATCGCTGCATCACGAGACATCTATGCAGCGCACATCGCAGCCAAGTGAAGAACAGCACTAGGTAGACACACACTACACCAACACACACTTCTATGCCAGCACAAAAACTTCCAAAATACCCAACAAACACTAAACAAACACACACCTCTATGCCTGCCCAAAAACTAAACACCAAAACTCTAGTAAATTCACATCAATGAAACCGTCCTTCATTGGGAAAATGTAACAAGCATTTTTTCAAAAACCTCTGTTCTTATCAGCATAATATCTGATACGGCCCTCTCATGGGTCTTACGATATTAACCCTATTTTTGTAAGGCGGTGCTAGGACGGGGCTTGCCTCTCCAGTGCCACGGGTTGCCCTGGTATTGCACTGCATCCGGGTGCAGCCCACCTTCTGAAATCTAAAATCAGAACTGCTTCTCCAATGCACTCACAGGCCTCGCACCGCACCTGACTAACCGTGGCTTTGCGACAATGAGATGCCCTTCGCCACACTCTCAGATTCCAACGACCGACGGCGAAAAATCAACCGCGGCGCGTTCTAGCATGCCCGTTCGAGAACCGGCCTGCAGCCCTGAACGCGGCCCGCCAGGGGAAGGAGGAGAAGTACCAGCCAGTCCGGGAGTACCTGCTGCGGAAATTCCAGAAAGTGACCGTGGAGGCCATCATCATCGGAGCACTTGGATCGTGGGATCCCCGCAACGACCGGGTCATGCGCCGCTTCTGCAGCCGCAAATACCTGCGGCTGTTCAAGAAACTTGCCGTGAGCGAGACAATCGCTGCATCACGAGACATCTATGCAGCGCACATCGCAGCCAAGTGAAGAACAGCACTAGGTAGACACACACTTCTATGCCAGCACAAAAACTTCCAAAATACCCAACAAACACACGCCTCCATGCCTGCCCAAAAATTAACACCAAACTCTAGTAAATTCACATCAATAAAACCGTCTTTCATTGGGAAAATGTAACAAACATTTTATCAAAAACCTCTGTTCTTATCAGCTTAATATCTGATACGGCTCTCTCATGGGTCCTACGATATCAACCCTATTTTTGTAAGGCGGTGCTAGGACGGGGCTTGCCTCTCCAGTGCCACGGGTTGCTCTGGTATTGCACTGCAACCGGGTGCAGCCCACCGTCTGAAATCTAAAATCAGAACTGCTTCTCCAATGCACTCATACGCCTCGCATCCCACCTAACCGTGGCTTTGCGACAATGAGATGCCCTCCGCCACACTCTCAGATTCCAACGACCGACGGCGAAAAATCAACCGCGGCGCGTTCTAGCATGAACGCGCAAGTGGAGCTACTGTAATTTGGCCGCAAACTTTAATTCGTATTTTTCCTGCTAGAGTCGCTCAACGCGGCGAAATATGGTATCTTATAAATGTACATATAATAACTTACGTCAAACATAGTTAACATGCATTTTTTTTTTTTTGCAAAATAAGCAGATAATTGTTTTTATTATGCCGATGTTATTAAAACCTGTGCTTTATTACTTGAATAAAAGTTTTGAGACCTCACTGACGTGTGATAAGCAAGCAGCCCACTGGTAACGATTGCAGTCCGTGCCGTTTATCGATTCAAATTGTACGGCGGCTATATTTCCGAATGGGGTGGTCGTTTCCTTAGTGCAGCATCACGCAGTTTCGTTTTAATTAGACAACAGTAATATATCAGCCAGTATGTGCGTCCGACATTCGGTAGCCGCTACCAGGCGAACGTGTTTAAAGACGGTGAATTTTATCAGCTGCGGCGTTTCACTGGCGTAATGGCTACATACACAGCTTCCGTCGTCAGTGATCTGTCGCCTCTGGCCGCCTAATGACGGGTTGCTTGAAAAAAATGTACTAGCTAGCGTGAAAACGCTTCGCTGGAACCGAGCACAGTCTGTCTGGAAACTACCCAAGAAAGCGGATTAAACCTTGCAGCCTCTGGGTGTGTGCACCGGAGGCGTATTTCCAACTGCTTGTAGGTAAGCGGGCCCACGGGCCGCCCACTTCCAGCTTTGATCCCCCCGCTACCGCTTTGGTGCCCCGGAGATCCTGCGCTGCCTGCTTTAATCTAACCTCAGGTGCTCTCCTGAGGCCTCCGTTTGCCGGTGACATGTGCCCTCCTGGAGCAGTGCTTGTAAAGAATGCGATCTATCGCCGCGACGAAAAGAAAGTGACCCGCGACTTATACAACAGCAGTCAGAACATTGTCTCTTCAGACACAGCGATCACCAAGCGGCGTCCGCGCCCACTGCCTCAACGCGCGGGCAGCCAGCGGCGAAGCGTATAAACCAACTCGACCGCACTCCGCAATGCCGGCATGTCTAGGGGACAAACGAATACAACGCGCTCTAAGAAACCTCCTCCGTAGTGCCTTGGCTGAGTCATATATTCATGGAGCAAAAGCCCCCAGATTTTCTCTCTCGCGCCCGCTCTTACTCGCGCCTGCGCAGAGACGTCGAGCTCCATCAAAAGTGCCACGCCCCGCTGTACCTACTATCAGTTCTAAAAACGCGCGCCGGTGCGTAAAAAAACACTGCTTCGCATTTTCAACTTTAAGTTTCTTCGGATGCGAGGCGGATAAAGCAGATTCCTGTAGTCAATTTTTTTTTTCAAAGGGGAAAATCATAATAAAGTTATTGCTCTTCAAAGGCAATTCAAACAAGGCTCTTGTTATTTCGCCACGTTGCTAAAATTCCTAACATGGAGTACAGCATAAAAAATAAATTGTTTTGTTTGTGTCTGCATGAATGATACACTGCGATAAATTCACAGCACAATAGTGCAAGTGTACTTCCGGTGATACAGTTTGATTAATATCATTCGATACATAATAAAATTACTGTGTTTATTACCTAGTAGCTGGCAAAACATTTATTCGAGGCTTCACAAAGCACAGCCCACACAAAGACACCACTGAAAGAAATGCGCACTCAAAACAGTGTTGTGTGTGTGTGTGTGTGCTTTTTTGTCATGGAGCGTTTTGTGCACTGTTCTTAGCCATACATGAATCACAAACTCACCCACGCTTCTACCATAGCAACTGAGGCTTTCTTCTTATGCCTCCAGCCTCCAAGATGCTGCTCATATTTGATCACCCCTTTGGACTCTATTGACTCTGGACGTACAAGTCTGCAGTGAATGTGTCGCCACACAGCCAGAATCCTCGCATGCTATGTTTCTGAACATTTCAACAAGAACTCTCATTTGTTCATTAATTGGACAAACTTTTGTTTCACCATTCTTTGCTTGCATGTTTGTCATGGCTTCATGATTTCTCTTTTCAGGAAGGAGGACACAAGAGAGATTATTGGCTTGCAAGCTGCCCACGCCAAGCCATAAGCTCAACAGTCACCATAATGACAACAGGTCCCCTTGGACTACGTGCCTCACCATGAAATGCTTGCAAGTTTACCAGATAGAGGGTTGTGAGCGCTATCGGGAAAGCAGCAGTCTACAGTTTTGTATCGTACCCAGTGGGAATGCTAAAATGCGACATACAAACTTACTTTATTTTAAGGCCGTTTTATGACAGTTGGAGAAGTAAGAAATTGAGTCCCAACGTGTTTCTTTTCTCGTCATGTAGCAAGCTCCTATTTGGTAATGCACAAACTCTGTCATCTGTTATTTGCAAATAAAATTGACGGGCATTACCACCAAGTATCACATGCTCCCTCGTAGCATTAATTTGTTACATGAAACTGCAAAGAATTTCAAAGCCTTCAAAACTGCTCAGTGCCATTTTGAGGAAATGATGCTTCATGTTCACTGAAACTCTGGCAGTCACTCTTTACTTTATTATTCTATTTTTTTAATTTAAAGTACGCTCAGGGCCATACGCCATTTTAGAGGGGAGTGGGTACAATGCAGTAGAGTAAAACAAACGAACAAGAGCAGTGAGTTCTGGTAATACAATGATTTTCCTGATTATACAATTTTAGCTAATGTTTTGCAAAAATAATTTGTTATCGGTGATGGCTACGACACTTGAGCGAAGGTAGTTCCATTCCTGAGATTTGCGGGTAATGATAGATTGAAAGAAAGACTTCGTGTAGCAAGAATCAATCCCTGCGTTACTGTGATGATCAATGCAGTTTGAAATGTACTTGAGGCCGTGGTATGAAGTCATCATGAAGTGTGGTATGACGGTAAATTTTATGAAATAGCGAAGCAAGGCAACTAGCTAGGGGAATAAGTGCTGGTTAGCTACAAGGTTATACTCGCGGTACAGTTACAATTAGAAATAATTATACGAGCAGGGTATTTTGTACTAGTTCAAGTAGTAGTAAGACTAACGCGACTGAGATCCCATATTGCAGATGCATATTCAAGTTTTGAACCTATTAGCGTCTTGTAAAGGTGTAGATTTAAAATACAGTGCTTTGGAAAAGTTGCACTGTAAGTACCCGAGCAGGTGAATAGCATTGTTAATGACATACTCCATATTGGTCCAATATAAATTATTTGTAGTGTGTACACCAATATATTTATACGACATGACGAAATCTAAGGGAACATTGTTAAGATGGTAAGTGATAGGATTAGAATTAGATCTGGCTATTGCACTTTTCATTTGCTAAGTACAAAAAGGCTCATGTACACTTTGCATGAAATCAGTAACTAGGCTTGCCCTGCACCGTAAGAGATGGCTAGAACAGGCAGCTTCACACAACTGGCCTACTCCGCACTTCTCAAACACGACAAACCAATAAAATCAATTTTTCTTTCTCTTCAAACAGCGGATGACATACCTGAGGACGGTGTGTTCACAAAAAGTTCTTGAAATATACTCGAAGCTTGGCTTAACGTTTAGCCAATTAACAGTGGACGAGCAAGGGAAGCCTCAGCATAGAAACTTGTCTTCGTCACGGCCCTCACAAATATGCTTGATTGATGAAACATTGGCTACAAGCTGAGGCTTCCCTTGCTCACCTCTGTTACTCAACTGAAGTGTTCATCTCCTTGTAACTTTTTTGCATTGTTTGAACACGCAAACCGAGATATTTTTTTCAACACGAAACCGTAAATTGCATTTTACAAAGACCCGTGAGCATTAGTTGGGCATACTTATGTTTACTTAGTGTCCTTGCTTATACACAATATTAACAGAGGCCCTTGTAAGCACTGTCGTCTCCATAACGTTCCTCGCCTTCCTATGAGTACTACACTTGTGTCAAAGCCTTTACTGCTGCAACTGAACACTAAATGTCCAGCAGAAATATCAAGAACACACAATATGTGATTAAAATTTAGCATAGCCTTTTTTTTTCCTCTACACTTCCTGCCTATCGCCAATGTGTTATGAAAACAACGCGACATTGCAGCTCGAGCTTACCTTACTGGCAGTACACCTTTGCCGAGCACTTCTTATGTTTCTTTTCTTTAATCTAGCTGAAATCGTCGAAGGCAGAAAACATGCGTATAGTATGAAACACGTCAAACAGCACTGTACGCAACACAAGTAAGAGTGCAGCCAAGCACAATATCGTTGTCCGTGGTTTAGCGGCAGGCAAAACACGATGAGAAAACTTCGCTTGATTTCAGTTTTTAATTCTGTTAAATAGATGACTATCTGTGTTTCTGTATGTTGCAAACTCATTGATTGATATCCTTAGCTCCACCTTACCTGTACGAAAAGTGTGGGCATGTACTGCTTCACTCACGATTGACAACATACAATGCGCGCTTACTTGTCTGACTTGGTTTTTTTTTTTTTTGTCAGTTAAGGCCTCTCGGTCACCTGGCGATATAATAAAGGTATCGGTAGTCATTTTAGAGTATCGTACACTCGAACACCGCTCCGAAAGCGGTAGCAAAACGCCCAAAACGAGCCAGTGAGCAGCGCAACGCACCCCACCAGCCGCTACCGTAGCGGCCATATTGTTCACTATGTAATGGGCTGTTTCGTAAACATCATTTTGACGATGCGTGACGTTGCGCTGGGCCGCCATTGCAGAGTTTTTCCGCCATAATTTTTGCTGCGACGAGCCGCGCGAATTATGCTAATGAGCAGCCATATGCAATGACAGCCGAGAGGAATGCGTATCGCCACATTTTCCCCGCCGTTTGGCGCCACGAAAATATTTTGTTCATAACGCGTGCTCATAGTATTTGCATCGCTCTCGGGTAATGTTGGCATTTGTGTTTGGGGCCATCATTTTTTAAAAGAACGTGTTTATACGAAATAATATTGGTTGAACATAGCAAACTTTCGGCAATGTTGTCCAATTTTGACTGCTGCATTTTTGTTGTAATCAAGATTAATGCCGTTTCGCACAATCAAAAGTTATGACAACGGCCTCTTTCTAATTTATAAAAAGAAATGTACGCAAGGCGGCGCCTTGAAGTTTCCTCCCGCACCAGCGAAATGAACAAGAGATGGCAGCGCCGGCGCTTGCGTCGCGCTAGTGGATATCTCTGGCGCGCGCAACGCTATCGGTGATATTCGGCCGTTTCTCAGCCAGCCGAGTCGGGCTGAGTCACTTGCATTTCACGAGATAGCGATAACGTGGCCTAGAACGTGCGCGCACTGTGCGCGCATCACCACTGGTAGGTCGCGTATGTTGTCTCAAGCAAGAAAACAAGCGCGTTGGCGCCAACATGCGATGACTCATTCCATTTTCCGGGGACACGCATCCTAGCTGTTGAAGCAGACGGCGGCTTGTACGCAGCAGATGACGGAAGCGAGAAGCCTTTTTGACGGAATAATCATATACTTTGAGATAGCTGCTTTATTTTTACTGCGGAGGAAAACTGTTTTGCTTTACTGATAACGCTACATTCAGTGCCTTCATTTCAGTTTCTTAGGCAAAACGTCAAGTTGGCGTCACGTTACGTAAGCAAAACTTGGCCACCAGCGCCATTTTGTTTGCGTCGCGCCTACGTCACGCACCGAAGAAAATGGCGGAATGTCCAGAATAGCGCCCCTACGTGTCGTTAAAAAAAAAGAAAAAGCTGTCAGGCAGCACAGCATCGAACCGCTGCCAGCATAGGACGCGTAACTATAAGTGCGAGCGCGAGTGATAGTGAGCGAGTGACGTTAGCGCAAGTGATACGCTCGGGTTTTTATAGATACCACGTGAACTTGCACGACTGTATTTCAAAAATTGCTTTTGGGAACAGTGTTACGCCATGTGTAGACAGTCGAGATACACTCTAAGAACAGTTTACACCCTTTGGCGTGCCCCTTCTGCCACACAACAATAATCGTCATCTGCCTTGATGCGTTTCCTTTCTTTATCGCTGCGAGCCCGGAACTTTCCAGTAACGAACGGCACGCGCGTTATCAACATAGAACAGTTTACACCCTTTGGAGTGACCATCTGAAGTGGTGGTTTAGTGTTGTTTGTCTCATCAAAAATCTGCCATAGAGCTACTATAGCATACCAGTTAATGTCCCCAGACAGTGAGATCCTAGCACTGGATATAATACTACCTGGTTGCACACCTTTTTCTATAATTAACGCGTACTTCCCCGCTGGAGTACAAGATACCCGTTATCTAGATACCTCTATTGCTCGCAGTCAGAAGAACATCATACTAGTGGGAGATTTTAATTCTCATCGTGTATCGTGGGGTTTCCGAACGGACACTTGTGGCAAACGCCTGTCGGATTGGGTCTTAATGAATCATTTCGCCTGCTTAAATTCGAGAGCACATACTTTCGTGCGTGGTCAGTCGCGATCTGCCCTAGATCTTACGTTTGCTACCCCAAGCATGACAGTCACATCCTGGAAGACTGTAGATTCCGGAACTAACAGTTATCACCTTCCTATAATTTTTGAACTGCTTACTCCGTTAACTAGCTTAAATAATAATATGCGTACTTTTGTTAAGTACGAAAAATTTAAAAATGCTTTAAAATCAGCTTTACAAGCCCAGGAGGGCATGGAGATGGATATTAAAGCAATGAGCCTATGTTCAATACTAAAACAGTCATCCAAGAAAGCTAAATTTGCTGTGAAATCTTATAAGGATGGATCATATTGTCCCTGGTGGAATTCTGAGTGCGAACGACATTTTAGACGTAGAAAAGCTTCATGGAAAAAGCTTTTATACAACCAGTGTCCTGTTAATTGGGCTGATTATACATATATAGCTACCTCATTTAAACGAACAATCTCAAAAGCTAAGGAGGATTACGATGGCAGGCATTACACATACCTTTCGAAGTCTAGCAATAAAAAAGCCCTGTTTAAATTTCTTCGATCTCGCAAAGCTATACCGGCCCCCGTGAACGTCGAATCTGTCGTTCTATCAACAAAATAATTATCAGAATCACTTGAGAAAATTGCTCAAGGACTTGCGCGACGTTTCACACATCAATTGCCGAGAGGACTAAAGCTGGTTGACGACTTTGTAGCAACAACAGCGACAGAGCTTGAAGGCATTACTAATTCTTTGCCGGCGTCAGCCCCCGGTCCAGATGAAATTACAACAGGAATGCTAAAAGTTTTATTTGATTATGCGCCTCAGGACCTACTAAAGATAATAAATTTCTCTCTCAAGAATTCATGGGTTCCAAGAGAGTGGAGAGTAGCTAAAATTATCCCACTATTAAAGAAAAAATCATCCGGACTTGACTTTGAAAACATAAGACCAATTTCTCTTACCTCAAATGTGGTCAAAAAGAAAGGGTTCTTCACGGCCGTATAACAAATTTTATGCAGGATTATAACCTCCTCAGTCCTTGTCAGATTGGATTTCGTCCGGGCCACACCATAAAGTGCGCCCATGTAGATTTAGAGAGCCGCATTAAACTTGCTCGCCGCAAACGAGAGTACGCAGCTTTGGTGACGCTAGATTTAGCAAAAGCATACGACTCTGTAGAGCATTGCATTCTATTCGATAAGCTTCACTCTACGAATTTCCCAAAATATATAACCGCTTGGATCTGTGAATTTATAAGGGATAGAGAATTTTATTGTTACCAACACGGTATTTCGACGTCTAAACACAAGCAGACGAGAGGTGTACCACAGGGTTCCGTTCTTTCCCCTATATTATTTAACATTTTGCTAAGCACCATTCCTTTGTCTCCGAAAGTACATGTTTATGTTTATGCAGACGTTATCGCATTTTTTCCCTCCGCAAGCAATATACATTCTCTACAACAGTCGTTGCAAAATTACTTAGGAATGCTGGAGACATGGCTAGAGAGATTAAGTATGTCATTAAATATTAGCAAAAGTGCGGTCCTAGTCTTCCCATTAACTGCACAAGTGCATATATCTTTGCAATACCGACAGGAAATCATTCCTCAAGTTGACGAAGTCAGGTACCTTGGTGTTATTTACGATGGCAAACTCACCTGGCGCAGTCACATTGAACATATTAAAACAAAGGCAGAACGAGCCGTAGCTATGCTTCGCCGGCTCAGCCACCGCCGCTCTGCACTACGCAGGGATACCTTACTGATTATTTATAAAATGTATGTTCGGCCCATATTAGAATTTGGCTGCGTAATATCTTACGGTGGCCCCGCCTACAAAATTAAACCTCTCATACTTTTAGAAAGAGAAGCTCTACGGTCATGCCTCGGGCTTCCTAGATTTGTTGCCAACGCTGTTTTATATCAGGAAGCACATATACCCACCCTAGATAGCAGATTCCGCATGCTTACGGTTCAGACATATTTAAAACTTTATGAGTTTTCAAAAAGGCGTACGCAATATGCTTTTATCACTGAACCATCTGAGTTTTTTCAGGTATCGCGGTCAAGATTCCACAGTCCTCAGATATTATTTGTGCAAGCACAGTTACAACAATTGGATGTGTCCATACGCCAAGTTTGTCATTCAAATAAAGACTTAACAGACCTCAAAATTGAGTTCGAGGACATATTTCCGAATCATGCGAAACTGTTACCAAGGCGAGATTTAATTAATATCTTACAGAACCACCTATACCAACTAACCACTGAAAATGTAATAGCCACTGACGCCTCTGTGTGCAATGAGAAGGCGGGAGTGGGGGTCTTCTCTGAATCTCTACAATGGCCTTACTCGCTTCGCCTTCCCGATTTCACACCTATATTTCAAGCAGAATAATTAGCGATTATATTAGCGTTACGAAAACTTCCCCAAAACGACCCATTAGCTGTTATTGTGACCGACTCGCTATCTGTATGTGCAGCACTGACTGCATCTTTAGATACAAGAATTCAAAGAACCTTTCGTTCGATGGTACCTCCGTACTTACGGAAAGTATGTTTGCTTTGGGTACCAGGACATCATGGGTTACACTTGAATGAAATGGCCGATTCACTCGCACCAGCATCCCTCAACGGCCCTATCATATCTGTTTTGCCGACATCAGCTTATGTCACCGAGGCTAGGTGCAGAAATTTCGCTACATCTCAAAACTCTGCAACATCCATACTAACAACTTCTTCTGATTTCCACCATCTTGGCTTCCCATGGAATAATAATTGGTGTCCTTCAAGACAATTGGAAGTTTCTTTTACAAAATTGAGATGCCGTATACCTCCTCTAAATTTTTACTTACACAGGTCTGGTCTGGCTATGTCCCCTCTATGTCCTTTTTGCAGTGCACCTGAAACTATCGAACATTATTTTCTCTCCTGCCGCCGCTTTATAA
This sequence comes from Dermacentor andersoni, assembly GCF_023375885.2. NCBI lineage: Eukaryota > Metazoa > Arthropoda > Arachnida > Ixodida > Ixodidae > Dermacentor > Dermacentor andersoni. Next base: position 80,247,895 of record NC_092822.1, read on the forward strand.
GACAAAGAAAATTATTAGTACACTCATTCACCAAACTTGGGCTATCGCTAACCTCGCCAACCATTCTTTCTTTTGGTGCGACCTCACTGGGATCCAGCACAGGGATGCTTTTCTTGCAATTTACAATTTTATTAGGGATACAAAAAGAGTACCTTGCTGACTTTCTAAAATTAACAATATTTTCTATTATTTAATTTATTTACGTTAACTTATTTTATCAAAATTCTTCACAATATTTTCATCACAAGTCTAAATTACAGTTCTAGTCTCACGCTCCACAATTTAAATCTAGTTTGGCTTTACATCTAAGCATACGAAAAACCGCCTGCTTCTTGGCCAATCCCCCATAGTGGTATATGCGCCACTGTCTGGGACACAAGACAAGACAAGCTGGCGATGATGAGGATGATGAACCTCTGTCATGGCTCGCACCCACTAAGAGGGATAGGCCAAGAACCGGGCGGCAGGAGGTAGCTAAAGGAAATTTTCATTTGAAAATGATAAATGCAAATTAAAGGAAATACAAAACAGGAGATAATGGAATAACTGGCGATGCGTCCGCACCATTCCATGCCCACGTCAGCACTGACAGCCCTTGTTTCTGAACACTGGCGCATAAACACTGTTGGGGGGATTGGCCAAGAAGCAGACGGTTTCCAGTATGTTTAGAAGTGAAACGAAACTAAGTCTGAATGGTAGAGCGCGTGATTAAAGAAATGTGATTCAGAAGTTAAAAATATATATATTGTTAGGAATTTTGAGATAAAATAATTTAACATAAAGAAGTAACAGCTCATCTCCCCTCGGCCGTTTTTTCTGCCTCTTCCCCGAAGTTTCACGTTCCTTCTCTCGAAATGGCTCCTTTGTCTTTTCTCCTTTGCCTTTGTACATTCCTTCTTTTTGCCGACCGGCGTCTTCATCTTGTTCTCGCAAGACGCACGCGGCTTGCTTGTCACTCACGACAATCACTATATTTTATTGAAGGGACTGCCTAAACGAAAGTACTTAGTCCGCGCTTTGAAACACCCGCATAGTATTTATGATCTTATTGTGTGCCTGTCGGTCCAACTCGCGGTGCAGGACCGCCAGCACGTCAGGAGGGCAGCAGCGTCAGGTTGGAAGGCGTGGTGCGGCTCCAGGAAGGTGCGGCGGTGGACCAGGCCGCGTAGAGAAAGGCTTCACGTGCCACCCGCTTGGGCCGTAGCTGGTACGCGGCCAACACGAGCAGCATGAGCATGCAGGCGACGCCCACCAGCACCCAGAACAGCTGGCGCCTCCACCAGACCGTCGGCCGACGCTGGTGCGATGACGCCTCGCGCATGCTCACCCCCGCGTGGTCTTCGCGGCGCTCATCCAGGGTGTCCAGTTGCCGCTGGAAGACCTACGCACGCCGCGGCGACGGGCAAGTCTGTCAGCGTTGGAACCAGTGCGTTTCTGTCGCGTGTTACCGTAGAGAAAAGTGTTACTTTCGCGCCTGTTTTCTATATATCAGCGCAAGAACGCACGCCACAAACTGCATGTTGAATCGTCGCCAAAGGTTCCCGCAGTGTCGAGAGCACGCACCCGAAAATGACATAGAGCGGTATGAATAAGATATTGCCTCTAACTTTTAGCCTGTATTGACTGCGGACGGACTCGTTTAAGCCTCTTTTCTAAAAATTAAATTATGGGGTCTTACGTGCCAAAACCACTTTCTGATTATGAGGCATGCCGTAGTGGAAGACTCCGGAAATTTCGACCACCTGGGGTTCTTTAACGTGCACCTAACGCTAAGTACACGGGTATTTTAGCGCATTTCGCCTCCATCGAAGTGCGGCCGCCGTGGCCGGGATTCGATCCCGCGACCTCGTGCAGCCCAACACGATAGCCACTGAGCAACTACGGCGGGTTAAAGTCTGTTTTCTGCTTTGTTACACCAGTTGCAGGGGCAAAAGAAATCAACTTTCGTGATACCCAGTTACAAAAGCTTTGCCGAAAGATGGCTTACTGACATGGTTCCAACCAGTGGCGCAGAAGCGGGAGCTAAGCAAGCTGAAGGTCGCCGCATCACGTCTGCTTGTTGACGTATCGCTCACTACGTGCAAGCAATGCTTGAACGCGACGAATATGTTCGGGTATTAGCGTACTTCCTATACAGAATCGTATCTTTTTACCCCTGATGCAGCCACCAAAATATCCGGCTAAGCCAGACAAATATCACCGCTTATCTTCAGAAACCATGTCGCCGCGCCAAGCATCCCAGCAGTTGTGAACACTCTCGCGAAAACCCGCCACCGTTCGTTTCTTGACAGCTGAGCTTCCTTGCGTACTGAAGAGCACATGAAACTGAGGCGCGCTCTGATGTCGCACTCATCCTTGTGCCGTGTTTCGCCACGCATTTCGTCTCTATTCCTTTGTACTATTGCTTCCCGGCGCTTACTATGTTTAGGTTGCACATCGTAAAGCCCAAAGTCTTACCGCGACTTCCCAAGCTGGATCCATGCCTCAGTCTTTTTCTGAATGTAGACAGGGCCGTTCTCAGACACTGCGCGTGCTTCTCCTCAACTTCTTCTTTGCTGAATTCACCTTACACGACAATAGAATGAAAATTGGCCGAGTGGTTGAACGCTCACGACGGTGGTATGTTTTAGCACGAATATATTTGGTTAGTCAGGTTAGTCAGTTTGTGTGTGGGGGGTGGGGGTGCACCGCCATTATAACCAGGTTAGAGCTGCAAAGGAGTACTGTTGCATTGTTCATCTTAACCAACCAGTGCTAATTATGCCTTTATAGTGTGTTGGGAACTAAATACCCTCTACGGGTGTATCTCGATGTTTCCGTGCTGGTAACATACGAGGTGTGACACAAAAAAAACGAGACTGGTCCAACAACTTATTGTACTAACTGAATCAGTTCTCTGTGACATTATCACCTTCAAAGTAGTCCCCTTCAGCATTCACACACTTCTGCATGCATTCGGTGCTGCCATTGCTGGTAACCGGTCTGGAACGAGGTTTTTGGAAGGCCCTTCAGGAGATTCTCCGTTTTTGCCTGAACCTCTTCAACTGAGGTAAAATGGGTTCCCTTTAAGCAAGATTTAACTTTAGGAAGTAAAACAAAGTCGCATGGAGCCAAATCAGGTGAATAAGGAGGATGCCCCATCACAGTAATGTTTTTGCTCGTCAGAAACTGCTTGACAGATAGGACGCTGTCCAGTCAGTGTATGATCGAAGATGGGAGCCGATCAGTCACCGGACTTTTTGAGCAACATCATGTCCACAGATCAAGCCAATTTTCACAGAAACGCCCAGGTAAATTTACATATTGCTCACTACTAGAGTGACTCCTATCCACACTGGGTAAAGCGTAATCGGCACCGATCCACCGGTCGTTCAATGTTGGATGGGGAAATTACGCCGGTGCTGAACCCCCCCCCCCCCTCCCCCTCCCGAAAACTCCGGAGGGGGCTCGGTCCCAGGAGCCCCGCCCCCGTAGTCGGCGCCTATGGCACTCAGCATCGAACATGCTCGCTTCTTGCGACGTCGCTGGCGCCGCCAGGTCTGGCGACGCCTGACTCTCCTTACCTCACCTTCGTGAGGAGGGTCAGGCATCGCCAGACCCTGCTGGCGCCGGCGGTGAAAGCGAAAGCTATGCTCGCATTGCGCACAATATATAGTGATTCGGAGGAAGGAGCAAATGACGAAGCTTGGCGCTTGCCTACGAAGCTTCCCGCGTTTCCCCTTCCACACTCCCCCCGTCGTGGCGCGTAGGCACGAAATGTGGACTCCCACTTTCAGGAGCAAGACGACAAGCATCGGGGCAGTGAGGGCAGTGGAACTGGCCGTACGATTGGACTGAGCGTCGTCGCTGCTGCGACGGCTCCAGAGTGGAACTACAGGCGCGTACGTAAAGCTCGCATGTGTGTGCGTGTGAGCTTTCACACGTATCGAAGGAATGGGGAAGTTCCGTGTTGCGTGCGAGCATTGCCGATAACGCGGCGGTCGCGCAGTTCCGTGACGGGTCCTTTTCTCTCGATGCAGTCGTTCGCGCCACTTGGATAAAGTTTTGAATTCGCCGCCGTTGCAACAATTTTAGCGATATTTTTTTTTCAGTGCACCACATAGCCAGAAAATAATTAGAACATTGATATTTTTTTTTTTTTTTTTTTTTGCTCAAGGCTCACTAGACTTACTCACCAAAATTCTACTCTGCCAGCCTCACACTAGCGGGTAAGTGCAAGTTTTGAGTGAGTCACTTATAAGTGAGTTTGCTGACCTATGCCGTTGCCACTTTCCATTCCCGTTTGAGCTCAGCGCTTCCGTTCGCCAGGTCGCTGTGACAATAAACCAAAATGAGAATAAGGCGCCCTCTCCAGAATTCCTGTCTCGAGAAGGCCTCGCACCAGCCGGCCGGTGTAACCAGTTTAATTCCCTACGAAATTTGTTCCGATGGCAATTGGAATTGTAACGATGTGGGCTCGTTGCCACACCATCTAGCCTGACAGCACACATTGTCGCGTATGCCCTGCTGTAGTATACACGCTGAATGAGGATCCAGGGCATTTGCACTTTACGAAACGCTCGCAGAACATCAACGCTCGCAAGAACATCCTGACAATAGATGTGAAAAATTCCGTAATACTTGAGAACTTGAAGACCATTCCACAGTTAAGAGCAATCCCTGTCCGCTCCTTTATTACTTACGGGAAGGAGACAACAACTGGAGTGATTTCCGACGTGGAGCTTGAAATCAAGCATGCGGACCTCAAGAGTCTTTTGTGGTCATCGGTGTGCATTCTTGAGATTCACCGCTTGGGGCACTCCCGATGTATCAAGCTAATATTTGCTTCTTCGACATTACCAGCGTCTATCAAAGTTGGCTACGTGATACACCGAGTACGACCATTCGTTCCGAGGCCTATTCAGTGCCGGAAATGTTACAAGATAGGACACGTGAGCGCTGTTTGTAGAAGCAAAGCCACCTGTTCGTGTTGCGGCGGCGAGCATAGTACCACCGACTGTGAGGCGCCCTCATTTAAATGTCCCCACTGTACTGGTGTAGTATAGTGTCTCACGAAGCGACTTCGAAGGAATGCCCGAAGATGAAACAAGAGGTTCGTATTCTTCGAAAAATGGCAAGAGACCAATCTTCACGTAAAGAGGCTGCTCAATCTGTTCGCCAAAGTGACCAACGCTCGCGATCGACAGAAGCACCACAAAACCATTTCAGGAGAACTACCTAGCGTGGCACAGGTACCACGACCACCTCTGCCTGTGCGTGCGTCGAGGACGGTAACGGCGCCTGCTGCTAATTCAAGATCGACGAGCGCACGCGGCAAATACACGGAATGGCCTTTGCTGCCCTCTAGGCCCACGGCCATGCCAGCGGGGCCTAGTGGTCCTCTGCGCCACGAAACCAAGAATTATAGTGCCAATGAAACCGGTGACACTACGGGCAAGCAAGGAGATGAACATAATGAGAAGGAGAGTGTACAAAAAATGCTGAAGCACCTGGTAGAGTCAATGCGCGTGATTCTCGGTGGTCTCGAGAATCCGGCCGCTAAAGGTGCCCTAGAAGTTCTCGCCGTGCTGGAGCCACAGAATGGAGGACTACAGAATGCCTCAGCTACCACAATTAGTCCAATTTCTATCCATATTGGGGACGAGGAGTTACGGAGTCGTCATCAGTCGGAAGCGCCTCCCTTGCGTAGTATGAGGGATCACGCGGCGCGCTCCTCATCGCTTTCGCTCACGGCCCTCAATAAAAACACCAAGCGGCAGCCCTCCTGGACATTCATGTAGGTACTCTCAAAACTAGGGAAGTTTTTGACTGTAAAAATAATAATGTTGGGCAAACTGAAAGCACAGAATCATTTACAGACGCTATCCCTTTGCCGAATACGTACAGTGAACGCCACTGCGCGCGTTCGCCGCGATGGAGTCTCCCGAACCGGCTTCTTGCGTCAAAGGTAGGCAAACGCTGAAAGTAAACTATGTAAAATGCTCTTATAGTGGGCCGTCTGTATAATGATATGGAGCATAACACAATGAAGCCTCAATACAGCGATCGCGCGGGTTCGCAGCGACCGACTGCGCGTCTGCATGCATGTCCGGGCACAATGTTTTACTTTCGCTGCGAGCGCGTTTTTACACCGCGCCGTGGGCTTTAGGCCGCAGCATATGAGCATTTGACAACACACTAGCAACAACTGGTGCATGGACGCTATCAGAACTGTTAAAAAATAATTTCGTTATAGAGACTTCGACGCCTACGGCGACTGTGATGTGCCGTCGCGACGATTCAATCTTTTTTTGTCTTCTAAATTCTTGGACATTTGAATATTATTTCTCAAGTTGCGTCACACTGTATGTTTATCGGTCTTCTCAGCGTGCGATTTCCCTCTGCTTCTTTTTCCTAATCCAGTGCATTAATTCATAACACAAACATGACCATATGCCATGCCTTTTTTTAATGCGCTTCTTACCGCTCCCTTTCCATTCCAATGAACTTGCCAGAATCTAGTATCAACGAGTTCGTAGACCTAATGAAGCGTCATGACATTAGCCGGGCAGCCGGGCGCAGGCGAGTCTCAGTGCGCATTTTCTTCTACTCTCCGAACATCACGCAGTCCCGGCGCCGTAGCAGAAATCTTTCTCGCGTCTGTGCTTGCTCCACACCCGAGTTGTAGCCGATGGCTGTCTGCCTGTTCTAAATTTCGCCAGCCAAGCTTCACGCAGCTCCTTGCCCTGCGACTACGTGTGAAAAAGGCTGACACCGGGCTCCGTTGCGTGCGTCCGGCACTGCGGCACCGTGCAGTAGCCTACCATGCTGCACGTCTCCAAAGGCTTCCAATACCTATTACAGTACTTTCAAATGTTGTCAAGCAGACACCCAAGGCGATAAAACCTCATCACGTAATCAGAACCGCGGCGCAGGTGGAACTTTATCGTTTTCAGCTCACTTCGGCGCTTCCGAAGCAGCCGACGCGGCCGCTGTGTCCACGTGATCCCTCATGACACGTCACGCCGACGGTGGCGCCAGCTTTTCCAGTGGTGGAACTCGCCCCAATACCTATTGAGCAAAGAAGGATGCCAGAATATCCCTATTACTTCCCACATCAGGATATTTTACGCTGCGAACAAGCTGACACGAATAAAATAACGTAATATACTAACACAGGCGAAAAAGTATATCCTTACAATTATCTAACTTCGGAAAACTGAGCAGTTGCTATGTTTTCCCTCGTAAATTAGGCCAAAATAAACGCATTTCGAAGATGTGGGCGCTGATCCCACCCCTTGGCGTGAAAATCAAGGTACGCACGCAAGGAGTCGCAGTACTCACGGCAAGAATGCTAGGAGAGTCAGAAACGGCGGTCATCACTTTCGACGGCCCCACCATACCCAAGTACGTGCTTTTCGCCGGAGGGGAATTCAGATGCTACCCGTACAGACCGACGAGGCAGGTGTGCTACATTTGCTGTCAGCAAGGCCACCGGTCCGACGTCTGCCCTGCGCCCAGCACAAACGCGTGCAGGGCGTGCGGAATGCAGAAACCGCCGGAGAACCACCAATGCCAAGCGAAGTGCCCGATCTGCGGAGGCGATCACGCCACGGGATCCAGGGACTGCAAGGACCGACTCAAGAAAGCAAGAGAGCTGCGAGGCCTGCAACAGCAGCAACTACACCAGTAACGGAATAGCAGGGGACCGGAACGGAGACCAAGGTGGTTTAGCTCGGAGGGAGGACAAGACCGGTCACGGAGCCGCTCGCGGAACCAGTCGTGGGACCGCTCGCGGAGCCGCTCGCAGAGCCGCTCACGCAGCTGCTCCAGATCATTCCCGCCACTGGTGCCCCCGGCCAACAAGGACAAGGGCCAGCAGCAGCAGAAGAAGGCCAAGAAGAAGCCCAACGGCGGCACAAAGGTGAGCTGGGAAGCAGGCCCTCCCAAATCCCTTTTTCCGCACTCGGGCAATCAAAATCAAAATAACATTATAAACAACAGGGAAAAACAACTAGAGGAGGAAAATGAGGTCCTCCAAGGAAAACTCGAAGAGCAGGACGCGAAAATTAATAGACTAATGCAAGAGATGCAGGAGCTAAGATCAGGTAGCCCCCTAGATCCCTCACGCCACCAACCCCCCCACCTAGCCAACCTGAGATAACAAACCAACCAGACTTTGCCCAATTCATGGCAGAAATGCAAAAAGCAATGCAAGAAATGAAACAGCAAATTATGATGCAGGGAACGGAAATCCGCACCATGCGCAAACAGAACATTATGGAGGGAGCCAAAGACAAGTTTAATCAGAGACGCCCAATGCTAGAAAACTACAGTACGAGGGACGACTCCGAAATATAATCATGGATAGTCGAGCCAAAAGAGAGAAAAAAGAAGAAAAACTAGAAATATGGCAGTGGAACTGCAGAGGTTACAAAAGAAAACAAGGACTACTACAACAATACATTAACAAGCGATTAATACGCTACAAGACACAAACGTAGAACCAAAATTACAAGGCTACACGTGCTACGAAAATCCGGACGAAGAACGGAAAAGGACAGCGATACTAGTTAGCAAAAGCCTCACGGCCATACAACGCGACATGATAGCTGACATGGACGTAGAACATATAATAGTCGAAATAATTCCGAAAAAGAAAAGGGCAGAAGGAAGCATATTCATAGTCAATGTATATAGTTCTCCTAAGCAAAAGAAGGCCAAATTTGAAGAGCTATTTAGAGGAGCAAACAAAATCGCAAAAGGAAATGCGCTGGTTATATTAGGCGACTTCAATGCCAGAGAGAAAAGTTGGGGGTACAAGACATCAGACATAAAAGGCAGGACAGTAGCCGACGCGGCAGATAACACGGGGTGCGAGCTAATCACCGACGCCGAAAACCCGGCAAGAACCGGGAACAGCGTAACCGAAGATACCTGCCCAGACGTCACCTTCGTCCTGCGAACAAAACAAGCAGAGTGGGAAAACCTCATGGAAAACCTAGGAAGCGACCACTATATAATAAGAACACAAATCACGACAGCAGATAAAATCAGACGGCAAATAGGCAAAGCCAGAATCACGGATTGGAGAGCCTTCAGAGAGTCGGACAGCGACACGACAAGAGGGGAAATCCAGTCGATATCCGAATGGGGAGAAAAATTCAAAGAACAAGTAAGGAAGTTCACGAAAGAAGTAGAACGCACACAGCAAACACCGGACGTGGACTCTAGGCTACTCAGACGATGGGAAGCAAGAAAGGGACTCACGAAGAGGTGGAATAGGCAGAAATTCAACAGAAAGCTCAAAATAAAAATAGCGGAGATCACAAGGAAAGCGGAGGAGTATGATGCGGAGCAGCTTGCGAGACAAAACTGGCAGCAGTTCAGCAATTCACTGAACGGGACCCTGAACACAGCAAAGACGTGGAGCATACTCAAAGCCCTACTAGACCCGACCAAAACCACATCAGAGAATAACAAAGCCATCCATCGACTGGTTCACCAGTATGAAGGGACGGATGAAGAACTGCTAGAAAAAGTATGCAAGGAATGCTTTGGCGACAGCAACCCGGCCGCTTACACAGAAAGCTATAAAGGGGAAGAAAACGAAGCATTGGACAGGCCCATAACTAAGGAAGAAGTTTATGCGGCAATAAGAAGAGCAACAAGAAACATGGCAGCGGGTGCGGACAAAATTAACAACGCACTTATCCGCAACCTCAGTGACGAGTTAGGCGAAAAATTAACCGACTACCTCAACAAACACTGGGGAGCGGAAACAGTTCCAGAAGAACGGAAACACGCTGAAATCATCATGATTCCAAAGCCAGGAAAGAAACTCCAAGTAGAGAACCTCTGACCAATTTCTCTCACATCATGCTTGGGCAAGATATACGAGAGAGTGCTTACGTAGAGACTTCAAGACTACATGGAGGATAACGAATTATACTCGCACAGCATGTTCGGCTTCAGAGCCAAGCTGTCAACGCAAGACGTGCTGCCGCAGATAAAATAAGAAATCCTCAGCGAAATCCCTCGTCATCTTGCGGCGGGGGGTGAATGGGGGCGCGTGATAGACAATCGGCATCAGAGTGTTTTCGTGTGGACTTGTAGGTTACAGTGATGTCGTATTCTTGTAGTCTGAGGCTCCACCGTGCCAGTCGTCCTGAAGGATCCTTTAAATTCGCTAGCCAACACAAAGCGTGATGGTCGCTCGCGACTTTGAATGGCCTGCCATTTAGATTAGGGCGAAATTTCGCTGTAGCCCAAACGATGGCGAGGCATTCCTTTTCGGTTGTAGAATAATTGCCTTCGGCTTCTGACAACGACCGGCTAGCGTAAGCTATCACGCGATCTCTCTTTTCGCGATCTCCCTCGTTGACTTCTATTTGCCAGTAGCCATGACTTGAGATCCATCGACGAGAAGTATTTTGCGTTGGAGAGCCGATCTAATGCGTCGTCTATCCGTGGTAGGGGTTATACATCCTTCTTGTTATCTTGTTCAGTCGACGATAATCGACGCAGAAACGTAAGGTTCCGTTCTTTTTCTTCACCAAGACAACAGGGGATGCCCACGGGCTTTTCGACGGCTGGATGATGTCGTCGCGCAGCATTTCGTCGACTTGTTCTCTTATAGCTTCACGTTCTCGCGTCTAAACTCGGCAAGGGCTCTAGCGGAGTGGCCGAGCCCACTCTTCAGTTATTATGCGATGCTTTGCGACCGGTGTTTGTCGAATTCTCGATGACGTCGAAAAACAGTCTTTGTATCGCCGGAGAAGACTTCTGATCTGTTGCTGCTTACTCATGGGAGACTTGCATTTATGTCGAAGTCTGGTTCGGGAACTGTCGTCGTTGGGGTAGATGCGGCAGAATCCTAGAGGACAAATGCATTACTGGTTTCAAGAATTTCCTCGATGTACGCGATCGTCGTGCCCTTGTTGATGTGCTTGAACTCCTGGCTGATGTTTGTCAGCAACACTTTAGTTTTTCCTCCGAGCAGTCTAGCGATCCCTCTTGCGACGCAAATGTTACTGTCTAGCAGTAGACGTTGGACACCCTCGATGACGCCTTCTACGTCGGCAGGTGTTTTGGTGCCAACGGAAATGACAATGCTGGAGCAGGGCGGGATGCTGACTTGACTTTCGAGCACGCCTAAAGGCATGGTGACTGCGAGAGCCCTCCGGCGATATCGCTCGATCTTCCGACAGCGTTATCGACTTCGACTTCACGTCGATGATTGCGCCGTGTTGGTTCAGGAAGTCCATGCCGAGAATAACGTCTCGTGAACACTGTTGGAGGATAACGAAGGTGGCAGGGTAAGTCCGGTCATGAACGGTAATTCTTGCCGTGCCGATTCCAGTTGGCGTGATGAGGTGTCCTCCAGCGGTCCGAATTTGTGGGCCTTCCCATGCAGTCTTAAATTTCTTCAACTGGGCGGCGACGGGTCCACTCATGACGGAGTAATCGGCTCCTGTGTCTACTAAGGCGGTGACTGCGTGGCCGTCGAGAAGCACGTCGACGTCGGTGGTTCTTTGTCTTGGGTTACAGTTAGGTCTTGGCGTCGGATCACGGCTGCGTCGCGTTGACCTGTGGCTGGTACGGGGCGTCGTCAGGTTGCCTTTCGTCGGCGTATTCTTTTCTTCCGGACTTCGTCGGGACGGCGGCGTGTCGTTATGTCGTCGAGGTAGTTTCTTCGGCGTCTTCGACGGCGGCGGAGGATCTTCGTCACTTCGAACAGCAACCGCACCTCCATCGGTTGCTGCTTTTAGTTTTCCAGATATGGGCTCGCTGACCGGCCCCGGGCTGGACCAGTGTATGGTCGGCGCTGCGGCGACAGGTAGCGGCCTGGTGACGGCGAACGGGACGGTCGTCGAGGGCTCCGCTTAGTGGCGGCGAGGTAGTCGGCGATATCGCGAGGCCGTTCGCCAAGCTGTGGTCGCGGCGCGTTAACGGCGAACCCTCGCAGTCCCATCTCCCGGTATGGGCATCGGCGGTAGACGTGACCCGCTTCTCCGCAGCGGTAACAGAGCGGGCGGTGGTCAGGGGCGCGCCAAATGTCCGTCTTCCTCGCGTAGCTGCGCTGGGCGTGGTGACGGCGGCGGCGGTGGACGGCGGAATCGTGGCGTTGAAGGGCACTGGCGCGGTCGCGCAAGGGGGCATTGAGGGCGGGTGACGGAGGCGCATCGCTTCCGGCTGGGGTTGCGGTGATTCTGGTTGCAGCTCAGGAACGCAAGGGATCGCTGAACCTCATATTTGACCATTTCGGCGATTGAGGCCACTTGAAGCTGCGACCTCGGGTACAACTTATGCAGCGCTTCCCGCACGACCGCTCTGATAGTCTCGCGCAGATCATCGGTGGCCAGTGATTGAATTCCTGCGTAGTTTGTACAGTTCGTGCGGCGGTTGAATCGCCGGTTCCGCATTTCAAGTGTCTTCTCGATGCTGGTGGCCTCGCGAAGGAACTCTTCTACGGTCTTCGGTGGGCTTCGTATCATTGCGCCGAAAAGTTCTTCCTTCACACCACGCATGAGTAGGCGGACTTTCTTCTCCTCGGGCATATCCGGGTGCGTGGCGGAAAAGGCGGCTCATTTCTTCCGTAAAGATAGCAACGTTCACGTTAGGTAGCTGCACTCGGGTGTCCAGCGTAGCTTCGTCCCTTTCCTTGCGCACAACTCTCGTAAAGGTGCGCAGGAAGCCGCTACGGAACAGGTCCCATGTTGTCAGGGTCGACTCCCGGTTCTCAAACCACGTTCTGGCGGCGTCTTCTAAAGCGAAGTATGCATACCGCAGCAATTGTCGTCGTAGTCCCAGTTGTTCAAAGTCGCGATTCGTTCGTAGGTCTCCCGCCAGGGTTCCGGGTCTTCAGTCGCTGCTCCATCAAGGTCGGTGGGTCCCGAGGTTGTTGGAGGATAACGGGGGACGCTGAGGGAGCCATTGGGGTTGTCTTGGCCACGTTCTTCTTTGTCGTCTCAGGTTGAAGTCCGTGTTCTGGGGCCAGTCCTTGCAGTCTGCGGCTAGTACGCTGGTCTTGGGCGATGTTGGTTTTGGCCACGGGCTGGGATCGCGGCTTTGCGGGGGCGTTCGGTGCATGAACGCACAAGCACCTCCACCAGATGTCACGTGGTAGTGACGGTGAAGAAAGCAGCCAAACTGGGAAAGACGAAACTAGCGTTTTATTGGGCGGACTTGTGCCCGCAAAAACAGGCTACACTCAAAGAACGGCGACAGCGGCGAACACAGTCGGCGATCCCTGGCACTGCAAAAGGCCGAGCCGAGCTGTTAAGTGCCTTGATGCGCACCGGATTCCCGCGCGTCGCGTCGGCGGTCGCGTAATCTCAAGTTTCCGAGACGCTGTGCGACGCGTTCGCTCGCGTTGTGATAGTGAGTTCGTGGTAATCGAGTGACATCCGTTAATGCTTGCCCGAGCGCGCGTGACACCGATAAAAACTACGAACCTTATTTCATTTAGTTGTCTCATTTGCCATCATGTTCCACCTTAAATTTCTGGCGAACTGTGACTCTTTTTTTTTTTTATTTGCGCTGGACGAATATCCGCATTTTTTTTTACCCTTTGGTTTTTAATTTGTGGGCGCCAACAGCGGACACTAAGCGCGATCAGCCACGACACCCAAGATTTGCAGTGCGGCGCGACGCATGCAAATCTCGGGCGCCGTGCCCCACATCCGTGCATTGCTCTCTGCGCGATCTGCACCACGCATGCGCTGACGCTCATAACCGCGCTGTTATGACCCGACCTTTGTGCGATTCGTTTATAAGCGCATACTAACAAGATACCACCCACCAGGAATGCTCTAGGAATTTGTGAAGTTGTTTTTAATTCTGAAACTGCAAAAATTTGAATTCACAAAATTTGCTGTTTAACGATCGTTTTTCGCTGCAAGTACAACTTCGTTATATATGGAGGTTCGACTTACTAAAAAGCAATCAGTTACTTCTACGTTACTTTCCTCCACACTTTAACATTGCACAAATACAGTAAATATTAAATATAACGAGCTTGACTGGCTGTTTCAATGGATCTTCTGCTGCCTCTTACATGTTGTTTATCTCCTACTGCTACAAAATCAAACTATTCATTAAACTATGAGCTACAAACTACTGCTTTACAAAATCTTTATTGGTAATCTTTTTCTTGTTTTCTTAATTGTGCAATCAACAGCCACGACCCTGATAACTCGCATGGATGCTAGGAGGTGTTCACATGCTTCGAAAAGGTGGTCAAATGTGCAATGCAGTTCAAATCAAGCTGAATATTATTCAGCCTTAAAAATACACTTCATGTGTTGCAATTGCAAAATTAGTTGTATATAAGTCGTCTTGACAAACTGAAACATGTGCTATTAGTGGCTGTAAACCTCTCTTTGTATCAGAGAATTCATAGACTGTACCGGAGTCTTTGAAAGCATTGAAGGGCTCTAACTGTACTAAGCGAAAAAAATTGAGGAGCAGCTCTGAGCACTTTAGCTTTAGCTTAAAAGAGCTTCCAAGAGAGGCGTGCAAATCTGCAAGCCAGACAAGTCCAGATAATTAAGCCATAGCTGCAGGACGCTGATTGTGGGAAAAGGGTAACCCAGGTACTTCACCACAAAAGCATGCAAAAAACTTGGTTACCTGAAATGGCATTTACACCTTGCGAATACAGATACCAGACTTCATGCATACAGTTCCCTTATCAGGCCCTCTTTAGAATATGCGTCCATAATTTGGCACCCCCATCACGCTAATCTCATGAACCTACTCGAATCAGTTCAAAAGAAAGCTGTGCAGTTCATCTTAACTTCATACTCTTGATATCAAAGTGTGTCCACCTTAAAGAAATTACTCCATCTCCATTCTCTTGACATGCGCAGGAAGTTATCACGGTTGTCCTTCTTCCATAGCCTTTACCATAGCAACATTGCATTCGCTCGAGCCCAAATTCTTCCCACTCCCCACATCTCGACCCGCACAGGCCATGTTCATAAAGTAAAACCTATATTTGCCAGGACTAACGCTTACCAAAATTTGCCTCTAGTTTCATCTGTCGCCGAATGGAACTCGCTACCTTCAAACATTGTCTCGCCTATGGAATCATTTCATGCAGCACTGCTAACCATTTTATACTGTATCAACCTGTCCAGACCCACATTTGCTTGAATATTTACTTAAACAGTGTTTTCATGTGCTTTGCATTGTATAATATTCATGCCGTTTCATCTTATATGTATCTGTGTAGGTTGTTTACCTAAATCATCATTCGATCGTATCTGTAAACTCGTGTTCTGATGGGTACTTGTCGTCTACATCGCGTTTTAGGCTCTTACGTGTTTTTCACACTGCCAAATAATTTATAAACTCCACTTCTTTTTTTCTATTTTGTTTGTTTCGGCTCGACGTATAGATAAATTTTTTTTTTCAATTGTTCCTAATGCTTTCCTATATTATTTGCATTGTACACATTGCATTTACGCTTGAACTTTTTGTCCCCCCTATGTAATGCCCTAGCAGGCCCTTAGGGGGCTCAAATAAATAAATAAATACTTTATTCCTTTTAGGTGATATGAATTGCAGACCGAGGGCATTTCACCGTATTCTCGCCATATTCCTGTGCTTAAATCTTCGTCGCCTGTTACAGCTTGTTTCGTCAACAAGGCAACTGGTTACATGTAGATGGTTACTGAAAAAGTTAATTGAATCACAATGAGTGTTACAGAATAAGCAAAGTAATCAATGAATTATAAAACTACCAAAAATGTAATTGATTACAAGTGGTAACATGTAATTTGTTATGTGCAAGAACGTGACTAATTGACTGTGTTTATGTCACAAAGCAATACAGGGGTTATGAAAGCCATGAAGGGCTCCAAATTAATTTCTATTACATGGGGCCAACATGCCTCTCATTGCTCGGCACACAAGTGTTTTTGCTGCATTGTAATGCTTTTATTTTGGTTGGCACCATCGACCTTCGTTACTATCATGCACGAGGTGCTGATTTAGTAAGTCAGCAAAAGGCAAAAGAAAGATTGGTGGCAATGGCCCCTTGAAGCCACCACAACAGCTTACCAGGGTATCATGAATTTTAAATGTGTCTGCACCTGCCGTGGTTGCTTATATAGTGGCTATGGTGTTGGGCTGCTAAGCACGAGGTCGCGGGATCGAATCCCTGCCACGACAGCTGCATTTCGATGGGGGTGAAAAGCAAATACACCCGGGTGCTTAGATTTAGGTGCACGTTAAAAGAACCCCATGTGGCACCAAATTTACAGAGTCCCCCACTTCGCTGTGCCTCATGATCTGGTTTTGGCACGTAAAACCCCATAATTTAATTTTTAATGCGCCTGCTGAGGCCTAGTTAGTTATCAGCAATGATAAACATAGAAAGCAGAGGACAGCACACACCACAGAAGGAGAATAAAAGGACTAGATAACCCGTTTTCATGCGATGATCCTTCTTTTTGAACTTGACCCAGTATTTGGTATCTGTACCCTTGTCTTCGGCTATCTTTCATGCCAACTTGGGTAGATGGGTAGAGCGTTGGGGCTGCTGTGCTGAGGGAACAGGCTTCAAAATCGACCATCTGACCAGCTTGGGTCATTAGGTATATGTTGTTCTTCGTCAACAAACCTTTTTACGACAAAATGGGTCAATTAGGATGTACCACTCTTCAATGAACCTCTTTTGACACCAACTGGGTCACTTGGAACTAGGATGTGAGCAAGTTCTCGTGGCCCACAGGTGAAGAGCTCGCATCCTAGCACTGGGTGCATACCACTGATGGCGCATAACCAGTGCACCATTTGCACAGCCATTTTAAAAATAGATTACTAACTACACTAACGCCTCCAGTCATCTCCAAAGGATGGATGTGCCAGCAACGCTTTGCGTCTACTGTGTGCTCCTTCCCACGTTCTGAAGTGTCTGGTCGCCAACTTGCACAACTGCTGACTTATCTTAGACTACCTTACATCCCAAGATAGCCAAAGATAATTGGCAATATTCATTCAAGGACCTTTTACAACAACTCGGCACACAAAATGCTTTGAAATTAATGACATCATACTGACCAGCATTCCTGCATTCTGCCCCATCTAACGCAGCTGTCGCCGCTAAAAGTCAAAAGCACAAACTTGGGCTCTACAGCAAAAACTGCACGACCAGTTAGCAGCTATTGTCGAATCCAGTGCCACAGCAGGACATGCAAGCGAGACTCAAAAGAAAATGTGTATTTCTTTGCAGCTGTCAGCTTCTCACAACCTCAAGAGAGTCAGTCAGGTAGTGAAGAACAAAAAGACAAATATTGCACTCTGGAAGCAAAGTGCAAGTGACCTGCTGGCAGGTCACTCCCTTTGGCAATGTCTGCACAGTGCCCGAGTCAGCAATTCCACTTTGTCTATTGGAAGTCCACAGTGCACAGGTTTCTAAACTATTCACTGTTACAGCTCCATGTTTTATTCCTCACGTTGTCTTTTTTTTTTAGTTTTTTACTAAACGTATATATACACTTTAACCTGTGACCCTCAATTCTTCCAAGGCCAAAAAATGAGACAAACAAAGTCCAGCCTAATTCATGCCGGATGGCATGGTGAGCCTTTATCACTTCAATTGGTATTGACTAGTAATGAACTTTGAAGTACATTCTGCTAACGAGCTAGCAGCAAATGCAAATCATGCTGCTCTGTTTGCTCAGACATACTACTTTATATGGTCCACAATCTGGCATAACTAGTGCAACAGAGTTCGTTTTAGATTCAATTGCTTTTTTTATGATTCTGCAGTCTTCCACTACACATGAATAAAACACCTTGTGCATTGCTTTTGGTTGTGTATTAAAGCGGCAAAAATGTTGCATTATAGCGAACCAAATGCAGCGTTTGCTTGGCCAAGCAGTTATGAGCTAAGGAATGGGCTATACTGTAACAGCACACAATATACCAAGGCAAGAAAGAAAAAGATTCTCATCAACGTTCATGTTTGAACCAAGTACTCCACACCTTTGAAACGAGTACCCAACAACTACACCCCAATCGCACTGCACAAGAAAAAGTTGTATTATAATCTTACTCTCTCCGTTAAAAACGCCCACCAAGCAAGGCACAGTGCGCCTCGTCACGTCCTTCTGAAATTCGCGGCCATCAGGGGATAGCAGGCAACAAGCAACCTTCTTCGCTAGTCCACACGAAGACACTGGGGCACCTCTCTCAGATGACAAGTATATTTGCCAAAAACTTGTCAAGCTGAGCGCAACTAATAGCGTGCTGTACCAAAGGAGGCCCAGAAATCCCATTCTCTACTTCTGACTCCCTCGTACCTTTTTCCAAGCACACATGCATGCAACTGTCTTAGGCCCTCACTCTCCCTTGGGATGTGATAAACCATCACAGTGAACGCAGATCAGGCCACCCCATTGGACAGGTCTGTAGGCAGTATACTACCATGGTACACAGGTCCTCGTGATGTCCCCACACCTTCTCACCACATATCATTCTGCACACCATCACCCCATCAGTGCCTTATATCTGGATGAACTAGATCATGCCTTACAAAGAAGGCATGTGCCAGACTGTGGCTGCTGCTGGCATGCTGCATCCGCCACATGACAGTGTCACATACACACCAAACATGCGTGATTAATTACGACTCAGATGTACACACTCGTCCTTTGCTGAGCGTGAACTAAAGGACGAATGTACATATCTGACTCGTATTTAATCCCACATGTTTGGTGTATAGGTAATACTGCAAGAGGCTTTAGTTGCCTTCAGTCTTCAACTTGACATGTTCCTCTTTGGACTTGTCATGTGTCTCTTTCAGAACAGCGCTTGTATTGTCCTTTCTTTTTGTATCTGTCAGCTGTGCTCATCCACAGTTTTAATTAATGTAATGAATGTAATTAATGACTGTAATTCAACTCATAGACTTTCCCATTTTCACCCAAATCATTTTGTTGCTAGTTGAAGCACAATTAAGTAAGCCTATGTAGGACATTAGCACCATACTTCTTTCTAGGATTCAAGTTTTACAAACACTCTCGGGCGCTCCTCAATGACTCATACTGATTCATGACACCTCAGCAATGAAGTAACCAATCAAGAAGTTCCTGACATTGCCTGGTAACAAGGCTAATAAATACCAACCGTGACTCTCAACTGATATCATGACCGGTATGTGAAGGTCTAATCTTTATGCTTGTAACTTCATTTACTGCACATTCACTTTCCAAGCACTCAGTTTTCTAAGCACGGCAAGGCAATTTGCACACATGCATAAACAATGCAAATCACTGAATTTGCAATGTAATGCTGTCTTGGAAATGATAAACTTGAGAAGTTGCGAAGCAAAATATTTGAAAGCATCACGACAAAGTTTTGGCAAGTCCATCTGCAGCCCACAATTCCCCATGCCAGCCGAATCACCATACTTGAAGCTCCTTTATACGACTAGCAACAGAGTTCCCCAAGTAATTTTAGTAACTGCAACTCTACGGTTTAACCCGCTTAGCTTCAAAATGAAGCATCTCTCTGTAACATTCAAGATCATGCTAGGACGCAACTTGCAGAAGCCACATTTGTGAGCACTCATCATGACAAGTATATAGAAATAGGCTTACAGGGACCAAGGAGAAGTTCAGGGGTGAGATTGCACAAGGATCTTGCTTTCCGAATGTTTGCTGTGCCTCCAACGTCACATACCAGGTAGTTTTCCATTTGTACTCGCACCTTGCCATGTTGACAACCTCTGGCGAAAGTGCGGCACAGGCCAATCATGAGAGTGCAAGCTAACGTTAGTAAAGCAAGATGCTTTAGCGACCTCACTCCAGCACGTTGACATTCATTACTGGGCCAACAAAGCTCTTATGCAGAACAATCTGCCCAATGAAAGGCATTCGCCATAACAAGAAAAAAAAAACACCAGAAAAAAAAAAAGACTTTATAGCGCTGACCATCACACGAATGTGGCCAGCTTGTAAGGCAATACATAAGTCTTTGCAGAAAAATGGTAAAAAGGAACAAAGGTGTCGGAAAGGACATCTGGCTTCTAAAAAACCAAGCGCAACATTCACAATGCACATATAACAGGTGTTCAAATCATGCGAATGCCAAAAACAGCAATTCACTTTTTAAAACACATCAGCTAGTTATATTATGTCTACAATAAGTTCCGAAAGAGTGTGTGGGGCAGTGTCACCAAACGAAGAACGCACACAAGAACATATAACCATGAAGTGAACACTTCTGGATAATCATTAGGACAGATGAACCAGGCCAAAATGCAGCCAAAGAGATTCCTTACACATTGAGAGGACTTCATCCACTTGCAAATTATACATTTGTTTTCGCTGGTCTGGTACGAAATACACTTTTCACGATAAAATGCGACAGCATTATCACAATAAAGTGGCTTTAGAAAAGCAACACAGCGCAGCTCCATTTCTCTGCAGACCTCCAACGACCTGAAAGGCTGCCCGAGAGCGCCACTTGATAGCCATGACTGAATAAAAAGCCCACCTGCCATTGGTATAAGCTGCGAGGCAAGACAGACAACAGTGTGGATAATGTGTGCTGTGGAGAACATCAGTTTTTTTCGTGAGGCTTCAGGCTACTTTGCAATTGAAGCAGGCCTAAAAGCAGGGCCTGAATATCATCCAGTACCATGCATGCCTTCATTCACTTATGCTCGAGCACCATAAGCAACAGGGCACCAGAGACCCTTCTTCATACAGTAGATTGACAAAGGTAAGTGATGGCTAAACAGGGAAAAAGAAGCTTGAGAACACTGTACTAAGCGTCATTTAAGGGCACAGGTGCATCATGTCATGCACCCATAACCCAAACAAGCACAGCAACACATGCACTGGGAGTCAAATTTCACAATGACTCTGTCTGGAGAAATTTGGCTCTGCCACGACACACAGCAAACGGCCTTTCATGCAGTGGTTTCAAGTCACATGCAAGCATTGCCGGTTCGTTTTTGCACTCATGGGAGAAAGAGCTGGAAGGCGGGCCAGCCACTTTCACAACTGAATGGCACAAAGCACACATTGGTAGACTTTGCTGTACTATTATAGAACTTTACTCAGTGCCACCAGAAGGCATATGGGACATTGGTTTTTGATCCACAACTATGGCTCACTCGCAGGCAGAGCTGTCAAAGGCCTTGTTGTGTGTTATGACTGCCACTGTCAATACCACAGCCCAGCATAGTTGCCTTGAAGGCTCGCGGGCAGGGGTCCACCTGCTGCAAACAGCCGCAGCCCCGAAGGATCATAGCAGTGCGTGTAGATGGCTGGATTGTACTCAGTGTTCCAGAAAACCTCACGGTACAACTCGTCGGCATGGACCCAGCCCCTGTTGGCTTTCAGGGTGCTGTACCTGGCCCTATCGGCGTCTTCGAGGTACTTGGAAGCGCGCAAGTCAAAGAACAGCAGCACACCTATACCAGTACCGATGGTTAGCAGGTCATCCATGAAGCTCAGAGACCGGATACCGCAGCCGATATATTTTGACGGAACCTTGTGCGTCTGCTGAAGCGTCCGCGAGTCCAGAAACGTGACGTACGACTTGGAACCGACCGCATAGACGTTGCGCTCCGGCTGCTGCGCGAGGCAGACGTTCTCTTGGCAGTAAGGCATCTTGTGGGATGCCTTCCAGCGAAGCGTGCGCGCGTCCCATTGGTGGATGTAAGCGTTGAGCGACAGCGCGACGATCTCGTCGTGCCGTCGGCTGAACAGCAGCGCTCGAATCTTGTCGGCGTCCTTGCAGCCGCGCACGGCGAGCGGCCTCACCACCTGATAGCGCAGCGGCAGCAGCGAGGGCGCATCCCAGGCGACGTCGTCCCAACCGCGCGGCTCCTGCACTCTCCACAGTGCCAGCGTCGCGTCCCGCGAACCAGTCACGTAAAACTCGTCATCGAGCCATGCCAGGTCGAAGATCCAGTCCGTGTGAGCCCTCTCGCCGACGCACACTGGGTCCAAGGTGGGCAGCCTGTAGATGGCCGTGTCGTTCGAGTGCTGGGCGCCCGTCGCCAGGAGAGTCCGCGACGGGTTCATCTGGAGAGCGTGGATGCCGCAGTGGTTCTCGGGCGGCGGGCTGGCATGCGAGCTCTGCAGGCTCGGAATCTGGCAGAGCTTGCCGTTCTCCGAGTCGAGCACCATGAGTTTGTTGCACTTCGTGCCGAACACTATTTGACGCTCCGAGAGCCACGCCGAGCAAAATACCTTGTTTATGCGACCTAGGCTGATCTCGCGCTCGCGGTAGAGGCCATTCTGGAGCAGGTGTCGGGCGCCGTACGTCTCGTTCACACCCAGCCGTTGTCTATGATGGAGGCCCAGTTCGCGGCTCTGCACGTAGTCGCCGAAGTTCCGCGAGGTTCTCTTCGAACAGTACATGTCACGTCGAATGATAAATTCGAGGCGCACCGGATCGTTCAAAAGCGACGGAGTCGTCGTTCCACCGTTCGCCGATTCCCCGGGCCAACCAAACTTGTAGGAGGCGTCGAGATTTCGCTCGTCGTCGTCATCGTCTGTGCGGAACCCGCTGATGCTTAGCTTCCTTACGTGGGCCATGGCGTTTCCTTTCGCTGTTGTGCTATACTATGGACGGTTTTAATCTGTAGAACAAAGCTGCGCAGGAAGTCTTGGCACCTACGAACACAACTTTCGCACATTCAGAGCTACCCAGCTGATGACTGCCATGACTGCGAGAGATGCCACTTCTGACCACCAAGTGTCGCCTCTGTAACGGCTATTTCGAAACCGAAACCGGATTCTTCTTGAAGTCAATCCAATCCTTAGCTTTTAGCTAACTCCGTTTGTGGCGCACACTTCGTTGTTGCGAATCGCGAACGTGTTCTGTGACAGAAGTTTGGCAAAGCGGACCAAGCGAAGCTGTTACCACTTCAGTACCACTGGGTCTAGTTGGTATGGCATCGTTCGGATTACTGCGCTGTTTGTTCACTCAAAGGACAAACTAAAAGAAGCGGACGCGCATGTGCGTACATGTGTGTCATATTCATTCATTTTGTCCTTTGTGTGAACAGTACAGCGCAGTAAACAGAATGCTGTTTTCAGTCTTCATTTCTGTCGCTGTGTCGGAGAAATAGAGTGACTGTCTTTGAGGCTTCGACGAGTTCGACTACAGGCCCGTGAAATTCGCTGGCGGACGGACGGGTGTGCGCTTTATGTGGTGTGCCCGCGGTAGCGCTGCCATGCAGCTTTGACCAAAATCCAACGTGGGCGCATGCCTCCTGCGCCTGTGCGAGCTATCGCTCTATTCAAGGCATGCTGACTCACGTGGACGCGAGCGGCCAACTACACTTCAGATCTGACGCCGTGCAGTTGCTCCAGAACGTTCACGTGTAACAATTCTGCGACAGGTGGAATGCGCCTACGGCATCCACGAAGCCCTCAGCGTCGACCTGCATCACTAACTTGCGGACTGCATTACCCTTAAAGATAACAGTGCTGGTTATTACCTGGTTGTTTCGTGACGTCCAGAAGACAATCGAAAAGAAGGTGACAACGTGCCCAAGTACTCGAGCGGTGCTCTATCTTAGGCTGGCAACTACGCACTTAATGCTTGTGGAAGGTGCTTGGTGAGTACTATCTGGCCCCTTCTGTTGAGCGAACCGTAGAATTTTTTGTTCACCTATAAGTGCTCTTGTGTGTCTACTTCATCTCACTTAAGTGCATGCGGTAAGAAATCACGTGCAGCAAAAGAACCTAAAAAAAGAAAAATGGCACGGCCCCTGACACTCTTATACAAACAGGCGGGTACAGTAGTAGATCAGCAGCTTCCAGGTTTATTTTGTGCGGACAACATTGTGTTGCTAGCTAACAAGCAAATTTATTCGCAACGTCTGGCAAATATCTGTGGACAGGAAAGCAACAATTTAGGTTTGAAATTTAGTGTTAGAAAATCAGGTGTTATGGTATTCAATGAAAACAGTGAACAGACAGTGGAGATGCAGGGCCAAGAAATAGCTCGGGTAACAGAATATAAATACCTTGGTATATGGATAAACGAAGGCAATAGAAATATGTAAACACAGGAAAAAACAATAACAGTGAAGGGGAAGAGAAATGCAGCCATAAAGAAGCACAGAGTGCTATGGGGATACAATAGGTACGAGGTGCTCCGGGGTGTGTGGAAAAGTGTAATGGTTCCAGGACTTACGTTTGGAAATGCGGTTGTTTGCTTTAAATCAGGGGTACAATCAGGACTCGGTGGGAACCAAAGGTCACTGGGACGCCTCAAATTGGGCGCTCACGGGAAGACTACAAATGAAGCTGTGCAGGGTGATATGGGCTGGACTAGCTTTGAAGTGAGGGAAGCTCGCAGTGAAATTGATTATGAAGAACGACTGAGGAATATGGAAGAAAGTAAATGGGCTGGGAGAGTGTTGAGGTACTTATACAGGAAAAACATTGATTCACAGTGGAGGAAAACAACCAGGAAGCTTACCAGCCTATATGTGGCCTGTAGGGTGAGCAACAAAGAATGTCAAGTGGAAAGTCAGAGAGGCTGAAATAATCTTATGGGTGGCGGCAATGGAGAAGAAACCTGCCATGACAAACTACTTAAAACGAAAAAATGAAATAAGAAAATAAACAATTTATGATAACTCAAAGGGAAGCTTGCTATTTTTCGAAGCGAGATCAGGATGCCTTAGGACACGCACCTATAAAGTGAGATATAAGAAGGAAGAAGCATGTGCTTGCTGCAGTAAAGCTAGGGAAACAATGGAGCATGTTTTATTAGAATTTGAATATATCTGCCGAGCGGTCGATTTAGGCACCACTGACGTCCTTGAAGCTCTTGGGTTTAGCGAGAGCAAGGGGAAAGTAAACATGTCTGCTGTAGAGATTAGTAAGAGGCATTTTGAAGATTGGTGGAAGAAAAGTAGGGAAACGACAAAAAACGGAGACGTGCAAAAGTAAAGTTTGCAATAGGGAATTCGAAAATTTTGTAGTGGGAGTTCAGTGTTCCTTTCTTAATTTTTTTTTTTTTACCTAGGTAGGACATTAGGCAGTATAATAGCAAGAGCTTGGTGGCGCAACCCACCGCCCCGTTCCAAAGGGGACGCTTATACATCCATCCATTTTCAGGTCAAGGAGTTCATAGTGTTTTCTTTTCCTTTCTTTCTCAACTTAGGTAGGACATTAGGCAGTATAATAGCAAGAGCTTGGCAGTGCACCCCACCGCCCCGTTTAAAGAAGACGCTCATAACATCCGTCTGGTACTCTACCGTTGATTGGTGCGGCGTTGTAATTAGTACGGCGACTGTTGTGTTGTGGCGAACTGCTTGCCTAGTTGATGATTTTTGCGAACACAGTGACAGTGATGTCACAAGGCTTTGATCGGTCCCTTGGCTCTGAAAGTTGACCGCCCGAACCTGAAAAATGTCAGTGCGTCTAGTCCACTCCTCTCTAAAATAGTGTTAAGTAACTACTCCTATTATCTTTTTCAGGCAGCAGCAAACCACACTGATCTTGCAGATTATTATAATTAACAGTGTAGAGTTCATCAAGTACAAAACAGTTTCATTGTGTACGATGTAAAGTTTGCTTCTGCGCTGTTTAGAAACTGGAAACCGCCGTAACGTTCGACGGCAGAACAATTGCCACTGATTTTAACTCTTAAAAGTTGTCCATGAATGCGTGGTAAGTTCAAAACGAGAATTATTCATACAGCTTCACTGTGCGCATATCTTTCAGACCACCGTTATGCTGCTGCCGTACCATGCAGAAAAGCTGGCTTTGCAGTTTAATTGAAAAGAGTTCAGTGACACAAAGCATGCAGCGCAGCACATGTTAAAGTACTGGGATTGCTTTTGCAAGCTTTCTACTGTGCGAGACATACAACAACATTAAGAACAAGCTATGCTCACCTCTCCTTGAAACAGACTTGATCAACCTATTGCACATATCGCGCACTGGACTTGTGAATCCTTTTACCAGATCATGTGCCTTTCACTACGGCACACAGGAGTAAATCCTAATGTCATCTACAACATTAGGATATCTGTAATCAGCTCAGAAAGCTAGATTATCCTACGAATCTTTTAAATCCATTTTTCCAGTCTCTTACGGAGGCTAGGAAATGGAATTTTATGCCGTCTAGCATTGCAGCTGCCACCTATGCTCGTTGTTTACCTCCCTTGCACCGCTCCTCCTCTAATTTCACCATTCAAATGCCAAGCATTCGCAAATTTAAAAGAAATATATATTTGTGAATTTATTATTTTCCCACCAATACAAGTGTTTTGTGCCTGCCAAAATGGCAACACGAGCGCTAAACAGATCACAGAAGCAGACGAAAGCGAACTAGTTATAACTAGCGCCACTCTGCTTGTACGCTCTGTCCTTAGCGGCAAAAGGGGCGAACTAGACCAGGCGTGCTAGAGCAGGGAGATATGTGCAGGTCTGGAGTTCAGTAGGTCATGGTAAAGACACACTTTATAGAAAAAGGACATCTAATCTTAAATAGAGTGTTGTAGTTGAGCGTCTTTACGGTCTGCTCAGAGTTTCCCCGCTAAGTCACAGCGGAGCGGCGTGCAATTAGAGTGTTTTAGTTTGGCGTTTTTACCTTCCGCTCAGCAGTTGAGCGGGAACTTGAACGCGCAGCATGTTGGCTAGCATTGGCATCAGAAAGGATTGGATGCAGAAAGCAAGCTCGCTGGTTATCACGTGGCGTTCCCCAAGACGGCGCTTTATTTTCCACTGGATAAACTGGACTGGTAATGCATTGCAAGCGCACATCTAGATACTTCATGAACAAATTGCATTTCCCTAAATCTAAATCAGTTGCATACTCTCTACGCTATAAAACCCGGTACATTGGTCCTAAACGATATATTTTTGGCAAATCATGCAACTCTGTAAAAGAAATTGTGTAGCAGTCATCCCGTCCTCTACAAAAAAAGAATCAACCGGAACTTGCACCCAGAAATGATCTTTCGTTTTCTGCAGTCTTTACTAACGCATGCAGTTATCTTCCAAAGCGCAAGCTTGTATCTAACGTCATATCATCAACAGACAGCAACTTGTTAATTCTAACAGAAACTTTGCTACACAATGACATCACTGATAGCGAAGTTTTGACCGAGCTATCTGACTTCCAAGTTTATCGAACTGACCGCGTAGGCACAAGGGGCGACAGTGGTCTTGTAGCAGTTCACCGGCAACTTTTGTGTTCATTTATTAACATTGCATCAAAAGTCGAAATACTATGGCTATTATGTCACACATCACCACTTACAGTGCTGCTGGGGGTTTGCTACAGGCCTCCCCATGCCACTCCTCAATTCTGTGGGGAGCTCAATAACAACATAATACAACTTATGACAACCTACCCTAATGCCTCCATCCTCCTTTTCTGCAACTTTAATTTCCCAAACATAGACTGGAGCAACTTACCATATTCTTCAATAGTAGGTCCCCCAGAGGCAAGAAATTTTATCAACATTTGTTCGAACTTTAATCTGACACAATTAGTTTCAGAGCCAACGCGTGTCGCACTAGAATCCGCAACCATTCTGGACCTAATCCTGACTGATAATCCCAGTACACTCTCATCTATTACACACCTTCGAGGAATTCGTGACCATGTCATTCATGCTACTTTGTTGGCTTCTCATGATATTTCTCTTTTCCTGTAACACCAAATAAGACACATAAGAAAGCTATAAGGCTTTACAAAAAGGGTGACCATGACGCAATTCACCGCGAACTTGAGACCTTCTTCCCCACGTTTGAAGCCGCGTATCGGAATTATTCAATATTCGATAACTGGTCGATGTTTAAGGATAAGTTAACAGATTTGGCTAACAAACGTATTCCTAAAGTTCACATTCGCCCCAGTAATCAAAAACCATGGTTTACTAATGCCTTAAAAAACTAGAAAATAAAAAGAAACGTCTTTACGAGTGGCTAAAAATAATGGAAACCAGGATTGATGAGAAATCTACTACAAAGCTGAAAACGAATATCTGATTGCTATCCGTAGCGCAAAGCGTTCCTTTTATGGCACCAAACTCCCAAATTTGCTGTACACTAACCAAAGACAATTTTGGCAAGTAATCAACCCTCATCCTGTTCGCACTATTATGTTCACCAATGACTCGCACAAGGAGATTACCGATACTGAATGCACCAACACTTTTAATTCCGCATTTACAACAGTATTCACGAAAGAAATCGAAACAAATGTTTCTTTATCTTTGTTCAGTATTGAAGGTCACATGCCATGCATCACATTTTGTGCTGACAGAATTTCATGCATAATCCAGAAGACTAAGCTATCATCATCAGTTGATGAAATCAACTCTAAACTTCTAAGAAACACAATACACATTGCTGCATCATACTTGTCCTTACTGTTCTCACAGTCACTCTCTTCAGGAAACATGCCGGGTGATTGGAAAGTGAGAAAGGTCGTTCCAGTCTACAAAACAAGTAACAGGAATTCTCCATTAGATTATCGACCTATCTCACTAACAAGCGTGCTGTGCAAAATCATGGAACATGTCATCTACTCTCAATTCATTGCCTTCTTGGACAGTAACCACTTTTTTCACCCTTCACAACATGATTTTTGCAAAGGTTTCTCTTGCGAAACTCAATTAGCTCATTTCGTTCATGACTTGCATACTAACTTTGACATTAATGTACAAACTGATGCAACCTTTTTGGATTTTGCAAAGGCATTTGGTAAAGTATTCCACCGACATTTGCTACTAAAACTTCAACTGTTGAACTTGGACCCAAACATTCTAATCAGGATGAAGGAATTTTTGTCTAATGCACACAAATGGTTTTAGTCAACATTAACCTATCAAGTCCCCTCCCAGAAACTTCTGGCATGCCCCATGGATCTGTTCTTGGTCCCCTGTTATTTGTAATATAGTAGTAGTAGTATAAGACTTTTATTCAGCCCAAAATTACAGGCCGAGCATATCGACCGCCTGGATGGCCAGTCGACGCTTCTCTTCTTCAGCGCCAAGCCAGTCGAGCAAGGTGGTGATGGAAAGCGAAGGGGGAGGATAGGAACTTGATTGCTGAGCAGCCGGACCGTAGAATAGGCAATGGGATAGGTCTCCATAAATAGAGGGGCGGTTGGGACAGGAGGGGTGGGAGCGATAGAGCAAGAGGCGGAAAGGGGTAACCAGTGCATTCATTTGGATGTGCCGCAGAAGGCGAGCCTCCGGCACAGTGAGTGATGGATGAGGTGGAGGGTACAGGCGCTTGTTGAGACGGAGCTGGAGGTAAACTTGAAATGATTTACCTCACTGTGTCTCTTGTAATATATGCACGTTTGCAGACGACTGCATCATCTACCGCTCTATCAATAACTCCTCTGACCATACTGCTCTCCAAAATGATCTTAATAGTGTTTTAGAATGGTGCAGCAATTCGCTGATGACCCTTAACGCCAACAAATGTAGATTCGTGTCCTTTTCCCGCCGTTGCAGCCTTTTCTTCTTCCCATATACAATTAATAACACACCATTAAAAATAGTACAATCCTATAAATATCTAGGTGTAACCCCATCTCATGATTTGTCTTGGCACGCACATGTCACTAGCACTATCTCCTGTTGGTATCGCACCGCTGGCACGAGTTGTTGCAAACTCAGCGCTGACACCCGTTGTTGCAATCGGGTCGCAAGCCCCAAGGGTAGCGTTGGCCTGGCGGCCTGGGGCACTGGAAGCATCCGAAGGTCCCGGCAAAGCATGAGTCAACTGGTAACAGAACAACTTGTTTATTCTAACATCGCAAAAGAGCGCGCGGTCAGGTCGACCGAAGTGGAGAGACGGGAGAGCACGTAACTCAACGGATGAAATCGGAGCCTCTCTCTTGGCGTCCGGGGGCAGCTGCTCTTATACTTTCGCAGTTGAGGGCAAGAAGGAAGACCTCGTGACGAGACCACGTGACGGCGGGTACGGACGAGCTGAGATACATGTTGAGACGAGTGTAGTGACGCATCGCCAAGCTGGCGCCTGTCAGACCTCCTCGCTTCACACTTGGGGAGCTCCTCTCCCCGGCTGCCGCGCTTTGACAAGCGTGGGCACACACACACACACGCACACACGAAGACACGTGGCACTGAAACACGCCTGGACGCGCTTGGCGGGGAGACTGCGGGAGCTCCGAACGGGCCAAAATGTCCGCCGCTTTGAACGAAGCTCCGGCGTCCGTTGCATCCGCGCCGGCTATACCGCGCGTTGTAGGCGAAACGTAACAGACCGCCCCGCCGGGGGAAGGAGATCCCGATGGTCAGGGGACTGCATCCGCTGTCCGGAGGGATGTCGCTCGATGATGCTCATAACCGAAGTCGGGCGTCCTTCGGCGTTTCTTGAGCGCAGCGCACAGAGAAGGCCTCGTTCTCTCGTTCAGGTTCACCCAGGACACTGCAAAGTGACTTCGGGAGAGTTGACATATTTGTTCTCGTTCCCGGCAAGCGTTAGAACTACGCCGAAACTCAACCGCTCAGTCAGCAAGCACGGCACAACCCTCACTAAGCCCTGCCAGGCTTTTTCCCCTTTTATACTACTGCCTAGTTCCTTACAGTAGTTTAGCAGCACTCAGAACACGTCCACAAATTGGAAAATTGCACGAGAAAGCACATCATCACTTTGAAACACTACACAAAAGCAATATGTTAAAAATCCTGCCTCAGGAAGAAAAACATCAGTAACAAACAATTTTGAGGCTGATTCCCACGTTAGGGGCTTCGACTTAAGCCATCGGCGTTACCGTTGAGACTCCCCTTTTTGTAACGCACCTCAAAGGAATATTGTTGCAAAGCGAGGCTCCAGCGCAGGAGGCGGCCATTTGTGGTAGAGATAGTCTGCAGCCATTGGAGAGGGCAGTGATCCGTCTCGAAGCATGCGAAGCGGAGAACGCAGCGAGCGACCGTACACTAGCTCAGCTGGCGAAAACCCCGTAGCCGCATGCGGCGCGGTACGTAATGCAAACATCACCCCAGGCAGACACAGCTCCCAGTCAGTTTGATGTTCAAAACACAATGCTCTCAACACGCGCTTCATGACGGAGTGGAGCTTCTCAACGGAATTCGACTGGGGGTGGTGCACTGAGCTGTGTAACAGCTTTACCCCGCACCTTTCAAGAAAGGCTGTCGTCAAAGCGCTAGTAAACACTGTGCCCTGATCTGATTGGATTTCCGCAGGAAAACCAACTCGCGCAAATATGGACAGTAGTGCATTGACCATCTCAACAGAGCTGAGTTCTTTAAGCGGCACTGCTTCAGGGAACTTTGTCGCTGGGCAGATCACAGTCAAAATGTGTCTGTACCCCGTGGTTGTTACCGGCAGAGGTCCCACTGTATCAATAACGAGCCGTCTAAAAGGCTCCGTAATGATAGGTACCAACTTCAACGGCGCCCTCGATTTGTCCCCTGGTTTGCCCACCCGCTGACAGGTGTCACATGTCTTCACAAAGTGGTCTGCGTCCCGAAAACACCCTGGCCAATAGTACTCTTGCAAGAGACGGTCCTTAGTTTTCTTAACTCCTAGGTGTCCGGACCACGAACCCCCATGCGACAAGCGCAACAGATCCTGACGATAGCATTGAGGCACGATCAGCTGATCGAACTCCACTCCCCTGCGGTCTAGATACTTCCGGTACAGGACCCCACCTCTTTCCACAAAGCGAGCATTTTTCTTGGCGATACCTTCCTTGACAATGCAGCGGATGTTTTCTAGGCTGCCATCCTTCTTTTGCTCGGCTATCAAAGCCGACCGGCTGACTTTTAGCAACCTGTTAAGTCCATCTGACGTAGGCGCGATGAGCAAATCTGCAGATAGCTCTTCTAACTTTCCCGTGTCGGGCATTTCCTCTCCAGTATCTGCTGCCTTTAACGCTACAGGCGCAATTTTATTCAGTTCGGGCGTGCTCTGAATATCAGCTTGCTGCACCTCTGACCCTTTCTCATTATCTGACAACGTCGGTCCCGCAACTACCGCCTTTGCAGCGAGCTCCCGAACCTTCGATCTGGTTAAGGCCTGAACGCTAGCCTCACCAAACAAAAGCCCCTTCTCGCGCAGGAGGTGATCGGACCTGTTCGAAAATAGGTACGGGTACTGGGGGGGCAGCATAGATGACACTGCGGCCTCCGTCTCAAGCGCTCCGAAAGGTCCTTCAATAAGCACTTTTGCTACGGGCAGACACACGCTATGAGCTTCCACGGCTTGCTTGATCCATGCACACTCGCCCGTGAACATATCGGGTTTTACGTAAGAGGGGTGAACTACATCCATCGTAGCTGCGGAATCGCGAAGCACTCGGCACTCTTTCCCGTTCACGAGGAGGTCTCGCATGTAAGGCTCGAGAAGCTTCATGTTCTCGTCAGTGCTGCATAAGGACAAAAGCACGACTTTTGTTTTTGTTTCTGGACACTGCGCCGAAAAGTGACCCGGCTTCTGGCACGTATAACAAACGCGCGCTTGCCTCGTCTCGAACCGCTTTCTGCGTTCGGCTTCGGTTGCCGCCGTCTCCTTACGTTCGGTCGGACTGCTTTCACTCGCATCCGCACTACGTGTGTCCCCCTTTGCTCTCATGGGCGTGAACTTCGGCCTCTCAAACTTGGAGCCAAATTCACCCTTTTGACCGTCCTTAGCTCCGCGAGCCCGACGCGTCACAAACTCCTCGGCTAGCTCGGCGGCTCTAGCCACCGTACTAACGTCTAGCCTATCCAAGACCCAGTACCGCACGTTCTCAGGTAACCGACTATAAAACTGTTCTAGCCCGAAACACTGCAGAACTTTCTCGTGGTCACCAAACGCTTTCTCTTCTTTGAGCCACTCCTGCATGTTTGACATTAGCCTGTAGGCAAACTCTGTATACGACTCACTTCTGCCTTTCTCATTTTCCCGGAACTTCCGACGGAACGCCTCCGCGGACAGCCTGTACTTTTTTAGCAGACTCGATTTCACTTGGTCGAAATCCTCTGCCTCCTCTCTCTTCAAGCGAGCGACTACGTCGGCCGCCTCGCCGGGTAACAAAGTGAGCAAGCGCTGTGGCCACGTTTCCCGAGAGAACCCCTGCTTCTTGCACGTTCGCTCAAAGTTAACCAGGAACAAACCAATGTCCTCTCCAAGCTTAAACGGCCGCATCAGGTCAGTCATTTTGAACAATACTCGTTCTCCTGCACCGTGTGCCTGACTTCCATTACGAGCGCGTTCCATCTCTACCTCGAGACGCTTCATTTCCAAAGCGTGTTCGCGCTCTTCTTTTTCTTTCTGCTCTTTTCGTTCGCGCTCCTGTTTCTCTTTTTGCTCTTTAAGTTCGCGCTCCTGTCTTTTTGCCGTCTCCCTCTCCTCAATGGTCTCAAGGCATTCCGACAGCTCGTCATCCTCAGCTTCTAACTCAAGAATAGCCCTCAGCAGTTCTGGTTTTCTGAGTTTGTCTGAGACATCCAGACCCAACTCTCTTGCAAGCTCCAGCAATTTCGGTTTGCGCAACGACTTCAAATCCATGGCTGCTCTGAACGCTGCTTTCTCTACTGCCTACTATTGTCTTGCCGCAAACTAACCCGGCAGCAACGACAACCACAATTACCAGCTCTGTTTCTGACACTAACAAAAGCCTGGCAAAACTCAGTAGAAGAAAGTCCCGCACTCACCAAACCTCGCAGCCAAGAATTCAGCGCAGTCGTTCCGCTGCAGGCAACCAGTCATCACACAGGGCTCGTTGCACTGCTCCCGGATGGTCGTTGTGCTGCTCAGCATACAGTCAACTGCATCTCTTCGCTGCTGGCCTCCGTTGTCGCGATCCCACCGCTGGCAACCAGCTGTTGGTATCGCACCGCTGGCACGAGTTGTTGCAAACTCAGCGCTGACACCCGTTGTTGCAATCGGGTCGCAAGCCCCAAGGGTAGCGTTGGCCTGACGGCCTGGGGCACTGGAAGCATCCGAAGGTCCCGGCAAAGCATGAGTCAACTGGTAACAGAACAACTTGTTTATTCTAACATCGCAAAAGAGCGCGCGGTCAGGTCGACCGAAGTGGAGAGACGGGAGAGCACGTAACTCAACGGATGAAATCGGAGCCTCTCTCTTGGCGTCCGGGGGCAGCTGCTCTTATACTTTCGCAGTTGAGGGCAAGAAGGAAGACCTCGTGACGAGACCACGTGACGGCGGGTACGGACGAGCTGAGATACATGTTGAGACGAGTGTAGTGACGCATCGCCAAGCTGGCGCCTGTCAGACCTCCTCGCTTCACACTTGGGGAGCTCCTCTCCCCGGCTGCCGCGCTTTGACAAGCGTGGGCACACACACACACACGCACACACGAAGACACGTGGCACTGAAACACGCCTGGACGCGCTTGGCGGGGAGACTGCGGGAGCTCCGAACGGGCCAAAATGTCCGCCGCTTTGAACGAAGCTCCGGCGTCCGTTGCATCCGCGCCGGCTATACCGCGCGTTGTAGGCGAAACGTAACACTCCGCAGCTAACAAAACCTTACATATTCTAAAACGGAATCTATGGCACGTCCCACCAGATGTAAAATTGCTAGCATGTAGCACTTATCAGGCCGAAACTGGAATATGCGTTGGCCATCTGGAACCCGCGTCAAGCATATCTAACCGATTCATTAGAATCAGTTCAAAATCGTGCTGTTAGATTCATTCATACCTCATACTCACATGACGTCAGCGTTTCATCTCTGAAATCAGAATCCGGCTTGTCAATGCTTTCATGTCGACGTTGACGTTTCCAGTCTTTCCCTGTGCCACAAGTTCTTCTTTTCTTCCCTTAATCAAGAGCCTTACATCACAGCAGCAGCAGCACGCATATCTCATTGCACCAGCCATCCACTTCATGTAGCATGCCCACGTGCACAGACAACCACCTTCACACACAGCCTCCTTTTTCTTCCGTACCGCCACAGACTGGAACAGCCTCCCCACCAACATCGCTCCTACCACTTGTCCATCTTCGTTCACAGAACTTGTAACCAACCATTTTGTTAAATAATTAATTCTCACAATGTCCTCGCTACTTTATAAAAGCCCACCCCTTATGTAATGCCCCTACGGGGGACTTTTAAGGTCACAAAATGTCAACTGAACTGAAATGAGTTATATATATATATATATATATATATATATATATATATATATATATTATTTTCAATACTGCTGCTCTCCTTTGAGAGCGTGGCAGTTGGGCAGTACAATAATTCAACTGTACAGAGCAAAGAAATCAAAGTATAGGTTACTCAAAAAACGACATAAGCAGTGCACGTTATACATACTATTCAAGTAAACCATGTTAAGATCAAACGGAATAGTAAATAAGGAAAAAAAAGGGGGAAAAAAGCAAGAGGCTTTATAACGATAGCACAGGTATCACTAGGCGCAAGTAATAAAACAAAAATAAAACTAACAGCAACTAAAATAAAACTGAGTTTTTGAGAATTATGGCAAACGAATAAGCTGTTGTAAATGAGAAGGTTTATTAAAATTTCCTAACAAATAAAGCAATCTGTGCCGGTGTCCCTGCATGCATAGGTACCGTTATTCACACACAGTTTCTTTCTATTTGTGAGATAAATTCAGATAATGATTCAGTGTTGGTGATAGTAGCATCAAGTTGGCTCCATTCTGCTATTGCGAGTGGGAAGAAAGAATACTTAAACGTGTCATTTTTACATACGTATTCTGTCAAGGTGTGCGCATCCTTGTTACGTGTAGGTCGAGCCTCGGAGAATGAAATGTATTTGGAGGTATCTATCCTGTAGTTATTTTTTAGTGGTTGAAACAAGAATTTTAAGCGAGCGTGTTTCGTTCTTGTGGATAACATTCGCAAACCGGACTGGGTTAAAAGATTTGTTGGTGAGTCTGTACTTTTATATTTGTTATGGATGAACCTGGCAGCCTTCCTTTGTATTCACTCTAGTTTACCTATGTTAGTGTATGTGGAAACCAGTGTTACCGTATTCGAGAACAGGCCTTACAAAGGATGTGTAGGCTAGCAGCTTCATTGACTTGGTTGCAAGCGCCAGGCTTCTTTTTAAGAAAAATAGTTTGCGTAGCGCCATTGAGATTATGTTTACTTTATAAATTTTATAATAATTATAAATATTATAATATATAAATTTAATATATATATATATATATATATATATAAAAATTATGTAATTATAAATATATATACTTTATAAATTTAGATTTTACTTTTTAAAAGTGATCAATGGGTGTTTTTTGTTTCTTTCATTACCCTGAATTTGGCCAGACGGTGCTGCAAATATGAAAGGTCCACTCCGCTGTGGCTTGGCAGGGCAACTCGGAGCGGAGCATACTGTAAAGATGCTCAACTAAAACGCTCTATTTTCACATTTTACTTATACGTTTAGTGTAGCGGAGTGGACGGATAGATGTTATGAGCGTCCCCTTTAGAACGGGGTGGTGGGTTGCACTACCAAGCTCTTGCTATTATGCTGCCTAATGTCCTACCTAGGTTAAAGAAGAAGAAAAACAGCCCATGCTGAATTTCCACAACCAAATTTTCTGACCCCCTATTGTGAACTTCGTTTTTGTACGTCTCCATTTTTGGTCGTTTCCCTACTTCCACCAATCTTCAAAATGCCTCGTACTAATCTCTACAGCAGACATGTTTACTTTCCCCTTGCTCTCGCTGAACCCAAGAGCTTCAAGGACGTCAGTGGTGCCTAAATCGACCGCTCGGCAGATATATTCAAATTCTAATAAAACATGCTCCATTGTTTCCCTAGCTTTACTGCAGCAAGCACATGCTTCTTCTTCCTTCTTATATCTCACTTTATAGGTGCGTGTTCTAAGGCATCCTGATCTCGCTTCGAAAAATAGCGAGCTTCTCTTTGAGTTATCATAAATTTTTATTTTCATATTTCATTTTTTCCTTTTAAGTAGTTTGTCATGGCAGGTTTCTTCTCCATTGCTGCCACCCTTGGGATTATTTCAGCCTCTCTGACTTTCCACTTGACATTCTTTGTTGCTCACCCTACAGGCCACATATTGGCTGGTAAGCTTCCTAGTTGTTTTCCTCCACTGTGAATCAATGTTTTTCCTGTATAAGTGCCTCAACACTCTCCCAGCCCATTTACTTTCTTCCATATTCCTCAGTCATTCTTCATAATCAATTTTACTGTGACCTTCCCTCACTTCAAAGCTTCTCCAGCCGATATCACCCTGCACAGCTTCATTTGTAGTCCTCCTGTGAGTGCCCAATGCGAGTCGTCCCACTTACATTTGGTTGCCATCGAGTCCTGATTGCACCCCTGATTTCAAACAAACAACTGCATTTCCAAAAGCAAGTCCTGGAACCATTACATCTTTCCATGTGTCCCGGAGCACCTCGTACCTATTGTATCCCCAAGCGCTCCATGGATCTTTCGTAGTTGCAGCGCCCTCTAGCCAAATTCAAGGTAATGAAAGAAAATAAAAACACCCGTTGATCACTTTTATAAAGTAAAACACACGTGTGTGTGTATATATATATATATATATATAGCTATTTTGTCTATGACGTATCTAGACATGCGCTTGTAATGCGTCACTGGTGCATTTTATCCAGTGGAAAATAAAGCGCTGTCTTGGGGAATGCCACGTGACAGCTAGCGAACTTGCTTTCTGCATCCAATCCTTTCTGACGCCAGCGCCAGCCAATGCGCTGCGCAGCACGCTTCGCCCAGGCATCTTGTAAGCGGACTGTGTTTGTCGCTCTGCTAGCCCACTTACGGCTAAGCAGAGGGTGCATGCACGCTTCCGCTCCGCTCAGCTGCTGAGCAGAACGTAAAACTGCCAAACTAAAGCACTCTAATGTCCCATCATGCATGTGCCTAATGCATCCAGTTGTTTAAGTATTGTTTCTTTGCTCGAGAGTGGTATTCTTATAATCAACCTCTTTTGTGCATGTGGAAGTGTCGCTTTTCTTTTTTAGCACCATTTACAACTGCACACCTTGGTGCCAGTTTTTCCGAGGCCGAGACTTGCACTGGGACGCTGCATTGTGCTGACGCTTTTTTTTTTTTTTGAGTCTGTGTGAGAGCTGGTGCACATGTGGCACAACAGCAGGGTACTTCTCTGAACAAGTGCATGCACCTTGTAGCTTCCTTCCACCAGACTACTCTGGTGAGACTTTATGAGAAAGATAAGTGTAGAATCATTGCATTCTGCCAGTACTAACATACGGAGGAGAAACTTGGAGGCTAACAAAAAGTGCTTGAGAACACGTTAAGAAAGAGCAATGGAAAGAAACATGTCAGGCATAACCTTATAGAACACAGCAAAAAAGTCGTGTAGATTAAAGAGCAACTGGTGGTAGCCTATATTCCAGTTGACATTAAGAGGAAAAAATGGAGCTGCGCAGAACTTGCATAGGGCAAATACCTGGCAGTCTATTAGAGTTACAAATTGAGTGCCAAGGGAAGGGAAGCGTAGTTGAGGACGGCGGAAAATCGCAGGCATAAGATGGCGTCAGCTAGTGCAAGACAAGGGTGGTAGGAGATCACTAGGAGAGGCCTTCGTCCTGCAGTGGACATAAAGATAGCCTAATCATGATGATGAGGCTTTCCAGGAGAGAGGAAAAGATCTCTTGTGGAAGTCTTCCGTTGAGAGATGTCTTATGGTACACTTAACTGTTTTCTATCGTACTGCCAACTTGGTATACAGCATTCAGAAGCCTCACGACATTGGATCCAGAGAAGGCATGCCTGAGCCAAATGTTGAGCTATTCCCAGAGCTATCAGAGGAGGCATGTGGCCAGACTTCTGTTGGATCATGCTTGGGCTCTTAGCTTGAAGTTGAGAACGCTCTGAACTGGACTGCTGTTGTCTTTCAACCAGCCGAAAGTAAACCTCACCGCAAAGGCTCTCTACAGTGACCAACCAAACGCACCAGTAATGGTATGCTGAGGGAGCATTGTGCACAGGCTCAGGTGACTGCAGGATCAGTGGTCCTCTTGCAGACCATTGCAAAAAAAAAATATGAATGCAAGCTAAGTTTGGCAGAACATGTGTACTGAATTGACATAAGGCTCAAAAATGCACATTTGTGTGCAAGGCCTTTTGAATTCGAAAAAAGAAAAGACATTGTATTCTACGTTCCAACGGCACAATATAATTGATCAACTTCGTGCTTATCACTGCAATACCATTGCAGCTAAGCTACTGTGGCAGGTTTTTCAATACGAAAAACTGATCACTGCATTAGCTTACCTTGTATCAGAATTTTAAGTGAAGAAATTTGTTACTTGAATAAAAGGGTGCATGCTACGCCCGTGATAGAAGATTTAGATGGTATATTGGGCTTCCTTGAAGTATGATGCAAGTGTGCCTTTCATGCATGTAAGCATTAGTGCAGTAAAACTAGTTGATGGTGCTTTTCCTGTTTGCCTTTGACTTCCTTGGTACTGTAACCTTGTCTCATAGTGCCAGTAATTAACTGAGCCATCCTTGAGCAATACTGTTTTAGTACCCCGCAGGGGCGTCTGCGTTCGCAGACGTTTGGTGTGTTGCGACACCACGGACTTGAGCACACGAGGGTTGGGTCCTTCCACCCCTAGCTATGCGTGGCTTTGCCAGGTCTAGGGAAATGGGGATCCTGGGGATTGAGATAATGCCAGGTGTTTGGACCTTTATGGCCCCTCGGCGGAGGCAAGACACCTTTTGGCCTCCGCTTCACGTAGGCGGGACCCCCGGACTGACCCACCTGGGGGAAATTGTTAGTTGCGTTTTCCTATCCTCCTCTCCAATCTTCGACTTTCTTACTTTAAATCTTTCCAGTCTTCTCTTTTCTTCACTTACTTTCATTTTTCCAGGCAGCAAAGGTGAACCTTGTGTGGGAGCCAACCTTGGATATACCATATTTGGTTATAGTAATGTCATACAGCTGGTGCATGCAGGAGCTTCCTTATCAAGGTCCTGCAGCATCCCCTCGTTGGGCACCGTAGTGGGTGGCTTCCATGTGTATCTGTGGCTACTTCTTGTCTCCCACTACCTAATCACCCTGAGAAACGAGGGTGCACCAAAGAAGTATTTAGGCTTTTCGCTGTCAAAAAGCGAATTTTTCTCGATTTCATGTCATACACTCAGCGAAAACCAAAAAGGCAGCTGGAATGATCTCTCCTTTTCTGGTTTTGAAATCACTAACTGAAGTTCTGGGCCAAGGCTATAATGTTTCCAAGCTAGCAAGGGGAGATCTCCTTCTGGAACTCCACGATAAGAATCAGTGTGAAAGGCTGCCAAATCTTCTGTCTTTTGGGGACGTTCCAGTGAATATGATCCTGCATCGTACCTTGAACACCAGCCGTGGTGTTGTATCTGATAGTGACCCGATTGATCTGACAGAGGCTGAGCTACTTGAAGGCTGGAGTGAGCAGAACGTGATCAGTGTAAAACAAATCAGAATGAAACACCATGGTAAATACGAACTAAGCATCTTATTCTGACATTCGGTTCAAGTGTGCTGCCCGAAGCAATCGAGGCACGCTATGTGAAGATCAGGTTCAGGCCATATATTCCAAACCCCCACCGATGCCTCAAATGACACAGGTTCAGCCACAGTTCTCAGAACTGCCAAGGCTGACCAACCTGCACCAAATGTAGCAACCATGAACATCCATGTGAATCATGTGAGAACGCTCCACACTGTGTGAATAGTAATGGGAGCACGCCACGTACTTGCTGTCCTGCCAATCTTAGAAAAAAGGAGAAATAGTGGCAATCAAAATCAAAACGTATTTAGTTTTAAGAAGCACACAGGCGAGTACTTTTCCTATTAAAGAATAGCTTTGCCGAAGTAGGGCATTAGAGCACAGCGCCACAAGGGCCTCTGGTGCAGTGGTTGCCGAGGAAAATGATTTCTACTTTTCCATGTATTTAGATAGGAGGCCCCTAGCTGAAGCATCCTTTAAAAGTATGTGCAGAGCAACAGCCCCTTGATAGGAAATGTGCACGAAATGGAGATTACAATGGCCCATTTAATTTGGCTCAACTGAAAACTTCTCTCACTTGTTGCAACAGCTCAGTGCCAGGCGGTGGC
The DNA here is from genome assembly GCF_023375885.2 of Dermacentor andersoni. NCBI lineage: Eukaryota > Metazoa > Arthropoda > Arachnida > Ixodida > Ixodidae > Dermacentor > Dermacentor andersoni. The sequence continues at coordinate 80,288,920 of NC_092822.1, forward strand.
TGTATCATGTATGAAATGATCATGCACTTACACCCCAAAACACGAAAAACACTTCTCTCACTTTTTTAATGTCATGTGGGCTGCTGGGTACATTCCATAGTCTTGAAAAGAAGCAATAGTAATTTCCATACTTAAACAAGGCAAGGACCTGCCCTTAACTAGCAGCTACAGACTTTTTTTTGATAAGCCATCTCTGTAAGCTTTTTGAAAAGATCATAAACAGGTGGCTTGTCCACCTCTTAGAATGTAAGAGAATACTAGATTCTTACCAAGAAAGTAAATCGACAAAAGACCATCTTTTCTACATTGAGTCAAATGTGAGGTATGTGTTCATGCACAAACAGTTTTTAATGTGTGGGCATTCTTTGGCCAGCTCCCCAGCCCCGTCATGGAAAAAGTATAATTCCTTGTATCAGAACAAAAATGCATAATATGTAAAGTTAAGACATTTAATTGTTATGATAATGTAAATGTAGATGATTGGAAGCTTTTAAGCGATAAGGAACAATTTAAAGCAAAAAAAAACAAGAAGATACTACCTTTGAAATGCATATGACTCCTTAGAAAATGTATGGGGAAGCTTATAGTAATGGTGGGCCAACTGAAATTTAGGTGTGGTCCAACTTGAAATTTGGGGGTGGGCCAACTTGAAATTTGCATGTGGGCCAACTTAAATTGAGGGATGGGTCAACTTGAAGTTTGGGGCTGGGGTTGGTCTATTTGAAATTTGGGGGTGGACCTACTTAAGTTTTTCTCGGGATCATCATCAGCTATTTATATGTCCACTCCAAGATGAAGGCCTCCCCCTGCGATCTCCAATTACCCCTGTCGTGAGCCAATCAATTTCAACTAGTGTCCATGTATTTCCTAATTTCATAGCATCACGTAGTCTTCTGTCGTCCTCGACTGTGCTTCCCTTCTCTTGACACCCATTCTGTAACCCTAATGGTCTGCCGGTTATCTAACCTGTACATTACATGACCTACCCATCTCCATCTTTTTCTCTTAATGTCAATTAGAAATATTGGCTATACCTGTTTGCTCGCCGATCCAAATCGCTCTCTTTCTGTCTCTTAACATTATGCCTAGCATTGTTCGTACCATCACTCTTTGTGCGGTCCTTAACTTGTTCTCAAGCTTCTTTGTCAGACTCCAAGTTTCTGCCCCATATGTCAGCACCGGTAAAATGCACTGCCTGTACACCATCCTTTTCAGTGATAGTGGTAAACCTCTAGTCAGTAGCTGAAAATGTCTGCCATATGCACTCCAACCCATTTTTATTCTTCTTTAAATTTCTTTCTCGTGATCAGGGTTCCCTATGAGTAATTGACCTAGGTAAACATGCTCCTTCACAGACTCTAAAGGCTGATTGGCAATCCTGAATTCTTGTTCCGTTGCCCAGCTATTTATGATTATCTTTGTCTTGTGCATATTAATCTTTAACCCCACTCTTACACTCTCTCTGTTAAGGTCCTCTATGATTTGCTGTAATTCGTCTCCAGTGTTGCTGAACAGGAAAATGTCATCTGCAAATCAAAGGTTGCTAAGACATTCACCGTGGATCCTTACTCCTAAGCCTTCCCAGTTTAATTGCTTGAATACTTCTTCTAAGCATGCAGTGAATAACATTGGAGAGATTATGTCTCCTTGTCTGACACCTTTCTTTATAAGTATCTTCCTACTTCTGTTGTGTAGAATTAAGGTAGCTATTGAATCTCTGTAGATATTTTCCAACGTATTTATGTAAGCGGCCTGTACTTCTTGATTATGTAATGCCTCTATAACTTCTGGTATCTCTACTGAATCAAATGCCTTTTTCATAATCTGTGAAAGCCATATAGAGAGGCTGATTGTAGTCTGTGGATTTCTTTATTACGTGATTAATCACATGGATGTGATCCATTGTACAGTATCCCTTCCTGAAGCCAGCCTGTTCCCTTTGTTGACTAAAGTCCAGTGTTGCCATTATTCTATTGGAAATGACCTTGGTGAATATTTTATATAATACCGGGAGTAAGCTAATGGGCCTATAATTTTTCTATTCTTTGTCTCCCTTTTTGTGGATTAGTATGATGTTTGCATTCTTCTAGTTCTCTGAGACATTTGAAGTCGATACACACTTCGTATTGAGAGCCACCAGTTTTTTAAAGCATTATGTCTCCTCCATCTTTGATTAAATGTACTGTTATTCCATCTGCTCCTGCCACTCTTCGCCATTTCATGTCTTGCAAGGCCCTTCTGACCACATTGATAGCTATAAGAGGAGTTTCTGTATCTTGTTCATTACTGCTTCGAATGGAGGCATTTTGGCTCCTCTGGGTACTGTGCAGGTCAGTATAGAATTCTTCCACTGTTGTTACGATACCTTCGAAATTGCTGATGATATTACCCTGCTCATCTTTCAGTGCATACATATTGGTTCGTCCTATGCCAAGTTACCTGCTCACTGATTTCAGGCTGCGTTCATTTTTTACGGCTTCTTCAGTCTTTCTCATGTTATAATTTCGAATGTCCCTTATTTTCGCCTTGTTGATCAGTTTTGACAGTTCCGCGAATTCTGTCTTATCTCTTGAGTTGGACACTTTTATTCCTTGTCATTTCTTTATTAGGTCCTTTGTTAGGTACTTGGGAGAGCTTACCTACTGGTTGCCTTGGTGCCTTGCCTCCCATTTCGATTGCTGCCTCTGAAGCCAGCCTAGTTACGGTTTCATTCACTACTTCTATGTCATCTTCATATCTCTGTTCTAAGGCTGCATATTTGTTTGCAAGTGCCAGCCTGAATTTGTCTGCTTTTACCCTTACTGCCTCAAGGTTGACCTGTTTCTTCTTGACCAGTTTTACTCTTTCTTTCTTCAAATTGAGGTGACTCTTTGCCCTCACTAACCTATGAGCACTGCACTTTACCCGACCTATCACTCTTACATCCTGCACTATGCTGGGATCAGCAGAAAGTATGAAATCAGTTTAATTTCTTGTTTCTCCATTAGGGAAGCTTTTACAGGTCCACTTTCTGTTGCTACGCTTCTGAAGAAGGCGTTCATTATTCGGAGCTTATTCCTTTCCGTGAATTCTACCAACATCTCTCTTCTAGTGTTCCTTGAATCGATGCCGTAGTTGCCAATTGCTTGTTCACCAGCGTGCTTTTTTCGCACTTTTGCATTGTGAAGTCACTACAGTACACTATTAAAAGTGTGCAGTAAGCTTCCATTGGCAGTATGCCCCGCACACTGTAAAATAGGTGAAGATGCTTATCCCAATAAGGTTGGCGGCGATGCCTGTGAATGCAGCATGCGACGACAGGGGAGGAAATTTGCTGGTACCGGAATAGTAAATTGAATGTGCACTGGCATTTTTATGTGAGACAAGCAGGCGAGTATTGTGGCTACCGTTCCCGATTGCGCATGCCTCGCACCATTTCTTGTTTGCCTGGGACCTTGCAGCCGCAAAATGCATCATATGATTGCAATTTGGCAATGTACTGAGTGTTGGTGCCGAAAGATCATGCTTTCCGGGAACGTATGAACTGATAAAAGAGAAGCCTAACTGTATTGAGTCATTTCTTGCATTCTCGATTGCGAATGTTGGCACCTGGAAATCATACGTAATAGTATTGTATCACTGAAGTTCTGCTGTATGAAACAAAGAGAACAAGGAGCCAGTCCTTTTCTGATGCTCCTCAAGACACAAGTACACTTTCCCAGAAGCACTAATATTTGTATTTCTGTGCGAGAATTGTAAAAGAAATAATGCAGTTGGTGGAGGTATCACCAAGTGGCCGCCCTTTCTTGGAAAACTAAAACCTATAAATTCATTACCTGAATTGTCGCATTGTCAGATTATGCCTCGGTACCTCGGTGTCAGCATCCTCGTCAAAGTGCGCGAGGATGGGTGATTCCTGCAGGCGCTGCCGTAACTCGGTGAAAGCTGCGTCCTGCTCATCCGTCCATACGAAGGGTGTATATTCTTGCGTGAGGCGTATGAGTGGTTCGGCGATCCGGGAGAAGTTAGCGATGAAGCGACGATAGTATGCACACAGACCAAGAAAGCGGCGTACTGCGTTCTTGTCACGAGGAGTCGGAAAAGCAGCAACAGCAGATGTTTTGTCTGGGTCAGGCTGGACGCCATCGGCGTTCACGACATGTCCGAGAAACTTCAACTCTTCGTAACCGAAGTGACACTTTTCTGGCTTTGGTGTGAGATTAGCGGAGCGGAGAGCCTCAAGTACCGCCTCTAAATGCTTCAGATGTTCTTCGAAGGTTGCCGCAAACACGACGACGTCATCTAAGTATACTAAACAACTGTGCCATTTCAGACCCGTCAGAAGTGTCCATCATTCTCTGGAATGTGGCCGGTGCAGAAAACAGGCCGAATGGGAGTACTTTAAATTCATACAGTCCATCCAGGGTAACAAAGGCAGTTTTTTCGCGATCTTGTTCGTCAACTTCGATTTGCCTATATCCACTCTTCAAATCTATGGATGAAAAATACCTAGTTCGTCGCAGTCGATCTAATGCATCATCAATCCGCGGAAGCGGATAAACGTCTTTTTTTGTGACGTTATTCAACTTTCTATAGTCAACACAGAACCGAAGCGTTCCGTCTTTCTTTTTGACAAGGACCACCGGCGACGACCAAGGGCTTTGGGATGGTTGTATGACGTCATCGTCAAGCATTTCTTTCACTTGTGCATTAATCACATTGCGCTCTTTCGCCGATACGCAATAAGGCAGTTGTCGTATGGGACGAGAATCCTCATACGTGATTATTTTTGGTGTCTCGGGATGGGCGTCTGGCGTACCTTAGAAGAAGATGCAAAGCACTCCTTGAACCGAAGTAGCAACTCGCGCAGCGCTTCTTGCTTTTCCTCCGAAATGCCTGAATTGATGTTGATATTGCTGAGTGTCTGAGCTGGGTTGTCCTTTGTCATAGACGCAAAGCATTCAGCAACGTCCGCTATGGGCTCAGCAAAAGCGATAGTAGTACGACGAAACAGGTGCTGATGTTCCTGGCTGAAGTTCGTCACGAGGAGCGCAGAATGTCCACCTCGAAGCATAATGAGACTGCGGGCTGCACATACACCATGAGTCAGCATAAGGGAGGAATTGCCCTCTGCCACAGCTTCGCCGTCGCGCAGATCGTCGCATACAACCGCTACCAGGACACTTGCGCGTGGTGGTAAAGTTACACTGCCGGCGTAAATCCGAAGCGCGTTACGTCGGCAGTTGTCGCGGATGTTCGCTGCTCTCTCTGTCGAAAAAGTCACTGTGCGCTCCCGGAGGTCTATAATGGCACCATACTCTCGCAGAAAGTTGATGCCCAAGATGAGGTCCCGAGAACAATCGCGGAGTATAAGGCAGCTGGCTGGAAACGTACACCCACGAATTTCTACTCTGACCGTGCACATGCGCAACGGTGTTACGATATGCCCGCCAGCAGTACGAACTTGCGTTCCAGACCAAGGCGTGATAACTTTTCTGAGTTCTGTCGCTAGTTTTCCGCACACGATTGAGTAGTCGGCACCCGTGTCCAATAACACACTAACGTGGCGGCCATCGAGCACAACAGGTATGTCTAGCGAGAGTCTGTCGCTGAGTTCGGCTGCTGTCGTCATTGAATCGTTCTGAATAGACCGTGCTCGCGTCGATTGTAGGTCTTCGGAAGGGCGATTATCAGCGGCCTCGCCCCCGAAGGTCGCTGTTCTTAGTTTTCCTGGCGAGGGCTTGGCGATCGTCTCTGCGCTGCCATTGGAGGGCTTCTAGGAGCTGGGGAAGATCGCCTGGGGGACGGCGAGCGCGACTGCCACCGCGGGAACAGTGGCATACCCTGCTGGTTCAGGTACTCTTCAATTGCCTTAGGCCTTTCACCATATCTGGGCCTTGGTGAATCCGCGGCAAAACCTTGCAGTCCGAGGCGGCGGTATGGGCACTCGCGGTATACGTGACAGGCTTCTCCACAGTGATAACACAGAGGCCTTCTGTCCGTGGTACGCCAGACGTCAGATTTCCTTTCGAGCGGGCGCCGATCCTCCATACATTGGATCGGTTGCACTGATGGGAGCGGCGGGACGTATGACGCAGCGTAAGACGTGGCGGGGATGAAATGGGTTGGAGCACGGACAAGGACTCGCCCCAATACTTCCGCATACGACGGCCGCTGCAACTGTGTTGTCACAGGTGGCACATTGCTGCTTGGAGCGGGACCTTGGATCGCTTGCTGCACTTCACTTCTCACGAAGGCAGAAATGGAACGCAGCGTGGGCTGAGGTGGGCAGCTGAGCCGTTGAAGCTCATCACGCACCACCGAGCGGCTAACGTCTCGGAGAATGTCCAGGTTCCCAAAGGCAACCACATCCGTCAGTGAAGCAGCATTCACGTGCCTGTCATACGTAGTGGAGCGCTGGTCCGAAGGTGAAGTAGCGTCCATTTGCCTTTCATAGAAAGCTGAGCGCTGGTTCAGCATCTTTTCCATCGTGGTGGCTTCGGTTAAGAATTCAGCCATGGTCTTCGGCGGGCTTCGAACCAGGCCAGCAAATAGCTGTTCTTTAACTCCCCGCATTAGATGGTGCAGCTTCTTTTCCTCTGACATAGTAGGGTACACCCGACGAAAGAGGCGCGTCATATCCTCTACGTACGACATCACGCTTTCATTCGGCAGATGAATGCGGGATTGGAGCGCCCGTTCGGCTCGTTCACGGCGATCAGCATTGGTGTATGTCTCCAGCAAGGCACGGCGGAACTCGAGCCACGATTTGAGGAGCCCTTCTCGGTTCTCGTACCAAGTGCGAGCACTGTCCTCCAAGCTGAAGTAGACATTTCTCAACTTCGCGGCGTCACTCCATTCGTTTATCTCGGCAACGCGCTCAAATTGGGCTATCCAGTCTTCTACATCCTCGAAGATATCCCCGTGGAAGACTTTCGGCACTTGGAGATTCTGCAACAGGTACTGAGTTGCCGTTGTGGCCGTACCTTGCGTAATGGTTGATAGAGACGTCGATGTTCCTTCTATAATGGTCCGTGGGGGCGTCGATGTTGTTGCGGAGCGATGATCAAGCTCCGGAGGCAATCCTCGGATTCACCTGCTGGCCTGGTGAACAGGGGTGTCCACTAGTATAGGGCTGGTACTCCTGCTACCTGGAGGGGTTTGTGGCATCGGATGAACCGTACCCGGCACCTCCACCAGTTTTGTCACGAAAAGACAAATGAAGATGCACCCGGCGTCGGCGAGACAGACAGCTGTACAAGATGGCGTACACAAAACTCAAGCCGGCATCCTCAGCCTCTACTACTTCTTCTTCAGCGCCCACCTCTTGCCGAGCGCGCGTTCCAGTCACTTCTTTCTCAGCGCTGGCGCGTTACACCTAGCGGCAATATGCTGTTCACTATGGCGTGGTAATCCTGAAGCATGGCAGTATTGTATGGTCATAGAGTCTTGAATCAAGGCCATAAAGTATGCCTTTTTATGTCTCGTGCCACTACAGTTCCATTTGTGAGGTGGTGTTACAGCTGTCTGAGAGGGAGGACGCAGTCCCTCCTTGTCATCCATCTACCTAGAATGAATATTCCTGTTGGTGATGCGGCCGGTGTGCCTAGTATGCCTGTCATATGGGCAAATTTAGTGTCACTTTGAAGGGGTGCACTTCACCTTTAGTGTCATTCACAGGCTGTCAGAGGGAAATGCTTAGTGACACTCATTGTAGAGCATGTTTGCCTACAAGTCTAATGGTCAAGCTCACTTGATGGTCAAGCTGCGTCGAAGTGTGTAGCCTCAATGGCAGAGCTTTAAATATAAAAAATACTCAGTGGTCGGTCAGCACTAATTCTGAAACCTTTTCTATTAATTTTTTTATGTGTTTTAAGTGTCCCTGCTTATCAAAGATTGGCATTCTTTCTCTGCCAACGAAATCATTATTTTCTTAGGCGCCAGCACTTCATAACTGTCGGCACTGTCAAACACGCAGTGCATCGCTTTGCTGTTGGATGTAATGTCATCTGGTCTTCGCTCCTGACAATTGAGTATGTTAACAGTATTTTGCAGTGTTGACTAAAATGACAAGCATGTAATGTGCTGTCTCATTTGATACTGTCATCGTTTTGAGAGGACACTTTTCTTTCTTGTCTAGCAGTGCTCTGTCGAAGTGACACTCGCTGTGGTGAACTGAACTTGCTCAAAGTACTAAATTTGCCCGCTTGACTTGGGCATAAGTGTCGCCACAATAACATGGCGTAGGGTTTCAGCTACTAGCCTTGGTAGAAATTGGTGATGTGGCAGTGCATTTTATTGCGTTCTCGTTGACTTGTAATAGCTGAGCATGCCATTAATCAAACATTCCTTTATTAGCAAAGAGTTGGACATAATAGTTCTACGGAAACCCGTAAGGTGGAGAGAAGTAATTAATAAAGGGAAAATGGAAACATCCACCCAATCGTAGCAATTCCTTTGTAGCAATTGCTACAATTGGGTGGATGTCTCATTTTCCCTTAATAATTAGCAAAGAGGCTCCTAAGGGGTGTGGTAGCTTTCAAGAAGGGGCCAACTTGTGTTTACATAGTGGCGGTGATCTGGTGATAGATTTTGCTGCGTTGTGTTATCACATTTGTAAGAGCAACCGTTTGTTTTTCCATGTGAAGTTGAGTGCTGCCAAAGGCAGTGGGATGTTGTGAAGTAGTATGATAGATGTGGCTACTTGTTAATTTATTTGGAAGCATTATTATTTTATGGGAACATTAAATGTATCGCCCTCTGGCCCAGTAGAAATGAAGGGTAATAATAATGAGTGTAAGTAAAGCTAGTAGTGGCCTTGAAGCCCAGCTTTGCATGCAAAGTTCCTCAATGACACTGATGTGCACTGGATGGCAACCTGAATGGCTGGCTTTCTCTGGTCATGTTGACCAGATGGCAGGCTTTTGTGTTCCCTTCTGGTTCATCCAAGGCAGTGGTATTTCCACAACAGATGACTGCAACTGCGGTGCACTCCTGTGTTGCAGGTCCGACAGTAGATGGCGGGCGCTGCAGAAGAGGGCGTTTTGTCCCGCAGAGATGCACCTTTCTTGATGACACCTCTCCATACTGTGTCGGCCTCTTCAAGGTGGCCCTCTACCAGACCAGGGCATCATCCTCCGTGAGGGCTACTCCTATCATAGCTTCTGAACTGACCTGAAGACGGTGAGGGAGCTGCTTGGTGAGGTGTTACGTGGCACACCTGCTCGAAGCTCCCTTTTAGCATGCATTCTGTCTTGTTTTCTTAGGTCCCATAGACCGATGTGCTGCATCGTCCATCAGCGCAGATAAGTGGCAGAGGAACAGCTTGTTATTGGCTTCATTTCCAAGACAGCCCTGCTTGCATGCCCTGTACTATGTTTCATACTTAGCAGGCAATGCTGTGGAACTTATGCAAGTAGTAGTACCATCATGGAAGTTTCCCTTCACGCCTTTCGCTGTGCAACTGTTTTTCATCTGTCATGCTTTCTATGGAGATAACTGCTTCGTGTATGTGGACAATAGGTTACCTTAAGTTGCTTAATCTAGTTGGATCCTCGATTTTGGTGTTTTATAAATTTTTAAATTTGGAGGCAAAATTGGGTGTTATTTTTAAAGTGGAAAACTGGAAAAATTAAGATCTCTCTTTTGTCTGATAGCCCAAATTTCAGAATCTTTTCGGTAACCTTCACAAAAAAATAAAATGCAGGCAGTAGTTTTATTTTTGACACAAGCATTTTATTTAACAACCAAATTAATTACAGGAACATGTAATTGCAAAGAAAACTGCTCGCGAGTCGTGATGAATTTATCTACACAAATCTTCAGTGTAAGGTATTATTAGCACTCTTAAACAAACCAAATACACACGAAAAGTAGAGGCGTATTTAAAGATCTCTTACCTAATTTGCTCTTTGCACTATGAGTTGTGTGTGCACAACTCATAGTGCACACAGGCATGCAGAGGTGCAATGCTTGTAATTACAAGCCATTGTTAACGTACATTATTATTTGCCTTTTCATCATTCTTGGTCTATCCTAGAGCTGTCAGAACTTAGCCAAGAGAAACATGCGCTCAAGCTCATGCTTACTGTAGCTATGATCGTTTATAACTTGAATTTTTCATTCCTTCTGATATTGTTATAAGTCACGTGCACTGTATGCGCTCAGTCATCTAGCGAGTCACGCACAGCCACGGTCAGGCTAGAGGTGGAGACACACTTTCCCCCTGTAGCATGCGCCTGTCGAAATGACCGGGCGCCCACTCTCCCTCGCACTGGAGGAGGTGTTGCTGGGGTGTAAACATGGCTCACAGTATGCATTTCCGGCCCTGAAAGTTACTTCTGGCACATTTAACAAACAAAAGCACAGCCTTCGAGATTTGCTATTTTTATTCTGAGCTACTAGCCAGCTTCTCGCCTCTGCAAGTTCTTTACTAACACGACATATGGCGCTGCGCTGTTTGCTGAATACCACACACCTACGCAGCTTCGCTAAACCTGATCATCCCATTTTCTCGACTGCGTTTTTGCCACTCAAGCTCCTCTCGAACAGAAGGATACATTTAAATGATGACTTCTGCCTTTTGTAGTTTTGAATAAGTTTACTAGCCATGAAAGCTCCAAGTACATGCTTGAAAAGGCAGAAAGTTTTGGTAAATCTAAGCTGTGGTACGAAATTACTTGGCTAAATTGCAAAAAATGAATTTCGTATTCAATAGAACTGAGATCAGGATACCAAAATAGTTTGTTACATCAGGATTTTGGTAAATTTTGGTTCATGGTATTTAGCTTTGACTGCATTGTTCTGTTCAAGTACTATAAAAAACAGCAAAAGCTTTCACAGTTCACTGGGAGAAATACTGGTGCAACTGAAGACATTCGAATTAATCCGCTGCATAAAAAACCCCAGTTGTACAGACACACATATCCCTACGCGAACATATGAACCTGTTCACATTTGCACAATAGCTTTCAGTCAGTAAATTAGATTTTGCCTTAGACAGCCTGTAAGGATACTGTCTTAATCTCGATGAAGCGGTTTATCATTTCGCAAGTCTCACCGTGTTTCGATTCCTTTTGCACTGATGCGCAGTGCTCTAGTACTTCACTTACCTCCTTCACTGAGCACTAAACTGTACTATGAGCGTCTGCACACACGCATGCTGTTTCTTTGTTAGATTACTGTCATTGTCATGGTGCACCAGATGTGACCAACATTTCTTTTTTCTTGTAATTTAAAAGCTTCAATAGAGCTGTAATGCAGTTGATAAGTGCATCAATTGTGATTAATAATATAACTAACCTGCTGTTGCCAAATAGACTCCATTACACCTTTACATGTTAATTTGTTTAGAAATTTAAAACATATGGTATAATATATTTGGAGGTCATCATTATACAAGGCTTCTTTTAGAAGTGATTCAAAAATGTTCTATAAGAACACAAGCAATTGGAAACTAAGTGTTATACAAGTGACTGATCTGGTTACATTTTTCTCCCTTTTGTCACAGCAAGGCGTCATCGCCACCTTACAACCGCCAAGAACCAGGCGTTGCAGCAGAAGCACCTCATTTCTTGCGATCAATTTGACTTTGTCACCACCTGACAGTTTGAGAATTTTTGTATTTCATAAGGAAGAGTAAGGAATGGCAAACTGGTCCTGGACGAAGTAAAGCCGCATAAGTACATCTGCGTATGTGTGTGGATGCCTTTCTGTTTGTGCCCAGTTTGCACTCCTTTATTCTTCCTTTTGACAAAAGCTGCGATTTTAGTATTGTATCTTATTAATGCCACTCTTAGCAGTTCACTGTTGCAAACAGCTTTGTTTCACTCTTTCCCTACCAACATGTGTGTCACTGGTACATGGAAAATATTATATTTGAACTGCTGCTACATACTACATTTTTACAACTTGGGAAACTTGTTCTTGTTAGTGGCTGTCACTTTGTGAATGTTTGTGCAACTGTGTGTCTGATCTTTCAGTAATGTTGTTTGGTGCACGATATGATGTCGTCTTCTTTATTTTTAGTCTTGTGATTGACTTGCCTGTGTTTTCTAGCACTAGTGCACCTTTTTGCAGTTTATCTTATGATTTCAAGATTTTTCCTGTGCCTGGGCATACCTTTACAACAATTGAGTATTTTAATTGGTAATTTCACTCGCACTGTGTGTTTCACAGCGCTATATAAACGATTCTATATTGAATGTGCATTGTTTATTCTGGTTGATATTTTAATACTTGCAATAACGGCATCTAATCTTTTGGTATTAATATATTCGGTATGATGCAACGAGAAAAGTTTACTGATTGCACTTGAAAATTGTTTCTTTATTGCCATAATACAGTTTTAAGATATTCTTGACTAATTGCAATTTTCAGCTGATTGATTGATCCATGTTGTTATCTTAAACCTCTATTGATGCAGCTACATTATCAGGAGTCCTCCAGCCACCAGTGGGCCATGTTTCTCCAGGTATGCATATATGTATGAATTTGTGTTTTGTCTGAGCTGTGCAATGATATACAGTTAAACCTCAGCATAACGAGCTTCAATGTAAAGAAATCCTCAATGTAAGAAAGTATGTACCTTTTAATAATTTCTTGCTTAGAGAACTCCACGTATCTCGACGCTCAATATAACGAAGGGCTTTATATAAGATTTGAATACTACAATGAAATGTCACTGCTACTGTAAAGGAATATCGAAACAATTAATGGAAACCCCCACAGACACAGATGATTTTCGCATAGCTGAATTACATGTTTCTAGCACACCGCACTAGAAACAGCGGCTGCCAAAGCACAGCAGCGTAACGGGAAGACCTTCCTGCCATCGTGGCCGATATAAATTCGAAATGCAATAAGATCCTTTCACAAGCCGTATGTTGTTAAGCGGTGTGCAAGGATTACGACAAGGATAGTGGCGAATGAGCTTACTGTCAATAATAGAAATAGATCACATTGACAACATTCGCTTCTACATGCATCTCCTTTTTATTTGTATTTTAGAATGTTCAAGTCGATTCGCAATGGATTTTACCTTTCTTTTTTTTCGAAGGTATTTTATATGCTACGCATTTCACTAATCCCTCCCTCCTGTTAAAACTGGATTAAGCAGTTTCTCTTTGTTCTTAAGATACTTATTAGAGAGTGACAGCATCAGGTGACATGGTGTCAGCCCGTCTTGAAATAAAATAATGTTCTCTGTCACTCAGGGGATTTTACGAAGCCACTCAGGGAAAACCAGGAAAAATAAGCGAAATTGGAAATGTCAACTTGGTAGACACCCTGATTATATACCCATTATACTGCGCCATTCTATAATGTTCCCGCATCTTACGTTGAATTTGAAAGTGGCCACCATCTAAATATAACTGTACAGGGAGGCTCTTACATGTTACGACAAGCTACCAATTTTATGAGGCTATGACAGAGCATTTGCAAAGCATCTGAAAAAGCGCATCAATTAAAACCTACAGAAGTCATGCACGGGGCTAGAGTTACTTTGGAGCCTGCAAAGGTCTTTTTTGCATTTCACGCCAGTTCTCGTTAGTCAGCTTCGGCGCAGTATTACCATATTGTGCTTTGAAGCATATTCAGAATACTTCGGTAGGGGCCATTGTCCCGTAACACAGTAAGTTTCCCCTAACTATACATGCGTATATGTGCCTTTCCTGGTCACAGTACGAGCACCGAGACATTTAATACCTGCAGTAGCAGTCACTGTGACTGTTTCTCACGTTGTGCTGTGGTGAGTTGTACCTTTCTGCACGGTTACGTTTTCCCTATTGGTAAGTTTTTTTACCATCGTCAGTTTCAAAGCCTATCAATAGGGTTCTACTGTATCGAGGTATTTAACTGTACGTGCAGTACACATGCCATTGTACAAACAGCTTTTCTATCCCAGAAAGGTTCTTCCAGAATGGCATTTGTTCCAGTCTCTGATAGTACACTTCCTGAACACCAAAATCAATTGACGCATGTGTATTTATGTTCACAAACTTCAAGAATTATGTGTGCTTTGTTTACTGTGTATGTATCATACAATAATGCACCCATTTGGGTAAAGTAATAATGGGAGCGCATAATTGCTATCAACCAAGTGGCCCAATAAGAATTGGGTATACTAGACTGATATAATTACATTATTTTATGCAGTGCGATGCTTGTTGTGTATAGTTATTGTATGCTGAACTTCTCTGTCACTGTCACATGGATATACTTAAAGTGCCCCTGAAACGGTTCAGACAAATATTGTAGACGCGTGGGGTACAGCTTAGGTAGAACTTTCGCACCACAATTTAAGTGAAGCATTACATATTAATGGAGCTACAAGCGATTACAAGTTACCCTCCTCCCTAGCCATGCTTTTCCTCCTCAACTTGTTCCCCGAGCGACCGGGGCTAAGCTCCGCCTTCACTGGTTCTGCGTCACGATGCGACGTCACATCGTCCACTTGCGGTTGTTTGGAGCCCGCGCCCTCCCGCGCGAAACGTCTCCGCTACCTTGGCCGTCAACCCCAAGCGAGAGCTATCGAAGCAGCATGCGTTGGGAGCATTCTGTCGTAGCGCCGAACCTGTCTGGTATTCCAGTAATCACACACTAGCAGAACGTTCCGACGGAGCAGTGAAGGCGTAAACTCAAGCTGATGAAGGAACTTTAGCGTAGACGTACGTGAGCTGCCTGATCGGTCTCCAGAGTCCAGCCACACGTTGGCGCAGAGCTTAACCTGCCAAAGAAAGAGCAAATATTGCTCTAACAAAGTGTAAAACATTTTAAACATTTACAAAAACAACCTGTTAATGATTACACTCCTGCGAAAAGTTTACACCAGTAGCAAAGAAGAATACATTTTGTTACTGCTATTGTGTGTGGTTGAGCTCTGTGCCACGAGGTGGCTGCGCCGTGCAGACAATTCACATTTGCGCTTCGGTTCATCCCCTGAAGCGACACGCAAGGGGACACGGCCAGGCCCTGGCCCCTTGCGCTTGCGTTTACCATAATACCGGACTCGCGAAACGCTATTGCGTTCGTAATCTTCCAGTGTAAAGTGACGGCCGCAATCGCGCAAATCCTGGCGCCCATTGGATAGCGGCTGTCCAATGCGCTGCAGCCAGTCCGCTCGTCTACTGGCTTGCAGGAGGACACAATGTCACAGCTTGATATATTGCCAGTCGCTGCGCTTGCAGTCCACAACGCAACAACGTCGAATCATAGGGCTCGCGAAAAGGCAGACCGACACTGACTGCGGAGCTCTCGTCAAATACGGAGCACGTTGTAACCCAAGCTGACGACACTTGCTGTGTGCCGGACGTGCTTAAGTGTACTGAAAAATTGTTCGTGTGCATTCTCTTTGTTACTTTCTTTTAATAAAAACAAGCTGACAAACTAACATTCCAACTATTACAAACATCATTTGTTTACCATAAAGTTGGAAAAATTATCGATCACGCGCACTGGTCAGCCAATCGGATAGCTTGCCCCACTGACATCATATGGGTGATTTCCGTCATATGGGCAGGGGCGGCTTAAAATTCCGCCGAGCAATGTGCTGCGATTGGCAGCGATGTGCATTTTTCAAACCTTATAATAAATTACACCCTTTTCGCGGAGCACTCAGATGTGCCAATTAATGATCAGAAGGACCTACTCTAATGACTCAGTACGTTTAAAGAATCATCAAAATCGTTTCAGGGTCCCTTTAACAAATATGGCTTCTTGCACACTAAGATTCTTGCGTAGAAATGTAAAAATATTTCCTTTCAATACTGAAAAAATACTATACTTTCTGTACGTAAAACCTGTACTTGAGTGCTTTTGGTGTGTCCGGAATTCCTGGTTCAAAATTGAGATAGACCAGTATGAAAGAATACAGAATAGGCCTCCGATGTTTATATTTGCTGCTTACTGTACACATTTTAGGATGTCTAGTGCTAGAGAAAGCATTGACTTGGAGACACTGCATGAACGATAAAAGGAACTTCGATTAAAATTATTTCACGAAATATTTTATTCGAAAACTGGTATTAATCATAATGCATTTCCTTCTTTTCGCCTTATTTATCTTGTGCAAGGCGGGGTTTGTTTATCTGTTTGTTTATTTTCCTGATTTCGGGTATAATTTACGGTTGTTCAACTACTTGCCATGTTGGCTTAGTGGCTATGGTGTAGCTCTGGAAAGCACAAACGTCGCAGCATAAAATCCCAACTATGGTGGCTCCATTTCGATGAGGGTGAAATGCAAAAACGCCCGACTCCCATGCATTGGGGGCATGTTAAAGATCTGCAGGTAATCAAAATTATTCCAAAGTCCTCGACTGTAGCTTGCCTTCTTGATGAAATTGTGGTTTTGGTGCATAAAACCCCATAATTCATTCAGCCATTCTTTCCTGTTGCTCAATTATTTTAGGCTACTAATGCTAGTCTTGCTTTGTGTATCGATTCACCTGCTTGTCTTAGTTCCCCCCGCACTCTAATGCCGTAATAGTGCTGTGGTTACTCTGATAAATAAATGATGTATTTTTTTGTGTATTATGAGCAATTATAAACTATAACACACTGTTTGTTGTAATCTCCACAGTGAATATCGCCGTGGAGTGCACTAAAGGAAGGTATTGCTTGTTCCGAGTTAAGCTAGCCCTTACATTGAGATACGACATATCTGCTTTACGCATTTCCAAAGTGTACATAATCTTGTTCTTCAATGTTAATTATTGATCTATGTACTTGCTTACCGATTAGTGGTGCCTTTTCATGCTTAAGGGGGGACATGGGTTGTGGAGATTATTACCTGCATCTTATGGCCAAATCTGATGAAAATATACAAGCTTACTTAGTTTTTCGTGCTGATTTCAAATATGCAATAATCTTTCTTGTAGGTTCATTAGTTCAGGAGATCGACGGTGCTGCCACTCTATTGTTTCCGGAGACAATGGAAAAAAAACTGCTCAGCAGAAAGTGAATATTATTGAATAGCTAGATACTATAATGTGCAATAACTGCAATGCTGCAAAAAGTTTTCAAATGAAATTTTAATTAGCCATTCTGCAGGTGATCAAAATTCTTTCCTTGAACTAAGCCTACCACACCAAAAGAAAATTCATAAAATGGAAATATACATACGCACAAATTTGAAATTCTGCTCTCAGCACTTTGTAATATGTAGATTAGGCTTTCTGCTAAAGAAAGAATTAGTGCTCTAGCTGTTCTAGATCATGAGATATCACTTCGACAGTCTAGTGAAGTGACCCAAAAACATGTTTTGAGAAAAGTGAGAAAACGTGCAAAACCCTACTTTATTTGCAAATTTACAGCTGTAACAGCTCAGTAGGCACCAGGCATGTAGTCCTGCTGACTCCCAGCCCCGGTGTGCCGCTTTTTGAGGGACTGGCGCAAATTTTCTGATGCTTTGCATTTCTTTGCTGATGCTGTCATTTGACGCCTATCTTTCTCGGCCATGAGGGTGCGACTTTGCTCGCTCGAATTTAGACATAGTTCTTTCATTATGTCCTTTGAGGCCCTTGCCCTTGCACACAACGATGTTCCCAGTATGACCCACGTTCAGTTCGGCGTAAAGTTCGCGAACCGACCGCGCGCAGTCGCTCGTCAGATTACGCGCCGCGCGATCGGCCACTGGCGTCAACTTCGTCTTCACGTAGCTCTGGCACGTTTTCGTGTGAAGAGCCCGACGGCTGTTGCCCATCAACGAGACAAACGTCATTGAACGCGGTCTGTCGGTTCTCCGTTGCCTGCATGGCACGCGTAGCCAAAACGTTCACAGCAAAGGGTTTCATTCGTTCAGCACTGTGAACGCGCGGCGAGCTCCACACCGACGCAATCTCTCCGCAATTTGCGCACATAAACGCAGCTTCACAGCGAGTCCGTATTCCCGCTCGTCTCGGACGATTTATAAGGCACCACTGCAGATGTTGCTGTTCCCAAATGTTAATAAAGTGTTCACGGCACTCAAATCCACAATCGTAAACGTAGTCCAATCAGGCGGGCGAAGTGCATCGTCGGTACCGTCACCCACAAACTCGCGTTTCCTCTCCGTCGCTGGAGCGGAGGACAACTCCGATAGCTTTGCTTTGGCTTTCGCTTCCTCCTCCTCCCGCTTGGAGGGTTGCCGGTAGATCGTATCTTGCGGTACGCGAGCGCTGCGTCGAAGGGTCAACGGCAGGCGGACTTGTGACAGTATCCGTCTATGGTATCCGCAGCAGCCGATGCGGTCGTTAGGCCTGCCGTTGCTGCATCGACGATTTCGGCATCGGTCGCTGAGGTTGTGGCGTCCTGAGCGTTTTGCAGTGTTGAGCTGCGTTTTTTGAAGTTTTCGATGAGTGTCCGTCTCACTTTTTGCGCACCAAACTCGTGCCGCGTTCGAAATTTGCGTTCCGTTTCAGATATCGCGGTGACACTGGGGCAAGATGGCGCACCTCAGTGCGCGGCTCCAAGCGCGGAGCAGACGATGGCCATGCAGTTCCGCCAATCGGGAGGCAAGCTCAAGTCACGTGCACCGAGTGACGAATAGGAGGGCGTTCTAGTACCTTTCTTTGCCGCGCATTTTATAAGTGGTCAATGGCTGAATGGGGCCCGTTCTGGTGGGAATTTGAAGGGAAAAGTCGCCTCTTTCAAATGAGACCAAGATGTCCGCGCTAGCACACGTGGAAGAGCAGGCGCGCATTTCGGAAAATATGCCGTTTCAGCGCAAGTTCCGCCTGAAATTCAGCTAGTACATGTCGTATCAGGCGTCACTGCGGCTAAAATACTGATGTTATAGGTATGAAATTAACAATATAGATGCAATAATAGCTGTACATTCCAAAAATGCAAGAAAAAAAATCGAGTTTTTTTCGCGATTTTTGGTCGCCACAACCCGTGTCCCCCCTTAAAGGGACCCTCAAGTTCTTTTGACGATATTGTACAAACGCTCTGAGTCATCAATGTAATTTATTCTAATCAATAATTGACACATCTAAGTGCTCCACGTAGAGAGTGTAACTTACTATAAGTTTTAAAAAGGTTCATCGCTACCGATTGCAGCATGCCACTTGGCCGAGTTTTCCGCCTCCCCTGACCAGATGATGCAAGTTGACCATATTGCGCCAGTACGGCGAGCTAACCGATTGGCTGCACAGGCCACATCATCGATAATCTCAATGTAATAGTATTAAGGGCCACGTCTCGCAGAAATTCGTTGTCTGTATAAGATGTCGTTTTGCAAAATATAATTCCGAAACACAACCATGCAGGCCCTCTGCGTGGTGCACAAGCGTTACTGAACTAATTGAACTCCTTGAACTAAAATGCATCATAAAAATTGTAAAGCATGACCTAAACACAACATACAGTCATGATAGCGTTAGAGTTTAATTTCAATGTACCAGAAAACACAATTTTGTTATGCTGAAACAGGAACGATATTTCTACCATTCATAGAGTGCCACTGTCCACCGGCTTGCGGATGCATTCGCATCCGCAAGAAAGCTGTGCTTCCCGGAAAGTGCGGTAACCACTCAATGATTTTTGAATGCCTTAGTGTTCCACTCTTAAAGGCAAAGCTTAAGCGTCCTCCAAATTTTTGCAACTTCAAGGCAAAGTAATGTTAGTAATAGTTGGAATGTTAGTTCATTTGTTTCTATGGAAAAGAAATTAACAGAAAGCGAATGCACAAGGACAATTTATCGCTACACTCAAGACTTCCAGCACACAGCAAGTGTCGTCTGCTTGCGTTAAAACATGCTTCACGTTGACGAGAGCTCTGCAGTCAGTGTTGGTCTCGATCTTTCCTTTCGCGAACAACATGGTTCACCCTTGTCACTTTGTGGACTGCAAACGTAGCGACTCGCAATATGTCCAGCTGCAACATTGTGCCCTTCTGCAAGGCAGCAGAAGAGCGAAGTGGCTGCAGCACATCGCACTGTCTGTATCCAATCGGCGCCACAATTCGCGCATTTGCAGCCATCACTTTGCACCCAAGGATTACTACCGCAATGGTGTTTTGCATATCCGGTATTCGAGTAAATGCAAGCGCAAGCGGGCTGGGCTTGCACTTTTCAAGCATTAGCGCAAACGAGCATTTCGAGCATTAGCGCAAACATGAACGGTCTGCACGGTGCAGCCACCTGGAGGCACCAAGGTGAAACAAACTCGCAACTAATATAGCAGTAACATAGTTTATTCTTCTTTGCTACTGGTGTAAATATTTTAGAGGAATGTATTCATGAACACATCCTTTTTCGAAATATTTAAAATGCGTTACACTTGGTTAAAGCAATATCAGCTCTTTGTTTCTCTGGGTAAGCTCTGCGCCACCAGTTGGCTGAACCATGCAGACCGATCAGGCCCCTCACGTACGTCTACGCTAAAGCTCTTTCGTCATAGCAGTAGTAGTATGAAAAGCTTTAGTTTACGCCTCCACCCATCCATTGAAACGTAGAGGTTGGCTGTGGTTACCGAAGTACCAGACGCATTTCGTGCTGTGACAATGTTTGTAACGCACGCTGCTTCGACAGCTCTCGCTTGAGGTGGCTGTCGGGCAGGGGGTGAAGAGCTTGCAGAGGCTTTGCGCACTATCTCCAAGACAAGTATAAGTAGACAGCACGACGTGCCATCATGACACAGAGCCAGTTAAAGTGGAGCTTAGCCCCGATCGGAAAACACCTTCAGGAAAACATGCATAGCTATGCAGGAGTGTAAGTTCTAATTGTCTATAGCTCTCTTAATAGGAGACGTTTCACACAAACTGTGATGCGCGAATGATTTACTGTAGCTGTACCATGCACCTGTACACAATTTATCCAAGCCATAACTTAACAAACATTGACGCATTAAACATCTCGTACTGTTCTAAAGAGGCTAGCCAGCAATGCCAAGGGCAGTAGCAGCTTTAACGATACGTAGAATGGTGATGAAAACAGCTGTATTGATAGCGCTGCTGCATTATATACAACGCAGTGCTGGCAGGGTTTTGGGCAAGGGAAAGGGAAACAACATTATGTTGGTTCAGGAACAAGAGGGAGAAAAAATGTGGATGAAAGGACGTGTGCACAAAGCTTGCTTGGCTAATCTGCAAAAAGGAAAAAACAGAATGTAATGCAATCAATTAATATAAACAAGCAAAAACAAGTGTGTGTAATGAAAATTTGCTTTTCCAGCGGAGTGGGTGTTTTGGCATTTCACTCGAAAAGCCAAGTGCTCCATGCACCTCCTGTGTGGACGATGGCACCTTCACTTAATTGCTGTCATTAGTGACGCTTAGGTTGTGATGAACCGCACAAAACTTAGTGTGACAGTCGACATGTCCACAATGAGTAAACCATGCAAATACTGTGCACAAAATATCTTCATAAAGTGTGACATACAGAAAGAAAGCTGAATAACTAACAGTAACATATATTTTTTGTAGCACTTTTGCATATGTATTTTTTTATATGATTTCTATCAAGAATATCATGAAAGCTATTTTTGCACCCTGACAACTCGGCAGAAGAAACTGAAAATATTATGAGAAGTTTGCTTTGTTAATTGGCTGTATTGGCAGCATGTGCAGGCGCTTGACTCCCATCTGCTCTCACTTCACTAAATTGTTAGCACAA
Organism: Dermacentor andersoni; assembly: GCF_023375885.2. NCBI lineage: Eukaryota > Metazoa > Arthropoda > Arachnida > Ixodida > Ixodidae > Dermacentor > Dermacentor andersoni. Next base: position 80,310,492 of record NC_092822.1, read on the forward strand.
GCGTCTGTGTTTTTTTATTTGGCCTAAGGCAATGTTGTTTCACTGTGCAGGATCAAGGGACTCTACCTCTCTGTCAACTACCGAAGATGGCAGGTCACAACAGGGACTCCACTGCCGCTATCCTCTCTGTTACTACGAAGCAGAAACGCTGCTTGAAATGGAAAATCACGTCAAGATCCACAAAGACGAGCGTACATTTCAATGTGATTTCTGCCCTCGGAGCTTCTTGCAAAAAAGGAGTCTCGCACTACACCTACGCTCCCACACAGGCGCGAGGCCATTTCAATGCCCTTCATGCCCTCGGAGGTTTTCGCGCAACGACATCCTTAAAAAACACCTGTGCATCCAAACAGGCGACCATCCTTTTGCATGCCATTTCTGCCGTAAGACTTTTGCACGTGGTGACGGCCTCAAGCTACACATGCGCATCCACACGGGTGAGCGACCATTTCAATGCCATTTGTGCCCTCAGACCTTTACAATGAAAAGCTCCCTGAAGGACCACCTACGTATCCACACAGGGGAGCGCCCATTCCACTGCAAAATCTGCTTCAGGTCCTTTGTGAAGTCTGGTAATATGAACGCTCATATGAAAACACACCACCCAGATGCCACTTAGTAGGTCACTAGCTGGTTTAGTTTGCTCTATATACTAAGGGCCGTCTGAATTGCAAATCTAAATCAGTTTATTCGGGTAAATGACTGTCTTGTGCATCAGGATGCACAAGTGTTGCGATATGTTCTTATATGTTGAGCTGCCAAGTAACATAGCAGGATGTTTGACCATCACTGAACAACTGGCAGGGACATGGGTTGGAGTAACATTGCTTAGATTACAACTGTGTTCATGTGATATCGCTTCATGTGAAGGCACAATAATTTACACTCGATCATATCTGAAAAGTGTGTGGAAAACACTCATGTTTGCAATAAAATAGTGATGATAAATTTTGACTGTAGACCTCTCATTGGGACTTACTCGTATCCTCGAATTGTACTGCAACCTAAACGAACATCATTTTGATTGAAATGGTCCTTCATTATATTTTGGCATTGCCAACAGACAAGTGTGGTACATAGTTCACACAATAGCAATTGTCTCAGTAAAATAACAAACCATTCAGCGCAAAAATAGCTGAAAAGCAGTGGGTGCTTTCACTATGCCGGGTAGACGTTTGAGTCACTTTGTTTTTAACAGCCACTACTTGGAACTGGGTGAGACATGGTACAATTTTGGCTGTGACACGGCGTCCTATACACGGGAACGGCAAGCGGAGCTGAGGCGTTTTGCCGTGCCATAGTGCCGAATTGGACGCCTTGTGTGCAACAATTTAGTATGAGACACACAGTATGTTTCGGCGTCCACTGTGGTGGCTGATACGACAGATAGGCTACCGCAGTGTTGTGTCATGGGGCTGTCGCTGCGTATTATGCGGGTGAGCGCGGTCGTGGAGGCTTTATTTTGAAAGTAATCTACGGTGGAGGATGCAAAATCTAGCCGTGCAAAGGTCTGATTGACTGCTTCTTGCATGCAGTGTTCTCTTAACTTCCCATTGAAGCAAGAGGCAGCACGACAGACAGTTCAGTCGCTGCAGCTTCCCCTGTTCGTAACGCAAGCATACTGACAGCAAGTGTCTGCAGTCATCAAGTGAGACGTGTTCCCATTTGCCTGTGCATGTGAAACATGCTTGTCAATTTAATTAGTAAGCGAATGTTTACAAATTTATACTGCCGATAAAGCTACAATCCTTTCATTGTATAGCTGTCTAACAATTTTCTATTGCAATCAGTTCCTTGCTTTTGGGGCAATACTGCAACACTATTTTTTGAGACAATGGGGCAAAAGCAGGATCAAATCCTGTCAGCAGTGGCTACATTTCAATGGCAATCAAATGCAAGAACACCCATATACCGTGCATTGTTCGCGTTAAAGAGTGCCAGGTGGTAAAAATAAACTCAGAGTCCCCCACAACAGCATACGTCATAATCATATTGTGGTTTTGGCTTAAAGTTGTTGTTGTTGTTGTGATAACTTTATTTGGAGTCCGGCGATTGGGAGGCCCGGGCCTGGGGCCGCCTAGATGGCCACTGGGAGCTGCTGCTCCCATGCGGCTTCCTTGGCTCGCTGGACGGCCCAAAGTTGGTCTTGGACTTCTGAGCTGAGCAGCACAGTTGACCACCGCGCCCGTAGATTTTCTGGGGAGACTGCCATTTTATTTTGGTATATTTCACATCCCCACAACATGTGTTGAAGGGTGGCTCTAACAGACTTGCATAGCTTGCACATATCGCTCTCGTATATATCGGGGTAGAAAGTTTTTAGTTGCACGGGACTCGTATAAGTTTCTGTTTGTAGTCGCCTCCAAGTAACGGACTCAGCTCTGTTCAGTTTAGTGTGAGGCGGTGGTAATCACTAATCACTAAATCCTGTTAATATATCTTTTTCTCTCCAGATTTCCTCCTCCGCGTTCTCCTGACCGATGGAAGTCACTCTTTGCTCAGCTCGGCGAGTAAGACCTCGAGCTTCGCGGTGTGCTACCTCGTTGAGGTTGACTGCGGGAATGTCTGGAGTCGTATACGCTGGGAACCAGATCAATTGCCTGCCGTTTTTCTCTGCATTGGAGAACTTTGCTTCATTGACTCTGATGATGTGCCATGCCTCAGGAGAGATCCTACCTTTTGCATAATTTCTAATGGCCGCTTCAGAATCGCTAATGATGTACTGAGCATTCGTGGAGACCAATGCTAGTGCAATGGCTACCTCCTCTGCGGTCTCGGAATGTTTGGTATTAACTGATACGCTTGTAAGGGGTTTTTGGGTGTGATCTACGATTACTGCTACATAGCTATTTCTGTCTGGGTATTCAGCCGCGTCTACGAAGGTTGCTCTGTCGTCTGACCCAAAGCTTCGGATAATTTTCTCTGCTCTACTCTTGCGGTTTCGATGTGATCTTTTCCTTGCGTTCTCCATCGTGTTCTAGATTGGTTGTGTATCCTGTGCGTCGGAGAATTGCTCGGCCTGTGGTTGTGAGCTTGAGTCTCTCGGAACATGCATCCAGAACACCATCGAGGCAGACGGCTCGCCAGGGTAAACGCAATCAGACACAAGCACCGTAACGACCCGCAGGCGCGCTAAGTGGATGCAGCCAAGTATCCTGGCCGAAACGCCTTTGCCATCAGCGTGACAGACTACAGGGGGACGACACTGGCGTTGGCGACAATTCTCGCCAAACACGCGGAGACAGCTGAGGAGGCCGCTATAGCACTCGCCACCCATACAAGCGAGGATGCCATAGTGGTCTTCACCAACTCTCAAACAGCGGCACGCAACTACATGAAGGGCAGGATCTCCATCAAAGCGATCAACTTACTGAAACGTGGCGATACTCCTCCCCCTTACACCTGCGTCATGTGGGTTCCGGGACACGAGGGACTCGAGGGGAATGAAGCGGCACACACCGCGGCCCGCGCAAGCATCAACCGGGCTTCCCCGCACGACATTCTAGACAGGTCCCACCCACCCAAATCAGAGGAGGAAACGGAAACAATACTGTTAACTTACCAAGCACTGCTACAACACTATCGACTTGGACGCAGGGTCTACCCTCCACCACATCCAAAACTAACAAGAAACGAAGGCACAGACTACAGGCGACTCCAGAGCAATACCTTTACCCACGGAAGCTTACTGCATCATTTCCACCCGACGCTATACAGTTACATCTGTCCACACTGCAACGTGCCAGACACCCTGGCGCACCTCCTCATGCAATGCAAGAACGCCCGAGCAAGCATCACAGCGCCATAACTAATAGCAGCAGACGCAGACCCAAACCTCCTCGCTGAAATGTGGGAGGCTGCGATCTCCAAGCCGGACCTGGTCGACCAGCGCGAACTCGTCGCGCAGGCCCGGAGGGCGATCCAAGCCAGAGGGTTCCTGGAATAAGGGACCCTCCCACGTCGACTGACGTATCACTACAAATAAAAGTTTCTCTCTCTCTCTACTCTTGCGTCTGCCGTCATTGTAACCGGGATGCATGTTCTTGGGTATATTTGGTACTAGGAGTTTGTCACGAATTTCTCTCGTTATCGTCCTCTTTTCCCCGTATAGATTGTGATAATTCATTCCTAGTTTGCTTAGTATATGCCGTCCCGTTTTGGTTTTGGTTAGTCGCTCTGCTTGAGATGTTTGTTGTGCTTCTATGAGTTCTTCCAGTGTGTTGTGGAGTCCTAACTTTAGCAAGAGATCCGTGCTCGTACTGATGGGAATCCCTAGCGCTAGTTTGTATGCTTTTTTTTATCATGTTGTTAATTTTACGCTTTTCAACTGCAAACCAATTGTGGAAGGCTGCTATGTATGTGATCTGACTGATTACGAATGATTGTATCAGCCGTATGATACTTTCTTCCTTCATACTTTGGTGCTTGTTAGTAATTCGTTTGATTAATCTCATGGTGTTTGTTACCTTTGTGTCTAACTTCTTTACGGTTTCCTTATTAGTGCCTGTGTTCTCGATTACCAGACCCAGCACTTTGAGCTGGTTGACTATTGGGATATTCCGCCTGTTGTTGGTGTGTAGCTTGATTTCCTCATGAGCCTTGTTTCTGTCGTATCCTTTGGGAGGCCTGCCTCTAAGTGTGGGGCGGTACAATAGAAGTTCAGATTTCTCTGCAGAGCATGTGAGGCCTGTTCCTACGAGGTGTTCCTCTACTGTGTTAATTGCAGTCTGGAGTCGTTGTTCTATTGATCCGTCGCTGCCATCACAGGTCCAGATAGTAATATCGTCTGCGTAGATTGTGTGATTCAGGGACTCTAGGTGATTTAATTTTTCGGGGAGTCCCATCAAGACGAGATTAAACAGCATCGGCAAGATGACAGCGCCTTGCGGCGTGCCGGCCCCCCCTATGTCGATCTCGGGCGACTTGAGCCCTCCGACGGAGATGACTGCTTTCCTATCTGATAGGAAGCTCTTGATGTAGTCATACGTCCGTTGCCCTAGTCCTATTCGTTCGATGTTTTCCAATATGGTTGCGTGGTTGGCATTATCGAAAGCTTTTTTAAGATCAAGGCCCAAGATGGCCCTTGTCGAGCGCGTGTTATAATCGATTATCTGATGCTTAAGTTGGAGCATCGCATCTTGTGTCAAAAGATTTTTGCGAAATCCTATCATTGTATCTGGGTATATGTTATTATCCTCTAAGAAGTTGTCTACTCTGTTTAAAATTACATGTTCCATTAATTTTCCGACGCAGGATGTTAGGGAGATTGGTCTGAGGTTGTCTATCTCAAGCTTCTTACCAGGTTTTGGAATAAGCATTATCGTTGCTTTCTTCCATTGAGCTGGCACTTCTCCCTTTACCCAACACTCGTTTATGTATTTTGTTAGTTTGGCTATCGATTCATCATCCAGGTTCCTGAGAGTCTTGTTGGTTATGCTGTCCGGGCCTGGGGCGGATTTGGTGTTTAACTTTTGTAGGGCCGCGCGGATTCCTGCCTCCGTGAGTTCCTCGTCTAATTTTGCGTTTGTATTCCCGTTGTAGCTAGGATAGATGCAAGGGGATGCCTGTTTTAAGTATTTCTGCTGTAATTCATTGAGAAATTCCTCTTCTGTACCCTCATATGCGTGTATTAACTTATTAATGGCTTGCATGTAATTTTTCTTGTTATTGTCATGGTCAAGCACGAACCTGAGCATGTGCCAGGTTTTGCCGGTGCTTAATTGTCCGTCCATGGAATTACATATCTCGTCCCATTGTTGTTTGGTCAATTGCTTAGCATGTTCTTCTACTTTTTGTTGAGGAGTGCTATGCGCTTTCTTAACTTTCTGTTATACTTCTGACCGCTAAGTCTATTTTGAAGCGACTGCTTAGCTTCCCACATGTGTAGAAGTCTGCTGTCGCATTTATCCAAGTTAGATTCAGGTGGTGCTATTTTTGTGGCAGCTTTGACGTCATCACTGAGCTCCTTAGTCCATTGTTCTATGACTGCGATTGATCGTTGATGTGTCTTCTCTCGCGTTCTACGAAATAGTTCCCAGTCTACTAATTTGATCTGTTGTTCCTTGGGTCTATTCGGCCCTTCTCTGACGTGTAACTCCAATATGCGGTGGTCACTACCCAAATCTTCCAGTGTGTTGTGCCACGTCGCCTTTTCAATATTCTTGGTAAAGGTTAGGTCTGGGGTTATGTCCCTGTTTAGCGCCGTGCCTACTCTGGTTGGAGTGGCGGGGTCTGTGACGAGCGTGAGGCCTAATTCTTGCGAGTCGTTCCATAAGTCCCTTCCTTTTGCTCTGGTATATAAGTATCCCCACGTGGTGTGTGGGGCATTAAAGTCTCCTCCTATAACTACCAGATTTTCTCCAGCAAGTCTGAGTGTTTTCTGGAATAGGTTCTTGAATTTGTGTTTATGTAGCATGGGGTTACTATAAATGTTGAGAATAAATAAGCTACGTCCTGTCTTTTTTTGTGGGATGAGTTCAAATAGAATATTGTCAATGTGCGTTATGCCTGTGTTGTGCTGCATGCAAGTTATGTTTCTTTTTACCAGCGTAGTTAATGCCCTGGTGTCCCTTTCGACATAGCCAAAAGATCTGTATCCTGCTAGCTTTGCAATCCCGTGTGTTTCCTGCAGAATTATGACGTCCGGTGTATCCTTGCCTTTCAAATGCTGCTGCAAAACTGACTTTTTGTTTTCGTAACTTCTACAATTCCACTGCCATATCCTGAACCCTTCTTTAGCGCGCCTCATTTCGGGTGCGACCATGGGAGGGAGACGGGAGGTTGGAGAGAAGCTGATCTTATATAATTATGTGGTTGTGAAGTGGGTAAGGATCGTGGGGCTTCTGACGCAACGGAGGGGAGTCCATTACCTGGTGACTGGTTTGCCTCTAGGATTTCTAATCTACTCATAATTGCTACTATTGCCTTAGCCATTTGATTCATCATTTCATCCCGTTTTTCATTTGACTTTTGTATTTCTGCTAGGCTCTTTTGAATATCGGCTAATGCTTTATCTACCACTGCGTTATCTTGTTTATCACTGATGGCTTGGGCCTTGCATTTAAGTGGAGGGGGGGTCATCCCCTTCGTCCATCTTATTGTCCGGGATTTCAAATGGCTCTTTCGTGCTCGCGTGTGGAGCGGGAGTTACCTGATTTATTTGGTTTTTTCCTTCCTCGAGAATTTTGATTTCATCGCTCATACGGGCTAGCAAAATCCTCAACTGCGCGTTCTCGTGTTTTAGTTGCTTGACCTCGTTATTAATGGCAGTCTCCCCACCAGCCCCCGGGCGCACGCCATCGACCACGTCTGCCCAGCTCACCGTGTTAGTCTGGTTTGCTGAAGAGGATGGCCTAGTTCTGGACCTGGATCTGGATCGTGTCCCCGGTGTCCTGGAGCCGGACCGGGTTAAGGATCTGGTGGTGGATGGAGACGTTGTTCTCGATCTGGAGCGTCGTTCCCTGGCGTTTAGGAGGCCAGGCGTTCCGCGGGACTCTGCTCTGTCTTCTCTTGAGATAGCGTCTTCATGTTCTTCATGTCTTCATGTTCCTCTGTTAACTAAGCATGGCATAAATTAAGCATGTTGTCAGGGACAAATGAAAAGTTTTTAATCTTTGTAAGTTATACATAGAAAGTTACTTATTCAAACGTTCCAGAATGTTAAGGGGCTGTTTTACACAACATTGCCCAGAGTCCTAAAATAATGAGACAAGGCACCAACTGTAAATTGAGCAAAGATAGGGGGAATATGCCAAGTGCACAAAGCGATGAAAATTTTGTTTCTGATTTAAATAAAGCATTGTAAATAATTACTGAACCATCTTTCTTTTTTCAATGCCTGATATGAGGAATGCACCTTGTTAACCAGGTGTCCTGATAAACTAATCACCTTGTTTATATTCAACTGAACTTTGGGGAAGGTGTTGCATAATGTGTACCCAAAGTGTGTAGCCTAACCAGGGTTGCCAGATTTGGCTACTTTGCTCCAAATTGGCTACCTTTTTAGGCTGCTGGCGGGGAAAAAATGCCTTGGCTACTTGGCTACTTTTTTGGCTACTTTTGAAATAGCTTGACTACTGTAAAAATTGGATAGGAACTTGTGTATCTCATATTATGCAGCAATATTGGCAAATATTTAGGCCAGCGCACGACGACGACACTTCAAATCTTTTCAAACTGGTCCATCATCATTGTCAATCTGACTTGGGCGCTTTCATTTCATGCAAAGGATTTCGCACTGGTGACCTCACAGCGTGTTCCATCTTCGCATTGACGTTCCGCGTCAGGCCTTCCACACATTGGGCTTCTTCTGATTTTCGGAGTTCTGGCAGCCAGACGGCAGCCAGCTAGTGCTGGTCCTGATGGGAAGTCAACGTGAGGTGGGATCCTAAGACAACCCGAAGCTGCCCAAAGTTTGCAAAATCGGACACTTGGACAGCTGGCCGCGGGATAAACGTAAACATGCTACCAGCATGTCAGCGGCCGGTCTGGCGCGCGCGCTCTCGGCGTAGTCGGTCTATTTATGCGTTCCCAGCTTGAAAATATACAGCTGTATTCAGGAATACGATCACTTTTGCAAGATTTCGTGCGACTGGACATCTCACTTTGCAGAGCGTAACAAAAGGCCTGCAACGCGTCCGATGTCAAGACGCAAAATCGCACGTAAATAATCGCGAAAGCGATCGCTCGAGGATGCCTCGATCTTTGACATTCTTCGAGAAATGTGTGCCAAGATTAACTCAAACAATGATACCTGAACTGGAGCTGTGATTCTGATTTGTGATATTCTAGTCATATTGCATGCCTATCAAAGCGCTCTTAGCTGTAGTCGTCATTTATCCACGTTTCATAATATTTTTTGTATGTTCCTACATTTACTAAAAGCAGCTTTAAGTGTTGGCCGTGATAATGTCTTCAGAGTTGCATAATAAATAAAAAGGCAACGTTTTTCCATAACGTGGCTACTTTTTTGGCTACATTTCTGTGTGTGGCCAAAAATGGCTACTTTTCTGGCTACCTTTCGAGATTTTTTGGCTACTTTTCACATTTTGGACCTGGCAACCCTGAGCCTAACTACAGCTTTTGCAATGCATTACATATGCAAGTGCACGAAAACCTTACACGAGTATGGTTTATGAGCAGCACACTATTGTGCAAGCTGCCCTGGCATAACAAAAAACGCCAGCAAAATTAAAGCCACTGAAGTTAGAGGTGAAGTTCTTGGAAATTTGTGTACAAGATAAATGCATCTGCATAAGTTACTGTTTTTCTGAAAACTGCTTACGAAGTGCTTGAATTTGTCAGGTGAACGGTTTCACCTACATTTTCTTATTTCCTTTGAGAACTCTGCATTAAAAAAAATTACGCCTTTTCGAAATGCAGGGCGCGCTAACTGCAATGTTTACTGAAACTTTCATGTTCTTGGCTTGATAACTAAAGTTAAATATAAAATCGGACCCCTGTCTTCTCGGGTTTTTTTGTGTGTGATAGCATATTCGTTTGGTGTCCTTGGTGAGATAAACGAGGTGGCTACTTTAAGTTCAGGGACAGTAAGGGCCTGGTAAAGGGTGATGTGTAGACAAGGCTGAAAGAGAGTGGCTTTAATGGGGCCTTAGAAATAAATTATGTATTCAAATGCTCTTCAGTGTTATGAAGAGATTTAACAAATGTTGCTCAATTTAGAATTGACAGCATGTTCTTTCATAAAAAATATAATGCCTGGTTGCGCTGCCCCACTATAAATTGTGTTCTGCCAAAAGCAAGAGAAAGCTCTGAAACAAAATTAGGCTCGTTCATAGAGGCCTTCGTCCTCCACTGGACGTTAAGATCGGCTGTTGCTGATGATGATAGACTTGCTTGAAATGGAACAGTACCGTCGACGATCTGAGCCCCAGCCATTGTTACCAGAAACGTGTCGACCCTCCTCGTCCGAGCTCGTTCAAGCACCCAGCTTGGGCGAGCATGCAGCTAATCCAAAGCACAGACGCAGTTTAAGAAGCATGGGAAACAAAGCGGTGTTTGCCGTGCAGGGTACAGCGACAAAGTGTAGGGACTTGTAGGTCCATAGCGCCAGATGAGGTGGACCACCGTCCCGGGCAACCGCAATGACCAGTCTTGCTGCTGTAGGCAGAAGCTGTAGCTTGAGCTACTGTGTAGCTATCGTGGCCGTTGTTACAGCTACTTCTGTGGCTGAAAGTCATCCCATGCCATCGGCAAACCCATGGTAAAGTCATCCATAAGACATTGAATGCTTTGAGAACCAGAAGATGTACAGTCGAGCCCACTTATAACGGCCCCACTTAAGACGAACGCTCGCTTATCACGAACAAGTACGGCGTGACCGTCAAAATATACGTTTAGGCTATGGCGCTCAGTCTCGGCTACAACGAACGCCCACGAGCCTAGCCGATCGGCTACAGCGAACGCCTTGGTGTCGCGGACCACTTTCCACGTGGCAAGACGCCGACCCTGTGCTGTGCACGCTCCAAGAATTGGCTTTCCCGTGGCGTCTCGCCGAAGGCACGGAGGAGCGGCGATGTGCCGAGGGGATCGCCGCAATAACGAGAAAAAAAAAATTGCCGGCCCAGCTCGCATCAGCAATGTGAACACGCAAGTCGAAGGGAAGCCTGAAAGTGACAGCTCATTCGCCACGGGACCCCACGGGCCATCGTCGTCGTCAGGGCAGCGGCGAAGTTTTCCACCAATTGACAACGTAGCACGTGATCACGTGCTTTCGTACCCCCTCTTCTCCCTCCCCCCTCCCTTAACGCCGCGCCTCACACCTCATATGACTGCGGGACTGTCTTTTTCTCGCTTGTGGTTGTGCTAGCGTTGTCGGCATTGTGTCCTACTGGTGTGCTCCCGTGCCTATCCGAGATGGCAGATCCACCGGCGTCTGCTTTGACAGTGAAGCGAAAAGCTTTGGACTTGGCCACGAAACTGTTGATCTTGAAAGACCTTTCCCAAGGCGCGAGAAACCACGAACTGGTGAAAAAGTATGGTTTGTCGAAATCGACAATATCCACGATACTAAAAGAGAAGGACAAAATCTACAAGAGTGCCGCCACGGACTCCGCGACGAGGAAGCGCCTACGGAAAGCCACATATGCAGACGTTGAAGACGCGCTTCTAAAGTGGTTCCTTGATACTCGAGCACGCAATGTTCCCATCAGCGGGCCGCTGATGTTGTCCAAAGCAAAGGACTTAGCGTTCCTCCTGGACTTCCCAGATTTTTCTCCTGGTAATGGCTGGCTCCATCGCTTCAAGCTCCGCCACGGAATTATTTTCAAGACCATCAATGGCGAATCGGCATCGGTAAGCGACAAAGACATCAACACGTGGATGTCTAAAAACTTGGCCCGTATATCAAGTTATGCTGAAAGGGATGTGTATAATGCCGATGAAACGGCGCTATTCTATCAAATGCTGCCTGGCAAAACGCACGCTATGAAGGGTGACAAATGTGCTGGCGGCAAGCTCAACAAAGTTCGCATAACTGTGCTTTTGTGCACCAACATGGATGGAAGCGATCGTTGCTTGCCATTTGTCCTCGGTAAATCAAAGAGGCCACGTTGGTTCCGCACATACGTACCAGTGCGTTACAGGCATAACCCGAAGTCGTGAATGACACACGAGTTGTTCGCGGAATGGCTTATTGACTTTGACAGCAGCATGGCGAAGAAGGGGCGTAAAGTTCTGCTGATTCTCGACAACTGTACCGCCCAGCATGTCCAAGCTGTCTTAACGGCAGTTGAGTTGCTTTTTCTGCCGCCAAATGTAACTTCAACAGCGCAACCGCTGGACATGGGTGTAATACAGTCGTTTAAAGCGGCCTACAGGCGCCGTGTTGTGCAGCGGATGCTGATTGCAGTTGATCGCCCCACTGCCATTGTGCCTCTGCAGGTCTCGCTGTACTCGGCGATAGAAATGATCAAAGCGGCGTGGATGGAAGTGACACCCGAATGCATCCGGAATTGTTTTCGCAAGGCCGGCTTCACTGACGCACCTGAAGCAGGCATTGAAGACACTGAACAAAGCCAGCCGGACGACGACTTGTGGCGACACGTTGTTGACACTAACCTGGCCGGCTGCGATCTTGATTGGCAAGATTTTGTTGATGTGGATGACGCTGCTGAAGTTGCGGAGTCGTTTTGCGACGAGACTGCCGCCCGGGAAGTGCGGGCATCAAGCGACGCCGAAGCATCGGACGATGACAACGATTCGTCGGAGCCAGCACACGTAAGCGCGACCACAGCAGTGAGCCATATATTGAGGCACTTAGAAATCTTGTGTATTTTAAGGCCGTGGGTGACGAACACATCGCAGCTTTGAACAAGCTTGAAACCGCCGTCATCGGGTGTGCTCTGACGAGGCAGACAACGATCACCAATTTTTTTTCTCAATAAATTTTTTTTTTTGATTGATGTCAATTTTTGTGTGTGGCCCACATATCACGAACTTCTGGATAGAACGAACGAATTCCGCGTGACGCTCGGGTTCGTTATAAGCGGGCTCAACTGTACCTTGAAGCATCAGTGCAGCTCTACAACTACGAAACGCATGGCAGGAAACATTGTCTTATACAGTCGAACCCACTTACAACAATGCTGGTTTTAACAATATATTGGATATAACAGTAAGCAGCCAACATACTGTCAACTATAGTACATGCTCTATGGTAAAATGAAACTCTTACTGCAATGCTCCCATGTGTCGCTATAAGCTAAACGATTAAATCTCGCCACTGGGTGTCCCTGCAGGGGTGTCTGCATCAGCATACATTTGGTGCGTTGCGACACCACTTACCCGAGCACATGGGGGTAGGACCCTCCTGCTTGTAGCTGTCTGGGGAAAGCGGGATCCTGGGGGTTGAGCCGACTCCGGGTGTTCGGACCTATGAATCAGTGAATGAATGAATGAATGAGGTTTTATTATTGTCAGACAAGATATCGTACAAGGCACTAATATAAAGGAGGAGGGCCCGAGGTCAAAGACTGTAATGGGACCTCCTGTACAGTGTATAAGTAAAAATATGAACAATAGTTCCAACAAATAGTGTAATATATTCAAAAAGATAACAAACTTTGTATTGCTTTAGGTTTGGCAGTACTATACAATTCAGCTGCAGACATGCATGAAGTGCCTTCACACAGGCAACACACCTCTTTGTTCTTGACTTCACGTAGACAGCATCCCCAACTGACTCACCTGGGGGGAATGGGTAGTTGCCTTTTGCTATCTTCCTCTCCAATCTTTTCCTTGCTCTCTCACTTCCAATATTTCCTGTCTTCTATTCATCTCTTCTCACTTCCTCATTCCCTGGTGGAAGTTAGAAGAACCTGGTGTAGTTATCCAACGTTGGGTATCTTACATTAGGATATAGTAGCTATGTACAACTGGTGTCAAGAGAGCTGTACTACCACACCCTTCCGTAGACCTTCAGATGTAACAACTATCTATTATTTATTTATTTCAGGAGTACTGCCGACCTCTCATATGGGGCCCTAAGCAGGAGTGGGTTATAAAACAAAAACAGATTTGAAAACAAAAAAACAATTCTAGAAGTGCAACAGAAAAATTTGCCAAATCAAGTCCAATGCAGCTACTAGGGAGAACATGATTAATGCACAAGTACAAGAAACTAAAATGCTGGAAACTCGAACACTAGAAATTATACAATTCAAAGGCAGAATAATGGCAACAGACATCTCTTGACAAACATCTCTGCAGCGAGTGAACATACCATAATCAGTGCAAGATAAACATGTAATATATTGCGCCTTGCAAACACCAAAAGATACACATGATGCCAAGAAATATTTTTAGCACACCGAAAAAGTACTAGAGAATAAAATGTAAATTGAAGAGTAGTGCGCGTGCCTTGAGCGAGTCCAGATAAGGAAGGGGGGCATGTACAACGAAGTGAGGTCAAGTGGATTGTTGCCTCAGCCCTGCCATAAAAAAACTTAACAGTAGTGCAGTTTACTGTATCAGCAAAAGGAGCATTCCATTCAGTAACGGTGCGCGGAAAAAAAGTAATTTTTTAAAAGCTTGTGTCTTGCAAGAATACTCCCTCGGTTACATTGGGTGCTCAGATCGCCTAGATCGCCGATTAACGGATTCTATGTACGTCTCCTTGCTTATGCACAGCTTGTTATGATAAAGTAAAAACATGTATTTCAAACAATCATGCTGTCTTGTCTGCAATGTGTGTAGGTTAGCATTATTTAGACATGTGATGGGGGATGTAAAGGAACTGTAGCGATTGTAAACAAATCTAATTGCTTTTCTTTGAATCATTTCAAGCTTTTTAATGTTTTCTTGCGGATGCAGATCCCAACCCACGGAAGAGCACTCGAGGATTGGACGAATCTAAGTTTTGTACACAATTAATTTTTATTTTGGGGTGGATTTGCTTAGAGACCTTTTTAGAAATCCCAATTTCCATAATAGCTTTCTTTTTAATATAGGCAACATGCTCGTTTCACCTAAAATCAGCGCTAAGTATAACGCCCAAATACTTGTATCAACGAAAGATAGTTTTTGGCCATTAATAGAATAATCCTATTTTAAGGGAGACCATTTACGCGTCGCGCTCATAGCCAGTCTTCTTCTCGTTCACCTTCATTTGTCAGACTTCACACCAAGATATTTTGATTAAAGCTGTGTTTAAGAGAGCCTGGTCGTGTGGACTGTGTATTTCTTGATAAAGGATTCAGTTGTCTGCAAATAACCTAATAGTAACCGGAATATCAAGGGTGATGTCATTTATTAATATTAAAAAGAACAGTGGCCCAAGCTCTGAGCCTTGAGGGATTCCTGACTTCGCTGGTCGTGAATCGGAGCACACATTGTCGATAGTGACAGTTTGATTTCGATACGAGAAATAGGCCTCGATCCATGAAATTAAGGTATCATTTTTCAGTATAGGTTTGAGTTTTGCCAGAAGTTTGGGATGGGACACGCAATCAAACGCTTTTTCAAAGTCTAGCAATATCATGTCAATTTGACCTTGTTTATCTATGATAGCTGCAATATCATGAACAGTTTCCAGCAGTTCTGTGATAGCTGAGAGTCCCCTATGAATGCCGTGCCCTGGGTCATTGATTAGATTATGTTCCTCCAGAAAAAGTGACAGGTGCTTGAATATGAAGTGTTACAAAACTTTTGCACATGAGCACACCAGGGAAATCGGTGTGTAGGAATAATTTAGGGTAGTACTTGATGTTTTAGGTAAAGGAACAATTTTTGCATATTTCCAATCACTGGGAAGCTCGCGCTGAAAAAACAATCTCTGAAAAATAATGCACAAATACTTTGAGCACCATTCAGCATACCTCACAAGAAATGCATTGGGTATGCCATCTTTACTAGATCACTTTTTTGGATCTATATTAAGTAACAGTGACAAGATTCCTTCAGGTGTTGAGATGTCACGTATTGGTGGAATAACATGACCTGTTTTGGTGCATGATCTTCTACCATCATCATCGGTAAACACGGAACAAAAGAATGCCTTAAATGATTCCATAATTCTTTGTTTGTTACAACAGCAGCATTTATACACATATTAAGGAAGAACTTCTTGGAGAAAAGTGCCGCCAGAATTTCGCTGGGGACGAAAGTAAAAGGTTCTCTAAAGTAACGTTATAATATAATCGTCTGCTTTTTTATACTTTCAGCTCTTTGCACACGACACTGAGTTTATGCATGCACGACGAGGATCGGTTCTGACGATGTTGTTTTCTTAACCTTGCTTTTCTTCCCAAGCGAACCATTGGCATAGTAATCCACGGGCGAACATTTCTTATTATCTTTACTTTTGTTGGTACAAAGTCCTGAACGCATTGCAATACAGGGTACAGAAACACGAAACGGCATCAACAGTACAAGTGCTAGATTTAGAAAGCGTGGTAAATCGACAAAAATGTAATTCAAATGTATCTAGTATTTCTAAATCATTAGCATGCGAGAAGACCGAGACAACTCGCTCTTTCCGCTTTGTTTTTGTCACTTCGTTCGGTTTAGCGCCCATGCACACCAATTTGTGGTCTGATATTCTATCAACCACGTCGATACCCAACACACGATGTAGCATGCCTCTGTTAATGAAAGAAATATCCAGGGTTGAGGCAGTAGTGTTCTGGATGTGGGTAGGTAGCTTAAACAATTGGGTTAAATTATGATAAAGGATTATATCAACTAAGCGTTTAGCTGCATTTGTAGACGGTACAAAGAAATTTGTATCCCATGTGACTAAACGGACATTGAAATCACCGCCAAGTATTATGTTGCTAGAGTAGCCACGGACGGTGCAAAGAAATTCACTAAGCTTATCAAAGTATGTTTCATCTGTGCCTGGGAGGCGGTAAAAACCGCCAACTATAACTTCAAACCCTCACAATAACACATTCGAGATCTGGTATATAGGCCAGTCTTTCAACTTAAGGTTTCCTTAAAATATATTGCTACTCTGCCGCCTCATGATCTTCTGTCCTTGCGGATGACCCGGTATCCCTGTGGCGTGATTTCGTCATCGCCAATCTCGGTGTGAAGCCAGGTGTCAGTAATCATCAATAGTTGAGGCTGATAAGTTAATATGACACTGTCTAAATCATCGCTTTTTGCTAGAATGCTACGAGCATTAATATTTAAGCACCAGAAGTGTTTGCCATCGTTATCATTTCATTTATTAGGAATTCCTCTGGTCGCCGGTTTGTGCGCACCGGCCATTTTGCACTGAACTTTATCTAATGTTAGTAATCGATTGTCAATCTTAATTTTAGCATGTACGAGCTTCACCTTTGTACCACATTTCCTAATTTCTGAGGTACTGTTTCAGAGTAGGTTCCTCACGTGCCTAGTGGTTGCAGAAAAATCTTCGGAGATAGAGATTCCCTTCTCTTTCAATTTGTAGCAATTTTTTAGGACGTGAACTTTTTCCCTGTGTTCATAAAATTTCATGATCACTGGTCGCCGTTTACCATGCTGCTTTCATCCTAGCCTATGAATCCGTTCGACTGAGTTAACTTTCATGTCTAGAGTATGTGTCAACACATTATCAACTATGCTATCCATGAGGTCATCAGAGACGGCGTCTTTCTTTTCCGGTATGCCGAACACAACGTTATTACGCCTACTTCGGTCCTCCAAATCAACGAGCTTACTTTCAAGTTACGAATGGTCATTTCAAGACTAGAAAATTTATCGCTGAAGCCTTACTCGTCAGAGAAGCTTCCTAGACAGTTTTTAATTGCGACTCAATATATGTCATCAAGCCTTTTTTGGATATGCTAACATAGATTGAAGATGGAGTCTTACGAAAAAGACGCTTCTCTTTAATGGCGGGCCAGAAGAAGAACGTGCAGCCCACACGCTTCGTCTTTCATGGCGCCCACCTTTGCGCGCACAGTCCCGTGGTGCGGGAGCCCCACATCATTGTGTCAACTGCCAACTATGCGAAAAGCGACCATCTCGGTCTCAGAACTGCAGGGGACGATTCAGCAGGTCATGTCACTGAGGCGGCGTGTAACCTTGTAGGGAACAAAATACTGGCGGAGCAACTTTTCCGAGTCGACGGTGACAGATGGGCGTCCAGACCCACACAAACGCACCATTATTGTAATGGACGTCGCGTCGACCCTTGTTGTATCGAAAGGTTTCGGTATGCTGTTGGCTCCGGATACAATGCCGAGCAAGCTGACGTGCTTCTACGGCTCTTTGTACGAACTCTTCCGCGTGTTCGCTGGTTGGGCTATTATCAACTAGAGGTAGCACGGCGTCAAGTGTTGACGTGACGTGGCGCCTGTATACAAGTTCGAGTGGCGTAAACTGTGTAGTCTCCTGTACAGCAGTGTTATACGCGAAGGTCACATAGGGTAAAATCCCCGCAGGAGCGTCTGCGTCAGGAGGCGTTTGGTGTGTTGCGACACCACGTACCCGAGCACACGAGGGTTCGACCCTCCCGCGTCTAACCGTGAGCGGCTTAGCCGTGTCCGGGGAAAAGGGGATCCTGGGGGTTAAGTCGATGCCGGGTGTTTGGACATTTACGGCCCCTCTGTGGAAGCAACACAAACCTGTGGCCTCGGCTTCACGTAGACGGCACCCCCGGACTGACCCACCCGGGGGAAATCGGTAGTTGCCTTTTCCTTTCTCTCTCTCCCTCCAACCTTCATCTTTTTCTCACTTTCCATCTTTCCTGTCTTCAACTGACTTCCCTTTACTTCCAATTTTCCAAGCAGCAAGGGTTATTCCACTCCATCCAACATTTTCTCTTAGTCATGTTACCCTTTTTAACCTGGTAACAGTCTTTAGCGTTTTAGATTAAGCTACTATCGTGGAAATAATTTGGCCAGGCTATATGTAGTACAGCCTCGCCTTCAAGGCTGAAGCCGCAGTGACATAAGTATTTGAAGCACGTGCCTCTCAAACCTTTAATTCATGAGCCCTGTGGAGGCAGTATTGCTTGTATGCAAATTATTATATCACTTCGTCATAGCAAAACTTTTCTGTTCCTTTTGTATCACGAGTCATTGTCATTAATCCTATGCTTATATATCTTACGCAGCTTACAGCGACCAGTTTTTACGCCTCCTTACAGCCACATTACGTCTACATTTGCAACTTATTTGAGTATTTCATACATAATACTTAGACAATTCATTGCCATATGCCATGGCACTCCGTGGCCATAGCTGGCCCTTGCACCATTTAACACCACATATCATAAAGGAAACTTGGTGGCCGTGCCGCAAAAGGATACAGAATCCTCCATAAAATAAAATTAACACTAGCTTCTTTGCCACACACACACGGCATACTCACATTGCCGAGCAAAATAAAATCTTTAAAAATTAAAAAAAAATGCGATCCCTTTTGCCACACCTACCTTGCAAACACAACTCAACTTTGTTGTGCAATAAAAAAGCTTTTTTAAATTGCATTAAGTTCAGATGTTCAAGTTTGAGCAATAGAAATAATTTGACAGCTTCCCTCAACATTCCTGGTCGATGGTATGTTGTCACCGAGCACTTAGAAACAAATTATCTGTGACCCACGGTCATTCTCCATACACGTCCAGAGAATAAGAAAGGAAAGAAAAGTGAAATGGTAGCACCAACTCATTCTACAATGTCTGTAACATAGCGAGCACGAAGATATGCCATGGAAGCAACCCCGAAGCAGTGTACAGCCTAGTTTGCAGAAGTTGGCGCCGAGAAAGCGCAAAGCTGTGTGGCTTGAGATGAAGCTGCAAATTTTACAGGACTCAAAGAATTATGTTCTGTCACAGACAAAGATATAGGGGATTCTGAGAACAGGCAGCACCATGATCGTGAATGCTGGAACCAATGGCCATGCTCATCAACAGAAAAAAAAAAGGGTTAGGGACCCTTTTTGACCATAAGCGTCTGTTTCAGAAAGGCGGGCTTTGTGCACTAGGTTGAAATCCCCTACGATAGTGAGACCAACATTTTGGAATCCACTGACATTACCACAATCTGCGATCAGGTCGCTACTGGCAATGAAACAGGTGCCTCTGAGGCAAAGACAGCAGCGGCAGTAAAGACTAGATTCACAATGGGACATGTTTAACGCTTATCCCGGTGTTTATGCAAAGTGCACTGTCGTCGATCGAGTCGCTCATTGATTTCATGCACTTTAAGAGATTTGCTGCCGGTGTTCTTGCACCACGCGCGATGCACACTGCAGTTGTAAACATGAAAGTGCTTCAAAAGCGATTGCACATTTCAGACTATTTCAGTGCAGCTAACTCTTGACACGCTGTCTTGAGGTATAAATGAATGTTGAATTTTACACAGCCTAATTTCTGTGTTTATCTTTTGGTGTAAATGACAGATTTCACTTCAGAGCCACAAACATACATTTGGCACTTTCTTTTCTTTTTAAGGCAGTCCAGATACAGCTATGACCGCATATAACGATTGAATTTTTCATTCCTTCTGATATCGCTATAAGTCACGTGCACTGTATGCGCTCAGTAATGTAGCGAGTCATGCACAGCCACGGTCAGGCTAAAGGAGAAGACACACTTGCCCCCTGTACCATGCGCTTGTCGAAGTGACTGGGCGCTCAGTCTCCCTCGCAGTGGAGGAACTGTTGCTGCGGTGTAAACATGGCTCACAATAGTATTTCCAGCCCTGAAAATTACTTCTGGCACATTTAACGAACAGAAGCCCAGCCTTCGAGATTCGCTGTTTTTATTCCGAGCTGCTAGACAGCTTCTGGCCTCTGCAAGTTCTTTACTAACATCACATATGGTGCTGCGCTTATGGTTTACTGAATACCACGCACCTATGCAGCTTCGCGAAACCTGATCATCCCATTTTCATGATTGCGTTTCTTCCACTCAAACTCCTCTCGAACAAAAGGATACATTCAAATGATGACTTCTGCCTATTGTAGTTTTTAATAAATTTACTAGCCATGAAAGCTCCAAGTACATGCTTGAAAAGGCAGAAAGTTTTGGCAAATCTAAGCTGTGGTGCGTAATTACTTCACTAAGTAGAAAAGAATGATTTTCGTTTTCAATGGAACCGAGATCCGGAGACCAAAATAGTTGGTTACATGAGAATTTTGGTAAATAATTGTTCATGATATTTAGCTTTTACTTGATTGTTCCGTTCAAGTACTATAAAAAACAGCAAAAGCTTTCTCAGTTCACTGGGAAAAATACTAGTGCAGCTGAAGACATTCGAATTAATCCGCTGCATAAAAAACCCCAGTTGTACAGACACACATAATCCTAGGCAAACACATGAACCTGCTCACCTATGCACAATAGCTTTCAGTCAGTAAATAAGCTTGTGCCTTAGAGAGCCTGTAAGTATACTGTCTTAATCTCAACGAAGCGGTTTATCATTTGGCAAGTCTCACCGTGTTTCGCTTCCTTTTGAACTGATGCGCAGTGCTCTAGTATTTCATTTACCTCCTTCACTGAGCACTAAACTGTACTATGAGCGTCTGCACGCATGCCGTTTCTTTGTTCGATTACTGTCATTGTCATGTTGCACCAGATGTGACCAACTATTCCTTCTTTTTTTTTTGTCATTTAAAAGCTTCAATTGAGCTGTAATGCAGTTGATAAGCGCCTCAATTCTGATTAATAATATAACTAAGTTGCTGTTGCAAAATAGACTCCATTACACCTTTACATGTTAATTTGTTTAGAAATTTAAACATATGGTATACAATATTTGGAGGTCATCTTTACACAAGGTTTCTTTTAGATCTGATTCAAAACTGTTCTATTTAGAACACAAGCAATTGGAAACTAAGTGTTATAGAAGTGACTGATCTGATTACTTTTTTTTTACCTTTTGTCACAGCAAGGCGTCATCACCACCTTACAACTGCCAAGAACCAGGAGTTGCAGCAGAAGCGTCTCATTTGTTGCGATCAATTCGACTTTGTAACTACCCGACAGTTTGGGAATATTGTATTTCATAAGGAAGAATAAAGAATGGCAAACTGGACATGGACAAAGTAAAGCCGCATAAGTACATCTGCGTATGTGTGTAGATGCCTTTCTGTTTGTGCCCAGTTTGCACTCCTTTATTCTTCCTTCTGACAAAAGCTGCGATTTTAGTATTGTATCTTATTAATGCCACACTTAGGAGTTCACTGTTGCAAACAGCTTTCTTTCACTCTTTCCCTACCGACGTGTGTGTCACTGGTACATGGAAAATATATTTGAACTGCTGCTATATACTACATTTTTACAATTTGGGAAATTGGTTTTTGTTAGTGGCTGTCACTTTGTGAATGTTTGTGCACCTGTGTGTCTGATGCTTTCAGTAATGTTGTTTGGTGCACGATATGATGTCGTCTTCTTTATTTTTAGTCTTACGATTTACTTGCCTGTGTTTTCTAGCACTAGTACACCTTTTTGCAGTGTATCTTATGATTTCAAGATTGTTTTGGTTTTCCTGTGCCTAGGCACACCTTTACAACAATTGAGTATTGTAATTGTTAATTTCACTCACACTGTGTGTTTCACAGCGCTATATAAACGACTCTTTATTGAATGTGCATTGTTTATTCTGGTTGATATTTTAATGCTTGCAATAACGGCATCTAATCTTTTGGTATTAATATATTCGGTATGATGCAACGAGAAAAGTTTACTGATTGCACTTGAAAATTGTTTCTTTATTGCCATAATACAGTTTTAAGATATTCTTGAGTAATTGCAATTTTCAGCTGATTGTTTGATCCATGTTCTTATCTTAAATCTCTGTTGATGCAGCTACATTATCAGCAGTCCTGCAGCCACCAGTGGGCCATGTTTCTCCAGGTATGCATATATGTATGAATTTGTGTTTTGTCTGAGCTGTGCAATGATATACAGTTAAACCTCAGCATAACGAGCTTCAATGTAAAGAAATCCCCACTGTAAGAAAGTATGTACCTTTTGATAATTTCTTGCTTGGAGAACACACCACGTATCTCGATGCTCAATATAAAGAAGGGCTTTAGATAACATTTTAATACTACAATGAAATGTCACTGCTACAGTAAAGGAATATCGAACCAATTAATGGAAACCCCCACAGACACAGGTGATCTTTGCATAGCTGAATTACATGTTTCTAGCACACCGCGCTAGAAACAGCGGCTGCCAAAGCACAGCAGCGTAGCGGGAAGACCTTCTTGCCATCGTGGCCGATATAAATTCCAAATGCAATAAGATCCTTTCACAAGCCGTATGTTGTTAGACGGTGTGCAAGGATTACGACAAGGATAGTGGCTTGATGGACATTGCTTTCCCATGCAGGGGGCGGAAGAGTGCACCGTAATGTCATCAAGCGCGCATAGCTAGGTCGGGGAGGGTGGAGGCTGATGGACGCGTGTCTTCTGCCTTAAGCCAGCTGAGTGCATAGGCAGACCAGGCACCCTGCCTTGGAGGTAATCTATGTCATGTTCAAAGGCTTTACCAGCAGAGATCACCGTGGCCTCATGTTTGGTGCCTTCCAACGTGTTTATGCTGTAGGTTGCGTAATCTCGAGTTTTGGAAGCATGATACAGCCACATCTAGTTGAACCGTTAGCTGAGTTTCCCCTCTGTCTGCCCTGTTCATAATAGCGTTGTCCCACTGTGGACGACACTATCAGCCTCATCAGCGGAGTGCACGCGAAAGCTTCGTAGGCTTCACTTCGTACTACCAATTTGAAGATATCGTTGATGCAGCATGAAACAGTATCCGTGGTCACCGATGTTCAAATTCAGCAGAATATATTTTATCTCTTAGCGAACTTTCTTTCGTCCGAGTGCCTGATAATTCAGCAAATTTTACACCGCCTTCCGCAAAACAATATCCCATTGGCAGCTATACTTAAATGCTTAATAGGTCAAATATAAATGCATATAACAAAATTTTGTTAAACGTAGTCAAGCATGTATTTTGTCAAATTTGTTAAACGGTGGAACCTCATTGATACTTTCTTTGCATTCGCATTTTCCTAGCTCCCACGTCATGTTTCTGTGTTCCCGACCTAAATCTTATTCACTGTGATTCATTATATTCCCATTATACTGCGCCATTCTATAATGTTCCTGCATCTTACGTTTAATTTGAAAGTTGCCGCCATGTAAATATATCTGTACAGGGAGAAATTGGCTCTTACATGTTGCGACAAGCTACCAATATTGAGAGGCTATGAAAGAGCATTTGCAAAGCGTCTGAAAAAGTGCGCATCAGTTAAAACCTACAGAAATCATGCACGATGCTAGAGTTACTTCGCGGCCTGCAAAGGTCTTTATTGCATTTCATTCCAGCTTTCATTAGCCGGCTTCAGTGCAGTATAACCATGTTGTGCTTTGAAGCATACTCAAAATACTTCGGTAGGGGCCACTGTCACAGAACATTGTAGATTTCTCTTAAATATACATGGGCATATGTGCCCTTCCTGGTCACAGTACGAGCACCAAGACATCTAATAACTGCAGCAGCAGTCACTGTGACTTTCTCACGTTGTGCTGTGGTGAGTTGCGCCTTTCCGCACGGTTACGTTTTCCCCGTTGGTAAGTTTTTACAAAGGTCAGTTTCAAAGCGTATCAACGGGGTTCTACTGTATCGAGGTATTTAACTGTACATGCAGTACACATGCCATTGTACAAACAGCTTTTCTATCCCAGAAAGGTTCTTCCAGAATGGCATTGGTGCCAGTCTCTGATAGTACACTTCCTGAACACCAAAATCAATTGACGCATGTGTATTTTTGTTCACAAACTTCAAGAATTATGTGTGCTTTGTTTACTGTGTATGTATCATACAATAACGTACCCGTTTGGGTAAAATTAATAATGGGAGCGCATAATTGCTATCAGCCAAGTTGCCTACTTAGAATTGGAGTGTACTAGACTGATATAATTACATTATTTTATGCAGCGCGATGCTGGTTAATAATAATAAAAAAATATTTTATTGATGACTTGAGAATCATACAATGGAAGAATCGGGCCTGCCAAAGCCGCAGTGGGCTTGAACGGCAGTGCCTGGCAGACAGCAACACAGCCATTAGTAACACGTTATTAATTTTTAGACGACAATGAGAAAAAAACACACACACACATCACAGGCTTCCGATCACGCAATAATGTGTCCAACAGCCTTTCTGAGACCATATTTCGTCTTCACATCTTTTATGCTTTGGGGAAGTAAATTAAACGTTGCTACCGTAATAGTTACGAAGTCTTTGACCATATCTCGTCCTACAGTGACGTGTAACATACGGATTCTTTGGTCTCAGGCAACGAACAGGCACATAAGAAATTTTATACTGGCTTATCCAAAAATTTTCTAGCAGCAAAGAATTGAAATCAGGTAAAGCGAAAGTTTTGAACACATCAGATTTGGGGTAGACATCATAAGCAACATGCTTCAGAATGCCACGAAAGAAGGAGTTGACCCGGTTTTAGAAATGTTGAGCGCCATGACCATATGTAGATATCCCATACCGGATTACACTGTAGCATAAGGCATGTACTACAAGCTTTCGGACAGACAATGGCATATAAAATGTAATATTATACAAAACACAAGACACTGCGAAGTTTTTGACAAATATATGTGAAATGAGAGTTCCAGGATAAATCACTGTAAAAAAAAACACCAAGGTATTTAATTGAACAAGCGTATTGCACCGGGTCACACAAACAGGGATTGCAATGTGATGTGTGCAAATATAATGGGGTCGATAGGGTAACTTGCTTGACAGGGTTGTGGAAACAGATTAGTTGAGTTTTGGGTGCATTGATATGGACTACATTATTCCGAAACCAGTCCATCACTTTTGTTGTTGCCATTTGTAAAGAAGAGATGCCGTCAGTGTAACTTCGAGCGTGTGAAACAAGGACAGTGTCATCAGCATACTGATATAATTTGACGTTCACAACATTTGATAAATCTTTAAAATATAAATTAAATAATAACGGACTTAAAATTGAACCTTGGGGGACGCCAGCTTTAAATTCGGTCAGGTTGCTGTGAAATTTTCCAATAGACACAAGTTCGTGCCTGTGAGATAAGTTTTTCAGAAGCCGCAAAAACGCGCCCCGAAAGCCTAGTGAAGAAAGTTTGGTTAGTAGTATACAATGACAGACGCTGTCAAATGCTTTGTGGACGTCGAGAAACAGTGCACAAGCAATCTGATTGTGTTCAAACGCAGAGTTTAGTGTATCGGAAAAATCTTCAAGCAGCAACTGCGTACCCCGATTCGGCACAAAGCCATACTGGCTAGGAGATAACACGCCATGATTGTTTAAAAAGGTGCTCATTGTCTTGAGCAGATGTTTTTCCAATATCTGTCCAATGCATGAAAGGATTGAAATAGGCCGGTAGTTTTCGATATTGTTGCGTGTGCCATTTTTAAACAGAGGAATGACCAGTGCATTTCTCAGATTATCGGGAATGATACCAGTGGTAATAATATTGTTTAAAATGAGTAGTAGCACATCTTTTATTGCTTCGAAAGTTCTGCACAGGTCTAATATTGAAATACCATCAATTCCTGGGGACTTATTTGGTTTTGGGCCGAAAAAGACTGATTTCAGATCATGTTCCGAAAACATGAGAAGAAAGGTGCATTCTGAAATACTAGTTTGCAACGTGCAAATATCTGGATGAGGTCTCGCTACACTAGACACATTTGAAAAAAATGAGTTAAAATCATTAGCGGTGTTAGTACCATTTGAAGAAAAACGAGACATCAGATCAACATGGCAATTAGCGTTAATATCACCACCTCTAAGATTGTTAATAAGGACCATGTTTTCCTGCTGTCACAACGAGCGTCCGTGAATTTTGCTCATATGTTATTACGTTTTGCTAGACGTATCATAGCATTGACCTTATTTCGAAGCTCTTTGAACCGAAGCCGCAAAGCAGTACAATTAGGGCTTCTCTTTGTTTGAACCCATAACAAGTCTTTTGCTTTTATTGCCGCGAGTATTTCTGCCGACATCCATTTTTGGTCCAAGTTACATTGTTTAATTTTACAGACCTGTGTAGCTGCAAGCCGGAAATCGGTGAACGGTGTTACAAAGTTGTCATAGGTGTCACCTGGAGGAACAGTAATCAAAAAGTTATACCAGTCGTGATTCATTACAGATTTGTCGAAAGCCAAGGGGTCAACAATTGTGATTTGTTTGACTTCGTTTGGAGCGACCAAGTGAGTAGTGTCATCTGTTAGAGAGCAGCAGACCATGTAATGATCAGCAAGTTTCGCTGTAATAACGGCAGATTTGACACTCAAGTTATGTGCACGTATATTTATGTGATCTATGCAAGATGTGACAAGATGACCAGCAAGGAATTCTTCGCGCGTAGGTTCACAGATCGTGTTTTGCAAGCCCCATTTGGAAATGACGTCCAAATAATTACCAACTGTCGTCGCTGAAGGGCGTAGCGCATCTATGTTGACATCCCCAATTAGGCAAACACGGTCCATTGATGACATCGAGGCCAGGGCGACATCCAGTTCATCCAGGAAT